>NW_024070196.1:9665952-10283032 GCF_014754425.2 Oryx dammah
TCCTGACCCAGGGATCAAACCCGGGTCTCCTGCATTGCAGGCAGATTTTTTACTGCTTAGCCACCAGGGAAGCCCCAACAGATACACACTACTATGTATAAAATAGATAAATAGCAAGAACTGCTGTATAGAAGAACCTACTATATATTCAGTATCTTGTAGTAACCGGTCATGGAAAGAATCTGAAAGTATAGATGTACTTTTTTTTAACTTACTTGGCAAAAGTTCTGGTGATGGAAGGTGGTAATGATTGTTATGTGAATGTACTTAACATACTTAAGCTTCTGCACAACAAAGGAAACTATAAGCAAGGTGAAAAGACAGCCTTCAGAATCAGAGAAAATAATAGCAAATGAAGCAACTGACAAACAACTAATCTCAAAAATATAAAAGCAACTCCTGCAGCTCAATTCCAGAAAAATAAATGACCCAATCAAAAAATGGGCCAAAGGACTAAATAGACATTTCTCCAAAGAAGACATACAGATGGCTAACAAACACATGAAAAGATGCTCAACATCACTCATTATCAGAGAAATGCAAATCAAAACCACAATGAGGTACCATTTCACGCCAGTCAGAATGGCTGTGATCCAAAAGTCTACAAGCAATAAATGCTGGAGAGGGTGTGGAGAAAAGGGAATCCTCTTACACTGTTGGTGGGAATGCAAACTAGTATCGCCACTATGGAGAACAGTGTGGAGATTCCTTAAAAAACTGGAAATAGAACTGCCTTATGACCCAGCAATCCCTCTGCTGGGCATACACACTGAGGAAACCAGAATTGAAGGAGACGTGTACCCCAATGTTCATCGCAGCACTGTTTATAATAGCCAGGACATGGAAGCAACCTAGATGTCCATCAGCAGACGAATGGATAAGAAAGCTGTGGTACATATACACAATGGAGTATTACTCAGCCATTAAAAAGAATACATCTGAATCAGTTCTAATGAGGTGGATGAAACTGGAGCCTATTATACAGAGTGAAGTAAGCCAGAAAGAAAAACACCAATACAGTATACTAATGCATATATATGGAATTTAGAAAGATGGCAATGATAACCTTGTATGCGAGACAGCAAAAGAGACACAGATGTCTAGAACAGTCTTTTGGACTCTGTGGGAGAGGGAGAGGGAGAGGGTGGGATGATTTGGGAGAATGGTATTGAAACATGTATAATATCATACATGAAACAAATCACCAGTCCAGGTTCAATGCATGATACAGGATGCTCGGGCTAGTGCACTGGGACGACCCAGAGGGATGGTTCGGGGAGGGAGGAGGGAGGGGGGTTCAGCACGGGGAATACGTGTACACCCTGGCAGATTCATGTTGATGAATGGCAAAACCAATACCGTATTGTAAAGTAACCTCCAATTAAATAAATTTATATTAAAAAAAGAAAAAAATGACCAAGCTAGTAAATGTATGTATTTTATCACAGCAAAAATAGCACCTAGTCCTGACAGAAATGGGGGTGCCTTGCTTTGATGCAGTTTAGCACACAGTGAAAGAATTGCGGGTGCCCTGAAGGTCCAGTGTGGGATCTCCTACAGGAGAGGGACTCCGTCACACAAAGCTTTGACTTTTCTACACTTATATGTGGAGTGCCGTGTGTGTGCTGGGTTCAGGACCGATTTCCACTCAGCAAATCTTTTGTAAGCACGTGATTCTGTGAGGGCAGAGTCCTGGGTGTATGTATGGTCAGAGCAAGAATGGGAACTTCCTCAGCCTTTGGAACACCCCATCTGGACCCAGCCAAGATCCTATTGCCGAGTAGATTGAGTCCTTTTCGGGACATACCAAGTAATGTTTCGAGAACGTGGGGAAGGAACACTTTGAAAATATTCATTTCATTAATAAAATTACATGATGGCCACAAGCAAATTGAATGTGATTAGTCAGAACTCTTGCTTTGTAAACAGCACAGGAAACCATCTCATACTAATTTAAACAAAACGGCATCTCTTGGCTCACAAAATGGGAGAAGTTCAAGGGGTAAACCTCAGGCTTGGCTGGATCCCAGGTTTCACATGGTGATGTCATGAAAATTCCTTTTTTCCTCCATCTATTGGAGTTTTTCTCTTTTCATTCAACTTTGTTTTGGGGAGCTGTTGCATTTTTGTTAGTTACTGATTGTGGTAAAAGGAACAGCCCCTTTCTTGATAGATTCTTATTGGCCTGGCTGGGGTTTCGTGTCCAGCCTTGAGTAGAGGTGGTGTGTGTGTACATGTGTGCGGGCAGCGGAGTGAAATGCTTGGCCTCATGCAGCGCTGCGGTCTGAGAACACAGTAGAATGGGTCTCCAGAGTGTTCTGGGCTAACAGAGTGTGTGCTCTATGTCAGTGCTTTCAGAAACTGACGATGTAGTCAGTTAGTCATGATCTCTTATTGAAACAGAAATGTTAAGCACAGTGGTTGATTCTTTAAGCTTTATCATTGATGAAGCTTTACTGGTATTGAAGTGAACTGTTTAGTAATGTTGAGAACTTGTGGAGGATAGAAAAATAATGATTGGAAAGGGCCAATGCATTATTTTTTAGGGGGAGAGAGGATCTGATGGTCTCTTTCATGGAATACATTTACTTATGCTTTGATAATGAGAAAATGTAGCAGTAACAAGAATGTGTTCCAAAAACAGTGTACTGCAGATTCAATCCTACCTTCTGATACAGAGGGAAAATTGGCAGTAATATAACTCCAAAAAATTTATTAAGTTGACCCCATTAATAACTACAGTCCTAGACCATTCAGAACTATTTATTATCACCTACATAGGAGCACCTAAGAAGTGCCTTATATTGTGTTTTCTTTGGCTTGTTCGTTAAGAGTGTCTGCCATTCTTGGTATAAATGATATATATATATATTAGTGTGGGAGGATTACTAATAAAATGGATTTATACCTATTCACCAGTACAGTATGCATGTGTACTTACTTATACATATAACTTAGCATATGGCTTCAGAAAATTGAGGGATCACCTCATGAACCTATGGACTGCAGGTTAGGAACTACTCCTCTTGGTCATTGTTAAAACATAATTCCATACCTACAGAATGAGGACTGTAGTGATCAATTACCAATCGGACCTGTACAGTTGAAAATGCAGTTGGGATCGTGTGTTCAACATTAGTGCCAGGTTGTAACTTAGGCACTAAATATTTATGCAAGATGGCTATCTGGGCCAAAGAATCCCACGAAATAGGGAATCCTAAGTGTCTGGTATAAACAGGCCAGAGATATCAGTTGACCTGATTAGTTGACATCTGACAAGTTGAAAAAAATGAGGATCGATAAGCTTGCAGATATTGACAGGTAAAGATAGTATCATTTAGGAAAAATGATCAGAAGCCAGAGTAATCTCATTAAATGAGAGGAAATGTAGGCGTTAAATATATAGGAGAATGGTGGTGGATAGAAAGACCAACTTTGAGGTCACACTTCTACTTGCTTGGTGTGTGACCATGGGCAACCTACCTACCCTCTCTAACAGTGAGTTTCTACATCTTTAAAAGGATGACAATAATAGTCCTTACTATTAAGGACTGTGGCTATGGGAAATATATCTGAACGAGTCCATGTAAAGTGCTGGCATACAGCAAGTGCTCAATGGAAATCCTAGTTCTTACCATTATTGTTATTATTAATAGTTTCAATTATAATGGAAATTGAGGAATAGGAACAAATAGGAACCCCATGTGTAAATAATTGCTCATGTGAAAGTATGACCTAAGAGATTCCATCATGAAAAGAATTAGTAATGTAGACTTAATAAATTCAACCACAAAACATTATTTTAGAGTGAAGAAATTCTTCCACTTCTTTGTGCCCTCGTGAGATCCTTAACTGAGAACTCATTCTTCTCTGAATTCCAAAAATAAAGATTATTATGAAGATAGTTTAGACTAGTGATTCTCAATGCTTTTTTAGAGCAATACAAATTAAGATTAATATTCGCACACATCTCATACTCCCTGGCAGATCTGATTTAAAAGCATTGTGTGGGTATGTGTGTGTGGGAAGCAAAGCAAATAGCACCATGAGCTTTTTGTTTTGTGGTATTCATAAAAATCAATACTCGGCATAAAGATATTATTCACGAAGAGTTGCTTACTGTGGGCTGTAACGTAGATCAGACAGGCTGCGTGGTGATATACTGGGATGGTTTTTAACTTTCATCTCTTTCCACCTGTGAAAGCATTAGGATGCAGATGAGTACACAGCTATATTGTAAGAAGAATTGTGGACCTGTTGTGTGTTTCTATTTTTAAAGTAAATAGTTCATAAACATCAGTTTCATTATTATTAACAACTTACTTGGCACGCTGCTCACAGCTGATCATGCCCTATTGTATGGTACTCTGGTATAAAGGAGAGTCTGAGACATCAGTAAAACTGCCGCAATCTGCCCCCCACCCCCACACACACGCAGTTAAAATCACTCGCTAGAATAATGCTATTCAAATCAGAGAACCATTAAATTGATGATAGATATGTAGTTGTTGTCTTCTTTGGACAACAGAATAAAACAAGAAGAAATCCTGTTAGGGATGGAGATCAACTATGAAAATCTGCTGACTTTCTGTTACTGTTAAACATTGAATTACTGCTAGGAGAAGATCCGTGACAGCTTTTACTCTGCCAGTATTTAAAGGTAAGGATCATTTTCACGTTTGAGATGAATTTGATGCGGCTGTAACCAGAATAGAAGTGTCTTAGATTATAACTTTTCCTCAGATTGAATAATTCTGCTGTAATAAGTCAGCATATGTTGCTGTCTAGTCTAAAAACTACATGAGGATAAAAACATATTATGTAAAACCATCCATAGTATCAAGTCTCTCTCTGTGGAAGATTTAATGCCAGCACCACACACTAGAGAGCCTCACTCAAGAAAAAATATTTGAACATATATCTGAATCCTGGAGGGAGAAGTTGTGTATTTAGTTTGATTTTAGTTTGACTTTAGGTTTCAGGTCTCAAAAAGATAGACTATAATTTATGCATCATTTCTCATATTGAAAAATGCAGTAATGTTGGTGCAATAATCTCTGTTAATCCAGTAGATTACTGTTTTTAAGGGGGGCGTGGTATGGTTTTATTAACATGTGCTTTGGTTTTTGCTGTTTGTATGCAGGTCTTATTTATTGACTGAGACTATATTTCACAAAACATGTTGAACAAATAATGTTTTTATACATATTTTTATTGAGGTATAATTGGCATAGTATTATAATTTTCAGATGTGTAAGTATGTTTCTATATATATCATAATTTTTGTAACTGAAAATACATAGCTTTGGACCACTTTCACCCATTGCAGCCCCCACCACCCACCAAAAATTGATATTTTTTACTTTAACAGTTCCTTATAATTGTCATTTATAAATACAGATTTAGACAAATCAGTTTATATATCTATGTAGCCTTAATTATTGCTATTCTAAGCAGCTCTCAGTTGTGGACTTAGAGGAATTTCCAAGGTTAACGTGTTGATAATGAATGTAATTTTTTAAAAAAGACTAGAGGAATAGAAGAAAGCATACACATATAAACTGAGCATTTTGATTATATAAAAATTCAAATTGCCTATGTACCAAATAAAATTAAGATGAAAGTGAGCAATGGTGATTAGGTTAATTATCTCTATATTAGGAGCTAATACAGGGACTTCCTTGGTGATCCAGTGATTAAAACTTCCCCTCTCAATACAGAGGGTGGGATTTGACCCTGGTTGGGGAGCTAAAATCCCACATGCCTTGTGGCCAAAAAAAAAAAAAAAAAGAAAAGAAAACAATATTGTAAGCAATTCAATAAAGACTTACAAAATGACCCACATAAAAAAAGAATCTTAAAAAGAACTAATACAAGCTAATAAAAAGACCATGGATACTTCCAGTAGGGATTGGAAGAAACAGACAAAGTACATGAACAGACAGCTCATAGAAACGCAAATACACAGGGAGTGTGTGAACTTCTAAACTGTCTAGTCATGCTAGTAAGTAGAGAGAGGGAAAGAAAGGAGCAGTTATTTTTCATCTGTCAGATTTTCAGAGAGAACAAATGATGGTAGGGTAAATTGATACCTCTGTGAAGGATGTCAACAGGGAGTTAGTGTAAAGAGGCAAGTAATTTGGCAGCAGGAACCTGGTGGGCTGCACATGGGAAGCAGTTTGATACGATTCCACAGCATCAACTCTTCAGCCAGAAGGCCTTGTATGAATCTCAGCTTACTAGCTCTGTGGTCTTGGTTACTTAACCTTGATCAAGTTACTTCAACTTGGTTTTCCCACCTGTAAAATGCAGATAATTATATAATTTATTAAATGGAATTGTTACAAGGGATCATTGAGTTTGTATATGTAAAGGGCTTAGAAAAGTACTTGGCCTATAGTAAGCCCTATTTTTATGCTTTCGAACTGTGGTGCTAGAAAAGACTCTTGAGAGTCCCTTGTACTGCAAGGAGATCAAACCAGTCAATCCTAAAGGAAATCAACCCCGAATATTCATTGGAAGGACTGATGCTGAAGCTTCAATACTTTGGCCACTTGATGCGGAGAGCTAACTCATTGGAAAAGACCTTGAGGCTGGGAAAAATCGAAGGCCAAAGGCAACAAGAATGGCAGAGGATGGTTAAATAGGATCACTGACTCAGTGGACATGAATTTGAGCAAATTCTGGGAGATAGTTGGAGGTTAGAGAAGCCTGGGGTGCTGCATGGGGTCACAAAGAGTCGGACATGACTCAGCAACAAGCCCTATATAAGTATGTTTGCTTTAGTGTTATCATCATTGCTTTTATATACCTAAGAAAGTCCAATTTCTAGGACTGTATCATCAGGAAATTATACATATGGACAAAGATTAGTTTATAATGGTGCTCATTTTAGCATAATTTATATAAGTTTTAATAGCCCCCCCCCCCGTTAATTGGGGATTAGCAGAATGATGGTAAATTTATTTTTATTATCATGTAATATATACAGTCATTTCTATGGAGCAAATTTAATAACTTGGAAAATCATTAACATCTAATTTTTTCATTTAATATATATGTAACTATTTACAGAATTTGTGCACATTTGTGTACATGCACATTTTCATTCCCAGTGGGCATAAATGTGTGTATTTCATCCTCAGTGGAAAGAAAAGTCTCAAAATCAGAAGTGTTTATCACTGAATAATAGAATTTCTGTTTCACTAATTGGTATTTACCCAATTTTTTGCGATAAGAATGTATTATTTCTACAGCAAAAAGATTACTAAGAGAGCACCAGGAATGATCTTGAGAGTATAAGACATCTCTCACATATAAGAGCAAGATTGTCTCTGCCTCCAGATGGCACTACCACTTTCACAGAGAAGTAAACAGTTCCCGACTGATGGGCATTTTGTTTCTTCATGCCCTGTGCTTGATGGATATGTGTGCCTTGCTCTCCAGACCAGCCTTGGAAGACCCAGTGGGTGTGGGAGGAAGACTGGAGGGAGAGAGGTGGACAGGCCCTGCACACACCCATCAGAATGTTGCTGTTTCTTGCAGGTTTTACCTGCTTCCAGATTCTCTAAGGTTGTAGGACCATTTGTTGTAACATCCATTAAAACTGCTTGAGAGTAAATTAAATTGTTACATTTATAATTATCTGAATAAGCAAGCGTGATGAATAAAGTAAGTTTTCCATAACACAGTTTATTTCCTAAGCTAATAAAGGAACTTAGGAGCTATTAGGGCAGAATAAAAATGTTGCATAAAAAAAAATCCATTATCCTCACATTTATTTCTCCTCTACCTTAATGATCTTCCCTCTTGTTCCATCATAGGGTCCCAGTTTTATCAGGCCTGAAATTAATCCCCCTTCATTTCCTTTGTGTAAGAATGGTTCTTTCGGGGACTTAGATAATTTTGATTTCTCTTGTCCTTTCCAGTTTTGTAAAGTTGTGCTATTCTCACCTAATGATCCTTTAGCTTAACAATATGAAGAAAAGTTAAATGTGAATGAACAGGAAAAGTTATATTTATTAATTGGGATTAGGTGATCTGTGGAACTTTGTAAGCCTCATAGATTTGGGAGGGGTAGACTAATCGGTTGATAAATATTTTAAAGGTTATGTATAAGTATGAAAGTCTTATTTTTGAAACACCCCTGAGATTAATAATGTCCTGGTTTGGAGTTGTTCTGCTGACTAGATGTTATATTCATGGAGGCTCTAATGTCCATGGAAGTACTGACTTGTCTAGATTTATATTTGTAGTTATTAAGCTGTCACTGTTAACTAGTGTTTCTTTGTAGTAAAAACTAGATCTTTAATGAGATAAATTACAGGAAATGTAATTTATACATAAATTTATTTTCAGAATCCTTCATGTTTAACATCAGTACGTATGACAAATTATATCTTCCAAAAGACCTTAACGTGTTTGTTTGACCTACTGGTAATTTTGGGGTGTATTTTTCCGAACTGGCATAATGTTCAGAACCTAGTTACTTAAGGTGGGCAATAGTCAAGGTAGATTACAGTTACCTCCCTGGAAGCGAATAAGTTGAACCAAAACCTAGCTCATCTACATGGGGATTAGGAACTTGCACTTGATCCCTTATTTGTCCCTTTATTTTAAAAATTAAGCCACCAAGGACAATAATAATATCCATATTTTACCACTGAGTTAATACATGCTCATTTGTCATTGTTTCAGATCTGTCTTTAAATTATTAAACACAAAATGTCACAGTTGAAGTTCAAGTCCTATTTGAATCCCTCCCCCTCACCCGAGCTTTTGCAGAGACAGTTGAGTCAAGAACGTCATATGTATTGTCTGCCCATATTTTCATCCTCTACACATATACATATGCATACATTTAACAATTTTATAGAAATGGAATCTTGCCCTTGCACAATATCTAACAATTTGTGAGCTTCATGTGTGATGATGCATTTGATTTAGTTCTTTCCACTTTCATTACTTGTGGCTTATCTGGCTATTCCTGGACATTGAGGTTGTTTCTGCTGCAAAGACCAGCTTTGTAAATGTCTCCTTACAAAGACATGTCTCCTTATATGAGCAGAGATTTCTGTCGGATAGACAGCTGGAAGTAGAATTTCTGGGTAATGGAGAATGTGTGTATCTTGAATTTTGCATCTTTTACGATGTGGGGCACTGTGTTTATACTGACTTACATTGTCAAGTATGTGTAAGGTCCTAGTCTCCTCACCTCCTTGGTGACACTTTGTATTGTGAGTAGGAAATAGCGTCTCATTTGTAGTTTGTGAATCTCCCCGTAACTAGCGAGGTTAGCATATTCTCCTAGGTATATCAGACTGAGTTTCCTCTTCTGTAAATTGCTATTTGTTTCCTGTTTACCCAGAGTTCTTTTGGCTAGTCTTCTGTATTTTGATTATAAAAGTGATTCATCTGTACATTAACCCTTTGGTTATGTAAATTGAAAATATGAACTTGTAGTCAATGGCCTGTGCTTTAATCACCTTATGGCAGTCTTTTTTCATGCAAATGCTTTACATTTTGATACAAAATTCATTTTTTTCTCAAGGTTTGTGCTTTTTCTGCCTTACCCAAGAAATCCTTCCCTAACTTACATTCATACAAATATTTTCTAATATGTGTTTTCTGCAATATTTCTGTTTTAAGTCTCAAAACTTTTCATGTAGTAGTAGACAAAAGAACTTATTTTTCAGAAATGTGGTTATTCTAGAAAATATTCCACGGCCACCACCATCCTCTAAAATAATTTTCACAGCAATAAGGATAATTTCCTCTTTCACTTTCATCAAGAGGCTTTTTAGCTTCTCTTCACTTTCTGCCATAAGGGTGGTGTCATCTGCATATCAGTGTCAGACTTTATTTTTTGGGCTCCAAAATCACTGCAGATGGTGACTGCAGCCATGAAATTAAAAGACTCTTACTCCTTGGAAGAAAAGTTATGACCAACCTAAATAGCATATTCAAAAGCAGAGACATTACTTTGCCGACTAAGGTCCGTCTAGTCAAGGCTATGGTTTTTCCAGTGGTCATGTATGGATGTGAGAGTTGGACTATGAAGAAGGCTGAGTGCCGAAGAACTGATGCTTTTGAACTGTGGTGTTGGACAAGACTCTTGAGAGTCCCTTAGACTGCAAGGAGATCCAACCAGTCTCCTTCAGAGGAGATCAACCCTGGGATTTCTTTGGAAGGAATGATGCTAAAGCTGAAGCTCTAGTACTTTGGCCACCCCATGCGAAGAGTTGACTCACTGGAAAAGACTCTGATGCTGGGAGGCATTGGGGGCAGGAGGAGAAAGGGATGACAGAGGATGAGATGGCTGGATGGCATCACAGATGCGATGGACATGAGTCTGAGCGAACTCCAGGAGATGGTGATGAACAGGGAGGCCTGGCGTGCTGCGATTCATGGGGTCGCAAAGAGTCGGACACGACTGAGCGACTGAACTGAAGGATAATTTCCTACCATATTTAACGAGCTAAGAACATAAAACACTCACTGACTTACCAAGAGCAACAGATACGTAGCTATTGAGAAGTTTTTTCAATAAACACAAGGTAAAACAGAAGTCAGGACTGTGTTTATTTCTGATTTGGTTTGAAGGTTCAAATATTTGTGAAAATAATACATGGGTGTGGGAAGCTGAAATAGAGGAAACTTCTACTTTTGATGATCCCAGTTCAGTGTAGATTTAGATCATCATCTTAAATTACTTGGGAAATGAAGATTAAGGCAACACAGACTGCAAAAGCACAAATGATGTAAATATGGGCTCTCCTCCCAATATACTTTGTCATCAGACGGAGGGTAGAGGTGACTAGGAGCTCTTTGGGCCTGACCCCTAATTCAGACAACTTATATTCACAGTGGGGTGGCCTGGGTCAGAGGGGGGAGCTCTGTCACAGACTGAAATTTGAAAAATGACTCATTTTTAGAAACCATAAGTAAAAGAGTGTTCATGAGACTGAAAAGCGCTGGCAATTGAGTTTTCGAGGCTACAGTTGGCGTTGCTGTTATAAGGCTCTCAGACGAACCTATTTTTCCTTTCTAAGGAAGGAACATGTCTTTTTAAACCATCTTTCTCTACTTCTCTTGTTTCTGCTTCTCTCTTCAATTTAAATTACCGATAGACACTGCCTGCATGTTATCGTCAAAGGGCTAAATCTGAATCCCCAAACTGTGACTGCTTAGCCAAGAAGCAAGTTAGAATTCCAGCTCGATCTTTTTTTTTTAAATTTCACTTATATATTCTAACACAAATGGAGCCTTCTGAAATTTAACTCAGTTGAACTACACTTTTAGGAAGAAGTCAGTCTCAAGAAATCAAATGGTTCAACATGAGGATTCATTGCTTCCTTAGCAGTACAAAGGGCATCACCGCACCCACCTGTCCACACTGCCTGCAGTCAGCCCTCCCTCCAGTGTGGCCTATGGACCCGGCCCAGCTGCCTTGTGCCTGGGTCTCTGTGGCGACACCTAGAGACAGGTGTGCTGCGTTGCTGTCGAGAGATGCCTTTACCGGGCTACGGAGACTGTGAGACCTGGATCACACGGTAAATGTGGAATTGGGCTGACAACATCTTTCTGACAGACTCTTAAACCTAGATGTCCATCAGCAGATGAATGGATAAGAAAGCTGTGGTACATATACACAATGGAGTATTACTCAGCCATTAAAAAGAATACATTTGAATCAGTTCTGCTGAGATGGATGAAACTGGAGCCGATTATACAGAGTGAAGTGAGCCAGAAAGAAAAACACCAATACAGTATACTAACACATATATATGGAATTTAGGAAGATGGCAATGATGACCCTGTATGCAGGACAGCAAAAAAGACACAGATGTGTATAGCGGACTTTTGGACTCAGAGGGAGAGGGAGAGGGTGTGATGATTTGGGAGAATGGCATTGAAACATGTATAATATCATGTAAGAATCGAAATGCCAGTCTATGTCTGATGCAGGATATGACACGCTTGGGGCTGACGCGCGGGGATGACCCAGAGAGATGTTGTGGGGAGGGGGGTGGGAGGGGGGCTCATGTTTGGGAACGCATGTACACCTGTGGTGGATTCATGTCAATCTATGCCAAAACCAATACAGAATTGTAAAGTAAAAATTAAAAACAACAACAACAACAACTTTCTTGTTTATACTGTCTTCCTAATTAAAATGAGCAGAGGGTTTAGAATTGTATGACTTTGTGCCCTGGTGTGAGCGGCTTCCCCAGTCCCTGCTTGGAGATGCAGAGTCGGAGAGCAAGAGCCTTGGGATTCTTGCTGTGTGCTTGCAGAGGGGGCAAGGTGAGGGACAAGAGCTTATGTATTCCTGCAACACTGAAGACTCAGCTTTGCTTGTTTAGTCATCCATCTTAGAGCTTATTTTGGATCTGGATGCAGATAGTAACCTCCATAAGTGTCTCATATTGTGTCTAAAGACAACATAAGTAGGGCTACACTGTCCAAAATGTTGGAGGGTGGGTCTCAATGGCACTGTGTCGAGTTTTTGTTTTTGTTTTGTTTTTTTTTTTTAAGGAAAAAACAAAAGTAGGTCATAGAGCAGTACACGTGAAGCCATTTGTGTAAAAATTTTAAAGCATATATGATCTGCCATTTATTATTCATATGTGTGTGTTCATAGCAAAGTATAAACATATGGAACAAAAACCAGCCTTTTATTAGTGCTTGCTCCTGGAGAGAGAGGGACACGCAGAGACATCACCGTTGTCTGTGATGTTTTCATTTTATGTTTGGATGAGATCTGAGATGGATTTCATGAATGTTAACATCTTAAAGGTGGTAGGTCTATAAGCCTTTTGTTACATGTTTATATTCTTGCTTCTACTTTTCTGTATTTGGATTTCTTCCCCCCATTAACCACCACCACAAAACGTGATGAGAAGCTACTGATAACCGTGCCCCTAAACAAAACTCTCTGGGACCTAGAACGAACAAATTTCTTTGATTCCTTGTTTGGGCTATAGAAAAGAGACATCTGCTGTGACCAGCCGAAAGGAGAGACATTGAGCTCTTGCCCAAACTAAGAGTATGTAGTTAGGACGTGATAAGAAACTGTACTTCAAGCCCCCAGATCGTGTCAAGGTGATGTTGACTTGGGAGCTGGTTACTGAAGATTATCCAGGGCATCATTGCCTGTGCTGGGATGTGACTCCGGTGGCTGTATCTGTTCTGTATCTCTGGGAACTCGGGCAGTGGGCTGCAGAGCGCACCTTGTCACTGCTTCTGGCCGAATGGCGTGTGACACCACTCTGCTCTGGACACAGAAGTGACAGAAGCACAACCTCCATTATTATAGGCGAGAAGGAAACTTGGATGACCAGCCTGTACGTACTCACTGCTTGGAGTCAGTTTTCCCCTAGCGTCTGAGATGGTCACGCTTTCTTCCAGATAGGCAAGAAAAATCATTTCTCTGAGAGAGCAAAAGGTCTCCAACCATGTAGGTAAGGTCACAAGACACTCATTCGTATTTTAATTTTATTTCTGTTACCTTAAATTTTTGTTTAAACTTCTGCGGTTAAACTGCAATGTGATATTAAGAGTTCTCTGAATTTAAGTCTCTCAAAACTGGAAGCTCGTAAACTCCAGTTATTGCTCCCCTAAAGTGGGGGATGCTGTGAACTCCAGGATGTGAGAGAATCTGATTTATCTTGCAGAGGATGGTCTGGCTTCTTGGTGCAATCTCTGTCCCTGGCCTCAATTTCACAATGGACTTTTATTGTAAATTTTACTAGTAGATCATTTAAGGACTTTGATTTATTGGAAGCATAGGTCACCTAATTTGGAAAACCGTGGGTGAGAAACAGCCAGTTGGTTTAAGATGAGCTTAGTTCCAGAGGCAGTTCTCTTATGACTTATATTTAATAGCAACAGGCGATTTACACGTACAAGATTATTATCATATTTCCTGAGACCTCTGACAAGATTTTTGAACTGGACAACCCATAGATTGAGAAATGAATAAATATAAGTTGTTCTTTAAAGAGTTTTCTTTTCCTTTATGTTAACAATATGGTAGCCCTTTAAAAGTACCTGATTTTTTATAATTTATTGGAGGACAGTTGCTTTATAGTTTTATATTGGTTTCTGCCATACATCAACATGTATCAGCCATAGGTATATATATGTCCCCTCCCTCTTGAAACTCCCTCCAAGCTCCCACCCCGTCCCACCCCTCTAGGTTGTCACTGAGCACCTCGGCTCCCTGCATTGTACAGCAAATCCCCACTGGCTATCTGTTCTGCATATGGTGATGTGTACGTTTCAGTGCTACTCTCTTAATTCATCCCACCCTCTCCTTCCCTCGGTGTGTCGCCAAGTCTGTTCTCTTTGTCTGCATCTCTCTTTCTTCCCTGCAAGTAGGTTTATCGGTACCATTTTTCTAGATTCCATCTGTATGTATTAATATGCAATACTTGTTTCTTTCTGACTTCACTCTGTGACAGGCTCTAGGTTCATCAGCTTCACTAGAACGGACTCGAATTTGTTTCTTTTTGTGACTGAATAATATTCCATCATATATATGTACTAAAACTTCCTTTTTTGGGATGTTTTTCTTTATTATTATTATTTTTTTAATTTTTGTTTTCTAATTAGAGGAAAATTGCTTTACAGTGTTGCGTTGGTTTCTGCCACACAACAGTGTGAATCAGCCGCAAGTATACATACATCCCTTCCCTCCCCTCCTACTTCAGAACATCGCAGAGCACCGTGCTTGGCTCCGTGTGTCTATAGCAACTTCTCAGTAGCTGTCTGTGTTACACGTGGGAGTGTGTGTATGTTGATGCTATATTCTGTATTCATCCCACTCTCTCCTTCCCCTACTTTGTCCAAAAGTCTTATCTCTCTATCTCCGTCTCCATCCCTTCCCTGCAAATAGGTTCATGAATACCATTTTCTAGATTCCATATATATATGTTAATATATGATATTTGTTTTTCTTTCTCTGACTGACTTCACTCGGTGTAATAAGCTCTAGGTTTATCCACCTCATTAGAATGGACTCAAATTCATTCTTTTTTTTCTGGCTGAATAATATCCCATTTATATATGTACCACAATTTCTGTATCTGTTCATCTGCTGAGGGACATCTAGAGAAATTCCATGTCCTGGCTATTGTACATCCTGCTGCAATGAACATTGGGGTTACATATGTTTTTTTCAGTTACACATGAATATGCCCAGGTTTTCTCAGGGAATATGCCCAGCAGTGAGATTGCTGCGTCATATGGTAGTTTTATTCCTACTTTATTAAAGAATCTCCCTACTGTTCTCCATAGTGGCTGTAGCAATTTAAATTCCCACTGTCACTGCAGTAGGAGTCTCTTTTCTCCACATCCCCTCCAGCATTCACTGTGTGTGGTTTTCTGTTGGTTTGTTTTGACAATGGCCATTCTTACTGGTGTAAGTTTTGTAGTTTTGATTTGCATTTCTCTAGTAATGAGCGATGTTGAGCATCTTTTCATCTGTTTATTGGCCAGCTGTATGTCTTCTTTGGAGAAATGTCTGTTTAGGTCTTCTGCCCATTTTTTGATCGGGCTGTTTGTTTCTCTGATATTGAACTGTATGAACTGCTTCTGTATTTTAGAGAGTAATCTTTAGTCAGTTGCCTTGTTTTCAGTTGTTTTCTCCTGGACTGAGAGTTGTCTTTTCCTCTTGTGTGTGGTTTCCTTTGCTGTGCAAAAGCTTTTCAGTTTAATTAGGTCTCCTTTGCTTACTTTTGTTTTTATTTCCATTTCTCTGGGAGATGGGTCACAGAGGATCTTGCTGTGATTTATGTCCAAGAGTGTTCTGTCTATGCTTTCCTCTAAGAGTTTTATAATTTCTGGTCTTATATTTAGGTCCTTAATCCATTTTGAGTCTATCTTTATGTATGGCATTAAGAAGTATTCTAGTTTCACTCTTTTACATGTAGCTGTCTAGTTTTCCCAGCATCACTTATTGAAGAGACTGTCTTTTTTCCACTGTATATTCCTGCATCCTTTGTCAAAGATGAGGTGCCCATAGGTGTGTTGGTTTATCTCTGGGCTTTCAGTCTTGTCCCATTGGTCTATATTTCATTTCTTGTGTCTTGATGATTGTAGTTTTGTAGTGTGCCTTGAAGTCAGGAAGGTTAATTCCTTCAGCTCTGTTTTTCTTTCTCAGGGTTGTTTTTGCTCTTCAGGGTCTTTTGTGTTTCCATACGAATTGTTAAATTTTTTGTTCTAGTTCTGTGAAGAATACCATTGGTAGTTTGATAGCAATTGCTTTGGGTGGTATAGTTATTTTCACAATATTGATCTCTTTGAAATCCAAGAACACGGTACATCTCTCCATCTGTGTCATTGATTTCTTTCATCATTGACTTCGTTTTCTGCACACATGTCTTTTGTCTGTTAAGGTAGATTTATTCTGGCATTTTTTCTTTGTGTTGCAGTGGTGAATGGGATTATTTTCCTAATGTCTGTTTCTGAATTTTCATTGTTAGTGTACAGGAATGCAAGGGGTTTCTGTGTGTTAATCTTATACCCTGTAACTTCACTCATTGCTTATTGGCTTTAATAATTTTCTGGCGGCATCTTTAGGGTTTTCTATGCATACTATCATGTCATCTGCACACAGTGAAAGTTTTACTTCTTTTCTGATCTGAATTTTTTTTATTTCTTTATCTTCGTTGATTTCCATGGCTAGGACATCCAAAACCATGTTGAAGAATAGAGCTGAGAGTGGACACCCTTTCTTGTTCCTGATCTTAAAAGAAATGCTTTCAGTGTTTCACCATTGAGAATGTTTGCCATATATGGTCTTCATTATGTTGAGATAGGTTCCTTCTATGCCCATTTTTGACAAGTTTTTTTTTATTTTATTATAAATAGGTGTTGAATTTTGTTGAAAGCTTTTTTGCATTTGTTGAGATTATCATATGATTTTTAGCTTTCATTTGGTTAATATGGTGTATCACATTGTTTGATTTGCATATAATAAAGAATCCTTGCATCCCTTGGATAAACCCAACTTGTTCATGGTATATGATCCTTTTATGTGTTGTTGAATTCTGCTTGCTAGAATTTTGTTGAGGATTTTTGCATCTATGTTCATCAGGGATATTGGTCTGTAATATTCTTTTTCTGTGATCTCTTTGTCTGATTTTGGTGATGGTGGCCTCGTGGAATGAGTTTGAAAGTATTCCTTCCTCTGAAATTTTTTGGAAGAGTTTGAGAAGGGTAGATATTAGCTCTTCTCTAAACATTTGCTGCAACTCACATGTGAAGCCATTTGGCCCTGGGTTTTGTTTTTTGGGAGATTTTTGATCACAGTTTTGATTTCAGTGCCTGTGATTGACTTGAGTATGATTTCTGTTTCTTTCTGGTGCAGTCTTGGAAGGCTGAACTTTTCTAAGTATCTGTCCATTTGTTCCAGGCTCTCCATTTTACTGGCATGTGGTTGCTTGTAATGGTCTCTTGTGATCCTTTTCCATGTTTCTGTTGTAGCCTCTCTCTTTTCATTTCATTTCATTTGTTGATTTGAGTCTTCTTTTTGTCTTGATGCGTCTGACAAATGGTTTGTCAGTTTTGCTTATCTTCTCAAATACACAGTTTTTAGTTTTATTGATCTTTGCTATTTCTTCCTTTATTTCATTTTCATTTATTTCTGATCTGATCTTTCTGATTTCTTTTCTTCTACTAACTTGGGGACTTTTTTGTTCTTTTTCCAGTTGCTTTTGGTGTCAGGTTAGGTTGTCTACTCGATGTCTTTCCTGTTTCTTGAGATAGGGTTTGATTGCTGTAGCTATCCCTCTTAGAGCTGCTTCTGCTGCACCCATAGGTTTTGAGTTGTGTTCCCATTCTCATTTGTTTGTGTTTTTCGATTTCCCCTTTCATAACCTTTTGGTTATTTATAAACATATTGTTTAATCTTCTTGTGTTCATGGTTTTTTTTTTTAACTGTTCCCCCCCCCGCCCCCCCCGCCCCGGTAACTGATATCTAACTGTATCTAATCTCATCAGATTGTGGTCAGAAAAGATGCTTGATACAATTTCAAGTTTTTAAAATTTACCAAGGCTTGATTTGATTTGTGACCCAAGATGTGATCTATCCTGGAAAATATTCTGCCTGCACCTGAGAATGTATTCTTCTGCATTTGTGTGGACTGTCCTGACAATATCAATTAGGTTCCTCTGGTCTGATGTGTCATTTAAGGTTTGTGTTTCTTTATTAATTTTTTGTTTTGATTATCTGTCCATTGATGTAGGTGGGGTGTGAAAATCCCCTGCTCTTATTGTATTACTGTCAGTTTCCCCTTTTCTGTCTGTTAGTGTTTGCCTTATGTATTGAGGTGCTCCTATGTTGGGTGCACAGATATTTACAATTGTTATGTCTTCTTGGACTGAGCACTTGATCATTATGTACGGTCCTTTCTTGTATTTTGTCATATTCCTTATTTTAAGGTCTATTTTGTCTGATATGAGAATTGCTACTCTGACTTTCCTTGAGTCTCCATTTGCATGGAGTGTCTTTTCTCATCCTCTTACTTTCAGTCTGGATGTGTCTCTAGGTCTGAAGTGAGTTTCTTGTAGACAGCACATATATGGGTCTTGTTTTTGGATCTGTTCAGCCAGCCTGTGTCTTTTGGTTGGAGTGCTTATTTCATTTACATTTAAAGTAATTATTGATATGTATGTTCCTATTGGCAAAAAGTACCTACATTTTGATATGACTTTTACTTGATAGTTTTATTAAAAAACATGTGAAATGCTAGTTATCTTCAAGTTTTATCTTCAAGTTTACCTTCAAGTTTTTTAAAAGATAGGATAATTTAAAGGCTTTTATTTACATTGTTATTTAGAATCATAATATCCTCTTGTGATTGATTAAACTATCATTCTTAAACCCACTATTATATAAAGGGAGAATTTTTAGCAAAGAGAAAGTATGTTTTCCTTAAATTCCGAAGGAAAATCACTGGTGAAAACAGACATAGGAGGGTGGGAGTAGGTGAAATGGGTGAAAGAGGTCTGACGGCACAAACTTCCTGTCATAAAATAACTGAGTTCTGAGGATGTAATGTATAGCATGGTGTCTATAGTTGATAACACTATAGTTATATTTGAAAGTTACTAAGAGAGTAAATCTTACAAGTTCTCATCATAAGAACAAGAATTTTATGATTATGTAAGGTAATGGGTGTTAACTAGATGTATTCTGGTGATCATTTTGCAATGTGTATAAATGTATTTTACACCTGAAACTAATTCAGTGTTGTTTTGTCAGTGTATTTCTGTTTTTAAAAAACAGAATTTAGGACTAAGTAAATTACTTTCTGTAGAACATTTTACTGTGAACTTATTTAAAACTATGATAGTTGAAAGAACCACCTAGATAATCACATCTTTATATGAAGCTTCCATACAAAATTTCAATTTTACTAATATATATTTTTAGTTTCAACATTTTATCATCTTAATTTACAAAGAACCAAGCTAGAAACTGACTTATTGACTTAATAATCAGGGGCAATTTTTAGGTAATTCTTAGGAAGATAAAATTAGCAGTTAAAATATACTTACTATAACTGGAGAAGTATTAGGTCTAAATGCTGGAGTCTTGGTTTAGAACTTTTGACAAAAATAACATTGTCGCAATGAAACAAAGACTAAGGCAAGCAGATAAATACTTGAAAATGCACAGTTACCCTGAAGATGTCAACATATGGATTACTGAAATTAGGCTGTGAATAGTTTACAGTTCTAAACATTTCATGGCTTATACTAAGGGAAAACACTAACAATTTTTGTGCAGAAAGAGAAAATATAAATGGCTAATAAACACACAAGAAGTTGTTTTATCTCACTACTAGGGAAATATAAATTGAGACACTAAACATTTTTGCTTGCTTTCCATATTGCAGAAAATTTTAAATTGTATTTTTTGAAATGAGTGATACACATATGCTTCTAATGAGATTACAAATTGGGATGTCTTTTCTGGAAAGCAGTTTGGCAATATGTTAATAGCCTTGCTTTGTTTACCCTTTGACTCATTATCCCCACTTCTAGGAAACTATCCTTAGGGAAAAATGTGGACAAATATTTATAGTGATTTATTGCAGTATTAGCATGACCAAGAAAACAACTAATAGGGGAATTCGTCAGCAAAGTTTGGTACATTCCTATTATTTGGGACTTTATAGCTATAAATATTTTCTAATAACTTTCAAGAGAACAGAAAATACTGAATGAAAAAGCAGAGTTTCAAATAATCTATACAGCATGACCTTTTCATATATCTATATAGGTTAAAATATACATTCTTAGTTTTATTCATGGATGAAATACAGTAATTATTTCTCTGGGTGCTGATATATTATGGTTTCACTTAACACTTTTTATATTCTCTGTTATCTATAATTAGTGTATAATTTCTTTTTTTATAGGACAGGAATGTGCTCCTGTACATTTTATTTATTTTTAGAGTGATACCTTTTTAAATTTTCTTGTCTCTTTTATTTTGGGCTCTGCTGGGTCTCTGCTGTTGTGTGGCCTTTTCTGTAGTTGCCGCTAGTGGGGGCCACCCTCCAGCTGCAGTGCACGGGTCTTTCACTGCAGTGGCCTTCCCTGCTGCAGAGCACAGGCTCTTGGGCGCATGCGTCTCAGTAACTGCAGCACCCGGACACTGTAGTTGCAGCTCCTGGGCTCTGGAGTATGGGCTCAGTAATTGTGGCACACTCGCCCGGCTACTTCACAGCACGTGGGATCTTCCTGGACCAGGGATCAAACCCTTGTCTCCTGCACAGTCAGGTGGATTCTTTACCACTGAGCCACCAGGGAAGCTCCAGTTTATCGTTTTTATAATCAGAAAGTTAAAACAGCTTCCCTTTGATTTATTTAAAGTTTTTTTTCAATTGAAGTATACTTGATTTATAGTGTTAATTTCTGGAGTACAGCAAAGTGATTTGGTTTTATATATTTTTTCTTCTCCTTATGGTTTATTATGCAATATAGAGTATAGGTCCCTGTGCTATACAGTAGGACCTTGTTGTTTGTCTAGTTTATGTGTAGTCTGTTTCTCCTAATGCCATGCTCCTGATGTGTCCCTCCCTCTGTCTTTCTTCTTTTTTGAACATAAATTTGTTTCCTTGTCTCTGAGTCTGTTTCTGTTTTGTAAATAAGTTCATTTCTGTCATATTTTAGACTCCATATGTATATGAGTGATAGCACGTGGTATTTGTCTCCTGATTTACTTCACTTAATATGATAATCTTTAGGTCTGTCATGTTGCTGCAAATGGCATTATTTCATTCTTTTTTATGGCTGAGTAGTATTCCACTGAATTTATGTAGCACATCTTTATCCATTCATCTGCCAATGGACATTTAGATTGCTTCCATGTCTTAGCTATTGTAAACAGCTGCCCTTTTATAAGCAAAGACAAACCATCTAGCATTTAGAAAAATATGCTTTGAATTGTAAACTTTTAATGGATGATTTGGTTATTTCACTTGAGTTTTAATTATTGAGTTTGATGCTATGGAGTATAAAAAGATATAGTATGATATCCCTCTTCCAGGAGTTTAAAATAAAAGAGAAGCAAGATAAAGCTCTGCTAAGAATCCTACAAGTGCTCTGAGTTTTAAGAACCTACTTCTATATATATATATAGTTACATGAAATAAAAGGATTTATAACCACCTGATAACCAACAGTGATTAATAGAAATATTAATTTGGTTATGTAGTTAATTGAGGCCTGGTTTGGCCCACCTGTGATTACATGTTACACCCTGCCGCCCTCCCCTTTCCATATTTAGGTTAAAACATAAAATATCTTTTCCTTCAGGTGTTGGGTCCTTGCCAGTTCATGTGTGACTGATAATAAAGGAACCTTCTTATTTTTTAGCTAAGGATATTGATTTGGCCACATGTTGGCTTGCCTGCTACTCAGAGCAATAGCAAAAGGAGGAAGGTGGGAGGGGGGATTCTTCTAAGTTTTTTTCTTATCTAAGGATTGTTGCCTTTTAATTTTCAGGAAGGCATTGCTGAGGGCCTGTCACCAAGTGGTTGGAATTCTCTTTATTTCCATTTGCTAGCCTGGTATCAGTGGGTAAAGAATCTGCCTGCAATGCAGGAGACGTGGGTTCAATCTCTGTGTTGGAAGGTGCCCTGGAGGAATCATCCCACTCCAGTAAGCTTGCCTTGAGAATCCCATGAACAAAGGAGCCTGGCAGGCTACACACAGTCCATAGGGTTGCCAAGAGTCAGACATGACTGAAGCAACTGAGCACAAAGCAACCTACTATCCATGTTAATATTCTAGATTGGACATTCTTCTAGTCATAAACAGTAATGGGGCAAAGGATACTGCTCTTTTGTTGAAAGAAGTGTGGCATTTTTTAATACTAAAGTAGTTGAAAGAGCTGCTAACTAATGTAAAAATGCGATGGTGAACTAATGTCTTTAGAAGGATGTATTCCTAATGAAGTGGGACTTCTGTTAGATTTGAGTGATTTACAATTCATTTAGATTCATTATGTGCATATGCTTGCAAATCATATTCTAGAACTATGAAAAAAGATATTTGGCATGCTTGCCAGTCTAGTGAAGTCCTGTCTATCAGTGGTAATTTATGCAGACTCTAACACTGTTTTCTTTGCAGAATAAGCTGTCTAATGAGTGGATCAATACAGTTTCACAAAAGTAAACTATTCAATCAAAACTAATTATATGTTTGGGAGGCACGATAAAATCATTTTAATATGGGAAACTATATGAAAAGAGAGCTTCTTATGACCCCTCTATACAGTTTATGGCCATATACTTTGATTTGAAGACTTTGTTTGGTTAAAGAAAATGTAATTGAGTGAACTCTGCATGTTACAGCGTTTTTGTTGTTGTTGCTAATGAGCTATACTTCTCTTCGATTATAGATATCATCTTCCTAGCAGACATCTTTGACTTTGATTGCTGTGTGGTGTTGGGAATTGAAATTGCACTGACTTGTATTTGCATTCTGGTTCTGGATGGCTATTTGGCTTCCCTGGTGGCTGCGTGGTAAAGATTCCACCTGCCAGGGCAGGAGTCATGGATTTAATCCCTGGGTTGGGAAGATCACTGGAGGAGGAAATGGCAACCCACTTCAGTGTTCTTGCCTGGGAAATCCCATCGTCAGAGAAGCCTGGTAGGCTACATAGTACATGAGGTCATGACTGAGCATGCGTGCACTTTGGATAGTTGTTAGTGCTGTGACCTTAGGAAAGTCATTAGTTTCTGTAAGCGTCAGTTTCTTCAGTTGTGAGGATCTGCTTAATGCATTGGGATTGTGAGGAATCAATGAATAATACACACATGGTCCTTAGCACAGTGCTTGGCACTGACGTCAGTGTTCACTCTGCAAACAGTTGCCGTTATCAAGACACACATTTTTAACTACTTGGTATCACATTTTCTTAGACTAAAACATGTAAGTCCAATAATCATGCAACTTAAATTTACATCTCTCTGAAACTTCCAACTGTCTGATTTCAACACTGAGATATGTGTCTGTTTCTTGTTTTCCAGATCACGTATCCTGGTGGTCAAGAAATTGAAAAACAGTTTTTCCTTAACAATTATTTTGTCTGATAGTGAATTGTCTTTTTTAAATGTTCTTAGAATTTAATATTTGAAAGGATCCTGTTGGTCAGGATCTCTCTTTCAACCTTTTTGGTGGCATCATAGACTTTCTATCATGGCCTTTAAGATCCAGTCGAGCTCTTTTTTCTCCTGTCTTACATTCTCTCTCACAGCACAAGTGTCTCTGGGCTGAATTTCTTCCCAGTTTTCCAACAGTGGGCAGTTTTCTCTGCGTGCCTCTCAACCCCACAGCTGCCTTGCCCCTTACCTCATAGGACTTCAGGGCTCAGCAAGCCATTTCTCCACCAAGAAGGCATTCCAGGGGACTTCCCTGGCGGTACAGAACTCTATGCTTCCACTGCAAAGGGTGTGGGTTCAGTCTCTGGTCAGGAAACTAAGATCTTGCATTTCACCTGGCACAAGCATTCCAAATTCTATGATCTTAAATTCCCCTTCTATGTATTCTTACTGTTCTTCATACTTTTCTATCAAGGATACATTAATGCATTATCAGTATTGTGCTTGTTGGTGCTACTAATAACAACTGCTTTGTCATTTTGTATCATTTAGCTGTCTTCCTGTGTAGAATGCATACCCATGTGAGGACAGTGCTGTGACTCTTCTCTTACTGTGTTTAGCCTTTGCAGGCTGCAAACCTCGGAGGTGGAGAATAGTAGCAGAACTGCTGGCGGTGATGGGGCACTCAGCCCCTGGCAGGCAGCTGCTGTGTGGGTGCTTGTGCACACATGCGCCTTGCTGCCTGCGCTTCTATGAAGCAGGAACTTCCCTTTAAAAACTTTCTCTAACTTAGCATTAGAGACCTTGCATTTGTAAAATAGTTTGTAGTATCAAAGGGCTCTCAAATGTTTCTTAATTCAGAGCATACAAACCTTGCTGGAAATAGGCAGACTCCTCATAAAATCTAGTTATGACTCATTCAAGGACTAGTCAATATTTTGTTGCAGTGGGAATTTTATTAAAACTTGATAACTTCCAAAAGTGAAATCCTTTTGAAGATGGTGTGGTATATATTTACAATGGAATATTATGTGGCCATAAAAAGAATGAAATCTTGCCATTTGTGACAACATAGATGGAGCTAGAGAGTATTAAGATAAGGGAAATGAGTCAGAGAAAAATAATGAATGATTTTACTAAAATCATTAGTAAAAGTCGAAAAAGCAAGTAGAAATGAACAAACAACAAGAGAAACAGAATTGTCCATACAAAGTAACAAGCTAGTGGTTATCAGAGGAGAAGGGGGTGGTAGTATAGGAGAAATGGTGAAGGGGATTAAGAGGTACAGACTTCAGCAATAAAATTAGTTAGAAGGATGTAATGTACAGCATAGAGGGGTAACGTCAGTAATACCGTAATAACTTTGTATGGTGGCAGGTGATAAGCAGGCACTGTGGTCATCATTTTGTAATGTGTAAAAATATCAAATCACTCTGTTGTACATCTGAAACTAATATAATATTTTAAGTCTTGATACTGCAATAAAAACTAAGTCCCTCACCAGTGAGAAGTGAGTGAAGTTTTTGTGACTCTTACGAATGTCTGTAAGAAGAGTTGATGATTCTGGGGGTTGACAGATCTATCTGAACCTGCTCTCTTGGCTACTCCCAGTTGGAAAATAGGAGACAGATTTGTGTGCTGCACATGTGTGCAGTTGGTGAAAGATTTGCGAGGTATTTTCGCTCAGGAGTTGGATATAGAAAGGTGGCGGCTGTAAATGGTGCCCTTCCCATAGGCTGTTGGTGAGAAATGTGTATCTCTCTGTCAGAGGCATATTGCATATCAGATTGTCATAAATATGATTTATTTCCATGTACTGAATTTTCTTTAAGAAGAATAAGTCTGGTCTGGGTTTGGATATTATATGAGCAGAAGACAGCTTCTAAAACATTACAATCTTATTAGGAATTAATCTTCAAGAATATAAAATATTTGGAATGTAACAGTCCACTGACTTTGTACACTGAAATAATTTGCTAAAAGATCCAATATATAAAGTTGGAACCATTTAGTTCCTCACATGCATTTTAGTTTTATAAGCTTAGAGTTTCTGCTAAATACACGCTTTTATTTCTTGTTATTTTAAGGCAGCTAAATTTGATTATAATTTTTTCCTTCAGGTAACATTCTGAGAAGCAAATATTACAAATAAATTGTGAATGTAAATGAAAAACATTACACAGACTTCCATCATTACCGAAAATATGCCCCTAAGTATATTTCCTCCTTTTTAATTATTTTTTTATGCTTTGGTGTTATGTTTTAAAATCATTTTATCATTTTCCTTCCAAAAATTCATCAAGATCCATGTATATTAGTTTGAATTTGAATTTCTAGATGAGCTGCTAGATCATAAGTGTTAGAAAATGATTCCTTGAAATTAACAAGAGCATTACGATAGCATCATATTTATGCTGTGGCAAGAAATATGAAATCTTTTCTGTTTGCTTTTTTGTGTGCATACGTTTCCCTCCACCTCACAACACACACACATACACCCTTGTACCAAACAAAAAAACGAAGACTCTGGGAGCCTTGAGATAATCTTTGGCCATTAACAGAATTTTGACTGTTAAATATTAGTGTACACCATTTAATAAGTGGGTTCTGACTCCTTTTTGTGAATTTAAGTTCCATATGTCATATTTAAATTTTATTCAGAAGAATTTAATTTTTAAAATCTTTAAAACCGTATGCTAAAGAAAAATGTTATCTAAGATAAATAATCAGTGAATCATTTGTGATTCACTGAGTTATATAAATTTTTATAAACTTGCATTTTCCATTATTTTATGCAAGTGTACCAGGCTTTTAATCCTGAGCTATAAAATGAAGACAAATCGGACATGAATTTATACTTTACAAAATTATTGCAAGTCAGAAGCATCAGAGGCAAAGATTTTAGAAATCAGATATATTGATTTTAAATTCTGACCCAGCCTGAGCAAAATATATAACTGCTTTCACTCTTGTATGTCCATCCAAGAAATGAAGATATTACTTACTGAAAAGAGTAGACAAATAAATATGTAAGTTTGTTGAAGAATGTGAAACTTTATAAATTTAACAAATTATCACTGGTCTCTTCTTGGTAAACAGTTCCCCTGGTATATGAGAAATAGAAAGTATATAAAAGAGTATGTAAAAATATTTGGATTCCGAAAAGACTTAGAAAATATACCTTCATTGGAAACATAAACTAGTTATCAAAGGAAGTATGAAATGTGCTCCTAACTTTTAGAATCTTGAGCTTCTACTGGTATTTATTTTCCACTCTATATTATTCAGAGGGGATTCCCAGGAGGCATAGTGATAAAAAATATACCTGCTAATGCAGGAGACTCAAGAGATGTGGGTTTGATCCCTGGGTCAGGAAGATCCCTTGGAGAAGGAAATGGCAACCCACTCCAGGATTCTTG
Source organism: Oryx dammah (assembly GCF_014754425.2). Lineage (NCBI taxonomy): Eukaryota > Metazoa > Chordata > Mammalia > Artiodactyla > Bovidae > Oryx > Oryx dammah. Next base: position 9,692,996 of record NW_024070196.1, read on the forward strand.
CCTGGAAAATTCCATGGACTGAGGAGCCTGGCAGGCTGCAGTCCATGGGTGCAAAGAGTCAGACACGACTGAGCATGCACACACCTGATCAAGTCTAGTAAAAAGGTTATCTTATTTTCATGGCCTCATTTTCCCACCAGTATCTGGCTTGGTAAAAAAGAAAAAAAAAATGTGTTTCCTGAAGAGTGAGAGTAATTTGTAAAGAATATTCTTAAATAAAATTGAGTAACATTATGTAGAGAGGGCAGTCATTGAAATCTGCTAGAAGTAGATATTTTCCTCCCAAGTTGTGAGAAAATAGAACGTCTCCCTAAATTTCTATTTTCCTTTAGGTCTGATCACCTTCCTTTCAACAGTTGACTACTTTCTAATGGAAGATTTCCTTTTAAAGCCAGGAGGGGATTTAGTCTGTAATAATGATATTATTACCCAGTAAATGGAAAGCAGACCGTAACAATGAATAAAAAATTAAGAGCTAGTGAAATAGAGAGACCTCTTTCTATTTCCTTTTCAGCAGCCAGTATCTTATTTGGATCTAAAATAGTAATTTATTGAAACATGCAATTGAAGCTTTATGGTAGTATGAGAGAGGAAATGTAAGGATTTCATATTATACTCTTATTTTTTGTTTCTATTTCAGTTTTGTGATTGAACTGAGTACTACCCATCTTTTCATTTAGATTCCTCAAATGATTAAAAACCTATTTTAAGTGCATTATTATAGAATGCATTTTTAAAATATGTATATACGTTTATGAGCATATATATAGGTGTGGTGGTGTTTGGTCACTAAGTCATGTCTGACTCTTGCAATCCTGTGGACTGAAGCCAGGCTCCTCTGTCCAGTGGATTTCCCAGGCAAGAATACTGGAGTGAGTAGTCATTCTCTTCACCAGGGGGTCTTCCCAACCCAGGGATCAAACCTACATCTCCTGCATTGACAGTCAGATATTTTATCACTCAGCCACCCGGGAAGCCCTCTACATATGTATATATAAAATAATGCAGAATTATATAGAGTAGAAACTTCCTTATTGATCCATACTAACAACAACAAAAAACACCCTCAAAATCAAAAAAGCCCCTATTTGGTATTATATCCTTTCAGAGATTTGTTGGTCCATTTAACAGTTACTTATTTTTCTGCAACTACCATTTTTAATTCAACAGTAAATTTTGGACTTATTTCCCTATCTGGAAAGCCTCATAAACTTATTTCCCATTGTTTTTACGTCTCAGTCTTAAGGCATTTATTTCTTCGTAAAATAAATATTTATTGACTACCTATTGTTTGCCTGGTACTATGGACATAGGAATGAAGATGTAGCTCCTTGACCTCATAGCAAGACTTACATAGCAAATTGTTGTGTCTGTGCATGTAAATAGCATAAATATTGAAATACTTTCTAACTGCAAGTTTAACAACCCTTAGACATCCAGTGAGTCTAGAGCCGCTGTATTAGTCTCTGAGGTGCTTTGTTCCCAGATACTTCATGTGAAATTTATGTCTATCACAAAACCTGAAAGCTGGTGAATACAGCTTATTGATTTGAATATAGCAAATAATGCCCTGGCAAGATAGTTCCTGTTCATATACCATCTGCTATAATACAGATTACTGATGATGTTTTCCATATCAGATAGATAGTTTTATTATTACAAGCTTCACCTTGATTAGCTCTCCTCTTTCTCCTGTCTCAAGTTATTCCTGGCTCAGAATAATTCAGTTCAAGTTCAATTCAGTCGCTCAGTTGTGTCCGACTCTTTGCGACCCCATGGACTGCAGCACGCCAGGCTTCCCTGTCCATCACCAACTCCCAGGATTTACTCAAACTCATGTCCATTGAGTCAGTGATGCCATCCAACCATCTCATCCTCTGTCGTCCCCTTCTCCTCCCACCTTCAATCTTTCCCAGCCTCAGGGTCTTTTCAAATGAGTCAGTTCTTTACATCAGGTGACCAAAGTATTAGAGTTTCAGCTTCAGCATCAGTCCTTCCAATGAACACCCAGGACTGATCTCCTTTAGGATGGACTGGTTGGATCTCCTTGCAGTCCAAGGGACTCTCGGCAGTCTTCTCCAACACCACAGTTCAAAAGCATCAATTCTTGGGTGCTAAGTTTTCTTCACAGTCCAACTCTCACGTCCGTACATGATTACTGGAAAAACTGTAGCCTTGACTAGACGGACCTTTGTTGGCAAAGTAATGTCTCTGCTTTTTAATATGCTGTCTAGGTTTGTCATAGCTTTGCTTCCAAGGAGCAAGAATCTTTTAATTTCATGACTGCAGTCAACATCTGCAGTGATTTTGGAGTCCCAAAATATAGTCTCTCACTGTTTCCATTGCTTCTCCCTCTGTTTGCCACGAAGTGATGGGACCAGATGCCATGATCTTAATTTTCTGAATGTTGAGTTTTCAGCCAGCTTTTTCACACTCCTCTTTCACTTTCATCAAGAGGCTCTTTAGTTCTTCTTCACTTTCTGCTATACGGGTGGTGTCATCTGCATTTCTGAGGTTATTGATATTTCTCCCAGCAGTCTTGATTCCAGCTTGTGCTTCAGCCAGCCCAGCGTTTCTCATGATGTACTCTGCATATAAGTTAAATATGCAGAGTGACAATATACAGCCTTAACATACTCCTTTCCCGATTTGGAACCAATTTGTTGTTCCATGTCCAGTTCTAACTGTTGCTTCCTGACCTGCATACAAATATCTCAAGAGGTAGGTCAGGTGATCTGGTATTCCCATCTCTTGAAGAATTTTCCACAGTTTATTGTGAGCCACACAAAGGCTTTGGCATCGTCAATAAAGCAGAAGTAAATGTTATTCTGGAACTCTGAGAATAATTACTGAAACACAGTTTAGTCTGGCTGTTTACTGTGAAGAATTCAAAGACCAGAAGGTAATTGCATCTGTCTACTGCTCGTGAAGCTTATGACTGTGCATGTAACAGTGACTGCTGCCCTGCAGGAGCCTGACACTTGTGCCCCATTTTGGATACTTCCACACTTGAAAAATGCAATCTTGGGTATTAAAATGTAAGTGAATAATAATATGGTAAGTGGTGGCATGACATTCAGGGGAATATCACGGTGCCATTTTAACAGTCATGAAGCTCATACAAGTGTGGTGAGTGTTCACTGAGTATCACACAGAAGTATCTTATATGTCTTCTGAGTAAAAGTAGTCATACCAGGACATGTACCCAAAGGCCAAGGGGAAGAGAAAGTGGGCTGTTTTAAGGGACTGAAAGTGGTTCGAATGGAAGACTGAAGCATGGAGTTTGAGCTGCACAGTGTGGCAGGTATGACCCTGCAGAGAGAAGCAGGAGTTGGTTGATAATGAGTCTTGCCTGTGCCATCCTAAACATGCATTTGTTTCTCTTCTTAGAAGGTTCTCCCCTGTCTTCTCCTGTGACTGCTTCAGACTGTGGCTCAACAGGCCCCTTCATAAAGGGGCTCCCCAGACACACCCTGAACTCCTCACCCTCATCCAAACACACACATATACACATTCAGAATCTCCCTCCCTCCCTCCTGCCATGGTGGCTGTGTCTTTCTTTGCTTATCATACTTGGTAATCATCGAGAATCTCTTAACTGCTTATCTCCCTGCTGCTGCTGCTGCTGCTGCTGCTGCTAAGTCGCTTTGGTCGTGTCCCACTCTGTGTGACTCCAGAGACGCCAGCCCACCAGGCTCCCCCGTCCCTGGGATTCTCCAGGCAAGAACACTGGAGTGGGTTGTCATTTCCTTCTCCAATGCATGAAAGTGAAAAGTGAAAGGGAAGTCGTTCAGTCGTGTCTGACTCTTCGTGACCCCATGGACTGCAGCCCACCAGGCTCCTCCGTCTAGTGGGGTACATTGCCTTCTCCGCCTTATCTCCCTATGAGAATGTAAACCCCATGAGAGCAGAGATTGTCTCCATTTATAGATCAATGGCTGTTCCATATGGAGCATTTGGTAAATATTTCTGAATGAATGAATCAGGAGTTCCAAGTCTCTCCGCAGACCATTTCTTGCTTGCTGTGAGTCTCTCGTGTACAGATTCGGAGTATACTTATACTTTAGGTTCTGGTCTCAGATGACATGGTGTCAAAGGTTACATCATGTGACTGCCAGTGTGACAGTATGTCTTGGTAGCCTCTGTGAGAACGGGGCTCTGTGTATCCTTGGCCCTGATGTCGCCTGACAGGCCCAGGCCATGTGGTACTTCGGTGGCACAGCCAGGATGAGAACCCAGGGCATTTTGGCTCCAGGACTGTCCACATTTTCACTGCACAGTCCTGCCTTGAAAGGGATGGTGATGAAAGTGCATGACTCCCTAGGGTTGGGAGTGGGCCCCCTGACCCTGGGGGATACAGGGCCCAGCCCGGTGCTCAGAACAGCCTGTCAAGGACTGAGGTTGGCGGGGAGGCTGGTCCTCTCTGGTGTTTCGTACCGTGGCTTCCAGGAGGTTTGTTCCGTGGAAAGCAGGGCTTTGTAATGTGGTGTATAATCCACGACGTAAAATAGCAAAGTAGCTTTTCAAACTGTAAACCTAAGCAGGGTTCACATGGGAAATTTTTATATTGGAACTTCCAGAGGACATTGTAAATGAGTGTTTACATTTAATACGTAAAAAACTTTGAATCCCTCAAAAAGAAACTCTTAAATGTCTAACATCTAAGAAGAAAATATTTATCACCTTCTCTAAGCTGAGTTGTCCTTTATATGCCGACGTGAGGCTTGGAGAAAATCACTTCCTTTTTGTAATGCATTTATGCTGAAGGAAAAGTTGAAAAAGTTAATGAAAAGATTAAAAATTGCTTTAAAATTATTCAAAGTTTATTAGAGTATATTAAGTTTTCAGCTAATCAAGAACAAGTTTTACTTCATGGAATATGCTCAGATGAGTTATTGTGTACTTTCTAAATGAATTAAAAAATATCTTTTAGTGCCTACAGTGTTTTCTAAGGAGGTAATTTTATGCGAACCTGTTTCCAGGGACTTAGATTTTTTTGTCCCTGTATTATCATTTAGGTTGAAAAATATCAAATTCATGGTATGAAAATTGTGCTTATTCTCTATAGTTTAATGAAACTTTCTACCAACTTAGTTAACTATGGAAGGAAAATGATCTCTTTACTTTTTGTGCAATTAAATTCAAATAAGGCTTCAATTATTTTTCTCAAGCCTTTGTTAGTTAGAGGTGCTTAGTTATACGACGCTGAGGGTAATTTAAATGTATACAGAATGGCTGGATATAAATTTTTCTCAAATTGCCTTGAACTCTTAATGTATAAAATGAAGAAACTCTGCCCCAGGGAAAGCATAACCGTTTCAAGTTATATTACTCATAAGTACTAACATACGAATTTAGTCTCTGTTTATATATGTAATTTATTTTATGTGCTGCTTTATATTTATATGATGTATCGTGAAATATTGCATATGATATGTTCAGTACAACTTTGGCGTTGGGATTGTTCCAGGGAGCTGAGAGTTTGCTTAAAATTCAACACTGTTTTGTTTTAGACATTTGGAATAGAAGTCTGTCTAAAATAAATTGCCCGTTTTCCTGTCTTCTTAAATAGATTGCACTGAGCAAAAACCTTTCCTTGATGAATGATCAAACGATGGTTTATTTTGAGCTCCTTGGGAGCTTAGTTGCTGTCGCAGGGGTAGTAAAATGCCTTATCCTCATGTCTGCTGGACCTGTTCGTATGTGTAGGTCCCTGAGGGTAAGATTAGCATTGTGCCAGACACCTAGCATGGCACACGGGCAGTGCTTTTAGTTGAATTAATGAAACTAATACCGAAATACAGTGCCCTCAGTACCAGCTGATACATTTAGGGTACTCTGCCATAAAATAAATGACTTCAGGCTGCTCTCGCTGCTTCCTGTTTGGGGGCTGTAATCTTGTCTAGCTCATCCTAGATACCTTTTCCTTTTGGCATGCATGAGTCTGGAAAATTTAACTGAGTATCCTCCAGTTACTGTGAGAATAAATACGCTGTAAGTAGGTGTCTGTCACTCTGCATGAGTGCTTTTGGCACATAAATTTGCAGTCATCAGTTTTAATCACGGAGGTCTGCTCTTCGTAACTTTTCTGCCATTTGCTTCCATCCTTTTCTTTCTTTTCGTTGATTTAATTGCTCATCATTTGGGAAATGCAAATCAAAACTACAATGCAGTATCACCTCACACCAATCAGAATGGCCATCATAAAAAAATATATCTACAGACAGTAAATGCTGGAGAGCGTGTGGAGAAAAGGGAACCCTCTTGCACTGTTGGTGTGAAGGTAAAATTGGTACAGCCTCTATAGACAACAGTATGGAGATTCCTTACAACCTAAGAAGGAAACTACCATATGACCCAGTAATCCTATTACTGAGCACATACCCTGAGGAAGCCATAATTGAAAAAGACACGTGTGCCCCAGGGTCCTTTGCTTTGGAGAAATGGATCTGTGAGGGTTGGGATACAGTCATATCCTTTGTATACCCTTGGGGCCAAGTTGTCTTCCCGGGGCTCCGTGTTGCTTGGGAACTTTAAACGGATGCCCAGTTTCTAAGACGGGAAGTGAGGACTCGCCTGGGTGGCTTATCTCATTGCTGACCCCCTTTCCGTCTGGTACTCCTCATATGGAAGAGGAATATGCCCATCTTGGAAGATTTAATGGTGTATCCCAAACCACCAGCCACAAGAATAAAATTTATTTGCAGTCTTACATTTTATCTTAAAAAGTTGATGCCAATTTAGAATCTATACATAGTATATTCATATTTGTTTAATGTAAAGCACTATTTTAAATAAATAGTAAAAAAAAAAAAAACCCTTTACATCTACATACACGTGTGTACACTTAAGTATGTGGTTTTTTTAAGTATTACATGCCCACTCTGCCCTAGCACGTGTGCGTGCGCGTGCACACACACACATACATACACTGAGTCACAGAGGTCATCTACCACGATGAAAAGTTTCAAGATGAGAGGTTTATTTTCAGCCCACCAAATCCGAGCTCTTTCTCCCTTACATTCTGCTTGCAAACTGAACGATTCCTTATTTTAGCTCCTCTTTTCTTTCCCCTGTGCCTTTATCAGCTGCTGCTGCTAAGTTGCTTCAGTGGTGTCCGACTCTGTGCGACCCCATAGACGGCAGCCCACTAGGGTCCTTTATCAGCTACAGAAACCAAACTATGTTTTCAGCATTCTTTCTAGAGATCTTCTTGGCCAGATCAACCAGTTCATTAGGTATGTTTTTATCTGCCACATTATCGCAGGCAAAAATGCCATCAGTTGTTTTGCCACAACAGGCCACTGTTTTTCCAACCTTTAATTACCTCTTTATTAGTTCCCCGGCTTCTGTCTACCACCCAGTCCGAAAACTGACTCCGCATGTTTCCAGTGTTGATCATGGATTTTTCTTATCCCGTTTTATTATGGTAGCACTCTGTTCTCAGTACAGCTTCTGTATCAGTTTTCAATTTCTGCTGAGTCAGCCTCCCCAAGGTGGCATGGCTAAAGCAGTAGCTACTTGCTCACGTTTCTGCCTTTTGGGTGCGCTTGGCTGGGCAGTTTTCTGGTCATAGCTGGACCCCTTCAGGAGGCTGTAGTCATCTGATGCCTTGCCTGGCTGGGGCTGGAGAGCTTCAAATGACCGCACCCATGTGGTGGGGGGCCCTTGGTCCTGGGTGCTGGGCAAGCTTCTCCCCAGGGGGTCTCTCATTCACTGGCTCCTGTCCCAGGCATCCTTACGTGGCAACAGGAGTGTTCAAAGCAGGGAGAGGGGAAGGTTGCAAGGCTTGTTGAGGCCCCAGATCTGGAACACACATAGTATCACTTTGCTGTGTTCTAGTGGTGAAAATAAATCACAAAGCCAGCCAGACTCAAGGGGTGGGGAATAGACCACTGTCGCTAAATGGAAAGATCTGCAAAGTACTGTGGCCGTGTTTTTCCAGCCTCCTCCCTTCCACACCCTGCCATGACATCCCTTCAGAGCGCTCTAGCTGAGGAGCAAAACTTAATACTGTGGATCTGCTGAACCTGAGATCAGACTGCCAGGGCCTCAGTGTGATCATGGCATGTTTCAGCAGTTAAAATTCGAGAAACTTTTCCATTCAACTGAATCTTTTTAAAAAAAGTATTTTTCTTGCTTTACAGTGTTGTATTAGTTTCTGCTGCACAGCAAAGTGAATCAGCTATCAGTATACATGCATCTCCCTCCTACTGAGTCTCCCTCCCACCTCTTCCCCCATCCCACCACTCTAGGTCATCACGGAGCACTGAGCTCCCTCTTCCACACAGCATTCCCACTAGCTCTCTGTTTCACACATGGTAGTGTATATATGTCACTGCTAATCTCTCGATTCGTCCCCACTCCCCTTTACCACCCTGAGTCCACCTGTCCATTCTCTCTGTCTGTGTCTCTATTCCTGCCAGGGCTTCTGTTTTGCTGAAGAGAAAATAGAATTCCATTGTATTATTCAACGAAAGTCTTGTGTTCTGTCTTCTCTTGAGTAAAACTGAAGCCCTGATTATACAGGCTTGCATCTACAAATTCCCAGGGAGCTGGAGCTCAGGAGGTGGTATCTTGCACTTTGTCGCCATCCCCACCACTGACCCTTCTGGCTGACGTGACCCACCCAGCGGCTAAGGCATCTGAACCGGTGACACCTCATCATCAACCAGGGCTGCGTCAGAACCACCTGTGCAGCTTTTAAAACTTCAGATTCCAGGGCACCACCTAACAGAATTGATGCTTTTGAGCTGTGGTGTTGGAGAAGACCCTTGATAGTCCCTTGGACTGCAAGAAGATCCAGTCCATCCTAAAGGAGATCAGTCCTGGGTGTTCATTGGAAGGACTGATGTTGAAGAGGAAACTCCAATACTTCGGCCACCTGATGCAAAGAGCTGACTCATTGGAAAAGACCCTGGTGCTGGGAAAGATTGAGGTCAGGAGGAGAAGGGGACGACAGAGGATGAGATGGTCAGATGGCATCATCGACTCAACAGACATGAGTTTGAGTGAACTCCGGGAGTTGGTAATGGACAGGGAGGCCTGGCATGCTGTGGTCATGGAGTCACAAAGAATCGGACACGACTGAGTGACTGAACTGAACCTAACACCCTCTGATTAGATGTGCTGGGAAGCAGAGCCTAGATATATGTGTGTTCACCCAGCTTCACTAGGGATCTGAATATCCCCCCATCATTAAGAACCACTGACTCAAGATAAGGTTCCCACCTATTTGAATCATATTCAATGAGAAACGACTGTACTTTACATTTACTTACTTCTCTACTTGGCCACCTCATGCGAAGAGGTGACTCATTGGAAAAGACCCTGATGCTGGGAGGGATTGGGGGCAGGAGGAGAAAGAGACGACAGAGGATGAGATGGCTGGATGGCATCACCGAATCAATGGACATGAGTTTGAGTGAACTCCGGGAGATGGTGATGGACAGGGAGGCCTGGCGTGCTGCGATTTATGGGGTCGCAAAGAGTCAGACACGACTGAGCCACTGAACTGAACTATTGAAAGGTGCTTTCACATTTATTTCATTTTTCCTCATAATTCCTCTGATGAACATAAGATAGGGAAATTAATTTGTGAATTGCTGGCAAATTTAATTTTGTCTACCTCCTCCATATTAAAAAAAAAAGTCAGCGTTTATTGCAGCTTCAGGGATATTCCACTCATAGGAAATTCAAATAAATAATAAATTTTAGTAGTGATCTTTCTATTAATATTAACACCTGAATCTCTACCTGTTGAGAAATATCTTTATAAACTCAGACCAAGAGAATGAGCTTATGGTTACCTGGGAGGGAAGGGATAATTAGGGAGTTTGGGATTGACACGTTCACACTGCTATATTTAAAATATATACCCAAAAAGTACTTACTGTTAAAAAGAGGGGACAAGAGAATGATATAGATGAGAACAAGATGGGAGAGAATTGTGAATGTTAAATAGATGCTGATTACCTGTAGAAGATGCTGTGGTGATAGTATCACTCACCTTGAAATGAAGGTAAAGCCTTAAATTATGTTAAAGGGATGAGCAGGCATGCAGACTTTATCTTATCTCTTCTCTGTGTCTCAGAAGGCAGCTTCTTCTACGGCATTTTATTTTCATAAATTACTTTTCATATATCATAATAAAATTTTACAGTGTTTTGGATGTGGTCAGTGCTTATTTGAGATTCTTTCAAAAGAACCATGTTTGGTTTTTTTCTTTTCTTTTCATTTTTTAAACAGTATGAAACACTTCGTGAATTTGCACGTTATCCTTGTGCAGGGGCCGTCTTCATTTTCTCTGCAAAGAGAACCAGGTTTTAAGGTCGGCTTTTGTTTTCCTTGACCTGCCTTCTCATTTTGTCAGCCCCGTCTTCTCTGTGTCATACATACCCATGGAGTCATAAGCAAGTGCTGGGCTAAATTCTAGGGACAGTGGCCAGATATGCCGCAAGAACAAGGGGAGCAGGAAGTTAGAGTGTGTTGTAAATACCCTAAGAGAGAGTCAACAGGAAAAACACTATTTACCTCTTGCTGATAGCAGACATTTCAGAAACACATTAGTTCCCTAGAATGAACTCGATGCAATCTGAACCTTAAAAGGGGGTAAGCATAGAACTTGTTTCCTACTTCACATTTTAAGGTGTTTATAGAAAATCGGAGTTGATGATATTACCTGAAAAGACTTATAAATTGTTTTCCTTAAAATTTCTACCAAAGTGCATCTCTTCTGATTGAAGTTTCTCTGTTAATATTTGGTAAATGATTGTAATTTGTCCTGTCCAGATCTTTGGAGCTCTGTGCACTCAGTATATTTGGCTAACTAGATCCTTTTGGACCTTAGGAATATTGCTTCAGATTTCAGGTTTGGTACTCTACTTAACCCAAGCACCTGATATTATAATCAACTTTGCATTTAGAAAATTATTCACTGTCCTGAGACGTGCGAATTTCTTTTACATCCCTAAAAGTTTTCTACCATTTTATTAATGATGATTTATTATTTAAAAAATTCTCACATAGCTTGACGTGTGACCTTTCATTTAAGTACTGGACGTAATACTTACTAGTATATGGTTTGTCAGGATCCTATTAAATTGGGATCAGGGCCACTCTGATCTCTTTGGGGAGAAGTCTCCATTTTACTTACACCCACTAAATGTTTACTGACATCAACTAACTAGTGGATGGACAAATTTAAATAAAATATTATCAAGGCCAAAGACAATATTTTATGAATTATACAGCATGCTATTAAGATTTTTTCTAAAATTAAGAAAACCTTGATTTTTTTTCCTTACAAACTATTATAGCTCACTTTACATATGTAACTCCCCGACTGTGAATCAAAAGTAAGGAGGAAGATAAGAAAACCATATGTGTTAGCTATTTCGTGTATTGTTATATGTCATGGTTTTGTGAGATAGATTTTGTGAGCCTTGGCATCTAATGAGAGGCCCTGGCCCTGTTTGGTTTATAAATACGCATGGGATATTATTTAGGTCTTCAGAAATAAAAGCAGAGAATGGTTTCCTTATGTTATCAATTCCTCTATGGGAAAGCTTATTAAAATGTAGAAAATATAATAGTATATAATTTAGCAACATAATATACAATGTGGGTTGAGAGACAATTACAGTGTTTTATTTCCCTATATTTTCCATTTTAACTGAATGCATTTTAGCAACCATTGGTTTCTGGCTGTAACATTACTTTAGCTATTTCATAAAGCTTTATAGCAAATTACTGTGTGTACCAGATAAAATAAATTCCTGACTTCACTCTTAAAAGTACTATTACGATGAGGCATCATCTTTTACTTTTCTAAGTAAGCATGTCTTTGCTAACAGTTTTTTGTGTGCTGTCAACATCTTAGTTCAAGATTGTTGTTTCTAACAATATTTTAGTGGTTTCCTCTGTGTTTGAGGTTGCATTTTATGTGGCAAATCAGGCATCTTCCTACTTGGTTCATAGTAAGCCGGTGTAACCAATTCTAAGTTCTGGGGTCACACATCACCAGCTGAACAACATCTGCTTGAATGGGATCTTGCGTTTCCCATTCACACTGGGCCTGTAGTCTCCTGTCTGCCAATACAATCCTGCTCTGTGCTCTTTTCAGGTGAGACTGGCCCTGCTCTTCGATCCTTCTAAATACCCTGCCTGCCTCTCTCCTAAAATCTTTGAATCCTTCCTGTAGTCTGGCACTTCTCACCTGCCCTCAGATGCCATTGGGTCATGTTTTCACCTAAGAATATTGCAGATTCACTCCCAAGATTTTTTTCCATACTGAAGAAACTAGAAACACACTCACAAAATTGTCCTTCCAGTTTGTCAACATTTTGCATATTCATGGCAGTTTTTTTTTAAAGGAATGTATAATTGAAAGATGCCTAATCACATTTCCTTTCCTTTTTCTCAGATGTTACCACTCAACTGGTGTTCCCCCTTTCTAGCACAGAGTTTATGCCCTTAGCACAGAGCTGTGTATCCACAAGGACTTCCCAGGGGGCTTAGTGGTAAAGGAGCCACCTGCCAATGCAGGAGACGTGGGCTTGGTCCCTGGGTCATGAAGATCCCCTGGAGAAGGGAATGGCAACCCACTCCAGTATTCTTGCCTGGGAATTTATGTGAAGAGAGGAACCTGGCGGGTAGGCTACAGTCCACGGGGTCCCAAAAGAGTCGGATATAGCTTAGCGACTAAACAAGAACACGAATACACAATGTGAGCTGTTGCATCACACATTCATAATCTTGCATATGTAAAAGATACTGACTTTAAAAATGGAGCCATTACGTTACAGATGAACTTTTAAAGACTTTTTAAAAGAGCAATTTTAGATTGACAGCAAAGTTAAAAGGAAGGTGCAGTGCTTTCCCACACATCCTGCCCCTCTTCACACGCGTAATCTTCTCTATTACCAACATCCCCCACCAGAGTAGCCCTACACGGACATCTTTATCATCCACAGTTGGTAGTTTCCATTAGGGTTCGCTCTGGTTGTTACATGTTCTGTGAATTTGGACAGATGTATAATGACGTGTTGGGACCATCATAGTATCATACAGAGTATTTTAATTGCCCTAAAAACCCTCTTTTTTCCACCCGTATCAGCCCACCCCCAGCAGCCACTGATCTTTTTCCTGTTTCCATTGTCTTGGCTTTCCCAGAATGTCATAGTTGGCATCGTATAGTATGTTGCCTTTTCAGACTGGCTTCTTTCACTTAGTAATATGCATTCCTGAGGTCCTTATATGTCTTTTCATGGGTTGATAGCTCCTTTCTTTTTCAGTTCAGTTGCTCAGTTATGTCTGACTCTTTGCGACCCCATTTCTTTTTAGTGCTGGGTAATATTCTTTTGTCAGGATGTACCACTGTTTATTCATTCACCTACTGAAGGACATATTGGTTGCTTTCAAGTTTTGGCAATTATGAGTAAAGATACTATAAATGTTCTTGTGAAAGGTTTTCTGTGGACATAAATTTTCATTTGGGTCAGTACTAAAGGGTATGATTACTGAATCATAGGCTTAGAGTAGTTTAGTTTTGTAAGAAACTGCCTAACTTTTCTCCCAGAGTTGCTGTGCCATTTGATTTAACATCAGCAGGGAATGAGAGTTCCTGTTGTTCCACTTTCTTGCCAGCATCTGATGTTGTCAGTGTTCTAAAATTTGGCCTTTCTAATAGTTCTGTAGTTTGTCTCCTTCTTTTAATTTGCATTTTCCTGATGATGTATCATGTTCAGGTGAAAAAACTTTAATAATATGATTATATTGCTTAGCATTTAAATTTCTTGTGTGTGTGCTCATTCTCTCAGTTGTGTTCAACTCTTTGCAACCCTGTAGACTGCAGCCTGTTAGGCTCCTCTGTCCATGGGTTTTTACTGCCAAGAATACTGGAGTGGGTTGCCATGCCCTCCACCAGGGCATCTTCCTGACCTAGGGTTTAAACCCATATCTCCTGTGTAGCCTGTGTTGGCAAGCGGATTCTTTACCACTGCACCACCTGGGAAGCCTTAAATTTCTTAATTCATTAGCATCAGCTGTACCCTTTTTTCTTTAAATATTTTTGCTCTTAAAGTTCTGGTATAGTTGGTAACCAATAGCATGTCTTCTGTGTATTTAAATGAAATAATATACAACCAAGACTTGATTATTCATATTATATTTATATAATGTAATCACTGTAAAATGCATAAAGGATGCAAGATATTTAACTGTCAGTCCAAAGAATGTACTTTTTTGTGCAGTCGAGATTTTAAAATTCTTATCTATATAGATTGTCTTATTAAAAGTTAAACTGACACTCTCTCTAAATGAAGGATTTTTCCTGTAATTGGGAAGAGAGGAAAGAAAGCCTCATATTTTACGAAAGTAAAACTAAAGAGATAAGTGGGGAAAGAAAAAAGCAAAGGGCAAGAAGATTTCTAAAACTGTGAAAAAGTATATTTTCAAAATATACTATACAGGTACATTTACAAAATTAATATCCTGAAAATGGTGTGTTTACAGTGGAAGCACCCATTTTTGAATCCTGCAGCTGAAGCACTGTAGCTGTTCATTGTAGAATCACAGCAAAGCCCCTGCCACATTTCTTTTCAAGTATAGGTGAGCCAGGTTCTCTCTGCAGTGAGTTCTTTTTCACTGGGGGCTCCACTCTTTCTGTAGGACCTGGCCAGGCCCCTCAGTGCATTTAATTGCAAGTTGGGTGGCTTCAGAGACCTGGGGGTGTGGCTAAGAGATGCTTTCCTGGTGTCTTAGGAAGAGCCACATGTGTTGCTTTGGTAGATGAAAGTGGAACTCTTAGATGAAAGCTAGATCTCAACATTGAACATTGAATCAGTTGAGATATAACATGTCTTTAAAGTTATTGACCTGTAACATACTGTAGTTATGATCTTAGCCAAGCAGAGCTTCCTCTGTAAGCCAGGGTGCTGTAGAGTGCCTGCCAAGGCAATGCCTATGAGTCCATATGTCCCTTTCCAACCTGCTTGCCAGAGGTATAAGCCACCCAAGTCCTCTGCCTGAGGATGGCCAGGCTTCAAGAGAGTCAGAGAAACTGCACTTTCTCCTTTGAGTCTCCTGTGAGCCCTGTGACTGCAGCTGTCCCTCCTGGTCCTTCCCCTTAACAATATTTAGGCAAGACAGCAACTAAGTGAAGGGCTTCCCAGGTGGCGCCAGTGGTAAAGAACCCGCCTGCCAGTGCAGGAGACACAAGAGATGCGAGTTCCATCCCTGGGTCAGCAAGATCCCTGAGGGGGGCATGGCACCCCACTCCAGTGTTCTTGCCTGGAGAATCCCATGGACAGAGGCGCCTGGCGGGCTGCAGTTCATAGGGTCGCAGAGAGTCGAACATGACTGAAGCGACTTGGCACAGCCCACACGTGACTAAATGATATGCATTGTTAAATAATAGGATTACTTATTTCCAGATAAATGAATGTTTAATGTTTTCCTACACGTAGCTGGGCATTTTGTCACTTTCTGTATGGTTTTATACATTGCAAAAGGGGCTGACACTTGATATGTTTTATGTGAAGTCATGATGTGATACAAGTACACTTTCTGAGAAGTAAAATTGGTATAATTTAAAGTTTAGAAGTGATTGTCTAAGGCTGAAGTAGCCTTGCAGGACCTTATCATTTTACCCTAATGTATTGGACTTTTATTTACTTGCCTAATATTCTGAGAAGTAAACTACTGTAGCATATAAGTTGTTTTCCAAAGCCATCTTCTCCTTTCAGCTTATTAGAAGTTGCAAGTGAGACAAGAATTAAAATGCGTCTGGCAGATGCAGAGGTGGTAGCAGCTGAGAATTTTGGGGAGGTCTCAAGAAGGAATCTGGATGCGGAAAATGGTTTATTAAAAATGCAGTGCAGGAAGCAGGATGTTCAGGGGTATGTTCATATTCTGATTGTGTTTCTGGCTACACAGTATTTGATAAGATGTGGGTAACTGGCTGCTTGGATATTCTTTGCACCACCTATAATATATTGCTTGCTTTAAATTTCAGAATTTAGACATTGAGAAATCAGCTGTTTAGAATAAAAACACATCCTTTTGAGAAAACAGCATCCCCAGTTCATATAGGGGATGTTGTGTCACTGTAAAAAATTCTTAGAGATTACTGTAAGTTACTGACCCAGTTTACCTTGACTTTTCTCAGGATACAACCATATTTAGCACTTTCTGCATTCAGACTGTATTATTATTATTAACAGTGGGACACATTGAGAACCTCATGTTAGTTCCAGTAAGTTAGATAGCACTTAGTCAGTGGTTGGTCTCGGAGAAGGCCCCACTCCAGCACTCTTGCCTGGAGAATCCCATGGACAGAGGAGCCTGGTAGGCTGCAGTCCATGGGGTCACGAAGAGTCGGACACGACTGAGCGACTTCACTTTCACTTTTCACTTTCATGCATTGGAGAAGGAAATGGCAACCCACTCCAGTGTTCTTGCCTGGAGAATCCCAGGGGCGGGGGAGCCTGGTGGGCTGCCGTTTCTGGGGTCGCACAGAGTTGGACACGACTGAAGTGACTTAACAGTAACAGTGGTTGGTCTAAACATTCGAACATAAAAAGTTTTTTTGAACTATATAATTGAAAATACACAATTGTGATTTTTTTTTTCACCTTGTTCATGGTGACATCTTTTCATTTCATCTATGTGTACCTGAAAACTCAAGCCACAGTGACTTAATCAAACAGACGTCTTTTTCTTTGATTTTGAGAAAGGCAGCCCAAGGTAGGTTAGATGACCCTACAGTGTCCTCAGGTCTGAGGATCTTTCTGACTTTCTTTTCAGCCCTCCTTTCGGTCGACCAGCTTTCATCATCATACTTGTTGCCTCATAGTGACAAAGTGGCTGCCACACCTCCAGGATCCTCCTAGAAAGGAAGAAGTTGAAAGGCGCAAAAGGCAGAAGGGTCAAGTCTGCTCCCTTTTAAGGAACTTTCTTGGGAGCTCTCACTGGCAGCTTCTGCTTGTATCTCATTGGCCAGAGCTAGGTCTCTGCCATCTGTAGCTGAACCAAAGGCTGGGATATATAGTTTCTTATCTGGGAATTGCTGCTCTGAATGTAACAGAGGTTGTGTCTCTGAAGAAAAAGAGAAGACTAGACAGGCAGGTGGAAGAACTGCCCCCCACCACCTATGTGCAGCAGTGTCACGGCAGAGAGGTCAAGGCAAAACCCCGAAAACTGCATCTAAGAGGGAATTACACTTTATTTTAATCTTTCCTTTAGAAACAGGGGAAAGCTCTAAAGAACACTGAAGAGAAGAAGTCAACATTCTGGAGTCCTTTCTTTGGAAATTGACCCCAGGAAGTTCTCGAATTCCAGCAATCTGTAGTGTGTAATAGCAATTCTCGTGCTGATGTGCAGTTGTGTCCAATTCTTGGTGACCCCGTGGACTGCAGCCCAACAGGCCCCTCTGTCCATGGGATCCTCCAGGCAGGAATACTGGAGTGCGTTGCCGCTTCCTCCTCCTGGAGAATCTTCCCGGACAAGGAGTCGAACCCATGTGTCTTGCCTCTTCTGTGTTGGCAGGTGGATGTTTTACCACTACGCCACCTGGGACTGCTAAGTCGCTTCAGTCGTGTCCGACTCTGTGCGACCCCAGAGACGGCAGCCCACCAGGCTCCCCTGTCCCTGGGATTCTCCAGGCAGGAACACTGGAGTGGGTTGCCATTGCCTTCTCCAGGCCACGTGGGAAGCCCCCAGTAAAAATGCTACAGACCAAGGATTAGGGGAACATGGTGTCTCACCGTGTGAATGCCCGTGTCTGCCTTGTATTTGCTCAGGAAGCTACTTCATTCTTAGCACGAGGGCTTGCTCCCTCTGGCCTCTAAAATGAGGGAGTGGAATGAATTGCTGTGATCCCTCCAAAGTTAAAGATGCTTTGACTGTCTCAGTCTGTTACTGATACCTTACTCAGTTTGACTCCAAATCTAGCTTGCTTTTACATCCCCTCACATGAGGTTGATTAACTGTATATAGTCCTGGTGGCCATTTTTAGGAAGCATTACCATCAGGTTACTTGTTAAGGCCTTTGTGTGAAAAGGAAAGCCAAGGTGTGCTGTTGGTCCAGACTGTCACCCCTTTGAGACTCCTCTGGGGCTCAGACCTGGGTCCACACCAGGGAGTGGCCCTGTGTGTTTCGGTGTTAAGACGTGAATTTTCCTACTTAGATGCTCACGTTCAGAGCCATGGAGAGAGAGGTGGGGAGTCCTCAATGTCATGTGAGTAAGGGGACCTAATTTGCAGGCATTCATCACACTGGTGGGAGAAGGCAATGACACCCCACTCCAGTACTCTTGCCTGGAAAATCCCATGGACAGAGGAGCCTGGAAGGCTGCAGTCCATGGGTTCGCTGAGGGTCGGACACGACTGAGCGACTTCACTTTCACTTTTCACTTTCATGCATTGGAGAAGGAAATGGCAAGCCACTCCAGTGTTCTTGCCTGGAGAATCCCAGGGACGGGGGAGTCTGGTGGGCTGCCGTCTCTGGGGTCGTACAGACTCGGACACGACTGAAGTGACTTAGCAGCAGCAGCAGCATTAGACTGGTATCAAGAGTGCAGACACCAGAGCAGAACACCGCCCCTCTTGACGCCCTGCCCTGTACCTCCATACCTCTGTCTGCTTCTCCAGCAGAGAACACCTTTGGCTCACCTGTGTATCAGAAATAGGCAGATGATTAAACTGGTGGCAGTAGCTCTGTCTTTAGGGACAAAATGTGCCCAGAAGCAACTCAAGGAGACAGTGGCATTATCACGGATGGGCAGCCACGTGGAAGCTTCTGGAAAGTTCCTAGCAATGCTTCAGTTAGCCTTTGAGGCTGCAGAGGGCCCTGGACCCTGAGAAGAGCACGGGTGCATGGGGAATGCAGATGGGCTGGGAGCATGCGCAGCCAGGGTGCAGAAGGAGGGACCCTGGGGCAGAGTCTGGTTGAGAGGTTCGTGTGATTTTCAGTGATGACGTGACGCATCTGTCTCTTCTCTTTTTCTCTCCTTTCTTTCCCCACTCTGTTTCCATGTGTTTCTTTCGGGCTTTAATTTAGCATTGCATTCTGAACAAATAGATCTTTGTGTTCTGTTGAAAATCATAGAAACCTTGGTCTCTTAAGGCATTTGCCTTTGAATAAGGGGGGAAAAAACAGGATTTCAGATAGAAATCTGAGCAACCTGAGGTTTCTATATGGAATGTAAGCAGAGTTGCGATGAATAATTAAACAAGTTATAGCCCATAAAATATACAGCACATTGCTTCAAACTAAAACATTCTAACTCTGCCTTGGGATAAATGCTTTTCATTATTTTTTAATTGTTGCCAGGGTTTGACCTTGAAGGTCTTGGCTGGCAGATAATTTGTTATGGTAAGAATGAGATCACTAAGCGTTTTAGCACAAGCCGCATGTTGCATCGGGATTCTTCCTATTATATAACGCTGACGTGATAAGTCTGTTTCCTTCAGGATTTGTTCTTTCATTTCTGTGGTAGCTTCTTTCTTGGGCCCCTGTGCTCGGCCATCTGTGTTGCTGCACTAGAGGAGGATCTTCGTGGTTCTACTGCAGCCAAGTCATATCGGTGCTTAGAGGCCTGCTGGCTACTCGGATGGACCTGTAAACAACCGGAGGCATGACCCTCCACTTTGATAAAATAGACACAGGAAGATCTAGGATCTGCTTTCTACCCTCAGCATCCTGTTGTCCTGGGAGGTCATTCTTCCAGGAATAGGGTTGTACAGACTTTTGCCCTGATGACTCTTGGTCACAACTGGGTCTTCCTTTGCAGTTACTATAGGACCTATGATTGCAAAGGGCTTACCAATATGCCTAGTTGCCAGTATTTTCAGAAATATCTTTGAAAAGAAGCGATACAGTGTGATTAAATGTTTTATTATTAAACTAATTGACAGTTCTCCATTTATATGACATCTTTTGAAACCATTTATATGACATCTTAGGAAGAACAGGTAATAGTTGACTGTAGAATTGACTTGCGCATAGCAAAAATCTGTAGTTTTTACCAGATAGAATAAGATGAACCTGTTGTATGCAGTTTGGGGAATTACCTTTAGCAGATAGAGTTTCTTATTTGTTTAGAATGTGTATTGAGTTGTATAGGCTTGAGGAGTAAGTTCAAAACCACGTGGGGTTGGAGGACAGAATATTAGTAGGTTTTATGTAAGGTATTTGAATAAAAAAACTCAATTGATGGGGTCATATGTTATGTCTTTTTGTCAGTAACATTTAGAAAAAAATAAATTTGAAACAAATTTCTCACGATACTGTGAAAAAATTTAGCTTCAATTATTACAGGTAAAAAAACATTTGTTTTTATATTAATATTTTGGGTAATAGAAAACATGTATTATTTATGATCATGTGTGATCATCTGAATTCTATTTTGAATATGTTGAACAATAGATGACAAGTATAGTCTACATAAAATTTATTTTGTTTCCTTCCCAGAAATTGCCAGTGAATCGTGGTTCTTAAAAGACAAAAAAAAGAAAAAGAAAAACCCTATCATTTTACTAAGTGTGTAGTTCCTTATTGCTGTCATTCAGCTTTAAAAGGTGCTTATTTATAGACCCTGTGAAGTCAAACTGTGTCCTTGGATTATGGCGTTAAAGTCGTAAACTTAGACCCTTTGCACTGGTGATGTTCGTTTACATTTTGGTATGGCAAATCCCTAGTCAAACAGCTGTTGTTTAACAATTATAAAACTTCAAAAAATTGCGGCAGAGCTGTCATGTTTAATTTCAGACACATACAAAATATAGAAAACCCATAATTGTTAACCAAAGACTCAAGCATGAAATCATCCTAAAAGAAACAAAGATCTACGAGATTTCTCTGCTGCTGTATGCTGGAGCATAACAAAATTATAGCTACGCTGTCTTGATTTACATGAAGGTAAAGTGCCTCTTAATACAGATTTATCTCCACCCCAATCACCTAAGGCTTGGTTTGCTCAGCTCAGAAAGGAGAATGCTAAGAAAATCGTCAAAAAGGGCTCCTTTAGCTTATATTACTGTAGCCACTTTTTACACAGTATTATGAAACATGCAGATGATAGTCATGCTATTCCCCTTGTTATCATGCATTAAAGTAATCAAGTTGTGAATATTTTAACTCTTGGCACAGATTAATTCTGAGAATATTCTGTTTGCTTATTATCTCATTTATAGACCTTCTTATTTACACTTTGGGTAAATTGTCTTTATCTTGTGGTGACAAGCTAGATTTGAAAATATTGTCTCTGAGGAAATGGAGACTTTACCATTTACATTTTTTTTTAAGGATATGGGTTGGGAGCAGGTCTTTTTCCTTGGGAGAGAAGAGGTCATCCTGTTTCATTGCTTTATGTATGGTCCTACTTCAGTTACAAGATCCTAACTATCTCCTTATTTTAGTATTGGAGTGACTTTCAATTTTAATATTGGACTGTTTTTTTCCAAAACAGATCTCTTGATTGGCAGTAAGAAGTTAGTAACCTATAAATACATGATGTTTCAAAAATTTTACTAATTACTGCCATTCATAGCATATTTTTATAATTTTTCAAAAACTGATTTTTATAAAGTATTTTATAAAAGAAATTAGGGTATAATTTATAATATTAAAACTAGACTAGCATATTTATTGTATAATATCATGTTAATTATGGATACTAATTTTATGTGCTATAAAATACATTATTGCATCTATATAACATGCATTTTATACTTTAATACATTCCTCACTAATTGAATTGCTTCAGACTGAGACTGAGTAACTTTGGAGTTGGACGGATTGTTTTTCCCTCAGATTTGTCTTTTGATCTTGGCTTGAGTACTGGTTAGTTTTATGAGTTTGGGCAATTTCACTTCTAAGGCTGTTTTTTCTCTGCAGTGGATAAAACAGTAGGGTCTTTTGTGAAGATTAAAAATATAGGCGTACCTCTTTTTATTGCTCACTTTTATTGTGTTTTTTTTTTTTTTTTTTTAACAAATGGAAGGTTTGTGGCACCGTGCATGGAGGAAGTCTTTAAGCACCATTTTTCCGGCAGCATTTCCTCACTTCCTTGTCTCTGGGTCACATTTTAGTAATTCTCACATTTCAAACTTTTTCATCATTATATTTGTTATGGTGATCTGTTGTCAATGATCTTAGTTATCACTAGTAACTAAGGGTTACTACCACACATATATGAGATGGTGAACTTAATGTTGTATGTGTTCTGACTATGCCACAGACCAGCCATGCCCCTGTCTCTCAAATCCTCAGGCCTGTCTGTTCCCCAAGATACAACAGTGTTGAAATCAGGCCAATTAATAATTGTTCAGCAGCCTCTCAGTGTTCAAGTGAAAGGAAGAGTCACATCTCTCTCTTTAAATCAAAAGCTGCAAATAATGAAACTTAGTGAAGAAGGCCTGTTAAAAGCCAAGGCAAGCCAAAAGTTAGGCCTCTTGTGCCCAACAGCCAAGTTGTGAATGTAAAGTTCTTGAAGGAAATTAAAGTTGCTCCTCCGGTGAACACATGCAGTAAGTGAAACAGCCCTATGGCTGATATGGAGAAAGTTCTAATGGTTTGGCTGGAAAAGCAGAAGAGCCACAATATTCCCTGAAACCAAAGCCTAATTCAGATCAAGGCCCTAATGCTCTTCCATTTTCTGAAAGCTGAGAGAGGTGAGGAAGTGTAGAGGAAAAGTTTGAAGCCCAGCAGAGTTGGTTTGTGAAGTTTAAGGAAAGAAGGAAGGCACTTCTCTAATATAAAAGTACAAAGTGAAGCAAGAGGTGCTGATAGATATAGAAGCTGTAGCAAGTTATCTGGCAGATCTAAGTAAGATAAGTAATGAAAGTAGTTACACTAGACATCAGATTTTGGGGAGATGAAACAGCCTTCTTTTGGAAGAAGATGCCATCTAGAACTTTCATAGCTAGAGAGGAGAAGTCAGTGCCTGGCTTTAAAGCCTCAAAGTGTATATTGACTCTTGTTAGGAGCTAATGCCGCTGGTGACTTTAGTTGAAACCAGTGTTCACTGACCATTCTAAAAATCCTAGAGCCCTTAAGAATTATGCTAAATCTATTCTGCCTTTGCTCTATAAATAGAACAATGAAGTCTGAATGACAGCACATCTGTTTGCAGCGTGGTTTACTGAGTAGTTTAATCCCACTGTTGAGACCTAATGCTGGGAGTTTTCACAATATAACTGCTCACTGACAATGTACCTGGTCACCCAAGAACTCTGATGAAGGTGAGATGTAGGGAAAGATTAATGTTTTCACATCTGCTAATACATTGAGAAAAGGCAGAGGAACCAGAGATCAAATTGCCAACATCCGTTGGATCATCAAAAAAGCAAGAGAGTTCCAGAAAACATCTACTTCTGCTTTATTGACTATGCCAAAGGCTTTGACTGTGTGGACCGCAACAAACTGTCTAAAATTCTGAAAGAGATGGGAATACCAGACCACCTGACCTACCTCCTGAGGAATCTGTACGCAAGTCAGGAAGCAACAGTTAGAACTGGACATGGAACAACAGACTGGTTCCAAATAGGAAAAGGAGTCTGTCAAGGCTGTATATTTTCACCCTGCTTATTTAGCTTACATGCAGAGTACATCATGAGAAACGCCCGGCTGGATTAAAGCACAAACGAGTCAAGATTGCCAGGAGAAATGTCAATAACCTCAGGCATGCAGATGACACCACCCTTACGGCAGAAAGCAAAGAACTAAAGAGCCTCTTGACAAAAGTGAAAGAGGAGAGTGAAAAACTTGGCTTAAAACTCAACATTCAGAAAACTGAGATCATGGCATCTGGTCCCATCACTTCATGGCAGATAGATGGAGAAACAGTGAAAACAGTAAGAGACTTTATTTTTTGGGCTCCAAAATCACTGCAGATGGTGATTGCAGCCATGAAATTAAAAGATGCCTTCTCCTTGGAAGAAAAGTTCTGACCAACCTAGACAGCATATTAAAAAGCAGAGACATTACTTTGCCAACAAAGGTCCGTCTAGCCAAAGCTTTGGTTTTTCCAGTAGTCATGTATGGATGTGAGAGTTGGAGTATAAAGAAAGCTGAGCGCTGAAGAATTGATGCTTTTTTAAAAATTAAAATTTATTTTTAATTGGAGGCTAATAACTTTTACAATATTATATTGGTTTTGCCATACATCAACATGAATCCGCCACAGGTGTCCACGTGTTCCCCATCCTGAACCCCCTTCATACCTCCCTCCCCGTACCAACCCTCTGGGTCATCCCAGTGCACCAGCCCCAAGCATCCTGTATCCTGCATCAAACCTGGACTGGTGATTCATTTCTTATATGATATTATACATGTTTCAATGCCATTCTCCCAAATCATCCCACCCTCTCCCTCTCCCACAGAGTCCAAAAGACTGTTCTATACATCTGTGTCTCTTTTGCTGTCTTGCATACAGGGTTATTACCATCTTTCTAAATTCCATATATATGCATTAGTATACTGTATTGGTGTTTTTCTTTCTGGCTTACTTCACTCTGTATAATCGGCTCTAGTTTTATCCACCTCATTAGAACTGATTCAAATGTGTTCTTCTTAATGGCTGAGTAATACTCCATTATGTATATGTACCACAGCTTTATCCATTCATCTGCTGATGAACTGTGGTGTTGGAGAAGACTCTTGAGAGTCCCTTGGACTGCAGGGAGATCCAACCAGTCAATCCTAAAGGAAATCAGTCCTTGAATATTCATTGGAAGGACTGATGCTGAAGCTGAATCTCCAGTACTTTGGCAACCTAATGTGAAGAACTGACTCACTTGAAAAGACCCTGATGCTGGAAAAGATTGAAGGCAGGAGGAGAAGGGAACGACAGAGGATGAGATGGTTGGATGGCATCAGCGACTCTGCATTTGAGTAAGCTCAGGGAGTTGGTGATGAACAGGGAGGCCTGGTGAGCTGCAATCCATAGGGTAGCAAAGAGTCAGACACAACTCAGTGTCTGAACTGAACACAGTTTTGTTCTGCAGCCCATGGATCAAGGAGCAGTTTTGTTGCCATAGATAATGATTCCTTCATGGATCAGGGCAAAGTCAGTTGCAAACCTTCTGGAAATAATTCACCATTCTAGATGCCATTAAGAATGTTTGTGATTTGTGTGAAGAGTTCAGAATATCAGCATTAACAGGAGTTGGGAAGAAGTTCTTCTGAATCCTCATGGATGACTTTGAGAGGTTCAAGACTTTGGTGAAGGAAGAAACTGCCGGTGTTATAGAAATAGCAGGGGAAATAGAAATGGAGCCTGAAGAGTTGACTGAATTCTCATGATAAAACTTGAATGGATGAGGAATTGCCTCATTCCTGAGTAAAGAAAATCGTTTCTTGCAATCGGAGTCTATTCTTGGTGAAGATGCTGTGACGATTGTTGAAATGGGAACACTGAATTTAGAATATTACATAAACTTAGTTGATAAAACAGTGGTAGGGTTTGAAAGGATTGATTTCATTTCTTAACTGAAATATAGCAGACATACTATGTTGGCTTGATTCCAGTTTTGAAAGTAGTTCTACTGTGAATAAATGCTATCAAACTACATTGCATGCTACCAAGAAATCATTCATGAAAGGAAAAGTCAATTTGAGGCAGCAGACTTCATTGTTGTATTATTTTAAGAAATTGTCACAGCTACCCCAACCTTGAACAGCCGCAACACCGATCAATCAGCAGCCATTGACATTGAGGCAGAATCTGCCACTAACAAAAAAGATTATGGCTCTCTGATAGCTCAGATGTTGGTTAGCACTTTTTAGCAGTAAAATATTTTAAAATTAAGAAATGTACATATTTTTAGACAAAATGCTATTGCACACTTATAAACTATAGTGTAAACCTAACTTATGTGCCCTGGGACACCCAGAAATTCATATTGACTCATTTATTGGGTTATCTGAACTGAACCCACAGTATCTCCAAGGTACAACTGTAGTAGTGGAGATGTGGAGCAACTGTATGGTAAGTTTCTGGCTAATATTAAATATTTATTAAATATATGTTCCATCTTCCTATCATTATCCTTGCATGTACACATGCTCAGTCACTCAGTCATGTCTGATTCTTTGCAACCCCATGGACTGTACCCCACCAGGCTCCTCTGTCTATGGGATTTTTCAGGCAAGAATACAGGAATGGATTGCCATTTCCTCCTCCAGGGAATTTTCCCAGCTTAAGGATGGAACCCACATCTCCTGTGTCTCCTGCATTGTAAGTGGATTCTTTAATCACTGACAATCGGGGAAACCCCATTTTTATCCTTAGGGTCCATTTAGGAAGAGGTGGAAAGAATGTTGAATAAATGAATGAATACATAATAGCGAATTCATTCAGTGGTCTGGAAAAGGACCTTTTCCAGGTCCTTTGGGCAGCTACCTTTGTGCCCTCTAATTTGGAGGCTGTTCTCTTTGTCTTGCTTCCAGCTTCATAAATGTTTATGGGAAAAGGGATGTGTCCTACATAGTCAAACAAATGAGAAATGTAGGAGTCATCCTTGGTTCTCCAAAACCCAGCTCCTCTTACCTACCTGTGAATTTAGTTGCCCCGACTGATATTTGGTATAGCTAACTGTTCAGTGGAGGAAATAGTTACACCAACAGCTTTATGTAAACTTTATGGAGTTTGTATTGGATGCAGTTAGATGGCAACGGTGTGGAAAAAGACTGGAGAAAAGAAAATTCCAGACAGGGAAACTTACGTGAGCCGATGTATTAAGGGTGGAAACACAAGGTATATTAGGGGGATTTACTCGTTAGACCTGAACACCTGAAACATATACATGGAATACTAACAGTCTTCACTGAATGGTTTGGTACTTTCATTGGGAAAAATTATGACATCATTTGCTGAATGATCAAGAGAACATACCCTGAATGAGTTAAATATCATAGCTTGAATGAGTTACTTGTGACCATCAGTGGTACTTTGAGCTTTCAACTTCTCATTTTAGAATTTGAAAAATCACGTTTTTATTTTAGTTTCCATGCTTTAAACATCAGTCTTCCTCCTAGCTTGTATTGTACAGAGGTCTTAAATGTCGTGAGCATGGCCAGTAACGTATTGTGTCATAGGAGGAAGTATACCTTCTAGTACTTAAAATTCATACTGAATGTCTCTGAATATAGTTTACATTAATGTTTTATTTTGGTCTAGCACATAGGTCACAGAAGTGATTTCAAAGCAATTTTAAAACTGTTGCAAGTAATGAAACTTTTCTCTCATTTTTTTTTACTTTACAGTATTGTATTGGTTTTGCCATACATCAACATGAATCCGCCACGGTATACACATGTTCCCCCTCCCATCTCCTTCCCTGTACCATCCCTCTGGGTCATCCCAGTGCACCAGCCCCAAGCATCCTGTATCATGCATCAAACCTGGACTGGTGATTCATTTCTTATATGATATTATACATTTCAATGCCATTCTCCCAAATCAACCCACCCTCTCCCTCTCTCCCTCTCCCACAGAGTCCAAAAGACTGTTCTATACATCTGTGTCTCTTTTGCTGTCTCGCATACAGGGTTATCATTACCATCTTTCTAAATTACATATATATATGCGTTAGTATACTGTATTGGTGTTTTTCTTTCTGGCTTACTTCACTCTATATAATAGGCTCCAGTTTCATCCACCTCATTAGAACTGATTCAAATGTATTCTTTTTCATGGCTGAGTAATATTCCATTGTGTATATGTACCACAGCTTTCTTATCCATTCATCTGCTGATGGACATCTAGGTTGCTTCCGTGTCCTGGCTATTATAAACAGTGCTGCGATGAGCATTGGGGTACACATGTCTCTTTAAATTCTGGTTTCCTCGGTGTGTATGCCCAGCAGTGGGATTGCTGGGTCATAAGGCAGTTCTATTTCCAGTTTTTTAAGGAATCTCCCTACTGTTCTCCATAGTGGCTGTACTAGTTTGCATTCCCACCAACAGTGTAAGAGGGTTCCCTTTTCTCCACATCTGCTCCAGCATTTATTGCTTGTAGACTTTTGGATCACAGCCATTCTGACTGGTGTGAAATGGTACCTCATTGTGGTTTTGATTTGCATTCCTCTGATAATGAGTGATGTTAAGCATCTTTTCATGTGTTTGTTAGCCATCTGTATGTCTTCTTTGCAGAAGTGTCTGTTTAGTTCTCTGGCCCATTTTTTGATTGGGTCATTTATTTTTCTGGAATTGAGCTGCAGGAGTTGCTTTTATATTTTTGAGATTAGTTGTCAGTTGCTTCATTTGCTAGTATTTTCTCCCATTCTGAAGGCTGTCTTTTCACCTTGCTTATAGTTTCCTTTGTTGTGCAGAAGCTTTTAATTTTAATTAGGTCTCATTTGTTTATTTTTGCTTTTATTTCCAATATCCTGAAAGATGGGTCATAGAGGATCCTGCTGTGATTTATGTCAGAGAGTGTTCTGCCTACATTCTCCTCTAGGAGTTTTATAGTTTCTGGTCTTCTGTTTAGATCTTTAATCCATTTTGAGTTTATCTTTGTGTGTGGTGTTATAAAGTGTTCTAGTTTCATTCTTTTACAAGTGGTTGACCAGTTTTCCCAGCACCACTTATTAAAGAGATTATCTTTTCTCCATTGTATATTCTTGCCTCCTTTGTCAAGATAAGGTGTCCATAGGTGTGTGGACTTATCTCTGGGCTTTCAATTTTGTTCCATTGATCTATATTTCTGTCTTTGTGTTAGTACCATACTGTCTTGATGACTGTGGCTTTGTAGTAGAGCCTGAAGTCAAGCAGGTTGATTCCTCCAGTTCCATTCTTCTTTCTCAAGATTGCTTTGGCTATTTGAGGTTTTTTGTATTTCCATACAAATGGTGAAATTATTTGTTGTAGCTCTGTGAAAAATACCACTGGTAGCTTGATAGGGATTGCATTGAATCTGTAGATTGCTTTGGGTAGTATACTCATTTTCACTATAATGATTCTTCCAATCCATGAACATGGTATATTTCTCCATCTGTTTGTGTCCTCTTTGATTTCTTTCATCAGTGTTTTATAGTTTTCTATATATAGGTCTTTAGTTTCTTTAGGTAGATATGTTCCTAAGTATTTAAAGACTCCACCAGAAAATTACTAGAGCTAATCAATGAATATAGTAAAGTTGCAGGATATAAAATCAACACACAGAAATCCCTTGCATTCCTATACACTAATAATGAGAAACTAGAAAGAGAAATTAAGGAAACAATTCCATTCACCATTGCAACGAAAAGAATAAAACACTTAGAAATATATCTACCTAAAGAAACTAAAGACCTATATATAGAAAACTATAAAACACTGGTGAAAGAAACTTCTCATGATTGTTTAGAATCATAATTTTTCTAGAGAAATAATAAATGGCATTTGAGCAACTAGGCTAGCTACTTATAACCTTTTCTACTTTGCAATACAACGTATTAAACTGTTTTTTTCAAACTTTATTCTTACATTAGTGTTTCTTTGCTCAACCGTTTTTGCTAAAGAATAACAGTGTATGCATGTTATAGTGTATACATGTATACATTTCATAAG
Organism: Oryx dammah; assembly: GCF_014754425.2. NCBI lineage: Eukaryota > Metazoa > Chordata > Mammalia > Artiodactyla > Bovidae > Oryx > Oryx dammah. The sequence goes on from NW_024070196.1 coordinate 9,722,550, forward strand.
TATATAAATGTTTCAAGTCTTATATCAGTATATGTACTTTTTAAAGATTTACTTTTTGATCTTCTAACAGTTTCCTTACTCATGAAAAATACTCATTGACTATATAAATATTAGTGAGGTCTAATTATGAAAGGAAACAGTGGAAACAGTGGCTGGCTTTAGTTTTTTGGGCTCCAAAATCACTGTAGATGGTGATTGCAGCCAGGAAATTAAAAGATACTTGCTCCTTGGAAGGAAAGTTATGACCAACCTAGATAGCATATTAAAAAGCAGAGACATTACTTTGTCAACAAAGGTCCATCTAGTCAAGGCTGTGGTTTTCCAGTGGTCATGTATGTATGTGAGAGTTGGACTATAAAGAAAGATGAGCACCAAAGAATTGATGCTTTTGATCTGTGGTGTTGAAGCAGACTCTTGAGAGTCCCTTGAACTGCAAGGAGATCCAACCAATCCATCCTAAAGGAGATCAGTCCTGGGTATTCATTAGAAGGACTGATGTTGAAGCTGAAACTCCAATACTTTGGCCACCTGATGCAAAGTGCTGACTCATTGGAAAAGATCCTGATGCTGGGAAAGATTGAGGGCAGGAGGAGAAGGGGATGACAGAGGATGAGATGGTTGCATGACATCACTGACTCGATGGACATGACTTTGGGTAGGCTCTGGGAATTGGTGATGGACAGGGACGCCTGGTGTGCTGACGTTCATAGGGTCACAAAGAGTCGGATATGACTGAGCAACTGAACTGAATTATGAAAGGAAACTATTATGTAAGAGCTAACTAATTTATTATTGTTAACTGCTGCTGCTACTGCTGCTAAGTCGCTTCAGTCATGTCTGACTCTGTGTGACCCCATAGACAGCAGCCCACCAGGCTCTGCCGTCCCTGGGATTCTCCAGGCAAGAACATTGGAGTGGGTTGCCATTTCCTTCTCCAATGCATGAAAGTGCAAAGTGAAAGTGAAGTTGCTCAGTCGTCTCCGACTCTTCGCAACCCCATGGATTGCAGCCCACCAGGCTCCTCCGTCCATAGGATTTTCCAGGCAAGAGTACTGGAGTGGGGTGCCATTGCCTTCTCCAATTATTGTTAACAGCACTTGTTAAATCAGTATAAGCTATATCATTCTTCTAAAACTCTTTGTGCTGAAAGATGCTCAATATTGTTAATAATTGCCGGTTCATGGCCACTAAGACAGCTACAATTAAACAGAGGATAACAAGTGTTGCTGAGGATGTAGTAAACTAGAACTCTCATGCTTTGCTGGTAGGAATGGAAAATAATGAAACTCTTGAAAAAAATCTGGCAGTTCTCAAAAGGTTAAACGTAGAATTACCATATGACCCAGCAATTCCAAGAAAACTGAAAATATTTATGTTAACACAAAAACTTACAGGTGAGTGTTCCTAGTAGTGTTATTTCATAATAATCAAGAAGTTCATTGGCTGAGAAATGAATAAACACATGTTGTATAGTGATACTGTGGAATATTACAGAGTCATATAAAGGAAATGAAGTACTGATACTGCTACAACATGTGTGAAATTTGAAGTCTTTATGCCAAATGAAAGAAGCAAGGCACAAAGGCTGCATATTGTGCAATTCCATTTATTTGAAGTGTTCAGAGTAGTCAGTTCCACAGACATAGAGCATAGATTAGTGGTTTCAGGGGCTGCAGATGGATGGCAGAGAGGGAGTGGAAGGGTGGGGAAGGCTGTGTGGGAGGGACTGCTAATGTGTAGGGTTTTTTGGAGGGTGTTAAAAATCTTTTGGAATTAATTAGAGGCAGTGATTGTATCACTTCATGAATATACTCAAAATCACTGAATTACATACTATAAAAACAAAAGCTGTATGGCATATGAATTATATCTCAATAAAAAAGAAAAAAGTTTATGTGTATACCGAGTAGCACTGGTGCTATATTTACCCTAAATCACTGTGTTTTAAAAAGATATCTAAATTTCCCATGTGCCTTTTCGAATAATGTAAAAATCATCTAAATCTATTTTTATGAACTTTTTCATATAATCTTTAATTTTTGTTTTCTAAATTAGGTGAAAGGAGAGGATTAGTTGGTATTAAAGTGTATTCATCCTGAAATATGGACTTAATAAGTGTGCATCTGTGAGGAAGACTTAAGTACAGAGGCCCAGCTTAATGTTATCTTGCTTCTGAATATCCTCAAGCTTTTGAAATAGATTTTTTCCAATTATTCTTTGAACCCTTCATGGCATCTCATCTTTCTCTTTATCATTGGCATCCAGAGAAAATTGAAGTCGCTTGTCTAGTAGATAATATGGGAGAATGCTATACAATTTTGTTTTTCTTTTATTTCAGAATTGGCCTGTCATCTCTTGTCAACTCTTGTTTCTGAATAGAAGCCCAGATAGTTGTTCCAAAGGGATGGTTTCTTAGATCTTTTTACAAATTGCACCTAGGCATTCTGCTGGTACTTCACTGGTACAGGACCTTGTTTTGCAGAGTAGAGACAGCCTGTCTCCGGTGGGAGGGTGAGTTTCCCGTGCATGTTGCTTTTATGCAGGAGGATCTACTCTGCCCATTTGCACTACCAGGATTGACTCCTTCCCTTCCTCATGCAAATGTGGAGAGACCCTGTAAACTTGCCTGGAGTCCCTGATGAATTCTTGGCCACCCCTATCTGAGACTGGCATAAAGAAAACTTGATTTACATTGAATTCCTAAATAAAAATTATATAAAAATAATAATATGCATATTCCAAAAGAGAAATCTAGGTTTCTACAGTTAAATTTAGACATATAATTAAATTATGAGATAAAATTTAATTCCTAATCCTTTTTCATTAGCTACTAACTCTCCCACTAGTGTCATTTTCCAGCTTTTACTCTTTGTATTATACTATGTATTATTATTTTTTTGGCTGCACCTCAGGTCATACAGGATCTTAGATCTGCTACTGGGGATTAAACCCATGGCCTCTGCAATGGAAGTGCAGATTCTTAACCTCTGGACTACCAGGGAAGTCCATATTTATTTTTTTAGGTTTTTTTGTAACTTGCATTGTTTGTTCATCTTTTCCTTTCTTCTTCTTCTTCTTTTTTTTTTTTTCCAGATTTTGCTGGTGCAGATTGATCCCATGAATTCATTTTTATTGCTGTTTCATATCCTATTAATATAAACATAATTTGTTTCTTTTGTTTCCTTTTGATGAAAATGCCTTGTAATTTTTCTTTAAACCACAATGCAATGAATACTTTTATGCATTTCTGTGTACAGAGACACAACCATTTTTCTGGATCTGTTCCTGTAAAGGAAATTGACAGGGCATGGATTGTGCCTGTCTTCATTATATTCTAGTTGTTGCCAAGGTCTTTGAGAATTTATAGCCCTACCAGCTGTGTATGAGGGTCCTCCCAGTTTCACATTCTTGCCCACACTGTTATTAATGAGTTGAAAATTTTTGCTACTATGATGGGTATGAATGTTTTCTATTGTTGCCTTAAAGTTACATTTCTCTTTCCCAAGAGCTCCTAAACAAGCCAGATTGGAAGGAAGTTGGATCCTCCTCGTTCATACTCATTATTATTCCTGTAACTTCCTCCATGGCTGATGTGAAAGACCCAGAGGTTTTACCACTTAGGACATATGGGGAGGTCCTCCAGCTGTAAGTCTATGCATTCCCCTCAGGTATCTGGTGTATCTTGTCCAGATCCACGTCACCCCTTAAAGGTGACGTGAGGATTTCCGTGCCAGGCCAGCACAGTCTACGTCGCAGCACACACCCATTTATCTCTTGTGGCCTGCTATTTTCCTGGGCACTGGGAAGCCCGACAGCCTGTGTCCCAGAGAATTTCCTTCCCCCATCTGTCCCCACAAGGAAGGAAACAAAACAAAACACTGGAAACAGAACAAAAATAAAATCTCAGTAAACTACCCTGCTGTAGACGTATCCTGGTGATTCCTCTTCGTAGCTACTCATACTCTCCTGAGAAGCTGAGAGAGTCTTCCAGGCTGCAAGAGTTTATACAGACTCTCTTTCCAAATGTCTAATGTCCAGCTATTCTACTGATTATTATCATTAATATTTAGGCCACTGCCTCAAAACCTTTTCTCTCCACATCATTCGCAGCTGTCCATGGCTTTTCCTCTCCCTTTTTCATCTGCTTTCTTTTCCTCTAAATTCCTTTGGTCCCTGCATGAGCTCCTTTGTCTCATTTTGGGAACAGCACTGTGTTTAAAGAAGAGGCTCTCTACCGTCCTCCCTCCTCCTTTGCTGATTCTTTCGGAAACCTCATTGTGTGCTGGTGATACCCAGAGGGTTGATTGCCTCTTACAACTCCCAGACACCGTCCCTAAAATTGCACCCCTCTTCTTCCTGTTCCACCGACTCATGGCTCCCATTCCTTCTTTGAGCTTTCTCTTCAGCAGTTTGCATTACCTAATAGTCTGTCTATTACACTTATTCAACTTTCTCTTGTCTTCCTTTTCCACTTAGAATGTCAATAAGGAAACTAAAAGTTAAAGCAGACAGGTAGTCCCATTACATTGATATTTAAAATAAATTTTTTTGACTCAAGCAAATATGTAACCATAGACATAAAGAAATAGAAATTGGCTTCATCTTCATTTGCTTACGTTGTATTCGGGCATAGTTTCAAAAGAAGTGTCATTTTGGGGGAGAAGAGTTTTTGTTGTGGTTGATTTTTATGCTGGTCATAAAACTGTAACTTTAAGTTTTTACTTACTTCTGGAAACAAAGTAGGAAAGCCCTCTATTAAAATAGATGTTGAGTCCCTAAATGTAATTTTCCTGGTGTCATTCCATTCATTTTATCAGCTAAACATGTGTCATAATATAATGGAAAATACAGATACTCAATCTCACCAAGAAAATCATAGTTAAGTTTCATGTTTAACTGTTCTCAAAAGACAAGAGCCCGCCTCTCTTGTTAAACATCATGTGCTTGTAAGCTTCGGAAATTTGAAAGTTCAACCTATTTATTTAATAGATATGCTATCTCGGCAAATAAAATAATTGGTTCTTTAAAGTTTCAGCAAAAACTCTTAGCCCAGGAAGCTTTCTCTTGCCCTTTTAGAGGCTCTTGTGACTATAATTTGAGAGTCATTGAGGAGAGAGAGCTGTAAAGAGGAGAGGGTCTATTCGCATGTGGGGAGACATTCCTTCTCTCCACAATATTTGAAACACACAAGCCCAGCAGCACTACACTGAGTCCTTTGTTCTTCCCGTTGGGCAAAACACTAGATAGCTTACTGTAAATATGGCTGGCTGCCAAGCTGTGGCGCAGATTCTTTTTTTTAAATACTGTAAACTGGCACCAGGTCAAGAATTACAGTTCTTCCTCTTATTTACTTTCCCCTTCTTTACTGAAGAGTTTCATCTATCGGGAGATAGAAAAATACTTGTTGTGGTCTGGTCTTGGGTGGGGGCGGGGAACGGGGGACGGGGGTGCGGTGGAAATGCCCAAACAATCCTTTTTTTTTTTTTCCCTCTTGCCTTCCTCCTCCTCAGGTCGGGTAGATTTCTGATGAAACAAGTAGAATCCTTTCATTGCTCTTAACTTTGAAAAGAACAGTGTCCTCTGATGACACATGGGAAGTGTGGAGCGGGGTGAGCTGAGTTGAAGGCAGACCACTGCTGAACATCATGCTGCTTTAAAAATGGATCCTGCCTCGCTGTTTCCTTGCTTCCTTGGCATCTTGGCTTTAGTTGCTGTTGTCCTGGAGTGTTTTGGTTTACGATTCTTGTTTTCAGGGGCCTGCTATATTTCTGACGTTACCGAGTTGCCTTCCCTTGTGTTGGAATTTGTGTGGCTGCAGCTGAATTGAAACGAGGTGGAGGGAAGTGAAGGGTGGGGAGTTCTGCCTTTCAACTACAGGGTGTGCCCCTTTTGAAACTTTGTTTTTAATATAAGTAAAAGCTTGGGAATGTATTTTTGAAAGGATTATTTGCTATGATATTAAAATCAAGGTGCCAGAACGAAGTGGATATCCTTCTTCTTCCTTTTTTTTTTGATATAAATGTCATCTTGTCAAATGAAAATTTTGCAGCTTTCCTGATTTTTCACATAGAAACTTCTAGACCTAAGTAAAAATTAAATGTATATTGTGATTATTTTTTGAAAAAAGTCAAGCTAAGAGTGAATGTACTATCCTCGCCTACTTCACTGACAATAAAAATATTCAACATGTTTACTTTTTTCATTTTGTTCATTAGTCTTTGTTCCTTAAAAAAAGAGAAATTTCACTAGGATGTAATTGGAGGCTATTTGTCTTATTTCTAGATGCAATTCACAGTGGAGGATATTATGTTGATAATCAGATTTTATGACATCTTAGAATCTGTGGAAGACCGGAGAGAGTATAAACGATTGAGAGAGGAAAACTGCTTCTACGAAGAGACTCTCAGTTACTGTGATCAAGTTTCTGTATACCCCAGTATATCACTGTTTGAGGGAGATCTTCATTGGAATGATTAAAAATAAACTTAAAGTTTAGGCAAAATATATCAGTTTATTTGTGCATCAGCTCTCTCATATGAAAATTTAGATCATTATACTAAAGTATAAGGATCCAGTTTCTTTGAGCTATTGACATATGTAATGAGTAATTCTTACTTTCAGTGTTCCTCTAGAAATGTAGTATATAATTATACCAGCCAGTGTAATTATAGTATAACCAGCGGACAGAGTAATTGGGTTGGTGTTCAAAGGGTCCAGGTCTTCTCTGGGCCTTTATTAATAATAATATGACCCTGAGGCAGTTGACTCATTCTGGGTCTGGTTTCATCATCTGTGAAATAATCGGGAGAACTAGTTGATCTTAGATGTGTCTTCTAACGTGAAGAGTCTAGATAACTCTCTGTGATCATTTTGCCTTCTTTATAGACTGGAATTTGTGAATAATGAGAACATGGTATTCTAATGTAGGGAAAATTTAATTCACATTCATAGAATGTAGGTGTATAATTTTGTAATGTATAATCTGAAGAAATCTTTCTTATCTCCTCAGTTCCTACTGATTTTAGAATCCCTTTTGTTTATGATAACCCTTTTTCATTTGATGTCATTTATAGAGAGAATGTGAGCAAAGTGGCTTACAGATGGGGGGTATCTGGTAGTTTTGAAGAGCTCTAGTGCATGTTAATACTTCCAGATGGGGCATACCATTTCTTATCTTGAGCAGCAGCCTCAGAGCACCATGCCATGAGACTTTTGAGTCTGGACCCTGCATTTGAATCCTGGTTTTGATATTTGAAATTTGAGGCCCTGGCATAATTTATTAAAATACTGCCATTCTGAGATTTCCTTGTCTGCAGTATGAGGATATCAGTGACATTTCCTTGGATACATTGTATTAACTGGTCTTAAATTAGATTGTGTGTGTGACTACCCTTACCTTCAATTTTAACATTTTTGAAATATCATCTTTCAGTTTAAGTTAGCAAATTTTTGTTGAATATCTAAATTACCATGCTCAGGGGGAAGTGTGTTTGTGCCTAGATAAAAATATGGGAAAGTTTGTTGTAAAATGGTGAGTGAGAGTAAAATACTGTAGAGTACAGTAATTTCAACTAGTAAGATTGTGCAGCACTGCATGAGAAGGTCGATTTGGGCCAAACAGAAGTTGGTTCAGGAGGAAATCAACAGTAGCATTACTTTATGTAGGAAAACATAATCTTTACTTTAGGTAATCATTACTTTATGTAGGAAAACATAATCTCCTTAGGAACTGGAAACTTATATAAAGTGCTGATTTACTCTAATGTCTTATGAAAGATATTTACCTTCTGTGGATAGTTTTGCCAATTATGTAACAAGTGTGTGTGTGTGTATATATATATATGTATATAAAATCAGATATAATCGGGTATTGCTGAAAAATCTTTCAATTACAAGTGGTATATAAATTCTTCTTGTAGCAGGAGAGTGTTATACTCCTGATATTTTTTTAACTAATTAGGATGAAAAAAGTGCTTTAAAGGGATTAAACCATCTAAAGCATATTCAGAAATCAGAGGAGGGATTGGAGTATTTAATCTTGGTTATTATCACTTCAGCTATAACTGAATCACTTTCTTTGGAATTGATCTAGTTAGTGTCTGAGTTTGCATGTTACTAATTTTGAAGAATAAAAAAGTTACCAGCTTTTTCCTTCTGTATACCTTCTTTTGGTAATAAACCATTCTTAATATTATAAAATATATAATAAACATATTATAAAATATATTCTTTAAAATAAGATACTCTAAATTAGATTGTTTGTAGATACATTGTATTACTAATTGCCCATAGGAAATGTTTTTCTGAAACTGTGAGTTAGGTTATTTTCTTACATGTTAAGAAATTTTCTTTACTGTTTGATTACATCTGTTCAGCTTTTGGGAATGCTGAGATTATCAGTCACATCATCTTAAAGGATATGAGTAGAATTACTGAGAAGAAGTGGTCAAGGCCAGGTCTTTTGTTTGAAGAATATATTAACAGGACATAAAAATAAAGGGAATATAGCATATGCATATTTTAAAAAATAGGAGATCACAGTGTCATGCCTAGAATTTTATTTCCACCATTGTCATTAACTCACTAGGATATTTTCAGAAAATGAGACATTTTTATGCTTTGGTTTATTTATCCATAGAACACCTTTTAATGTGGAGTATGATGTTAATGTTATATTTTATCACAGGCTAGATCTTAATTTATATGCCTTATGGCTGAAAGATTAGTCTTCATTTGCTAAAGCATGATGCAGGTATATTTGCTTCTAGGTTTAGATACAGTGTATTGAAATTGTGACCATGAATTTTTGGTACCTGAGCAGTATTCACCCCTTATTTCTTTTCTCTCCAGGGCACCAACAGTAGTAGAATGTTTACAGAATGAAAAAGTGAAAAATCAAGGGCATAGAAATAATGATTTTCATGGAAAGAGTCAAAAAGTTGACTTTCTCCACCTCGTTCTTTTAATCTTGTCCCTTTGGGGTGCTGTCACTCACCAGCTTATGACCATAAGCAATGATCTTATTAATGTATCTAATCTTTAGTTTCTCCATTTGTGTTCTCTCTGCCATAGTACCTGTCTCTCAGGTGTGTGAGGGTTAAGTTAGATCATGTTTTCATTTTAGCAAAATTTTAAGGAAAACGTTCCATATAAATTTGTTTGGCACCCTCCGAAGTTCTGAGCACCTTTGAATGTTTTTTGCCACCTTCTTTTTTTTTTTTTTTTTTCCTGTCTGGTGAGTTGGAGACTGCATTTAAAGGGACTGTTAATACACAAGATTATTGCTATAAAATTTCCACTTGCTATAAGACAGGTTATATGCCTATATGGATTTAATTCTGTGCTGTAATAGTGTCTTTGAGAGTCTCTTTTGTCTCTGTTTATATTATTTATAAAACTGTAGATTTATAAAGTTGTCAAACTAGTGGGTCCTTGGGCGTTTATCTAGTTCGCTCTGCAGACAGGTCCAGAGAAGTTCTTAACCAGCTGTCCTTTTCCTCTTATGAGTATAAGAATAAAGGTAATGAAGGGAACTTAACATTCATAACTTATTTTCTAAATAATAACTTATTGGTAGGGTTGATCTTTGTGTTTTATTTTAAAGTAAACCTGGCTATGAGTGTGTCTGTTTTTTCTCAGATTTCAGCATCCACTTCCCTTCATTCTTTTATAGTTCTTTAAAACTGCATAGTTAGGGAGACTCTTACCTAGACTTCCTGACTTTTGAAAACATGCCATGTAATTTTACCCAAAGTCATACATATCTTTTTCTTTCACATGTAGGCTTACACTGATACATACATGTTGAAACAAAGTTACATAACAAGGCTAATTATTTGACTCCTAAGGGTACCGCTTTCAGGATTACCTTCACATGAAAAATTTGAGCAAAATAAATTGAAGAGCAACCTTGGCATTGCTTAGTAGAGTTTGTTGTTTTTTGCTTTTAACTGTTGAATTATTGGTTGAATGAAGTATATGTTGAGCCATAGGAAAATAAGTATTGGGTAGATGGAAAAACTGTCTTCTGAACTCTCGGGTCCATTTCTGTCCTTCCTGTTTGACCTGTTTGAGCAGGTCAGTTCTGGAGTGCGTGGGGTCCAGGTTTTCCTTCCAGAAAGAGCAGGAACTCTGCTCTCTGGTCAGGCTGCATGGCCCAGTCTGGCCAGTTGTCTTGCACCTGTCCCTGACCATCCATCCCCACGGGACAGATCTTCCCATCCATCACCAATGCTAGCAAAACACTTCACAGCGCATGCCTCCCTGCGGACAGACTGGCCGCACTATCTCAGACTCTGGGAAAGTGGGCTGTGACTGATTTAGAAAGCTACTGCTGGATTCCATCCCTTCCATGCCGTCAGGCGCGTCTGATTCTGTGTGGCACGTGGAGACACCGACAGCCAGCACGGCTAACCCGGAGCTCAGAGGCATGTCTTGTTGCTCTTTGCACTGTAACTCACCACGCCTTTCCTCCTGCGACATTGCTGTGCTTGTTTGGTCTTGTTCTCCTCAGTAAGATCCTGCCAAGGCGGGGAAGAGGTGTCTCTGGATAAGAATTTCTTTACTGGCATTCAAGTGGGCACAATCCATTTGCGGTAGAGAAATGGCAGTTTACGCTTTAACGTTTAGAGAAGCTGAAGGATTTAAGAGGAATGGTGATCATGGTGATTATACTTGTGCTGAGCAAATAAATCTCAGTTTTCAGATCTGTTACCAGTTAGGTTCTGTCTGTCGATCTTTTTTTTTTTTTTTAGTCCGACTCTTAATTTTTCATGCTTCAAGTCTAGTGTATGTTTCTGATAATGCTGCCATTTGGGACATTTAAATTTCTATGGGCAAATGCTACAGTCGTGAAACATGGAGGGTGAATACAAATGAGGAGCATTAGATGGTGACTTGTAAATCTCAGTGTGAAATTGTATTGTAACTTATTTTTAATTCACATCATGGGCACCTTAGACAAAATTACAAAATAGCTCTAGATTCTGTCCATTTTTAGCCAACACTTTTAAACCACATAAACTCAGGAATGCAATGCCACATACAGAATCACAATTTCAGTACTTGCTTTTGTAATCCATTCTGGATCATTTTTGTACAAACTCTGTTAAGGGAACTATTCCCCCCCCACCCCGATAACAGGTAATCGCCAAATGTGAACAGTCCCATGACTTGCAAGGAACTCTAAAGTGCTGACTCCATTTTTACAGAAAGGGGTTAATGGCAGCAAGCAGTGGAGGAGACGCAGACCCAGAGAGAAGCTGTGTGTAACATGCTGAGAAAGGGCAGAGAAGGAAATACCCAGAAGATATCCTGATTATGGTGGGGGAAAAACTGTCTGCACAGGGCTGTGTCTTAAGTCACCCCAGACAGAGTGAAGCTGGAGACTTATGAATTGAGATGCCCACTTGCCCAGGTCTCCCTGTAGACCTACCTCCTAAATAGTCATTTGTATTTTTTATATGGCTTCCCTGGCAGCTCAGCTGGTGAAGAATCAGCCTGCAATGCAGGAGATCTCAGTTTGATTCCTGAGTTGGGAAGGTTCCCTGGAGGACATATAGGCTACCCACTCCAGTATTCTTGGGATTCCCTGGTCACTCATATGGTAAAGAATCTACCTGCAGTGCGAGAGATCTGAGTTTGATCCCTGGGTTGGGAAGGTCGCCTGGAGGAGGGCAGGGAAACCCACTTCAGTATTGTTGCCTAGAGAATCCCCATGGTAGGCTACAGTCCATGGGGTCGCAAAGAATGGGATATAACTGAGCGACTAAGCACAGCACAGCACATCTTTTATATTGTCCTATGTTTTCTTTATATTTTTTTCTGGTGATGGCCTGCTTTAATTTGTTTTTCTTTATTAATTTTTATTGGAATATAGTTACTTTACAATTTGTGTTAATTTCTAGTGCACACTAAAGTGAGTCAGCTGTGAGTATACATATATCCCCTCTCTTTTTGGATTTCCTTCCCATTTAGGTCATCACAGAGCACTGAGTAGAGTTCCCTAAACTATACAATAGGTGTTCATTAATTACCTGTTTTATATTTAGTATCTTTCTTAGGTATTAGTTATAGAAGGTCTTATAGGTCTTCATAGAACAATTCAGCTTCAGCTTCAGCATTACTGGTCAGGGCATAGACTTGGATTACTCTGATGTTGAATGGTTTGCCTTGGAAACGAACACAGATCATTCTGTCATTTCTGAGATTGCATCCAAGTACTGCATTTCAGACCATTTTGTTGACTGTGATGGCTACTCGATTTCTTCTAAGGGATTCTTGCCTACAGTACTAGATATAATGATCATCTGAGTTAAATCCACCCATTGAAGTCCATTTTAGTTCTCTGATTCCTAAAATGCCAATGTTCATTCTTGCCATCTCCTGTTTGACCACTTCTAATTTGCCTTGACTCATAGACCTAACATTCTACGTTCCTAGGCAGTATTGTTGTTTACAGTAAAGTGATGGACTTTACTTCCATCACCAGTCATTTCCACAGCTGGGTGGTGTTTTTGCTTTGGCTCTGTCTCTTCATTCCTTCTGGACTTATTTCTCCAGTAGCATATTGGGCAGTTAGAACTGGACATGGAACAACAGACTGGTTCCAAATCAGGAAAGGAGTCTGTCAAGGCTGTATATTGCCAGCCTGCTTATTTAACTTATATGCAGAGTACATCATGAGAAATGCTGGGATGGATGAAGCACAAGCTGGAATCAAGATTGGCAGGAGAAATATCAATAACCTCAGATATGCAGATGACACCACCTTTATGGCAGAAAGCAAAGAGGAACTAAAGAACCTCTTGATAAAAGTGAAAGAGGAGAGTGAAAAAGTTGGCTTAAAACTCAACCTTCAGATCATGGCATCTGGTCCCATCACTTCATGGCAAATAAATGGGGACACAGTGGAAACAGAGACTTCATTTTGGGGGGGGCGCCAAAATCACTGCAGATGGTGACTGCAGCCATGAAATTAAAAGGCACTTGCTCCTTGGAAGAAAAGTTATGACCAACCTAGACAGCATATTAAAAAGCAGAGATATTACTTTGCCAACAAAGGTCCATCTAGTCAAGGCTATGATTTTTTCAGTAGTCATGTATGGATGTGAGAGTTGGACTATAAAGAAAGCCGAGTGCAGTCCATCTTAAAGGAAATGAGTCCTTAATATTCATTGGAAGGACTGATGCTGAAGCTGAGGCTCCAATACTTTGGCCACCTGATGGGAAGAACTGACTCATTGGAAAAGACCCTGATGCTGGGAAAGATGGAAGGTGGGGAGAAGGGGACGACAGAGGATGAGATGGTTGGATGTCATCACCAACTCAATGGACATGAGTTTGAGTAGAATCTGGGAGTTGGTGATGGACAGGAAGGCCTTGTTTGCCGCAGTCCATGGGGTTGCAAAAAGCCAAGACAAGACTGAGCGACTGGACTGGACTGAACTGAACTGATGCTTAGTATCAGTAGTGTATATGTATGTCAGTGCCAATCTCCCAATTCATGCTGCTCCCCCCTCGCCATTCAAATGCTACCGCTGCTCCTGCTAAGTCACTTCAGTAATGTCTGACTCTGTGCGACCCTAAGGCCTTCAGCCTTCCAGGCTCCTCCGTCCATGGGATTCTCCAGGCAAGAATACTGGAGTGGGTTGCCATGCCCTCCTCCAGGGGATCTTCCCAACCCAGGGGTCGAACCTGGGTCTCCCGTATTGCAGGCCGATTCTCTACCACTGAGCCACCAGGGAAACGTGGTATAGATGATCTTATTTGCAAAACAGAAATAGAAACACAGAGGGAGAGAACAAACCTGTCTTTTCTTTCCCTCACACTCTTTTTCCAATGCCAGTTACCATACCCATTCAAGTCTTCAGATCTCTTCTGCTGCTTCCTCCCTCACCCACGGTTAATGAACCATTATCACTGGTAGAATGTATAGGATTCTGATTGTCCTCGGTGTAACCAGGACCGGGGAAAGATGCGCTTTATGACTGTGTATGTTAAAGTACCATGTTAATTTTATGAATAATAAAAATACGCCACCATTGGTTGCTTATTATTATCATCAAAAATAATGATGATGTAAGAATAGCAATGTAACAACCATAGCAGAGATGGTGTGGGGGCACTCAGGAAGCTAAACCACCACTGCCATTCAAAGTGTGACTGCTCAGTCCGGGGTTCCGCTCCCTCTCCTGGGGTTCTCCTCTTTGAGGAGGTAGTAATTCCATAGAAAGCCTTTCTTCATATTAAAAGCACATCCCCGCCTGAGAAGTTAGAGCTCTTCCGCCATCCACAGTAAGTGACTTTAAGGGGAAACGGAAGTATGCGGAGGCTCGGGGGTGAGAGAAGCTGCCGCCCTGAGCAAGGGGGCTGGTGATGAGGGAGAGTGGAGAAGAGGCGCCCAGGCTCACCTGGGCAGAGGCATGGCCGCCCCCCTGGCAGGGCCCCAGGAGAGGTGGTGGATCTGGGCGCCAGTGATGTGGAGTCAACAGGGCTTGGTGAGTGGTTGATAGTGGAGGTCAGATGGTACTCGTACTGGTTTTGTATCTGGGTAGATGGCTCAGGAAATACAGGAGGAGAGCAGGTTTGGGACAAAGATGGCCAGTTGCTTTGGTGTGTCACTGGGTGGATACCTACTGGGTCATTTTCAGTTTGTTGTTTTTTTGGGGGGGTTCTGTTTTTTTAAAGAAGGGTGTATTTCTATTTTTCAGTATGTTGGCACTGAACATAAGAAAAACAGGTTTTAATGTTTTTCTTTTTTTTTTTTTAAGTTAGCTTCTTCCTCAAAGGCTTTTCTGGGTTTCTCTTCACTGTCACTAAGGTAATACTGAACATAAATCCTTGTGATGTAGATAATGAAAAATTTGTGTAGTTCTCTACACTTAAGAGGTACGTTATATCTGCCTTTGTGCCTTTATGGATATTAGGTTGAGATTGCAGTTAAGCTAATGAACTGAAGAACTCAGGCTGATAGTCTCATCATTCAATCCAGCAATGTGTCTTAAATTTCAGGCTAAGATCTATCTATACATGATTGCTTAGCTAGCATTCTTTTGGAACATTAACATTTTTCATATTAAACCCCAGTTGAATTTTAATAAACTTTTTTTTTCATTTGGAGACTGCCTTTAAACTTTTTATATTTTATAGGTTCCAGTTAAATGATAACATTGTTGATTTAATATTGTGATAGCGTGTATATCTAGACCAACAGAACAATTACAGTATGTTGAAAGTATTTGCCTAATATTTGGATTGCCATATCAGCTCAAATAGTTGCAGTCATTGAAAATCACTTTTTAATTTTTAGGTAGCTTTTGAAATGTATATATATATATATATATATATATAGCAGAGTGACTCTCAGATGTAGAGGTGCAGGAACCTTTTTGCCCTTTTCAGGTGATGCCCAGACTTGCCAGTGAGTGTGCAGGAGTCTCCAGCAGAGGTGTGGGTCGGCGGTGGCCTGCTGCAGGGTCGGGGGCACTGAGTGTGGCAGTGTGTGCAAGGGACCTTGGGAGGAGGTCACCATTATCTTCACCTCCACCATAGTTTGGTCTCAGGTCAAACAAGAGGGAGGGAACAAGGCCTCACCCATCAACAGAAAATTGAATTAAAGATTTACTGAACATGACCCTGCCCATCAGAACAAGACCCAGTTTTCCCCATAGTCAGTCTGTCCCATCAGGAAGCTTCCATAAGCCTCTTATCCTTCTCCATCAGAGGGCAGACAGAATGAAAACCACAGTCACAGAAGACTAACCAAACTGATCACATGGATCACAGCCTTGTCTAACTCAGTGAAACTGTGAACCGTGTCGTGTAGGGCCACCCAAGATAGCTGGGTCACGGTGGAGAGTTCTGACAAAACCTGGTCCACTAGAGAAGGGAATGGCAAACCGCTTCAGTATTCTTGCCTTGAGAACCCCACGAACAGGCAAAAAGATAATGACACTGAAAGATGACTTGCCCCTGTCGGAAGGTGCCTAATATGCTACTGGAGAAGAGTGGAGAAATAACTCCAGAAAGAATGAAGAGATGGAGACAAAGTGAACATAACGCCCGGTTGTGGATGTGACTGGTGAGTGGAGTAAAGTCCGATGCTGTAAAGAGCAACATTGCATAGGAACCTGGAATTTTAGGTCCTCAAATCAAGGCAAACTGGAAGTGGTCAAACAGGAGATGGCAAGAGTGAACATCAACATTGTAGGACTCAGTGAACTACAATGGACCGGAATGGGCGAATTTAACTCAGATGACCATTACATCTACTACTGTGGGCAGGGATCCCTTAGAAGAAATGAAGTAGCCATCATAGTCAACAAGAGTCCAAAATGCAGTACTTGGATGCAATCTCAAAAATGACAGGATGATTTCTGTTCATTTCCAAGGCAAACCGTTCAGTATCATAGTAACCCAAGTCTATGCCCTGACCAGTAATGCTAAGGAAGCTGAAGTTGAACGGTTCCATGAGTACCTACAAGACTTTCTAGAACTAACAGCTAAAAAAGATATCTTTTTCATTATAGGGGACTGGAATGCAAAAGTAGGAGTCAAGAGATACCTGGAATAGGCAAATTTGGCCTTGAGGTACAAAATGAAACAGGCCAAAGATTAACAGTTTTTCCAAGAGAATGCACTGGTCATAGCAAACAGCCTCTTCCAACAACATGAGAAGGCTCTACACATGGACATTACCAGATGGTCAACACCAAAATCAGGTTGATTATATTCTTTGCAGTCAAAGATGGGGAAGCTTTATACAGTCAGTAAAAAATAAGACCAGGAGCTGACTGTGGCTCAGATCATGAACTCCTTATTGCAAAATTCAGAGTTAAGTTGAGGAAAGTAGGGAAAACCACTAGGCCATTCAGGTATGACCTAAATCAAATCCCTGTCGATTATACAGTAGAAGTGATAATAGATTCAACTGATTAGATCTGATAGACAGAGTGCCTGAAGAACTATGGACTGAGGTTCATGACATTGTACAGGAGGCAGGGATCAAGACCATCTCCAAGAAAAAGAAATGCAAAAAGGCAAAATGGTTGTCTGAGGCGGCCTTAGAAATAGCTGAGTAAGGAAGAGAAGCTAAAGGCAAAGGAGAAAAGGAAAGATATACCGATTTGAATGCAGAGTTCCAAAGAAAAGCAAGGAGAATTAAGAAAGCCTTCCTCAGTGATCGATGCAAAGAAATAGAGGAAACTAATAGAATCTCTAGCAGTCCAGAGATTAAGAATCTGCCTACCAGTGCAGGGGGACGTGGGTTCCACACCTTGGTCTGGGAAGATTCCACATGCCATGGGCCAAGAAATAGAGAAAAACAGTATAATGGGAAAGACTAGATATCTCTTCAAGAAAATCAGAGATACTAAGGGAACATTTCATGCAAAGATGATCACAATAAGGGACAGAAATGGTATGGACCTAACAGAAGCAGAAGATACTTTTAAGAGGAGGCAGGAATTCAAAGAAGAGCTATACAAAAAAGATCTTCCTGACTCAGATAACTACAGTGGTTTGATCCCTTACCTAGAGCCAGACATCCTGGAATGTGAAGTCAAGTGGGCCATAGGAAGCATCACTATGAACAAAGCTAGCGGAGGTGATGGAATTCCAGTTGAGCTGTTTCAAATCTTGGAAGATGATGCTGTCAAAGTGCTGCACTCAACATGTCAGCAAATTTGGAAAACTCAGCAGTGGCCACAGGACTGGAAAAGGTCAGTTTTCATTCCAATCCCAAAGAAAGGCAATGCCAAAGAATGTTTAGACTACTGCACAGTTGCACTCATCTCACACGCTAGCTAAATAATGCTCAAAATTCTCCAAGCTAGGCTTCAACAGTACATGAATCTGAGCTTCCAGATATTCAAGATGGATTTGGAAGAGGCAGAGGAACCAGAGATCAAATTGCCAACATCCATTGGATTATTGAAAAAACAAGAGCGTTCTAGAAAAACATCTACTTCTGCTTTATTGACTATGCCAGAGCCTTTGACTGTGTGGATCACAACAAACTGGAAAATTCTTTTAAGAGATGGGAATACCAGACCACCTTATCTACTTCCTGAGAAATCTGTGTGCAGGTCAAGAAGTAATGTTTAGAACTGGACATGGAAAGTGGACTGGTTGAAAATTGGGAAAGGAGTACATCAAGGCTGTATATTTTCACCCTACTTATTTAACTTACATGCAGAGTACATCATGAGAAATGATGGGATGGGTGAAGCACAAGCTGGAATCAAGATTGCCGGGAGATATATATTAATAACCTCAGATCTGCAGATGACACCACCCTTATGGCAGAAAGTGAAGAAGAAGTGAAGAGCCTCTTGGTGAAAGAGGCGAATGAAAAAGTTGACTTAAAACTCAACATTCAGAAAACTAAGATCATGGCATCCAGTCCCATCACTTCATGGCAAATAGATGGGGAAACAACGGAAATAGTGACACACTTTATTTTCTTGGGCTCCAAACTCACTGAAGATTGCATCCATGAAATTAAAAGGCACTTGCTCCTTGGAAGAAAAGTTATGACCAACCTAGACAGCATATTAAAAAGCAAAGACATTACTTTTCCTACAAAGGTCTGTCTAGTCAAGGCTATGTTTTTTCCAGTAGTCATGTATGGATGTGAGTGTTATATTATAAAGAAAGCTGAGCACCGAAGAATTGATGCTTTCAAACTGTGGTGTTGGGGAAGACTGTTGAGAGTCCCTTGGACTTCAAGGAGATCAAACCAGTCTATCCGAAAGGAAATCATTCCTGAATATTCATTGGAAGGACTCATGCTGAAGCTGAAGTTTGGCCACCTGATGTGAAGAACGGACTCATTGGAAAAGACCCTAATGCTGGGAAAGATCGAAGGCAGGAAGAGAAGGGGATGACAGAGGATGAGATGGCTGGATGGCATCACTGAGTTGATGGACATGAGTTTGAGTAAGCTACAGGAGTTGGTGATGGACAGGGAAGCCTAGCATGCTGCAGTCCATGGGGTCGCAAAGAGTTGGACACAACTGAGCGCGACTGTACTGAACTGAATACTTAAAATTCAAGACTGGGTTCATGGAATGTAGCATATTTTATGAACTTTTTAAGGACTATTTTTTCTTACTAACGGATCAGGCAATACTAGCATGTGTGTGCTAGGTCACTTCAGTCCTGTCTGACTCTTTGTGACCCAAAGGACTAACGCCCACCAGGCTCCTCTGTCCATGGGATTCTCCAGGCAAGAACACTAGAGTGGATTGCCATGCCCACCTCCCGGAGTTCTTCGCAACCCAGGGATCGAACCCACATCTCTTATGTCTTCTTCATTGGCAGGTGGGTGCCTTAGCACTAGCGCCACTTGGAAAGTCAGTGTTAGCATAGCATTGTAGAAAACAAATACCTTACATTAAGTATTAGGACTTCCCTGAAAGCTCAGTTGGTAAAAAATCCACCTGCAATGCAGGAGACCCCGGTTCAATTCCTGGGTTGGGAAGATTCACTGGAGAAGCGATAGGCTACCCACTCCAGTATTCTTGGGCTTCCCTTGTGGCTCAGCTGGCAGAGAAACCTGCCTGTAATGCAGGAGATTAGTGTGAAATTTTTTTTTTTGTAGATTGGCATCATTAAATTATGTTGCCAGTGTAATTGTACATCTAGCTATTGTTTTATTAAGAAAATCCAAGAATGATCATTTCACTGATTTGATATTCTAGAAGGTTCCATTTCTATTATAGTTCTTGGAGAGTTTTGTTGTTGTAATTTTAGCTTTTGGTATTAGGGTAGATCATGATCACTCTGGATTTAAGTTATGTGGGAGAAAGAGGACATCAGAATTTTTCTGATGGTTTGATAGGTCTTATCTTTGCCTTCTAGGTGAGGGGGCTTGTGAACTGATGAAGAAGAACAGAGATGTTCCTTTGGTTTGAACTGTACAGCAGGTAGAACAGGTGTATTTACAGGTGTATGTACAGGAAGGTCACCCATTCCCTTTAGGGGGGGAAAGACCCTGCATGTGTGTGCATTGAATCATCCCGTAGGGGTTTTCCAGGAGCCTTCTGATAGCAAGTGTTCTGTCTAGTTTTCCCCACAATTACACTTCTGCTTATTTTGAGTTTAGAAGCTGTGGTCTCTATATCTACAAGGAATGAATTTGGGGCTATTGCGAGGTCTCTCTCCAAGGATATCTTGGTAGAGTTGTACAGGATGATATTGAAATCAGCGAGTAAGGAATGTGTAACAGAAGTCTTGGGGAAAGGTACAAACAGTGTGGGAGGGTCACCAGTGGAGGGGACCTGGGAGAAAAGGCACAGACACAAATACATCCTGCTTCATAATATTTAACGTCCTTGTGTTTAGATACACTTGCTCTGTTAACTTTTTCTTTGATTTGGAAACTCAAGTACATTTATCCAACTAGGTTTTCAGCACACTAGGTATGCTGAAATTCCGTATTTCTTGAAATTTGTTTTAGAGATTTGTGTAAAGGTTCAGAAAAATTAAGATTGGTGAGAGTTAGAAAATAAAACTTTGAATTTATGAAAAATAGAATTTTCTGGCTTTTTTTTTTGGTTTGGACAACTTTTCTGTCATGTATTGAAATGCTTTGAAACACCTGTGGTCATACTATAAATTGGTGAACTTTGTTTTGACAGTTGTCAAGGGTTCAAGTGGCATCAGTGGGTAGAATTTTCTAAGAGTTTGTGAGCTTGGGTGAGGGAAAATATGTTTTCATTTTCATTAATAGCTAACTGAAATTGAGCATTTCCGTTAATTATGAACACAAGCAATAAACCATAGTTATATTGACAGCCAGTGACTTTGCCACTGAAAGAAGTCACAGATAGTTTCATATCACATTATAGTTGTTGATGATATCTCAAAATAGCTTTTCGCTACTTTAAAATTGCATATTAGAGCCACCCTTGTTATTTAATAGATTGATATAGCAGCACGTTACTTTATCACATTTTAAAATATTTTGGTAACTGTCAATATTTTTTTTAATGTAATCTAGTTATACACTCAACAACAACAAAAAAAGTCCATTATTCTGAGAAAGGGGTCCATAGACTTTACCAGACCGCAGAAGGATCCATGGTGCAAATAAAACCCTCTGGGCAGGAGAGCCCAGCAGAGTGATATTTTACATCCAGTACCAGCATCTCACTGTGTGATCTTTGCCAACTTTTCATATGTGCCAAATAATGATGCCACCCATCAACCTGGGAAATTACTGTAGAGAGGGAACAAGGGAAATTGTTTTGAAAAATGTTAGTGTATGTGTACGGAAGATTTATTAAATGGAATTGGGTATCTTTTCCTTTGTACATGTGTGTATTATTATTGTTAAGAGCACAAATGAGGCATCTAACAGAATTTCTGCGTTCACTCTCCCATTTCACAGTATAGCTCAGCATCATTACACTTTAGAGTGAACAGCTACAGGGACACACTGGTTTCACTGTCGCTCCAAAAACATTACCATCCATGGAAGCAAAGAGGCTGACTTTCCCCTAAATATTTCTTTTTCAATTGATTCCTGTAATCCTGTAATCCAAACCAGCGGGCTCCAGTGCTCCCCACTGCTGTGTGTCAGGCGAGCAGATCACGGGAGAAAAGTGCATGCTTCCTTTCCAGCAAGCCAGAGGGTAGCAGCCTGGTGAAGTTCCTCTACTGACTCAGTATTTACTCGGTATTATTAATCAATAAATATAAGACATGGAAAGAGGAAAGAACAAAGGTATGGGAAGGATATTTAATGTTTTATAAAAGTCTCATTTTTATGGTGACCAAGTGAACAAACAAATAGGTATCAGCTTATTAAATGGTCATGTTACTCAGAAGTTACCTAACTTAGCTTATGGTTCAAGACTAACTGTAAAGCTATTTAACTGAAATAGAGGGTAATGACTGAGTAAAACTAATTAGACATTAATTTTGAAATGTGAGATTTTTTTTCTTTTAGAATTTTCTTCCTCTAATACAGCATCCATTTTTTTCACTGATGCCTGAGACTGATTACACAGTTTGAGGAGGAGGATATTTTGACCTCTTTGAAGTTATAGGGGAGACGACATGTTACAGTAACCAAAAAGTTCATTTGGGGGTTTTCTATAATATAACATAACATCTTATGGAAAAACCCCAAATGAAATTTTTGGCCAACCCAATAGAGATATGTGAAGAGTTGACTTTAGTTATTAGGATTAGTGCCACGTCTTCATTTTTCAAATCCTGTCCTCTCATGCCTGTGACTTCGGTGCAGAAACAACATATTTTAAAGGTCTGGTAAGTGAATGAGTGATATGTTGTGTTGTGATGGAGGTTGGCTTGGAGATATTTCAAATGTTTTTTCATTCAGAGAAAGCTAGCATAGTGGAGAGACCAGAAGATCAGAAGAAAAAAGAAAGGAAAAATGTAGCGAGAGAGATAACTACGCACAGTTAAGTAGCCCTGAGTCCCCAGGATCTCTGGCCTGTATCATTTCATCCAGTCTCGTCCCGGGGTCCCTGGAGGAGCCCCTCGGGCGTCTGTCAGCTTTACAGGTGAGGTGCAGAGCTGGGTCTCCTGACTGAGTCTGGCTGTGTGTAGACCTATCCTACTGCCGTGCTGTGAGAAGGGAGAGGGACTTTGGGGAGAATGAAAAGCGATAGGAAGAAATACAGGAGCGGGAAGTAAAGAGACGAACCCCGGGAACCTTGCTGTGGGGTCCGAGCGGGTCTCCTTCAGCCCTTGGCTGACTCGCACATTCCTCTGAAATGCTTCCTGGTCTCCAAGGCTCCTCGGCCCTCCCCTCTGCTGGATCTGGTTTCTCTGGGAGGTGATGCAGTCTTGTACTCGCCAGCAGTTATCCCAATTTGTAATTATTCATTTGAGTAATTGTTTGTTTAAATACCTCTTTCCTCTGTGTGTGAGAGAGATGTCTCCTTTATCTGAAAAATAAATGAATGACTAGAACAAAAGAGAAACAGGCACACTGACAGGTCAAACCCAGGGTTACCAGTGGTGAGAAGGAAAGCGGGGCAACATAGGGGTAGGGGACTAAGAACTACAAACTACAATATATGAAACGGATCGGCTACAAGGATATGTTGTACAATAAGGGAATATAGCCATTATTTAATAAGTTTGAGTGGAGTATAATCTGTGCAAGTATTGACTCACTCTGTTGTACACCCGAAGCTCGTTTAATACTATAAATCAGCTATACTTCAATTAAAAAAAAATGCCTCTTTGTCCCTCAGGAGTCTAGATTGTAAATTCTGTAACAGTGAAAATGGTAACCATCTCTTCCCTGCTGTAGTCTCACAGCATAATGTCTGGTATACTGAAACTTTTATGAAAGCAGAGATGGGTATACAGGATATTGTCAATGAGTGGAAATAAAGAGTGGCCAGTGTGGAGATAAAGACTCGGAAGGACTTTTAATGAGAAGCAGCGCAGACAGCTTGCAATGCTGGGGAATGCCCTGGACCCTGAATTCTTCAGGAAATCCATCTTTTAAATATTTGTCTAGCTGTGTGGTTCTGTACCCACAGTTGGGGTTCAGAAAGCATGTTTACCTATACATTGTTGCCTTGAAGGGGAGGTGCACCTTGAAAGGAAGGAGGAAAAGGAAGGGCTCTGGAGCTAGAACGAGGGTTCATTCAAGCTCTGCCATAGCCCTCAGTGGGTAGTTTATCACAAACTTGATAGTTTCAGAGATGGCAGACCAGAGAGATTGAATTTGTCTAAGATTCAGATGACTAGGCGTGAAAGCTGAGATGGAAACTGGAGTCAGTGGTTTCCCATGAATTGTATCATATTTGAGGAGGATGGAGAACAGTGTAGGCGGCTTGCAGAGCTGCTGCTGGGTCAAGTTGCAGTGTGGTCCTCTCCTTCCTTGGCTTTCGCTATCTGTACTTAAAGCTGTCCCTAGTGAAAGTGAAAGTCACTCGGTCGTGTCCAACTCTTTGCTACCCCGTGGACTGTAGCCCACCAGGCTCCTCTATTCATGAATTCTCCAGGTAAGAATACTGGAGTGGGTTGCCATTCCCGACTCCAAGGGATCATCCCGACCCAGGACTCGAACCTGGGTCTCCTGCATTGCACACAGATTCCTTACTATCTGAGCCATCAGGAAAAACCCCTTGAGATCTGTATAATAAGTGATGTTCAAAATAATTACTGAGTCATTGGCAGACTGTTGAATTGTATTACATTTGAGAAAGAAAACTATATCATAGTGTAGGGATTTTTCTTCAAAGTGATTAAAGTTTTAGCACTTTAATTCTGTTACAGAAGAAACTCATGTAGAAATTGATCCTGTGTAACTGATGTGGGCTATCAATTTAGAGGTTCTTCCTTTTCATTTAAAATTCATTCTTGATTTGTATTATCTTTGCATTTTTAAAATCCCCAACAGGTTATCTGTAAACAAACATTCCATTTTTGGGGGGGGGGTGGGAGGGGGGTTCAGGTTTGGGAACGCATGTACACCCGTGGTGGATTCATGTCAATGTATGGCAAAACCAATACAGAATTGTAAAGTAAAATAAAAAATAAATAAATTAAAAAAAATAAAGTTTTAGGAAACACCAAAAAAAAAAAATCATCAGAGATTTATTATCTGGTACCAGTTAATATATGGCTTCTGCCTTGTAGGAGCTTATATGCCAGAGAGAGAGAAAGACATGTGCATAATATTTACAATCCTAGGGTCCTGATTCCACAACAGGGATTGAGTGGCATCCTAAGAGGCTTGTCTGCAAAGGTGAGAGCTGTGGCCCAAGTCACGTACTCCATTGTCCAGGGAGTCCCGTACATTGTGGATTTAAAGTGTAATTTCTTGTCAGTCTGTATTCAGTACTGTGTTATGAAAGATGTTGTGTGTGTGAGTGCTTAGTCATGTCTGACTCTTTGCAACCGTATGGATTGTAGCCCACCAGGCTCCTCTGTCCATGGGATTCTCCAGGGAAGAACACTTGAGTGGGTTGCCATTTCCTGCTTCAGGGGATCTTCCTGACGCAGGGATCGAACCCGCATCTCACGTGTCTCCTGCATGACAGGCGGATCCTTTACCTGCTGAGCCACTGGAAAGCCCCCATGAAAGATGTTAGCGTTGTATAGTTAAAATGAAAACTTACCTGAAAACTCCTATTGAAATAACTGGCACATCGCATTTTGACTTGTTAAAAAATCTCTTTTATAAACCCAGTCAGTTACTATGTGGATTGGAATATTCCAGAGTCTGAGACAATTCTACCAAACAGTGATTCAAAAGCATGATTCTGTTTATAGCCCAAACACATCCTAAAACCAAACAGGAATGATTAATCGTTAGTTAATATGTCAGATGCTTATAAATTTAAAAAGTTCTTTAGGGAAAAGTGGGTTTGTTACTGAAGAACGCATACTTCTAATTACAATAGAGTTTTTGTGATGCTTTTGGCTGAGTTATTTGCCTTTCCTATGAGCCTCACAATAAGATCCTTTAATACCCGTAGTGTACAGTAAGACATTAATGAGCATACTTACTGCAGTTACATAGCGTATGTATCTTGGCCTGTGTTACTATGATCCAGTTTCAGTTAAAGCTTATTTTTGGTTTTGTTTAAAGAAGAAAGCACACGCTGTCATGTGGAGAAAAACATGCATACAGTATACTTACGCGTGTGTGTGTATAAATTAATAGTGTTAATTATATAATTAGTTTTATTTTTATAAACTTCTCCACAGTGCTTGGTGCTAAATAAGCAGAATGAGAACAAGCAGGGGGAGATGAGAAACGCCTCTGTATTGCCAAGATTTTTCTAAATGACTTGTGATATCCTTTCTGTATTTCTGTGCTTGAACAGGCTGCCTG
This sequence comes from Oryx dammah, assembly GCF_014754425.2. NCBI lineage: Eukaryota > Metazoa > Chordata > Mammalia > Artiodactyla > Bovidae > Oryx > Oryx dammah. The sequence continues at coordinate 9,748,384 of NW_024070196.1, forward strand.
AGGAAGTTCCATTTCTTCTTGTCGCTGTCACTGAACACTTCCTTTCCTTTTCGCTTTTCCGCCTGAGCTTCCTGTGTGAGAGTGAGCAGTGTGAAGCCAGGCCCCGGGCTGCACTTCTGGGCCTCAGGTTCGCGTCCACACCTACCTGCCACGGTCCTTGTCCGGGGAGCTCAGTCTCGGCCCGGTAACCAAGTACACAGGATAATCCAATCGGGTGTGTGTGTGTGCAGAAACTTAGCTCCCCATATACATTTGTCACGGCCATTTTTACAGTTTACAAATTGTTAATTTGGGGGCCTCTATGAACTTCTTGAAATTATATCTGACATTCTATGTTACCCGTGTGAGAGGAGTGGGTGCCTAGCTGTCCCTCAAAGGGCTGGGGCCCCAAAAACATAGGGAAAAAATAGGAGCTGACTCTTAGATCTCCTCCACCTCCACCAACACCACCATATTCTCTTTAAAAATAATAATAATTAACTGTGGATCTCGAGCAACTGTGAAAAGCTGTAGCGATGATTCATTTATTTGGGCACCTATAAATTTTATTGGTACTCATTTGTTTCTCATCCAGTTTGATAGCTGTATTTGGCAATTTTCTAGTGGGAAAGCTGAAGGTAACTGGAATTCTTTTGCTGCGCGGGGAGGGGAGGTATAGGTCTTACACATACCCCAAGGGGATGTGAGAAATTAGAGGCTATAAAATTCCTAATTCCTATCAGGAACAGGAGAACCATGTGGTGCAATAAATTCTGATTGTGAGGTATTAAATTATTAGATTTTCTTTTCTTTTTTTTATTAGCTATGGTGAGGACAAGCCAGAGAACTCAACACCTTTGGTCAGATGGCGAGTGCAGCTGTTCTAAGAGCGCTGGCTTATCTTTTCGAATGATAGCCTTGTTGACTGGTCCAGAAAAGAAGATTAATAAAGTGAGAGAACTGTGTAGGGAAGTTGGTCCAAAATTACAGATTAGAAAAAGCAGTTCATTTATTCTTTCATTCTAGCATGACTTTTTCCTTTATGTAGCTCTCCTCTGGCATGATAATCCAAAGGAATGGAGCTTGAAAAATAGGTTACTTTCGTGACCCAGCAAGTAAATCACATATGTATCATTTTGGATTGTTTTTGCAATCTATGTTTTTTTGTGAGTTGTGGTTTAGCTTATTTTATCTTTTCTACTTAGCATTTTTGTACCTGCTTCCCATTTTCCTAGACTAAACTTAGTTTATAGAAATACAGTTGTTCGTATTATCCTGTTTAAAGGAACTTGCCAATTAAATATTAACTTACTGGCCAAGTACTCTATAAGCACAGCTATAAGTGTCTTGAAAATGGAAGCTTTTTTTTTTTTTTCCTTGAGATTCTGGAACCTACTACTTTTAGAAACCTCAGTGATTAAGCAGTTTCATATAATTTAAATTTAGGAAACAAAGAACTGAGGCATGGCATTTTAATAAGGGGTTTACCTTGTATTGGGAACACATAGTTGAATAAATATAGCCCTTTTGAAAGAGAGTACTTTCAGTGCATTTTCATAATTTCAGGATACTTGTTTTTGGTTTTCTCTTATAATAATACTCTATAAGCCGAGAAGTAAAAATTTCTGGCCTCTATGTGTTTATTCCCTTTTTTATATTTATTTATCTATGTCTTTATCTGGCTGCATGGGGTCTTGGTTGTGGTAAGCAGGATCTTCGTTGTACTGCATGGGCATCTCTGTATTTGTGGGTCAAGGGATTAGTTGCCGCGCGACATGTGGGATCTGAGTTCTCTGACCAGGGACTGAACCCAGTACCCCAGCACTGGAACGTGAATTCTTAATCATGGGACCCTGTTTATCCCTTTTTTGAGCCATCCCTCACCTTCATAGCCTCTGCCTTACTTTGGATTTTTACACGCCAGAAACTTGAGTGGGTTATACCACTATTCCATTTTCTTTTTAAGTGGGAATTGAAAACAAAAGTATATCATGAGGATTAATAAACAGAGAAAAATTAACCCTCAATATGCTACAGTTTAACAGAGATAATTAATGTTAACTAAAAAAAGAGCCGTTGATAAAAGTTTTGTCATAAAAGTTTATCTTGTTAGCATTTCCCTATGTTCATCTAGAGAGAAATTAATTTTTTTCTAGATATTACAAAAGTCCTTTATATTTGGAGCCATATGTGCATGACATTTGTTTAACTTTGATAAAGTTATGATTTGTGGGGGCCTTCCATGTTATAACTGCCATATAAAAAATACTTATAGTCTAGTCATTTAGAAAGGTACCTTAGAGTTCAGTCCTCTCACTATAGGGGAGGATGAGGAGGAAGGTTATGACATTTGAAAGCATAGGTATTTTGTCAGTAGGTAAATAGGCTTGTCTTTTATTATATATGCTAATTTTAAAGATTTACAGCTAAGATTCTCCCAGAATTATAAAGTTATGAGCAGAAAGTTGTGGGAAAGTGAAATTTAATTAGAGTCACAAGCCTTTTTTCTGTGACAGCATTTTTATAAATATCTGTTCCTGGGATATGTCCTATACACACAAGGAAGAAGTGGTCTTCTACTTGAAGAAGTGGTCTTTTTGTCTTGAAATAATGTTACAGTGCTGTAGAGGTCCTAAATATCTCTCTCGCATGCGTGCTCAGTTGCTTCAGTCGTGTCCAACTCTGTGACCCCATGGACAGTAGCCCGCCAGGCTCCTCTGTCCAAGGGATGCTCCAGGCAAGAACGCTAGAGTGAGTTGCCATGCCCTCCTCAAGTATCTCTTTTAGCAAATGCCAATTTAGAATGGATAGGTTTATATTACATTCCCGATGTATTCTATTTACGTGTAGGAAATTGTGGCTCAATAAGTTCCAGCCTAGATCTACTTATGGATGAAACTACTGGGAAAAAATATTCATTTTTTTACCGGGGGTGTCTGTTTCACAGGTGTCTGTCTTCAAATGAGACATTGCTGTTTCTACGTTCATATAGTTTTCTTCAGAATTATGTAATGTACATGTAAATACAGGACACATACAATTTAATACAGTTTAGCAAAATCATTTGTACATTTATGAGAGAGTTTAGTTTCATCAATATTTTAAGTACATTGGATAGAATTTTTTCATATACAGAAAACATATTTTCCTTATTACAGCAACAGTAGCTTCCATTGTTTGATGAGTATAATATATAAAATACTTTAAAAGGTGTCTCTTTTCATGCTATTACTAACTGGCGTGATGAGAGTTTTATCCTGTGTGTCTGAGGATTGTGTGTGAACATTATGTGGTATCAGGGGCGCTCAGGAAACACCAGCTTATGTCGGGTTCTATTCTCAGAACCTCGTGCACACGAGTCATGTAATAGACACTTAACCCCGTGTGTTGGGAATTTGCCCTGTCCTCATTTTAACAACAAGGAAATACAGGTGAGTTCCAGAAGGTGAACTGACTTGGTCAGGTGAGGTAGCAGGACCAGGATTTGATCTCCACAGCTGAAACTTCCCTTTTCCTCTTCAGATTTCTGACAAGAAGCCTCTTCTATTCAAAGTGTTCTTCTTACCATTAGTTTTATTCATTGGCAGCTTGTCGGTCTCCTCCCGGTGATCGCAGTGGATGTCCACGCTTTAGAGAACTTTGTACCACGTTTCTTGTTTGCCAGCTCGCGGTGGATGAATGCAGGGAGCTGGGAGGGTCCCTCCCTCCGCCCTGGGAAGGATGCTGCCTTAGGGGTGTGCTGCAGGTCATCAGGGGCTTCGGGAGTACTGCCCCAGATGGTGTAGGCATATGCGTGCAAGTTCTGTCACTAAGTCACGTCCAACTATTGTGACGCCATGGACTGTAGTCTTCTAGGCTCCTCTGTCCACCAGATTCTTCAGGCAAGAACACTGGAATGGGTTGCCATTTCTGCCTCCAGGGGATCTTCCCAACCCAGGGGTCGAACTCACGTCTCTTGCATTGGCAGGCAGACTCTTTACCTTGTGGGAAGGCCTCCCAGCTGGAGCACTGCCTGGGCAAGGCAGGAAAGCTTTCTTCTGGCTCTGCACCAGGGTGGAAGTTCACCAGTTATTGATCTGGGAAAGAACGGGGATGCGAGTTGAGGAAGGTGTTCTGGACAAAGGAAATACGAAGTGAATCGCCAGTCCAGGTTCGATGCAGGATACAGGATGCTTGGGGTGGTGCACTGGGATGACCCAGAGGGATGGGACGGGGAAGGATGTGAGAGGGGGCTTCAGGATGGGGAACACGTGTACACCTGTGGCGGATTCATGTTGATGTATGGCAAAACCAATACAATATTGTAAAGTAATTAGCCTCCAATTAAAATAAATAAATTTATATTAAAAAAATAAAGAACAACAAACTTTATAAATGTAAAAAAAAAAAGAATAAACAGATCAAGAGAGAGCATTGAGGTGAGTGCAGGGCCCGTCAGCAGGTTGAGACTTTGGTCTAAGATGCTTTTCTTTGAAAATATTCTGCTCCTAAAGTAAAACAACCTAAGGTAACATGCTGTCGGTTTTCTTGGGACTTTAATCTCTGGCACCCCTCACACCCCAAGAGGTCTGTGGACCTCACCTTGAGAACGTTGATATTAAGATATCTTACTGATAAATTGCTTAGGGAGTGGAACAGTGAGACAACTCATTAGTCTATGCAGAACAATGACGTCTAGACAATTTCTGACAAAAACAGCACATGTTAAACTCTCTGTTATTGAAATAGGTAATAGTTGATTGTTGTTTAGTTGCTGAGTCGTGTCCAGCTCTTTGCGACCCCATGTACTATATAGCCCGTTAGGCTCCTCTGTGGATGGGGTTCCCCACCAAGAATACTAGAGTTGATAGCCATTTCTTTCCAGGGGATCTTCCCTAGAAAGGGATCAAACCCCTGTCTCCTGCATTGCAGGTGGGTTCTTTTACTGCTGGACTACTGGGGAAGCCTCGGGTGATAGTTTAATTGTACTCAGTTCCATTAAAAGCTGTTATTTGACCCCTTTATTGAAATAATTAATGGTATTAGGTGATGGAGGTATTTTTAAAAATATAGTGTGAACTCAGTATAAAATCATGAAATCACTTCATTTCCTTTGCTAATTTGAAGTTGAATGTTTTTGTTCTTGTTTTGTGTTTATCCTAGGTACAAAAGATTTGTTTAATTTTATACTGCTAAAGTGAAACTAACCTTGGTTGAGGCAAACCTGTATCATTTTTAATTGGGTGTGGTGCAGTTTTATGATATTTTCCTTAAAGACAGCTTCATAAACTATATTTCTTTTGGAGATACTTTGTATACCCAAAGCACTGAAAAAAAAAAAAAAGACTGTTTGATTATAACTGTTAGCTTCCTATCATCATTTTTTGTCAGGATTTAAAATTTTTTAAATACCAAGTTTGAAAAGTAAATATGCCTTTATAATCATTTATCCTAGAGTTTGAAAAGTAAATATGCCTTAATATTCATTTATCCTATTGAGTGGACTTCCCAGGTGGCTCAGTGGCAAGGAAGCCACCTGCTGATGCAGGGGACATGGGTTTGATTCTGGGTGGGGAAGATCCTCTGGAGGAGGAAATGGCAACCCACTCCAGTATTCCTGCCTGGAAGTTTCCACAGAGGAGCCTGGCGGGCTACGTACAGTACATGGGGTTGAAAAGAGTGGGACACGCCTGAACGTGCATGCATCCTATAGAAAAATGTAATGTGCTTTGTAATACATTCTACATACACTCTAAAAATGTATTTCATTTTTTTATTCTTTTCAGTTATTTCTCCTCATTGGGTGAGTGGCTGTTTGCATGGTTGGGTAGGTTTAAAATAAATTTTACATGTCCAGAGGTATAACTGATAACTTGTGATTTGTGTAATAATTTTTCAAGCTGTGTGATACTAATTTTAGGGGGGTGGGAAAAGAGGTTTTCATCCTTAAGGGAAAGAGCCATTAAGTTGAACCCTTTTATATATAGTGAAACATCACTAGGATATGGTTCCTTATTTACAGTACATGGGCTGGCCTAGGGTGAAACTCTGTCCTATAAAACAATAAAATCTTAATAAAACATGTTAAGTCAGCAAGGAGACTGATACTAGGTCCTCTACCATAACTCATCTACAGGAAGTCTGTGGTTTTGAGTAGCAGGGATGGTCTTTTTCTATAGGAATAGTATGCATTTTTCTGAAAAGTATAGTTTTCTGCTTTATAAAAAAAAATATTTTTTAGGTTATTTTTATGCAGTCTTTTCATTACCACTTGCATTTACTGTATCTCATGTAAGTTTTTCAGTGTTATATATTCTAAAATATATGTATATATGTGTGTGTATATACATATGTATGGGAGATATATCTATACTTATTTTGGTATATTTTAAAAATCCCCTGTTGATAAATAAGCTGTTTCTTATGGTTATTTTGGCAAACTAAATTTAGCAGTGACTCTGATATATTTTCCATAATTTAAAATTATGATAGATTTGTATTAATAAGAATATATTGGTGCTTCAGTTGTATATTTTACTAGGTTTTGTAATTAATTTAACTGGGATTTTTATTGTAAGCCTCCTTAAAATTTTTTGGAATAAAACAGTGTGTAAATGATATAAATATATATATTAAAATACAGTATCTGGTTTAATTATATCTTGGGAACGTTTTGAGATTAATTTCACTTATTTAAGCAGAAGAGATCTCTCTGTTTTTGTGAAAATGGATACATGCCTTATAGTGAGTACTTTGCTTTTTTGCTATCTGAAACCTATGCAAAAAATTTTTTAAGGAGTTTTTTAAAATGTTAAGACCTGCTTTGTTATCTCTGGGGATCTCATTAATGTTTATTCATTCACCATTTGACTTTATATTTTATGTTATTTCAGAAAATGTGTTAAGTAACTTGTTAGCTGCTCTATGTTTTTAACCCACATTTATATAAGAATCTTTATTTTTCAGGCATTTGCTTTGAGTTTAGCATTCCTGTTATTTATGTATCTATACTTGCTGGGCATTTCCAAGATACTTAGTAAGATAAGATTTTTACATAGGAAGAGTCTATTGTTGTTCGCTGTTGGGTTCATTGTGAAGGGAGCTAGTTGGCTGATTGATTTTAGGAATAAGACAAATGAGAGATCAAGGGCCACAGCTCACATCCTTTCCTGATTGCCCGGAGATGCCAGGAGGGGACCATCTGTGATGCAGTATTGGGGTGAGACCTTCCATTCCATCTGAGCAGCAGCCTACATGAGGCGCTGTCGTTGGCACCTCTGGCTCAACAGAATCTGAGATGCCAAGCAGCATTTTGGCCAGATGAACAACTGTGTATATCTTCATAGTTCTATGTAGAGTTAAGATTTATGATTGTAATTAACACAGACAAGAGAAATAAAATACTCTTAAGTGACCTCAAAAAAAAGTAGCATCCCATAAGAAGCACCCCACACATCACCCTTTCTCAAGATGACTTCCAAAAACTGAGAGAGAAATCTAGAAAAATATCTTCACATGTTTTACTGCTGGAAAATGGGTAGGACTCTGTTGTCCCAGGACCAGTATTGCAGAATCCATTCTCGGTTTAAGGAGCAGGTCTGATCTCTTGTCAGCCCTCCTTCCTCCAGCAAGGCAAGAAGAATAAATAACTTCTGCCTCCATTGTTCGTTTAATAATCCCATAATTCCTTCCTTTTTCAACAAGACCATTTGTCCTTGTGGTATCCCGAGTGTAGGACACTGAGGAAATACCTTATGGTACTTGAGCTGCTAAAGCTTTAAAACCAGGATGGAGACCGACATAGATGCAGAGGGTAGATGGTTGGTTACCAGAGGTGGGGGTGGGGGGGATGGGTGAAGGTGGTTCAAAGGTATGAACATCCAATTATAAATCCTGGGGATGTAATGGGCTTCCCTGATAGTTCACTTGGTAAAGAATCTGCCTGCAATGCAGGAGATCATGGTTCGACGCCTGGTTGGGAAGATCCGCTGGAGAAAGGGTACTCCAGTATTCTTGGGATATAATGTACAGCTTAGTGACTGTGGTTAACAATACTGTGTTGCACATTTGAAAGTTGTTAGAAGAGTACATCTTAAAAGTTCTCAACACAGGAAAAAAATTTTTGGAACTGCATGTGGAAATGAATGTATTTAAACTTTAACAGTAATTTTGCAGTGTATACATATGTCAAATAGTTTTATTTATTTATTTTTAATTTTTACTTTACAATTCTGTATTGGTTTTGGCATAGATTGACATGAATCCACCACAGGTGTACATGCGTTCCCAAACATGAACCCCCCTCCCACCCCCCAAGCAAATACAATGTCATGTCAGTTATATCTCAATTAAAAAAAATAAAAGAATAGAGGCTGAATTTTGCCAGCTGAGGCAGTCATATCAATGATAATATCTAATATTATAGGCAGCCTTTATTACCTTTTTATGACTGAAGAAACCCGGACTCAGAACTGGTCACTGTGAGTCAGTTCATTTGCTTTTGTTCACTTATTTACTCAACGAGCATCTGCTGACCACCTCCCAGCTTCCCTGGGAAGGAAATGCCTGCCACTTTGCTCTCAGGTGGCTGAAAGCCTTCCAAGCTTGTCACTAACAAGTGGGGCCTGTGTGGGGTTCTTGTCTCCGTGGCACAGCCAAGAAAGCAGAGGGAGGGGCAGTGGTAGACGTTCCTGGCCAGTGAGAAAAACAGGCAAAGGTTATCTGGTAGAAAAGATGAAGCAGCCCAGAATATGAAATTGCTGTTAAAACAGGAGACTTGAATTTCCTTTGCAGCACTTTTTAAATGTTCAGGGGAAAAAAAAAATGAGTCTGGTAAGGGCATTATATTTATAATTATTTTTCAAGTTGAGGACCTACTGTTACACACCAACTACTCCTGCATTCAGAGATGTATACATGGTTTCTAATTCTCAGGATGGAAACAAAGGAATAAGACAAGAAAAAAAATAGTAGAATGAAAAAAGAATATTTTGTGCCAAGCTTAAGGCTGCTAATTTAATTTGTGTCAGTAAACCTTTATTGATCTAATAAACCTTTTTTCTTGCCCTTGAGTTCACAGCCATTTTAAGACAGATAAGTGATGAGTGCCCCCCAATAAGCACTCTGTATCCCATGCCAAGGAGACAGGAGTGTGTTCTGATGATGAGTTTAAGTTTAAAATGAGCTGTTCTTATTGACAGAAATTGTCTAGATGTAAATGTTCTTTCCTCATTTAGACAGAGGAGAAGTAGTTTTGAATTTGAATTTTAGTGTGGTGGCTATGAAAAAAAAAAAAACAAAAGGAGATCTTTTAGGAAACTAATCCAGTATCATATAATCGCATGGCCTGAACAAGGGTGTAATTTGGAAATTGAATTTAAGAATGAAAAAAAAAGTCTATAGAGATTTCTAAACCTTTGATTTTTTTCCATTAAAGTATTAATGCCAGTTATTTGAAAAGTTAAGTAGGAGGTGTGTAGTTGGTCTTTTCTATTGAAATATATAGTATTTAAAGTCTTATTTGTATGCTATGGGTATGAACACAGAGTTTCAATCCCACCACCTGAAATTTCCTGGAAATTCCCATGTTCAGCAGTGGGAGGTGAGAGTAGAGTGATATCAAAATGGTCAGCATACAAGGGCACTAACTTTGGAGTCAAACAGACCTTCCCTACTTGGCAGTTGTATTTCCTGGGCAATTTAATCTTTCTCAGCCTCAATATTCTTCTCCATAAAATGGGCACAATGCTATTTCCTGGTGTATAGAATGAGTCAGTATTAAGATGATGAACACAGAGCATCTGGCACAATACTAGCTCACTTTCTAAGCAACAAGCAAGTGTTTCTTGGTTTTACTTATAATAAGGTACTTGTCTTTCAGGAAAGACAACTGTGTTGTAATTTGAGGCCGCTGAGTTTATTTTGCCAGTTGTATAATAGGACCCTTGTTTGCATATTTCCTCAATTTTATGTTTATACATCTTTTCTTCTTCCTGCAAATGTTTTCCTTCAGTCTCATAACGTCACCTTGGGAGCAGTACACTGTAGTGTTACTTGATACCAACAGTATACACCATCAGCCTTTCCTTTACACTATTCTGGGGACTCAGAGAAATTTAGCAAATAATGAGAAATTGTCTAATGGGAAATGAAAGTCATGAAATTAGGATATTGCATGTCATACGTTAACATCGACAGCAAAAAATCAAATGCTTTGTAAAAACTAAGAAAAGTGGTCATTATGAACTGTTTCCCCAAGCAACCAATAGAGCCTTCATAAAAGGGAAATAATTCTCGTTTAAAAAAGTTTTGCTCAGGTTTTAAACCAGGAAGCATCTATGAACCCTTGTTTTGTTTTTTTTTCTTTTGAAGGAACCCTTATGGGGTCCCGTGGGCTTCCCCGGTAGCCCAGCTGGTAAAGAATCCGCCTGCAATGCAGGAGACCCTGGTTTGAATCCTGGGTGGGGAAGAGCCACTAGAGAAGGGCTAGGCTACCCACTCCAGTATTCTTGGGCTTCCCTGGTGGCTCAGCTGGTAAAGAATTTGCCTGCAGTGCAGGAGACCTGGGTTCTATCCATGGGTTTCATAGATCCCCTGGAGAAGGGAACGGCTCCCACTCCAGTATTCTGGCCTGGAGAATTCCCTGGAGCGTATAATCCATGGGGTCGCAAAGAGTCGGACACGCAGTGACTGTCACACTTATGGGGCCACATAAGAACATGCTAGACGTTTGTCATTTGCCTTCCCTTCTCTGAGTTTAATTTCTTTTTTTTTTCCCAGCCTGCTTTCTAGCTGACTTTAGCAGCCTTTCCAACAGGCAAAATTGTGAGCTGTCCCTGGAATGTTGCTGTATCTCAGATTCAAGTTATAGTACAAGTGAGACGTAATGAAACCAGAAAAAAGAACTGTAGAGACAGCCAAACAAAATAATCAGTGAAAAGGAAAGGCTCTTGTGAGAGAGAACACTTTTTTTAATACCAGGAATATGATGACTTATTTTGCACAGTATGTAATGGAATTTTCTACACCAAAAGGTGACATGTTCCGAATTCATTGTTTTATCCAAGTCAGGGTCCAAGTTAGAAAGCATCTCCTTCATGCCTTTCAGAATTGTTGCCACATCTGTGTAATTAAGTGGATAAATTAACAGTACGTGTTCAGCTATGCTGTTTTCTTTCGAGTTGTTTTTCTTGTGTTTTTGGTAATATTGCTTTGAATGCAGAAAAAGTCAGGTAACAAGTTAACCTTAGGGCGTGAGAAAGGTTGAAAAGTCAGAAGGAAAAAGGAAGAAAAATCATTCTAATAGTTAAAATATATATCACAAAATCTCTACACTATATTCCATGCCCTAGTGATAAGGCCAGTAAACATGTATTAGGTTTCTTGGATTATCGTGTATTAGGAGCAGCAAATTAGGGCATGAGAACAGACATATTGAAAGTGGTAGGACAGGACATTAAAGCCCATACAAGCACTTAGCACAGCAATTAGGGAGCAATTTGTTATCCAGGCAGATGACCCTTCAGACCTCATTAGCTCCCGACGTTATCACTGCATTTACAACCAAGAGCAAAAATTAGAGTCCACAGTGATGACCCTGGGAAGATACAGTTACATCCATTCTGCACAGTACATCAAGGCAGACACAGAAAGTTTTCTTAGAATGGTAAAAATACAAGTTTAGGCCTATACCTGAATAAATTTCCTAAATCTGGAAAATTTACTTTCATTCATTTAACTAATGGTTTCCGAGCACCTCCTATGTCCCAGGTGTTCTTTTTTTTTTTTTTTTTTAAGTGCTAAGGATATAAATCCTTGATTCAGACACAGTCCTTGCCTTTGTGGAGTGTACAGAACAGTCAGCGAATCAGATGTAGATCACGTAGGATAAGTTATCACCGTGGTGGGTGCAGCTTTGGGCAGACGAAGCATGTTGTAACATCAGGTTTATGGCGAATATAGCTGGCAGGGGAATGTCACATAGGTCCCCAACCAAGAGGCAGAGTGTGGCTTGAGGGCTGGCTGCTCTGTCTTGACTGTTTTTTCATAGGCTCAAAGAGTGACCTAACTCATGAATTAATTGCAAGCATTAAATAAGTAATAGGTGTAAAGGGCTAAATGGTGCAGTTATTGCCAGTTGTAAGCCTTCTCAACCACTGCTGCTGTGAGAGTTCTTTATCGACTATTATTACTATGAAGCAGTGGTGTTTATTTTTTGTGCCACTTGATGATAAACTCAGTGAACACGGGTCCTCTGTGTTGTTCACTGCTGGGTCCCGACACAGCGTAGGTTCTCAAAAAGTATTGGCTGCATAAATACTTGGGGAATGCTAGTAGTAGTAGTAGAGGTAGTAGTAATAATCACAGTACCAACAACCAAAGGTCTTTGAATCTGTTCACTCTTCATCGTCAAGGCCAGCTGCTTGGGCCACAGGACCATCATTTCCCATCTGGGCTTTCGTAATGGCCTCTGACCTGGTCTTCCTGCTGCAGTTTCCGCTGTGACACCATGTTGCCTAGAGTTCCTGCCTGATTCTAATCATCCCTTCACCATTTAAGGTCTTTCCATAGTTTCCCTTGCTCTTGGGATAAAATCCAAACATTTTTATTGTGTCTATCAAGGTCACTTCCTGCCTCCCTTTCCAGGCTTTGACACCCGCCCTCCCATTTCAGCCATCCTGACGTTTCTTCCCTCCTCACTCTCAGTTTTCTGCCTGGAGAATTCTGCTCTCTCGTCTTGGGCAGTTAACTCCAATTTGTCTTCAGACGGGTTTGGTAGAGAAGTCCTTCCCTGCCCCAGGCCTAGGGCTCTCGTTAACATCCCGGTGGCCTTGTGTTGTTAATAAATTCTCGTATTTAATTTTCCCTATTGGACTCTGAGCTCTAAGAAAGGAGGGACGAGGTCTGTCCTTTGCTCTGCTGTATGTAAAGGGTGTAGTAAGTTACCCGACGTTTAGCCAGAAATTCATGAAACAAACAAATATAACAAAACAGAAGCAAACTCGCAGATACAAAGGACAAAGGAGTGGTTACTAGCCCTGGGTTGGGGGGAAGTAAGATACATATACTACTGATTGTAAGATAAGTTACAGGGATGTGATGTATAACCCAGAGAATAGGGTCAATAGTTTATAACTTTGTGTCCATATATTTTACAGTCACTTTGTGTAGTCTATAAAAATATCAGTCACTATGTTGTACACCTGAAACTAATGTCATATTGTAAGTCAACTATGCTTTAGTAAATTAAAAAAAAAAAAGATATTTGAAATGATGAATGAATGAACAAATCCAAGAAGAATGCATTGTAGTCGTTTCCAGGTTTAGTTTAACCTGTACCCAGGACATGCATTACCTTCGGGGCATCCCAGCCTCTGCTTGAATACTGGCAATGGAAATGTAACTAAATAGATGGGCATTTCTTCTTTTGAACAGGTCATTATTTAAAAGCTGTTTCATTATATAGAGAAAGACTTTGTCTTATATAAGTAAATTTTTTGTAAACTGTGAAACATTATACCCCTCCAAAGAAAACCGTGAGATAAAGTTTGGATTATCCTCAGTATTCTGTTTTGACTTAAGTATTATTGTTGAGTTTGGGTAAAAGTTGTATCGTGAGTTTCATTTTCCATTGAAAAACAGAACAATGTATATATGTATTTTTTTATTCTTGCCAATTAATGTCTGCCGTGAAGAGAAATGAAACACACGTTAATTCGTCTTCTGTCTTGTTTACGTGTCTCTGTGTATGTGTTTGTATGTGTGTGTATGTATTGGCTGTTGCTCCCTGGAGAAAAAAAAAGTGATTGTTCTAACTATAAAGCATCCAGTGTTTTCCATTAGGTCTCATTTGTTACACATTTCTGCTTTTAAATTACTTCTGAACCACAGAATCTGGCAGGCCTCATTGGAAGGCATTTGAGGATAACTACTCTATCTGGAATCCAGCCATTTACAGTATTTGAAAGCAAAGAACAAAGCAAAGCAAATTGAGATTATTTCACTGAATGTTTAAAAGTTTTGGAAAGAACAATTAAAAGGAAATCCTCCATTGGCACATGCTTTGGAAATGCCAACTTTTCTCAGTCTTTAACTTGGTGCATCTGAAATCCAGTCTGAATTCATACATCTTTAATCTTTTGCTAATCAGTGGAAAGGTTTACCTTCTGCCAGGTTATGGCAGAATTGCTGATCCTATATGGCCCTGGAACGATGTTAAAGAACCAGGTGGTTTATCGGGTTGATTGTCCTGCTCTCCGCTCTTAGAATCAGATGCAAATCTAGCAGAGAAGCAAATCTTGGTCATGTGTATTACCCAGTTCGTCCCCAAGGGACTTCAAATTGCATCATTTGGTTTAAGAATTTCTAAACCTCTTAATAATGTTCAGCATGTTGAGCAAGAGTAGCAGTGCTGACCTCAGACTAATAACAGGGAAGCAGTGGAAAAACTCAGGCTTTGAAGGTGGACAGATGCAGACTCTGCTGAGAGCGTCTAACATACGCCAGATGCTGATGTGGGGCAGAGCACGGTGCTAGGCACCATAGGTGCGTTATCTCGTTGAGGATGGGGGCATACGCCCATTTCATAAATTACCAAGGTTCAGTCACTTGCCAGGTTTATGAAGCTCCAAGTGGAGTCTGACGTCCAATCCTGGTGTCTGGCTTTAAAGCCTAAGCTGTTTCCAGCCATACTGTCTCTATGTTTAGATTTCTTGAGTTACTCACTTTGTCATCACTTACAGTACCAACGTTGTGTTTTAATTGAGCATAATGTAAGGGACACGTTTGAGTGTTATTCAGGAAGTTTAAAATCTCTAGTTGTTAATATTTCTGAAGATACTGACCTGCAAGGAGCCATTCCTTAAGAGAGAAATTGGACGGAAATTTCTTTTCCCTGTTGGAGTATAGGCAAAAGAATAAGGGCTTTAGAACTATTCTTTGTGAAGTTTTAAATAAAACTTGAGGCTATTGTCCTTTCTCTAGACAAAGCTTATGCCTCTGTTGGCATTCAGCAACCAATTTAAAGCTATATCGGGAATTGTCAACAACTTTAGTCTTGCTTATCATTCTTCAGTTCAGTTCAGTGGAGGCTTTGCAAACAAGAACGCAACCAGCCTTGTAATTTCTGTGGCTCAACCAGGAACCACTCTGCAACCTGCTTTTCTTTTTCTATTAAGATTCTTTGCTGTGGACCTTTACTTGTTTGTTTATGGCTGCATGGGGTCGTAGCTGCAGCACTCTGAATCTCTTGTTGCAGCGTACGGGCTCTCTAGCTGTGGCATAAAGCTCAGTAGTTGTGGTCCATGGGCTTAGTTGCTCCGTGACATGTGGGATCTTAGTTCCACAACCAGAGATTGAAGCCACATCCCCTGCTTTGGAAGGCAGATTCTTAACCACTGGACCACCAGGGAAGTCCCTGCAACCTGTTTTTCTATGTAGAAGTCATAATTTAATGCCTCTCCCAATTCTGAATGTCCTGATCTCTGAAGGCTAATAATTATTAGATTTTCTTTTCTTTTTTTTGAATGTGTGTTTGTGTGTGGGAGAGGTTTATATTACTCAGGGACTTTTGTTTCCTCATCTGACTTTAACTTTTCTCAGAGATATCTCTTAAGTTCTTCTTTGGGGAGAATTTTCTCACTGAGAGAAAGGTTTACTTGCTAGTTTCTGAACACTTTGGTGGAAATTGGCTACAAACAAAATGAGAAATCAGGGCTTCATACCATCCAGTTCCATCCCAAATGCTGAGAATTCAAAAATGAACCTGGTAAAATCCCAGGGACCGAAAGCATGCCAAATAGCATGGGTATTGGTAGGAAGGAGGCAGCCCTGGAATGCCCCACTCCTGCCTTGATGCTTGAAACAGAGATGCAGAGAGGCTGAATTTGGTCCAGAATAAAGTCTCTCGTTGCTTAGCAGTTGTCATTCAGTAACATAGACACTGATGAAGGTGAAATAATCGAACTTGAGATAAAATAATAAGGATTAACAGAACCAGAGATGGGGATGGGGTATGAGTACTTAGCCGTGACAGTAAGGGGGCTTCCCAGGTGGCTCAGTGGTGAAGAATCTGCGTGCAATACAGGAAGTGTGGGTTTGATCCCTGAGTCAGGAAGATACCCCAGAGAAGGGAACGGCAACCCGCTTCAACATTTTTACCTGGAGAACCCCATGGACAGAGGAGCCTGGCGGGCTGTGTACAGTCCCTGGGGTCGCAAAGAGTTGGACACAACTTAGCAAATGAACAGCACAACAGCATGGCAGTAAGGAGTGGAAATGCCCTTTGTTGGGCCTTAGATCCTGCAGGTGCTGGAGGGGTGGGTGTGTCCGCTTTACAGTTTCCAGAGATGGAGCTACTCAGGAATCCTTCCTAAGTCTGATTAGGGAAAGAGCCATGATACTTATTTTAATAATTACTGTGGGCTTCCCTTGTGGCTCAGCTGGTAAAGAATCCACCTGCAATGCAGGAGACCTGGGTTCAATCCCTGGGCTGGGAAGATCCCCTGGAGAAGGGAAAGGCTGCCCACTTCAGTACTCTGGCCTGGAGAATTCCATGCACTGTATAGTCCATGGGGTCACAGAGCTCAACACCACTGAGCAACTTTCACATGGACTCAGATGAACTTCATTCTGTATCAAACTGTCATATAAATCTCCAAATTGGGTTCTGTGTTTTGTTTCAGGATATGGTGGCTCAGTTAGTGAAGAACCTACCTGCAGTGCTCAGGAGACCCAGATCCAATCCTTAGGTGGGGAAGATTCCCTAGAGTAGCAAATGGTGACCCACGCCAGTTTTCTTGCCTGGAAAATCTCATGGACAGAGGAGCCTGATGGGCTACAGTCCTTGGGGTTGCAAAGAGTCGGACACAACAGCGACTAAGCCCCTACCACCACATGAATCTCCAAATTGGGTTCTATTTTATGTTCCAGGAATGGACTAAAAATCAACCCTTGTCTTTAGTAAACTCCAGAAAGATTACTTTATATCTTAAGTAGGGGCATTAGTAATGGATTCATTCCAAGTTCTTTGAAGTTTTCTCAGAGCCTTTGAAAGATGTCAGTTAACCTGATAGGCAAAGTAATTTACAGTAAAAATACAGACGAAATGACTGAAACAGGATTTCCGTGAAAATTGTACTGTGATTTCTTTGTTAAACAGTGAGATTTAGAAATAAGGTTTTTGGCAATTCTTTAACAGTACAGCGTGATAATTGTACGTGTTAATAGTAAAGGTATAGCAGGGGATAAGAAGTTCTAGTCACTGCTAATAGCAGTTTAAAAAAATCCTGCAGCAGGTTTGGATATGTGGGGAAGGATTATCGTGAAAGCACAGCTTAGCTCATAAGGGGCTTATTACGGATCAGCAGCCAGAGCCTCATCAGGTATGAAGTACAGGTGCATTCTCAGAGCTGTTTTACTTTGTGCCACTCGATACCCATCGCAGCACATGTTTGGAGTGCCGAATAAAGAAGTTTCTAATGTGTGTTTAATTGTTCAGTCTCTTGATAGTTGGTGCTTTGAGGTAGCCATGATGTTAGAGAGATAGGATGATAGCTTTTCTTATAAGCCTTTCTCTTTATGCACTTTCTCAGCTAACGTATCCTATTTCGTTGAAACTTCTTCTCTTAAAATGGACCCTCCTCCACTGTTGGTGGGGATGTGAATTGGTGCAGCCACTATAGAGAAGGTTTCTTGCAAAGCTAAAAATAGAGCTGCCATATGATCCAGCAATCCCACTTCTAGGCATGTATTTGGGAAACGTGAAAACTCTAATTTGAAAAGATACATGCACCCCAGTCTTCACAGCAACACTATTTACAATAGCCAAGACAGGGAATCAACTCAAGTGTCCATCAATAGACGACTGGTTTTAGAAGATGTGGTTTAGGAATATATATACATATGAAAGTTCATTTGGATTTTCTCATAGCATCTTATGGAAAAACACAGATGAACTTTTTGGCCAACCCAATATAATGGAATATTGCTCAACCATTAATAAGAACAAAATGATGCCATTTACAGCAACATCAATGGACCTAGAGAATAATTGCCTACTAAGTGAAGTAAGGGCTTCCCTATTGGCTCAGCTGGTAAAGAATCCACCTGCAATGTGGCAGACCTGGGTTCAGTCCCTGGGCTGGGAAGATCCCCTGGAGAAGGGAACGGCTACCCACTCCAGTATTCTTGCCTGGAGAATTCTATGGATTTTATAGTTATTGGGGTCACAAAGAGTTGAACACAACTGAGCGATGTTCACTTTAAGTGAAGTAAGTCAGAGAAAGACAGATATTGTATTTTTACCACTTGTATGTGGAATCTAAAAAATAACACAAATGAATAAGCTAAACAAAAAGAGATTCATAAACAGAGAAACCAAATTTATGGTCACCATAGGGAAAAGGGTGGGGGGGGGTTAGGGATAAATTAGGAGCAACGGATTGACAGAGCCAAACTACTATACATAATATAAATAAGCAAGAAGGATTTGCTGCATAGCATAGGGAACTATATCTTGTAATGATAACCCAGAAAGGAAAATAATCTGAAAATATATATATAGAACTGAACCACTTTGCTGTATACCTGAAACTAATACACTATTGTAAATCAACTATACTTGAAAAAGAAAAAGGAAATTCCCCTCATTGCTTTGGAGAAGGCAATGGCAACCCACTCCAGTACTCTGGCCTGGAAAATCCCATGGACGGAGGAGCCTGGTAGGCTACAGTCCATGGGGTCGCAAAGAGTCTGACATGACTGAGCGACTTCACTTTCATGCATTGGAGGAGGAAATGGCAACCCACTCCAATATTCTTGCCTGGAGAATCCCAGGGACAGAGGAGCCTGGTGGGCTGCCGTCTATGGGGTTGCACAGAGTTGGACACGACTGAAGCGACTTAGCAGCAGCAGCAGCAGCTTCTTTCTAGTTTGAATTGCAATCTGCTTTATTATTTCCTTTGATGGCTGCTATGTCACAGAGCTTGACTCTTTAGGAAAAACTATTTGGTATAAACTGTAACCTTTGTTCTTAGGCTTCTAAAAGTAAAATTTGGAGTTATTCTGATATGAGACATGCAGGCTTTTCTCACCTTATTCAATGTATTTGAAATCAAAATCTTTGGAGTTAAAAAATAAAAAGATCCCAAATTTTTAAATGAAACAGGATACTAAATAATGTTGAGAAGTGAAGATTTAGAAATAATTTCTTTTAAAATTCACTTAGAAATGTTTTAGGGGCTTCCCAGGTGTCACTAGTGGTAAAGAACATACCTGTCAATGCAGGAGTCATATGAGACACAGGTTCCATTCCTGAGTCAGGAAGATCCCCTGGAGAAGGAAATGGCAACCCACTCCAGTATCCTTGCCTGGGAAATCCCATGGACAGAGGAGCCTGCCAGGCTGCAGTCCATAGGATCACACAAAGTCAGAAACATGACTTAAGCAGCTGAGCACACACAAAAATGTTTTATTTATTCAACATTTTTGGTATCTCTTGTTTTTCCCACACTTAGAAATTGTATATTTCAGAGAAATAAATAACTGTAGCCTAATAACAGCAAAATGGATGGCATCAGTTCTTAAATGCTAACTCACTGTGAGTTGAGGAAGACAACGCCAGGTCTGCCTGTTTGCTACAGTTCTTTGGGTGCTCTAGGCTGGAGGTTAATTGCTGCTGCTTCTTCCCCTGACACAGTTAGCTAAGAGGGAAAGCCTAGCCCCGCCTCCTGCTATCAGACTGTGCCCTCAGCAGTGGCAGAGGCAGCATTAGGATCTGGCCTAGCCACAGAAAAGGTCTGATCATAGTTACACGGCAAACTTGGAGTGATGGCCTGATGGGAGCAGGCTTGGTTTTTGATCCGGTCGGTGATAGCTAAAATCCTTAAACGTGAGAGAGTCATTATTTTTTTTAATTTAACCTGGTATCTGTAGTCATGATTCTGATTGAAAACAAAACCAACCCCCTTATCGCTACCATTAGGAACTCTTACAGGTTCAAATCCGACTTTCTGGAAAGTTTGAGTGTTTAACTTCTTAGGAGAAAAGCACGGGCCGGTTTTGGAATTGTGAGGTCCTTCAGAGATGTAGTCTAACCTATAATGAAACATCAGCTCTAAAAATAATTCTTATCCAGTATTTATATAATAGCCCAGGGCCTTGCACATGATAGATTTCTTATAAATGTTTGTTGAGTTAAGCAGATATCTCTTGGCATGTAATGCTAACCATCACGCACCTGTATCCTAAGACCCCAGGGCAGTGTGTGCGTGAGCACGCGTGCGTATGCACAAGCAGTGTAGTATTTCCAGCACTGGTTTGAGCTATTATGCTTCTAGAAGAGCCGTCAGGGCCCTTTGGTAAAATGCGTTACAGAACTTTGAGCTTTGTGGGTCCTGTTGGGCAGTGTGACCCTTCACCAAGGATCCCAGGCTCTCACTGCTGGTGGCTGTCACTCTCTGAGGCTCTTCCTGTCGTTTTGGAATCTTTAGCATCAAGTCTGTTGTTAATCAGTGGGACTGCCTTCAGCAGGCCCATTCCTCCCAGGTTCGTTACAAAATATGTAAAACCAGAGTAAGAAAAATTAGAGGGGGCATCCAAGATATCCGTGTAAGTCCACTGACCACGTTTTCTGTTCAGAAGCCCTATTGTTTATTGCTTGGCTTTTGACTGCAAACAGGCGATGTTTGGGAGTATTTAGATTATAAACACATGATTTATTATTCTAGTTTTCAGGGACCTTTTTCCAGACTTAAAAAAAAAGTGTTTATATTAAAAGAGATGTGTACACATATAGTGCAACTTTTAAATATTCAAAATGTATATATTTTTCTATTTCAAGTACTCCAAAAAGGATGTACTGAAAATGTTTAAGGTGGTTGGGAACACTCAGGGCAGATGTCACAAAACTGGCACACTCACCGAATTTGGCCCTGCAGTGTGTTTTGTTTTGCCTCTGCATTGTAGAAATTAAATGCGGTCCCAACTTTTAAAAATTGAGTTATTTCTGGTTCTCCCCAGCGGGGGTGGGGGAACAGCAGAGACCAGACTGTCTGGCGCTGCTGGTGTTGAATTCTGCCTTGTCCGGAGCACCTGCCTGCTTCTGAGGGGACCCATGTCACCAGGTCACCGCAGTTCCCACTGTTGAACCTGTTGTTCCTTGTTGCTCCTTCTTGCTAAGATCAGGGGTTGGTTTGCTGTCATTCAGCAACAGGCTTGCCCTGCCCCAATCTGACACCTTCTCCTTTATTTTACCTAACTCCTATAGCCATTTGGAGTTTGGACCCCTGATTTTGACATGAATAAACCAATCCTAGATAAATCATGAAAAAGGTCTTTGTACCATGAGCAAAGGAAAATTTATAGACAGTTCCATCATTTCACTATTTAAAAATAAAAACATTGAAATTATCTTTTTAAAACGACACTGTTCTAAAAATCATATTACATTTCACTCTCAGGTATCTTCTTTTTGATTTTTAGTCTGTAAATGCATTGTTTGAACTTAAAAGATTTTTGGTAGACCAGATGCCTTAACTTTAGAGCACAGAATCTGCTTAATTTGTCATTTATGGTTTCTTCCTTAATTAATTGGACAATATTGTAGGGCAGTAAAAAGGAGTTTATACCTTAGTGTGTTTCCTTCTAAAGTAATTACTAATACTATAAGAAACAACCTAAATTTCTACGGGAAAGTGACTTCTGTGAGTTTCATAGTAGTTCTGCTATTCCCCATAATGAAGAGAAGCTTTCCTTTTTGAGAGCAAGTCCTCTTCCTAAAAATAGCAGTAACAGTGGAGTCATATTGATGCTCACTTTGTGCCCATGTACATTACGTACAAAGATACTATATTTAATTTGATTTAGATATTGTCTTTAATCCTCATAGTATCTCAGTGGTGGAGAAGGAAATAGCAACCCACTCCAGTACTCTTGCATCTCAATGAAGTCACTTCTTGTATTATCCCAACCCTAAAGATGGGGGACAAATGAGATAAGGAAAGTTCAGAAAATGTATAGCTGGTCACAAAGCTGATTAGAAATCCCAAGATACACATCCAGGTTTTCTGTCTTTGTGAGCATTGAACCACCATGATGTTTTTCAAAATTGACAAGAGAGACACCCTTCCTTTGGCTCCTCTCCCACCAAAAACAAACAAACAAACAGAAGGTGAATTCCCCCTTTGTGTGCTGAAATCCTTGCATCATAAGTGTATTCATGAAAATACTGATTATTTTTGGCCTGAAATGTTAACTTGATGTTGGAAATGTGCCATATATGTCTTGTCTGAAAGAGCATTTTTAACATTGATTTTCCTTTGCATTGTTTAAAACAAAGGTAGCAAACATAAACAGATACCAGTACTGAAACCAAAGCTTTTCCGATCAAATTAAATTCTTTATGAAAATGGATAATTTGTGTTTAGACTTGTTATCAATGGCAAATCCTAAACCTTAAATATATTTGAAAATTCCCATACATTTATATAAAACCTTAATTAAAAGACCTTTCTTCTTAATGTTTCTACTTTACCGTGTACTGCTTAAACAATCACTTACCCAAACCAGCAAACTAACCACTAAACTATAATTTCTACATCAACAAGCGATACTGTGAACTTTGGAGATCATAAAAATAATCAACAGAATGCCAGGTGAACCAAAAATTTAAGTTTGAAAGGAAAGAGTATCCTAATCATGTGTGTTTATCTTGAATGGTTTTTCCGTTTTAAATGTAATATAACTGTATTATAGAAATAAAAGAGAATATTCCGTCTTCCCAGGCCACTGAAAAAGAGGAAACAGCAGCTATTAGCATTCTGATATATTTCCTCACAGGCATTTTTCCTGTGTGTACGTCATCAGACTTTCACCTATTTTTTTTATTCTGCCTTTGTTTCCCATGATATTTTACAACACTTCTTGGCATGATTACTGTAGTAGTAGCTGGGTTAGTCGCTCAGTCACGTCCGGCTCTTTGTGACCTCATGGACTCTAGCCCGCCGCGCTCGTCTGTCTGTGGGGTTCTCCAGGCAAGAATCCTGGAGTGGGTAGCAATTCCCTTCTCCAGGGGATCTTCTCGACCCTGGGATGGAACCCGGGTCTCTTGCATCACAGGCACATTCTTTGCCATCTGAGCCACTAGGAAGATCCCATAATTAAATGTACACTTGTGCCATTTAAATGGTTAAGTAACATAGAGCATTCTTCATCTGAGTCTAGGGTATAGAAGACCCTTGGACATAATTTCTTTTAAATCGTGTAGACTCCGCTCTGACAGTTGGAGAGAGGGACAGTCAGCTTGTCGCCTGCTGCTTTCTCCTCCCAGGTCCTGGCAGAGACCCTGTGGTGTTTGTGTGTGGAGCCTCTCATAGTCCTGTGGAGGTCCCCCAACTAGGGGTCCTCACGCCCTCCCCACTCAAAGGCCTGTCGTCCGAGCCACCATGCCCCTTCAACAGCTGACGGCTGCATCTTCACTGGGCGTGGAAATCCCGCCGGGTCTGCGCCCTCTGATCTTGGAGTTCTGCCCGAGTAGACCCATCAGACTACCATTTCTCGTAGTGGATCGCCCTCTCCCAGAGGCCTGCTCTGGCTTTCAGAGGTCTCTCTCCTGACCTCACTGCTCTCAGTCATGCGCCTCTCTTCCATTACCACCCCCAGGAGCACAGAGTCTGATCCCACTGAAGAGTGCTGGATTCCAGAAGATGTAAGGAAACCCCATTTTCTGCCAGCAACAACTGCCTCTGGCTCTGAGGCAAGGGAGGGACAGAAGATACACTCAGGTGTTAGCCAGTCACAGTTGCAGGGTGTTACCTAGACCGTACTATACTTTGCTAACCATTCCCCTGATCGTCTTAGACAGTTGTCATCCATTACGTATCCAGTGCGGTAAGTAACACTGCAGGGAACTTTTTGTGCATATACTTACTTTGCTATTTGTGATTTCTTTGGGGTTAAATCCTCAGAAGGAGCATTTCTGGTTATGAAAAAAAATAATGACCTTTTAAGATACTGTAGAGCCAAAAGTTTTTCCAGTGCTGGGTTTGAAAACTGAGTAGAACATTCTGTGGGTTACAGCTCTGTAATAAGTAGAGCAGGCGTTCAAAGTCTTTCTTCAAGTTTTTCTAAAATGATGAGTGTTCGAGTAATTCTCATCCACTCACTTTCATCCAGCTGTTCCGGGAATGAATAAGAATGACCGTAGCATCTTACCAGTGTTACAGGTCCGATTGTGTCCTGCTAGACCCCACATGTTGAAGCCTTAACCCCGCAGCACATCACAATGTGACTTTACATGGAAATAGTCACCACAGATGTAATTAGTTAAGGTGGAGTAGGGTGGACCCTCTAATCCAATGTGACTAGCATCCTTATATACTGGGGTAATTGAGACATAGACTCTCACAGGAAAATGCCATGTGAGGATGGAGGCAGAAATCAGAGTGATACAAAAGGGGCCAGGAACACTTGAGATTGTCAGTAATTAGTTGAGATCAGGCCAGAAGCTGGGACTGATTCCTTTCTGTGGCCCTCAGAAGAAATCAACCCTGATGAAAGCTTGCTCTTATTTTTATATCCTCCAGAGCTGTGAAACAGTAAATTTGTGTTGTTTAAGGCAGTCCAGTTCATGATTCCTGTCACAACAGCCCTAGCAAACTAATACAGCTGTTGAAGAATGTTTTACAAGCATCTGTTTGATAACCATAGGTCATTTTTTCTCCTTTTAAGTTGGTCGTACCTGTTCTTTGTCATCTAGGACAAATTATGGTCACATCAGTGATGAAGTTTCTAAAGTTTCTTTTTGTTGTACTATCCTCCCTTTATGTCTATTCTGTTACTATCCTTGAAGGATACTTTAAGCACATTTTTATGTGCTTTGGGCTTTCCCTAAAAAAAAAAAAAAAAAAAAAAACACCTCTCTCATTTTAGCCATAAATGTCTCTAGTATTCATCATTTTCCTGAAGGCTTGTATGATCACTGTGCTCAGACCAATCATGGCATTTCATGACTTCCAGGTTTTTGCAAATACATCTTACTGTTTTGTGTATTCTTCTGTTTCCACGTCACAATTTCTGTTTTCTAATGATCAAGCCAGAGTGCCAGGTTAAAACCAAATTTAGAATTCTTTTGATTTTTAAAGCGGACAATCAAAAGTAGAAGCCAATCACTGCTTTGTAGGCAGTTTTTCAAAGCTAGTTTCAAAGACAGCTGCCTGGGCGTCTTCAGATCAGTTCTGAAATCATTACTTCAGCTTTTTTACTCCTTTGGCCCATTCCTAGGAGCGGGTCAGTGGGTGGGGGCCCGGGACAGTCTGTGCCCGGGACAGTCTGTTCTTGTAGCAAAAACACCGATTTCACTTTGAAACAACTCTTATATGAATACTGCCTTGCTTGTCCTTATTTTATATCAGCAGGGGTTAGGTTTAACTACGCACACAAAAATGGCAGTTTAAATAAGGTTGCTTTCATGTAAAAGAATCTCGGGGGTGGCCGTCTGGAGAGATCATGTTGGTTGTACTTGGTTATCGAAGACTTGTGGTCCTCCCAACGCTTCCTTCTACCACCAGGGAGAGTTTAAGGAACTCCATGAGCAGCTCAGCTAGTATCTCATTGGCCACAACTTACTCACATGGTCACATCGGCTGCAGAGGAGACTGGAAAGTCTAGTCCTTTGGGAAGCAACAGTGTGCCCAAGCTAAACTCAGAGTTATTTTACTAAGTTGGGAGACCAGATATCAGATATCCATTGGTGGTGCAAAACATCAAACTTTGTAGCTGTTTACAGCATAGAATGGTTTTGTTAAACCCTGGGATTTATTTTTTTGCAAGCAATACACAAAAGTAATATGAAAAAACAAATTTCTATAAATTTTAGTTGTATTCTTATGTCCAGTAAATAAGACAACATAAAATACCAAGAAGGAAGCTCTGGAGGGAAAAAAAAAAACCCACATACAAAACAAACCCTTAATTTGGAAAAGATTTAAAACTTCCTCTGAAACTGAATAAAGGCATACCACCATATCCCATGACTGTCTCAATGTTCCACTTTGAGACACTGGCAGCCCCATGTGAGAAGCAAGGCTTTAAGGTCAGGTAGCAACTTACTGTAGAGGTGTGATGTTTTCACTGAGGTCAAATGCCAGACATTAGTGTACTGAGAACAGTCTGCTGACCATTTTTTTAAATGTTATAAAATTATGTATTTTAAAATTTTATTTATTTTATTATTTTTCATAATATCTATCACTGTCTATTGTCATTGCTGTTTGAATGATCTTCCCTATGTTAATGTAAGCCATATATGCAGTGTATACTGCTGTACCCCAGTCTGCTGGTCATTTTAATATAGGACATTTTGACAAAATTCAGCAAAGCAAACAAATCTTTCAGTGATAGCTACTGCTAACAAGTATTTGTGTATAGTCTTCCAAGCTTGATAAGTGGGGAGGTGTGTGTATATTCATATAGGTGAGTATATTCATTTTTTGTAAGAAAATAAAAGACTTTTCCAATGGAATCCTGCCTTAAAAATTATAATTATTTAAATAATAAAGCATTTTAAAAAGTAGCCTTCTAAGAGATTGAATTAATTTACTTTTCCAGTGGCAGGAGGCATTATAAATATTGTAATCTTGGGCAAAAGAAAAAGTGTTTTTATTTGTGGTTTTTTTCCTTGCTGTGATTGTCTATTTACATAGATTTAGTAAGCGTCTTTCCCCTTCTTTCCTTTTCTGCCTTCCTCCCGCCTCACTCCTCCCCTCCTTCCCTTTTCTCTCTCTGCAGAGTTTTCTTGAGATCTAATCTCCATATCATACGATTTGCCTATTTAAGGTATATAATTCAGTGTTTCTTAGTCTGTTCACAGACATCATCACAACGTTTCTTTTTATAATTTTTTTAACCTTTGTGTTTCTTGTTCAATCTGATATGAAAGAGTCTGGAATTTAATTATCACAATATGTTGCATTTTTACTATTTTCAAGTTCGTAAGTTGTCGATATTTTTAAAGTGTATTTTTTCTAAAATATAATAGCTGTCAACCTTCATGATTCCTGGTTTTAGTGACAGATTTGCAAAGTTCTCTCCAACCCCAAGTTCATAGAACAGTTCTCTTAAATTTTCTCTGACACTTTTATAAATCATCGAGCTTTCAGGTTTTTTTTTTTTTTTAAACAACTAATGTGTGAAGCAGAAATTCTTACCCCAGCTCTCCTACCTCATGAAATGGAGCTATGAGGAAGAATGGATGAGCCCCAAGGGAAGAGTTGACAGTTGAACTTATTACTTAGTAATAAAAGATGGTATTTTATATGTGACAAGGTCAGATGTCCTCTGTGAGGTGTCATGCTTTATTTTCTCACACCCTTTGTTCACTTGGGTGTGGGATATCAAAATACACAGATGATACACATTTAGTTTAGAAACATTATTATCTACAATATAGGTATTACTATACTTAAAATATAGGTGTTACTGAATCTAATATACAGATGGTAGTATATCTAATATAGAGCTATTATTATGTCTCTTTTTGCAAGTCACTATTCCTCTTTTACTAGAAAACCTTTTGCCTTCTTTTGTTCTAAAATCAAAGGGTATCTCTATGTTTATGATAAAGGCAGTTTTTCATTGGATTCATAGGACTTTTGCTGAAGTGTGGGAGAAAGCTTAGGTTTAAACTGTTGCTTAGAAAGCTTGTAGAAATGTCCTTTATGTAACTTCCATCCTGGACTTGTCTCTGATAGGTAAATGTTTTCTAATTGTCATGTGTCTATTTGTTGAATGAGAGAATTCCCTTGGATCTTAAATGTAACATTCCCAGTGTAAACAGGCTACCATCTCTATGCTGCCCCCTCTTGTCAATGTTTGTTGTTGACTGAGGGGACTTTAAACCCTTATTCAACTGATTTCTTTCCATCTTTGGGACAATCGTTTTTGTCAATCATTTGTTGTTGTCTTTTAACCCATCCTTTTTCATGTAAGAAGAAAATTCCAAACACTTCTAGGTATAAGTTTTGCTACTAGTAGAATGAGCTTTTATTTTCCCTTTGCACCTTTTCGAGAAATCTTATAAGGGTCAAAGGCTAGGATTAGATTTACTTCTATTGACCAACTTTGGAGAATATGTATATCTCATTCATATACTACGAGTGAACTTCTGAAAACAGAGTCCAATAGGAGAATAGGAGTATCCAGGTATGTCTCACAAAGGGATGTATGTACCTAACGGTTGGAGTTTAAAAAAAAAAAGTGTGTGGCTTATTTTCAATCTTTAATTGCCAGAATCAGAGAAAGAAAAATACTATTAGTAAGGTACAAAAAGATTAAGCACAATAAAAAATTATACTTTGCAGTCTAAGTTGGATTACCTCTGCTTGTGATACATGAGTTATTTTCTGGGATGCTGTGTAATCAGAGGGGAGGGAATGGAATCTTTGTGAAACACTGGTTTATAAGTCAGTGAAGCTTGTTATTTTATCAGGACTTAGATGGGGCGGTTGTGAATCTAAGGCTATATTTCATAATGTTTTTGAGCTGAAGACCTCATAAATTTTGAAACCACAACTTGTCTAGTTTATAAATGCCTGTTGAGAGTGAATTCGACCTTATGCATATTGCGGGGTTAATTACTTAATATTGGCTAAGCTTTATGAAGTTGAAAAGCACGTGTAGGTGCTCAGAGGCATACTATAATCTTTTTTTTCCATTCTCCTGAGAGGTTAACCTTAGAAACTCTCAGCTGAATTTCCAATTCAGTCACTCATTTCCTAAACTCACCCTCAAACCAGTATTGTAGAAATGTTTACATTGTTGAAACACAGTCTTGCTGGATAGTCAAAAATAGGTAAGAGGGACTTCTCTAGTGGTCCTGTGGTTAAGAATCTGCCTTCCAATGCAGGGGCTACAGGTTCGATCCCTGGTTGGGGAACTAAGATCCCACTTACCGTGGGGGCAACTAAGACCCAATACAGCCAAATAAATAAATTTTAAACATTTAAAAAAAGATGCTCAGTGGTCAGGTATATAAAGGTAACAGGTGATCCCAGAGTGAAAATCTGTGACTTGGGTTTCAAGTGTTCAGTTCAGTTCAGTCGCTCAGTCGTGTCCAACTCTTTGTGACCCCCTGAATCGCAGCACGCCAGGCCTCCCTGTCCATCACCATCTCCCAGAGTTCACTCAAACTCACGTCCATCGAGTCAGTGATGCCATCCAGCCATCTCATCCTCTGTCGTCCCCTTCTCCTCCTGCCCCCAATCCCTCCCAGCATCAGAGTCTTTTCCAGTGAGTCAACGCTTCGCATGAGGTGGCCAAAGTACTGGAGTTTCAGCTTTAGCATCATTCCTTCCAAAGAACAAGTGCTGCTAACAGTTAAATAAAACTTTTTTCCAGTTAACAGATTCTAATTTCATAGAAGAATCACTCAATAGTTTTATCTGAATGAATTGTTGAGTTTAGAATTGGTCAGAATTCAATCCCGGTATCCACCACCTTGGCCAAGTTCCTTGAGCTTTCTCTACCTCAGTTACCTCACGTGTAAAATGTAGAACATCCTGCAAACTTCTCTAGCTTCTCCCGGAGTTGTTTGAGGCTGTTGTATGTAAATCTACTTGTGGTCCCACCTGGTGCAAGGTAGATGTTCAGGAAATGCCAAGTTGTCTTTCTCCCTTCTTTTTTCTTAAAAGAAGTGCCATCTCACAGAGATAATCTCTTGTGATGTCAAATTGGTGTAGTGGGGAAAAGGAACTTGAAATTTTAGAAGAAAGAATCAAAAAGTATAGAATCTGTAAGCAGTGTTAATGAAAGAAATCCTAGTTGTTCTTTGAAGAACTTGGAAAATGAAGATGTCCCATTTTAGATAATTCAAATAAAATTAGGAGTTGGGACTTAAGTATATTGAAAAATAGTTGAGATGGAACATACACAGCTGGGTGAAAGTGAAAATCCCTCAGGCGTGCCTGACTCTTTGCGATCCCATGGACTGTAGTCCATGGAATTCTCCCGGCCAGAATACTGGAGTGGGTAGCCTTTCCCTTCTCCAGGGGATCTTCCCAACCCAGGGATCAAACCCAGGTCTCCCGCATTGCAGACGGATTCTTTACCAGCTGAGCCACAAAGGAAGCCCAAACACCTGTGTGTATATAGATGAATATTGATTTTCTATAGTACCGAGTTTTCTAAGGGTGAATCATATTACAGTCAGTAGGGGAGGCAGAACAGAAAAGAGAGCAATGTGAGAAAAGAGAAAGGAGTAAATGTACAACACCCAGGAGTCCTTACAGTGGAAGGGTTCTGTAGACCTGTGCCCATGGATACTGAGAGGAAGGGCCTGGCGCCTCTCCAGTAACCACAGGTCGGTACACCCTGGAGCATCATCCCTCAGTCCAGGGACCGCATTTGCCTGATGGGCCACCAGACCCGGAAAGTGTTTGTACTTGACACCTTCATCCGATCATTCTGATATGTAGTCTTTCATGAATTTAAAGGTCTACAGTTTCTACGAGTATAGCGTATAAAAGGGAAGAATGGGAAAACAAATTGTATCATCAAGAAATCTGGCAGGAGTGTGGTCGGAGATTGGTTGAGAATGTGTGCCTCTCATAGATTCTGAAATAACTAAGAATTCATCTGGAATCCGAAAATCCAGGGTTAGAATTTACACTCCCCCATTTATCAGTCACAGGGCCTTGGATAAACTCTTGGAGCCAGCACAGAGCCTGCCTCTGGGTGGCAGTGAACTTGTCGTTGGGGTCTTCCCTTTGTCGATTAAGAATTGAATATAGTTCTGCAGTGAGAACACTCTCTTTATGATTCAGACTAAAGGATACAAACTTAAGAATCTGGATTGATTGGGCAGGTAACACCTGAAAACTGAGAACCAATAGCTTCTTTGCTCTTACCAGGGTGAAGGCTTTTTCTGTTGTTCTCTCTTTCGGTAGGTGGAGGTCTACTCTCACTCCCTTTAAGTTGTGCAAAATTAGCCATCGTTTCTGTTTCTGTGGCAGAACATGACCAAGGAAAATGCTTGGACCTGGCTTCCAGGCCCGGTTTTGGCTTTGTACCTTTTCTCCCTGTGGACGTATGTGTCCACCTTACACAGAGGAAACTGCAGAGGGGGCAGGTGGGGAGCGGGTCACAGGGACGCTGCTCTTTGCTGTAGGTACACCTCCCCACCCACACACACACTGACTCTTGTGCCTTTAATTTCGCCTCCCTTTATTACAGCGGGAACCAGGACCTTCTACCTACAACCCCTTCACACCACCGCCCTGTGCAGGCTTGGGTTGCTACAGGCAA
This sequence comes from Oryx dammah, assembly GCF_014754425.2. Taxonomy (NCBI): domain Eukaryota; kingdom Metazoa; phylum Chordata; class Mammalia; order Artiodactyla; family Bovidae; genus Oryx; species Oryx dammah. The sequence goes on from NW_024070196.1 coordinate 9,779,638, forward strand.
AAGGAAGGAAAGTAGAGCAGTTCATTTCTCCTGCCACTGCCCCCTCTCTCCTCATCCCTCCAGTCCTTTCTACAGCCAGTGCAGCTCTGGCTACCAGTGGGGGAGCCTTGGCAGGAAGCCAGTTTTAAAATAAATACCCAGAGTTGATGGATCCCAATTCTGCCTTGGGTTTCCCTGATGGCTCAGACAGGAACGAATCTGCCTGCAATGCAAGAGACCTGAGTTTGATCCGTGGGTCAGGAAGATCCCCTGGAGAAAGGAATGGCAACCCACTCCAGTATTCTTGAATGGAGAATCCCATGGACAGAGGAGCCTGGTGGGCTACAGTCCAAGGGGTTGCGAAGAGTTGGACACAGATGAGCGACTAATCCTTTCACAGTTTCTTGATGTTGCCTCTATAAAAGGGCAAGCTGGGGCATAGGATTGAGGCAAGAAAGCGCAACTGCAGAGCCTGAAAGCCCTCTACAAGAAGGAAGAGGCTGCAGGGGAAAGGGATGTGAAAATACTTTGCCATTAATGGTTGGGCTCCCATGTGCCTGTCTTGCTAAGCTATATAGCTGCAAGCAGGTAAGGGTGTATATGTGAGGGGCCAACCCTAAGGAATGGAGAGAACAAGGTGAAGTCCAGCAGGTGCCATGGAGATGAGACCATAGAGTTTCATCCTGTTACCAAATCCTCATTATCAAGAGAAATTACCAAGAAGTAATACTAAGTTGCCAAACCCCTAGCAAGAACAACAGGTCTTATTTGACTTCTGTAACAGAGCCTGCCCACCTTGTCCCACTGACCAAGCGTATTCACTCCTATCCCTTGACTCTTTCCACTCACTTCGGTAAAATCATTAGGAGGGTGTCATAGGCAGGGTCTTGGGAGCACCAGTGTAGTGCCATGTCAGCTGATTACTGACTGTGGAGAAGAACAGGCCTTCCAAAACCTATGATGATTGTATGTTTGGAGGTGCTCCACGCTGCAGACATGTTTTTGCCACAGTGATAGCCCCCAGGATGGATCCCATGATACTCTAAGACAGGGGTCCCCAACCTCTGGGATCTGAGGTGGAGCTGATGTAATAGTAATAGAAATGAAGTGCACGATAAATGTAATGTGCTTGAATCATCCCGAAACCGTCCCACTCCAGCTCCATGGAAAAATTGTCTTCCACAACACCAGTCCCTGATGCCAAGAAGTTGAGGACTGCTGCCCCAAGGGGCCCCTGGGGTGAGCTTGAAGAGGACCTGAGGATGTCCATGATTAGCGTATTTGGTTGTTTGTTTTTAGGTTGGGACTGTACATGATTGAGCTTGAATTTGAAGATTCACATATTTTCAACTGTTAGCTTCATATCCTTAATTTTTAAAGTATTCTTTTTCTCCCATCCAGTTTTGAACTTTCAGAAATTGAGGTGTCTCTCTCAATCAGTAGAAACATGTTGCATAGGCTTCTTTCCAGATAAATCAGTGTTACGTCTTACCACTGATAGTGACTTAGAATTGAGGAAATTTGATTTTTTTATTTATATTCTTACTGAGCGACCCCTAATTCTTAAAGATCATTGTCCTAACCCTGCTGACATCTTTTTCCAGTTTAAATTTCATTTCTTCCCATTCTGTAGCCTCTCCTTACATAGAAAATCTAGAACTGGGATTATCAGACAAAATAATTCTTACTCAACTATGGACTTATCTGACATGGTGTATCTGTAAGGAAGTATTTAATAGGATTTAAGATCTATTTAAGTTGTGTTTTATAAATATAATGTATTCTTGGTAGTATTAGTATTCCTGAGCTTTTATGTCTTCTGGTCATTTTTGCCTTTGTATTAATTTACAAAGCAGATATTCATTTAGAAGAAAAATTCAAATATTTACGTTTAGTTGTAAGCATTACACGCTTTCTCAGCAGTGTGGCACAATTTCCTTTCGTGAAAAGTAAATATTGTTAGTTGTGGTGAAGCCTCACTGTCCCAAAGGTTATCAGTCCTTGTTCTAAATGTATTGTTTAAATCTGTGTGTTATACAAACAGTTGGGGTCAAAATCCTTCAAGCCCTAAAATAAAAAGCCTGGGAAGCTCAAGTCTGAAAGACTGACAGTTTCCATGCTAAGACGATGAAAATAATGGATGATAATAAAACACTATTACCTAGACCAACTTTAGCTGTGTGTAGCCTTCTCTTTCGGAGAAGGCGATGGCACCCCACTTCAGTACTCTTGCCTGGAAAATCCCATGGACGGAGGAGCCTTGTAGGCTGCGGTCCATGGGGTCACAAAGTCAGACACGACTGAGCGACTTCACTTTCACATTTCACTTCATGCATTGGAGAAGGAAATGGCAACCCACTCCAGTGTTCTTGCCTGGAGAATCCCAGGAACGGGGGAGCCTGGTGGGCTACCGTCTATGGGGTCACACAGAGTCGGACACGACTGAAGTGACTTAGCAGCAGCAGCCTTCTCTTTAGTTCTTTTCCTTAAAGAACTTGTTCAGTTTGCAATCCTAACACTGGCAAGCTTGAGGCTTTATCTAAAACTTATAAAGATGCTTTGAAAAATACATATTTTTAGAAATGAAACGTATATAGTTACTATCACAATCTGAATTCAGTGATCTTGCTATTTGGAGTTTATGTCTAACCTTAATTGTAAATTAGAGATTAAGTGTATTTTGGAGGATCAAACTAATTCATCCATAGACTTGTTAATAGTGCTGTGATTCATGGAACAAAAGGAAAATAAAGCTTACAGAATCTGAATCAATGCAGCTAAAGTACCACATGCATGTATATTTCCTACTTAACAGACAAACTAAGATCTTAGATCTTGTATTGTAAAGATCTTATATTGTAAGGATCTTGTTTTGAATATATTAAAGGAGATCAGTCGCTCAGTCTGATTATTACATAATCAGGAAGCAAAAGGAAAATAAAGCTTACAGAATCTGAATCAATGCAGCCAAAGTAGCACATGCATGTATATTTCCTACTTAACAGACAAAATAAGATCTTAGATCTTGTATTGTAAGGATGTTATACTGTAAGAATCTTGTTTTGAATATATTAAAGTTGCTCACTCTGATTATTACTTAGGCAGGGGGAGGTGTTTTGATGACATAGTCATTGGGGGAGACCATTCACTACCCCCTTGCTTACTTAACAGCAATAGGGAAATTCTGGGTTCTCTCTCCCTAATGAATAAATCTGTTTTGATCTTGCCCTTTTTGTGCTATAGCGCACTTGGTAGATGACAGTCATGTGTGTGAAACGGCCCCGTCTACGCCTGTGAGAGAGAATAGCCCTATTTCTTGCAGAGTTCCTGTACTTTACGTGTCATACCTTCCTGATAATGACTGTAAGTCCAGCCATGTCTTGCTCAGTGATCTTTAGCACAGCGATGTGGTGTGACATGTCTGCTCTCACAGAGAAGGCAAACCGCGGGGACAGTATAGTGGAGAGAAAGGAGAGAAGTTAAAACACACAATTAGACGAAGACTGCTGGGCACCGTTAGTCAGTGTCCTTTTCTCCCACCTCCTGTAATTTGGTGGCTCATCATACCTAGTCATGGAAAGACATCATTTACAGATGAGGATTCCACGATGCAGGATGGCCTGCTCAGGGTTACCAGGCTCTTTGGTCGCAGAGCTGAGAGACTTGGGTGTGAAGAAGTGTACTCCTGGTGGTGTCCCCTCCCCATGAATGTACGCTCACCCCCATTCTCCTGGCTTAATCACAGCAGCAGACCTCGTGATGCTTGTTTTCAGAATTGTCTTGGTGAATGTATGGTTATACAAATGATCTAGTGATCTGAATCTTACTTTTATACTCATGATCTTATACTCTGATCATCAAGTCATTGTAATCATTGATCCTGTAATATGGTTCTGACTTTTTCTCTCATGCCCATGTAAGTTTTGAAATAACATTTGGCTTTTGTCACAGATATTTGCCATGTATTTATTTATGTCTTTAATTTACCAACTTGTGAACAGTTTTGAAAAAAGAGAGGCTTCCATATTGTTAAGGCACGTAGAATGTTTCTTTATTCAATTAAAGAGAGCCAGTCCTTCTTAGAGGTATGCTGTCTTCTCTGGTTAATAATAGAGCATATAGGAAGATTAATGCGACTGTTACGATGCTGGTCTCACCAGCTAGTTGTCATTCTGCAGTGGGATTTATGTTTATCTTTGGTAGAACCATATAGAGGTTTGAAATGAGTAATTTGTGAAATGAAAACAAATGTAGGCATTTTAAAATTATATCGTGTTTAGAAAAATCTCAGGATTGTAGACTTTTTAAAAAAAATGAGACATAATTTTATTTTTTGACTTTTCCTATAGGTCCATTATTTTTCATTTTTTTTACCTTAACACTTCTCCTTCATTTGTTCATATATTTAAAACAATGCCAAAATGATTTATGATGTATATTTCAAGGAAAAATTAAAACTAAATACCATTCTCTTTAAGATCATTTTCTGGTTTCTTAATTTTTTTTTTTGCTTGTTTGTCATCCTTAAACCCCCCTGTGCTTTCTCTGCAACTTTATTATAACCACACTCATTGTATTTTCTTTTATTTAGCTTCTAAACTTTTTATGGGTTACTCAAAATAGGTACAAAGCAACCTCATTTAGTTATATTTAGTTGGGCTACCACAGTTACAAAGGAAACTGATAAGATGATACTGTCTCAATTTTTATAACTGGAAAATTTTGAAGTATTCTTTTTTCCACTCAGAAAAAGATCTTTCATGAAAATCATTCTAATATATGAACTGAATTTCTAGTATCTTAGGTCAATAAATTCCTAAGTGTTCGTAAGACTATGATTTTTCTTTTAAAAATGCTAATAGAGAACATTTGACTTTTAAGTTGTGGGTCAGGACTCAAAATGAACATTTTCCTAATGTGAAGTGTAGCTATATCAAATTGGAGTCACATCAGTAAATAAAAAAACTTATATAATTCTAAGCATAATTATAAATTTATCCTTCTTAAATCAAAAAGAGAATTTCACAAATACCTATTGATTTTTATTTCTTAAAAATTCTAATGAACACATTTATGTTAAATTATGCCAGTTTCTCCACTCTATCCTTTTTGTAAAAATGTGTAAGATATTTTTCTCTCATATTCCAGATGAATTGGCACTTGTAATAAGTCAGTGCCTTTAGAAATTTGTGCACAGCAAATTCAAGCCACATTTACAGGACTTCCTGGTAGGGGAGCTGAGATCCCACGTGCTGGGCAGCAGCTATACCCATGCAACCGAACTGCTGAGCCTGAGGTCCAACTAGAGAATCTTGCACTGCAAGGAAAGATTCCGCATGACCCAACTAAGATCTGCTGCAACCAAATAAATAAACAAAAATCAATATTTTTAAAAAGCTACATTTACATGGATTGTAGTTCCCAGAAGGTAATTTCCCCTCTTAAAGAGGTAATAAACACAATAGAAATTCAAATAATTTGATAATTTTCAATTCAATATAGTTTTAGAAAATTGTTATATATAGTAACTCATACTATATATATAGATAGATAACTAAAGATAAACAAGCCAATATTATTCAGCCACACCAGAAACAACCACTAAAATTATTTTAAAAATTCCTTCCAGTCTCTTCTCCCTGTGTGTGTGTGTTTTGTGTGTATTAACTTATATATATTGAATATAATTGTGACTGAGTTTTATATTTAGTCATTTTCTACTTTTTTTCCATTGCCACGTCATAAGCATTTTCAATTTAAAAATATTTTTAGTGCTTGAACAAAAACTAATACAGCCTTTATAATCTGCCTGCCAGTCCTGGAAACGCTGGTTTGATCCCTGGTTGGGAAGATCCCCTGGAGGAGGAAATGGCAAGCCACTCCAGTATTCGTGCCTGGAGAATCCCGTGGACAGAGGAGCCTGGTGGGCTACCGTCCAGAGGGTCGCAGAGTCAGACGTGACTTAGCCATGAGCGTGTCGCACACATGCATCCGGTACTTAAGTTTTCACTTTTTGACCATGTAATTTCACATTTGGTTTTTTCCCTCATATAACTTGTGAGAAGTGCACATTTGCACTTCAGTCTTTCCTGAATTCTGACACTTGAAGATAAATTCCCAGAAGGGGTCTTGCCAGATCAAAGAGTGAGAATTTTTTAAGGTATGTGTCATAAAATTGTTTTTATACATGTAGTACAGCTTACAGTACCATCAGCATTACTTTTCAGAGTTCTATGAGAGCAAAACATCCCTATAAGAGGCTGCACCAGGAATAAATATTCAGGAGCTGTTGCGGGATCTTACGACCTCAAAGCATCTTACAACCTCAAAACTGACTAGTTATAGAGTAAGGGGTTCAGAGTTTTCCAGAAGAGTTTATTTTTATCTCAGATTGTAGCTAGGTGTTGGGTAGTTGAGAATACTAACACGCAAACGTGGTAGCTTGGGAATGATACTGCAGGTCATTTTGCACGACAGGCGGGCTTTGGCGCTGTGTCAGCTCCTCAGAGTGGCCGTGGCTTCCCGTGGAGCAGACATCACAGTGGCTGGGAGCTGGGCGCAGCCAACCCCGAGGGGACCCTGTCCGGCTTCGTAAATAACTGGCTGATCAGAGTGAGTGAAGAGTGAGCCAGGATGTAGGAGGGGATCCAGCGCCGGCCCTAACTATTCCGGTCCTATGACATACTGCCAAAGCCATTTTGTAAAAATAAATTCTCACAGCAACTTTGATCCTGTCAAAACATTGGCTATTTAAAACTTTGACTTGTCTGAGTTATAGATAATCAAGTTTTCCACATTAAAAAGTACATCATTGTCATTTATTGTTAGGATATTTGGAGAATGCTTGTTTTCTTTCACTGTATAAAGCACTCAAGGTATTTACCGTGTGCACCGAAGATTCTGTGTCATTATCGGATGTTTGTTTCCTTAGTTGTGAGAATATTGTCATTTATTTTGATGTCAGAAATAGGCATAGAGGGACTTCCCTGGCAGTCCAGTAGTTAAGACTCTGAGCTTCCCTTGCAGGGAGACAGGTTCCATCCCTGATTAGGGAACTAAGATCCTACATGCCATTTGGTGTGGCCAAAAAAAAAAAAAAGAAAAAGAAATAGGGACAGAATTTGCAATTGCTTTTACAAATGAGTGGCAATAGATGGCTTGAATTTTATTAATTTATTTTTGATGGCTTGAATTTTAATTTTTCTTTAGAATCTCCTAGATTATTAGGAATTCAGAAACTTATGTTTTTGCTTTAGAACCAATGTGGACATTATCTCTAAAATCAGTTACCCTTTCTAGGAAATTACAGAACTGTTTGCAAGTGATTATTAATAACCCCAAGATCATGTTTAAAATATAGGGACATGTAGTTTTATAGTAGTATACTTCTGTAAAATACTGTACAGAATAAAGGCTTTAGGTACTCAAGGGTCATTACTGTATACATTTTAAACATAGATGTAAAATATAGTTTTATAAGCCATTTGTGGGAAAACATATAGAACAATGTTCATTGTTGTTTTAGTCATGGGGTTTCCCAGGCAAGAATACTGGAATGGGTTGCCATTTTCTTCTCCAAGGGATCTCCATGACTCAGGGGTTGAACCCGTGTCTCCTGCATTGGGAGACAGATTGTTTATCACTGAGCCTCCAGGGAAGCCCAAAACCATGTACGTAATGAGCCCATAACATCTTTTCCATGACTGATACTGAAAAAAAACTCTTAAATGTAAAATGGTCTCATATTTTAAGCCTGAAAGGATCATAATATTTTTTATGGAACTAAAAAAACGGCTAAGTTTAATATCATGCTGAAAATTGTGCACTTGCGTCTGAAATTGTGTTGATTCCTGGTGACATGTAGCAAGATGGATGCTTCATCTCCCTCCATAGCCTTGCTCTTTCATTTCTACCTCAAACTATGTGAGATTTCTTTGGAAGATCTTCTCCCCACACGTTCCTTCAGTTCTTACTTTTAACTGAATCTGCTCTGTTGCTCTCAGTAGAGTCTGCTTCCTAAGTCAGATTTGGAACTGCGATGCCAGGCATTTGCTCTTATAACAAAGTACTACATCTTTCAAGTAGAACTCAGAATATTTGCAGCGTAGAACTCAGAATATTTGCAGCTTCTGTACGTGAGACCCGTCTGTCACCTGCTTTCCTCCTAGGAAAGATGGAAGATGCAGGGTATATTAGCCATTTCCATACAACCTAAAAGAATGTGCTAGCAAAAAGAGCCAGCCATAGAATTTCAGGATCTGAGTTTTTACCATTGAGCTTAGCAAGAAAATTGCTTTGCCTGGGGGTGTGTTTACCATTTTGCAAAACAGAGTACACAGAAGAAGGGGAAGGCCAGGCTGCAGCAAGGATGGTCAAAGCAAATAAAGTTTAAAAACTGGAATATGAAAAACAGTTGAAAACTCAGCATAGCATAGTAGAAACAGCAAAGAATTTAGGGCTGAACCTGTGTCCCATTTTTGTACCTTATGATGTAGTCTTGGCCACACCATTTAAGTTCATTGTTCTTTCATTTCTAAAACCAAGAATAAACCCCAGGTTTGTCCTCAGATTTCAAAGGATTTTAGCTTTTAGTTAGATTTATATAAGTGTTTTGCTGGTTCTTTTTAGTGCAAAATGTACATTGAATGATTTTTTAATCAGTGCAAAGTCTAGTAGGAGCCATGCCCAAGTGTTTAGTTGTTGTCCACTGGGTCAGTTTTCTTGCAAATGTAACATGTTGGATGGTTTAAAAATACTTTGATATATCAAAGCTTTCACTGAGTGAAATGGACTTGTTATACATTTGGACTTCTTTGGGACTAAGTATGGGTATGTTAAGTGACCGTGTTTAATAGATTTTTTTAAATAGATCATAATAAATCTGCTTACTAATCACAAGATAAATGTCATTGGACTATAGCCCAAGGACTTTCTAAAGACTGAAATTTTCCCTTTTCTTGGTAACATATCCATCATATTTTATCTTAATTTGGTATGGCTTATTCCTTGCAGTTGGTAGTAAAAGAAAGTCCTAGGTCATTTAAACAGGTAATTTAGAGGACCATTTACTATTTTTTGCCTTTGAAGTGTGTTAATTTTGTTTTGGGTTGATGATGCACTTATTGTCTATGCTTATAGCTGTCAGTAGCTCAAAGGTGAATCATTCCAACATTAAAAAAATCTGTAATATTAAATTATTATATATTTTTAACTAAAAACATGCTTTTTTTGTAGAAAAGTCTCTTTATAAATTTGCTGAAATGCAAACTAAACAAAACTCTGAGGCAAGAATGTATTTCTTTTAAAAGTCTGATTATTTGTTTGGAAAAATGCCAACTGTAGCTAAGTTGAATCATCGTTTTATGAGACATTTATTTGAATTAATGGGATGTTATTTAATGGAGTACATATAAAACTGTATATAACTTGTCAGAGAGAATACATTGTAGTTTTGCAATTTATTTCTTCTTCTTATATTTTTGCAAATGACTTTCAGGGAAGCTCGTTCTAGTGTCCCTTCAGTATTTTAATGCCTGCTGTGTTCTGAGCACTGTACTAGCTGCTGAACTATTGTGTAGCGGAGTCAGGCAATTAGTGCAGAGCTCATCATGGTGAGTGTTTAACAGCTGGCTCTCTAGGGGTGAAGAAAGGCCTGATTTCTAGTGTTTGCTGATTTCTGTGGTGTAAATACTCCCACCATAGCTGGTTTCAAGCAGTGAATGTGATGTTACTGAATTTCAGGTTGAGAAAAGGGGCTGAGTAGCACGTGGTTATGTGCTACTTTCTCCACCCAAAGAACATAGAGGAAAATAGAGTAAAATAATTAGGAAGCAATGAGTTGTTGTTTTTTTTTTTTTTTTCTTGTCTATGTTTATGTGTAAGAGGTGCTTAAGTAAAAGCTTGCCATTTTAGTAGACTAAGTATTAAAAAGATAGCACTTTTATCTTTGTGGCTTATTATATAGTTTGTGGAAAGTTAACAGCTTTAAGATTCTTGCTTTGTAAACTATGCCATATTTAGCTGATTCTAAGTTTTATATAGAAGTTTTATTTATAAATAGCAATATATAACTTGAAAGTGAAAGTATGTAAGCGTTAGTTGCTTAGGTGTGTCCAACTCTGTGTGACCCCATAGACTGTAGCCCATCAGGCTTCTCTCCGTGGAATTCTACAGGCAAGAATACAGGAGTGAGTAGCTATTTCCTTCTCCAGTGGATCTTCCCAACCCAGGAAGTGAACCCAGATCTCCTGCATTGCAGGTGGATTTTTTATTGTCTGAGCCACCAGGGAAGCTCATAAAACTTGAAAGCTGTTTTTTATTTTTGGTAACAGAGAAATGTTACATTTTTGTGATTGAAACACTATTATTGAGAACTTGTGATGTTCCACACTGTGGGCTAGTTTCTGGGAGTATAGATTTGAACAGGACAGATAAGATTTCTGTGCTTATTACTTAAGAGTTTAGAAAGAAAATTACACGGTAAGTAAATACTCATCAACATCATTTGGTTTATCAGAGTTATAAAGCTTAGACTACCTCAAAAATGTGCATTAGAAGAATTGGAGCCTCCTAATTGGAGCCTCCAAGGACATATAGGAATTCTGCTCCTGAAGGACATGTATCAGTTAAGTACACAAAGGTGGTGTTAAGTTGGGAGGAGCTGTTTGCATCGGGATAGGGAAAGATTGTGGTGGCTAAAGCCACAAAGGGTGGTCCAGATTGTTGAATCTAGCAATGTATTTTAAAGACTTGCAGGCCATAAAATTTACATTGTAATAAATATCTTGTGGGTGAGAGATGTGTGTGTATGTGTAGGAAGCTCTTGTGTGTGAATATGTACATATGTGTGTGTGTGTGTGTGTGTGTGTAGAAAGCTCTTATATAGTATGGGGGGAAAATGATGATAGCTAGGACTCATGATGGAAAGAAAATTTTTGATTCCAGAAATATTTAGGAGGTAGAATCTACTGCTTAGGAAGCAATGAGTTTTGAGTACTTATTACTTTTTTGTGCTTCCCTGGTGGCTCAGTGGTAAAGAATCTGCCTGCAGTGCAGGAGACCCAGGTTTGATACCTGGGTTGGGAAGATCCCCTGGAGAAGGACATGGCAACCCACTCCAGTATTCTTGCCTGGAGAATTACTTTTTTAAATGCAGTCAATTATTTCTAAGTTGATAGACAGTAGTTTTTAATAATAGCTGTCTGGTAACAACCAATTGGCAGAATTCCTGAAACTTTACAATTTGGTTTCATGACGCAGGGAAAGCCATCTCAATGTACTATGAAGGGACAAGCCAAATAAAAAATGAAAACGTGGTATGTTCAAAGTAGTGATTGCTAAACGTGTGTGTGCACATGTAGCCATGTGCTGCTTTAGGAAGTGTGGTCACTAGTGACTTTATCGAGAAGTGGCCATTTCAGCAACTTCCCGAAGGAGGTGAAGGAGACAGTCATGTAACCTTTAGGGAAGGACACTCCGGGCAGAGTGAACAGTGAGTCCAAAAGCTCTGGGCAGGAGTGACTTGGCACACAACACATTCGTTATGGAGACCAGCGTGGCTGTTGCAGACTAAGTGATGGGCCGATGCATAGGCTCTTGTTGGCTGTTAGTAGGACTTGGACAGGTAATTGGACAAGGTAGGAAAATATTGGGAACTTCTGAGCAAATGAATGATGGTGTCACAGGAAGACTCTGGCTGCTTCTGATTCTAGGGGACGAGGACAAGGGTGTGAAAACCTGTTAGGACACTGTTGCAGTAATCGCTTGGATGGTCGTCTGGACGTGTTGGTATCGATGGAGGTGGTAAGAAGTGGCCAGATTCCAGGTCTATTCTGATGGTTCAGTTGATTGGATTTGCTGACAGTGGGGTGTGAGAGAGAAGACCATGACTCCAAGGCTTGTCCTTCAGCACCTGGAAGAATAGAGATACAGTTAACTGAGGTGGGGAAGGCTGCTACAGATTTGGAGGGGAAAAGTGGTTTTGTTTTGTTTTGTTGATATGTTTGAAGTAGCTGTCAGGCATTTAAGTAGCTACATTGAGCGGGCAGTTGGATCTGCAGAGAGATTGGCTTTGAAGATAGAAGTCTGAGAGTAGAGGTGGGTGAGGTTACTAAGGGAATAGAGAAAAGGTCAGGAGTAATCTAACAGAGTGGGGAGGGGGGGAGCTGATGAAGTAGCCCAAGCTACATAGCCTGGCATTAGAAGGCAAATAAAGGACTTCCCTGGTGATCCAGCAGCTCAGACTCCACGTTCCCAATGGAGAGGGCCCAGGTTTGATTCCTGCTCACGGAACTAGATCCCATATGCTGCATCGAAGATCAAAGATGCCGTGTGCTACAGCTCGGACCCAGTGCAGCCAAACAAATAATAATAAGGGGGGAAAAAGACAGTTAAAGGGCATGGTGTGGGAAGTGCACGTTTCAGGAAGAGAGTGATCAAATGTGCTGCAGGTTATAGGTCGGGTAAGGTAGGAGCAGAATCCTCCGGTAGACCTGGAATGTGAGGGTCATTGGTGAGCTTGGTGAGAGCATGACTGATTGTGTTCAGAGAGGCCACAAGAGTACGGGAGGAGAGAACTTGGAGACCCAGAGCATCGGGTTTTCCTCCTCAGTTTTTCTGTGAAGGCAAGCAGAGACATTGGTGGTAGCTGGCTGGGGAAATGGAGTCGGAGTGTGTTTCTTTAAAAAGAAAAATGATTGCATCCTTGTGTGCTAATGGCAGTGAGTGCAAACTGAGGCTCAGATCCATTTCTGAGCAGGCCTGAGGGTGTGGGGAGCTGGGTCCCCAGGGGACACTGAGACTCGGCATTCATTAGAAGCATCGTTGGGGCCTCTGTGGAAACATGAGAGGATGTGGAGTCCATGAATGCAGGTGGGCAGATGCCCTCGCAGACCCCTGCAGGAGGTCTCTTCCAAATGCCTGTGTCTTCTCAGTTAAAGGGAAAGGGTGAATTAATGTCTGTGTAAGAGCAACTAGAACAGGAAACTGCTCTGGGCATCTGAGGAGATTGGGGGCTGCACTGAAGGTTCACATGCATTTGTCAATCTTGAGATTAAAATGAGATCCATCTTCTTGGAGTTTTATCTAGCCGTGTTCAGCAGCGTGGATGCAGGGGTGGAATTGGTGGGTGGAGACTTGGATTATAGCAGGGTTAGGGTTTTGCTAGGCAAGTATGATGAAATGAGATAGTAAGAGGAACTGAGGATTTATGCAATAGAAGAGATTAAAATGTATGGAATCAAATAATATAATTCTGGCATAAGTCTATGCTGGTATTTTAGGAGGTAGCTCAAAACAATTTTTGTTAAAAGAACCATTGCAGTTATTAATGTGGGTGAATCATATCACATTTATTTATAGTTCTTAGAGGCAAAGACAGTATTTTTATAAGCCCTGTGATCCCTTTTCTAATTTTCTCTTCCACCCCACCTGCCACCCCACCATGCAAAATCTTTATATCGGGTTGGCCAAAATGTTAGTTTGGTTTTTCCAAGGATGTATGGAAAAAACCCAAATGAACTTTTTGGCCAACCTAATATTTCTGTTTGCTCATTTCTGGCCTGTTAAACTTGTATTGATTAAATGCCCATGATGGTAGAGGAGTGTCATCTAGGTGTTCACTTGACGCATTCTGTGAGTTTCATAATCATTGTGATAAGAGATCAGTAGGGAGTCAAATTATTTAAATTCACATACCGCATCGCTACATGTGAACTTGAACAATTCCCATGGTCTTCCAAGGTCGTTTGAAGATTTCTGAAGTCTGTTCCTTCTTATAAAAACACTACACCCTTTCCCCCAAATTTCTTTATTGTGGTTAAGTACACAAACATAAAATTTATCATCTTTGCCATTTTTGCATGTACAGTTCAGTGGTATTAAACATATTCGCAATATGCTTCTGTCACTACAATTCATCTTCGGAACTCTTTTCATCTTTTAAACCTGCAATGTACCCATTAGACACTGTATCTTTTAAACACTGCATCTTTTTTTTTAATTGAAGTATAGTAGATTCACTGTGTTGTATTAGCTTTTGGTGTACAACAAAGTAATTCAGTTATACATATATGTGTGTGTGCATATATATATATATACACACACACATTCATTTTCATGTTCTTTTCCATTACGATTTGCCACAGGATATTGAATATAGTTCCCTGTGCTATACAAGACCTTGCTGTTTATCCATTCTGTATACAGTAGCTTGCAATTGCTAGTCCCAAACTCCTGATCCAGCCTCCCCAACCCCCTGTCCTTGTTCTTTATGTCAGTCTGCTTCTGTTTCATAGATAGGTTCGTTTGTGCCATATTTTAGATTCCATGTAAGTGATGAGCCACCTGTTAGCTTAGCAGTAATGACTCTGCCTGCCAGTGCAGGAGACGTGGGTTTGATCCCTGGGGCAAGAAGATCCCCTGGAGAAGGAAATGGCAACCCACTCTAGTATTCGTATTCTTGCCTGGGAAATCCCATAGACAGAGGACTTGGTGGGCTGCAGTCCATGCGGTCTCAAAGAGTCGTATACAACTCAGCGACTAAACAACAACAAAATATAAGTGATCTCATATGGTATTAATATTTGTCTTTCCCTTTCTGACCTACTTCCTTAATATGGTAATCTATAGGTCCATCTTTGTAGCTCCAAATGGCATTATTTCATTTTTTTTATGGCTGAGTAATCGTTCATTGTACTTATGTACCATATCTTCTTTATCCATTTATGTGATTTTCATGTTCTGAGTAGTTCTTTGTCATGCACAGATTTCATATTCTGAGTCTCTTCATTTGTCAGCTGTTACCTACCAGTCTCTTTTTTCATCCTCCTGTTAATCTGTAAGTTAAAACTTCAGGCAATTATGTTGAAAATTATAAAGTATGATAGAAATATAATACAGAATAATTGATTTCTTCACTTGCTATTTAATTTTTGCATTCTAGTAGAATACATTTTAACTGCAATCATAAGTTAGATGTGAAATTGTCAAAAATGCTGCAAGAGAGAATTCAACAGAAAAAACTATCATAAGTAAAATTCCTTCAAAGATAGTTGTCATTTGGCTTTGCCAAATTTTATCTTGTTTTATTTTTTTACCTAATATAATACAATAATAAATTCTCCTAGTGTTTAAATATAACTTGATTTCTTATTAGTGAAGGAGCAATATAAAAAATTTAAATTCAGAAACCCTAATCTGTCACAAAAATATTTGTTAAAACGAAAATCTTTGCTCTTTTACTATGTTTGGAATAGAACTATGTCAAAAGCTATCACATTTAATCCACTCATTTTATTGAAAGGGACACATAGTTGTAAACAAATATTATCTCTTATGAGTTTATCTACTACAGAATTGATTTTATCATTTCATTTGCCCCATAAGGCGTATGTGCTGTGATCTATTTTTAATGTTTTGCAGCGTATTTATAGGGTGAAATTATGCATTTAAAGCTATGGTATATGTTCTGAAACCATCTGTTAGAACTTATTGGAAACTATAAACTTCTTTTATTAATGTGTTTCCTTATTTGGGGGGCTTAAACATTGGGCTTGCCTGGTGGCTCAGATGGTAAAGAATCTGCCTGCAGTGCAGTAGACCTGGGTTCAGTCCCAGGGTAGGGAAGATCCCCTGGAGAAGGGAATGGCTACCCACTCCAGTATTCCTGCCTAGAGAATTCCAGGGACAGAGGAGCCTGGTGGGCTAGAGTCCATGAGGTCACAAAGAGTCGGACATGACTAACTAACAAGGTCACACTCCTAGGCCAGAACTGAGAAAATGAGAAACATTGAAAATGAGTTACATTGTGTCCCCACAAGGGGATTCAAATTGCTCTGTGTTAAGTCATATTTCATAATCATTACTGTATAAAAATAAACTCTTAAATGATTTCCCAAAGCAGAAAAAAAAAAGTGTGACTGGTTAATCGTAATTTGGTGTTTAAAGTTCAGGATATGTTGGAGGGAATATTCATAGTAGACTTGTCCTCAGATGTAGGAATGATAAATCTATGTATTTGAAAATTCTCTTAGCTAAGTTAGAGAGGGTACAGTAGGGGGTGGATTCACAAATGAATACAACGGAGTCCCTGATTTTAAGGAAGTTTAACTGGGCTCTAAAATATGCATAATACTTTATAAACAAGAGTTATGTCTCAAAAGACAGCTGTTAAGAATTTTGTACAAATTGACACAGTTTGTTTCAACGTAATCAGTAAATGTATAGGTAATGATGCTAAGAAAAGTATTCTGCTTACCTTTTCTTGACTTTGATCCCTTTGGAAAAGATCAGATGTGTTCTCTTTTCTCTCAGTTTTTCTTTTTTATTAACTGGGAAATTTTATCTCTGTTTTGAAAGTATATTAAATCCCTCCCTTCCCCCAGTTGTGGAAATGTTTATGCATGACTTTCAGTGTTAAAATAAATATACTCCTTCAAGAATTGCAAGTGCAAATATTTCATTGACTTACTGTAAAAAGTTAAGGATGAATAAGGAGAGAGGCCTCCAGGTACAGTTCTCATCATTGCTGTGTAACAGCCAACAAGAGGGAGAGACAGACACCACTGATTCATCTTGGCACTTGTATTTCAAGTTCATATTTAAATGTGTGTAAGTGAAACGCATGTGTAGAGGTGCTATGTAGAAAGGGATGACAAAATATACCTGGGCCAGCAGACCCTCTTCAGTTCACTAAAACCAAGAAGCTTATGTCTCAGAATGTTTAACAGTCATTTCATTTTCTACTTCACTTAGTATTTTTCCTGAATTTCTTCTGGATTTTCAAGTATGAGCAGAAAGGAAGGTGGAATATAGAAATTCATTTTACTTGCATCAGAGTAAGAAACAGTCATGTTGTTATTTTTAAAAAGTTAAAAACAAACAGAAAACCCATTGGCATCCTAAGAAAGAGATGGTTGGGCTTTAGTTTCCGCTACAAAATTTAGTAAGCTCCACTTAGGAATTTTATTTCCCAAGAGATCTGGAATATAAAATTGGTTTTGAGCTTTGAAAAAAAAATTCCAAACAACAAAAAACAAACAAAAACAAAGTAGGGATTGTACGGAAAACTAAAGAAGGGAAGTGACGGGGATCAGGTTTTCTTAGAGTGAGTAGTGGAGTAACAGACTAACCTTGCTCCTGGGTCTTCCCCAACAATTACTTGAATAAGCAAGGCCTTTGAGGTGAATTATCTCTATTTGCAAATTCTTACTTTAAAGTCTGAAGATCTTTTTAATTTGGGGGGGCACAGTTGATTTACAGTGCCGTGTTAGTTTTAGGTGGATAGCAAAGTGATTCAGTTATGCCTTATGCACAGACACGCACATTCTTTTTCAGAGTCTTAACCTTTCTTCGGGGCTTCCCAGGTGGCGCTAGTGGTACGAGAACCTGCCTGCCAGTGCGGGAGATGTAAGAGATGCAGGTTTGGTCCCTGGGTGGGGAACACCCCCCCTGGAGGAGGGCATGGCAAGCCACTCCAGTACTCTTGCCTGGAGAAGCACATGGACAGCGGAGCCTGGCGGGCTACAGTCCATGGGGTCAGAGTCGGACGCGACGAAAGCGACTTAGCTCACACCCATACCTTAATCATGGGATCATGGCCTGCTGTTTCTGTAGGTTACATGAAATGCAAGTTCCTTAAAAGTATTTGGTAAATAATTGTAACAGAATCTGGACCAGAAGGGTGGTATACTTGGTATTGATTTTTTTGTCGTTGTTTAAAATTGTTAATGCTTATCATCAGAGATGAAATAACCTGATATGTTTTATGTTTCCTGACGTGACACAATAAAGAATGCCCAGCATCACCTTATGTAGAATTCTTGTAAAAAACAGCTTGTAGACTGGATTTTAGACTCTGTTTACTAAGTCTGTTTCCTGAAAAAGGATGGCTGTTTCCAAATGCAGTGAATAGTCCTTGGTTGGGTCCTTAATAGAGCAAAGTACAAAACACATTTTGGGGACAGCTGGGAGAACTGTAATATTAACTATATGTTGCCAGTTCTCTTAGGTGTGATAATAGAGTCATGTATATGTAGGGGAATGTTCTTAATCTTAGAAGATGCATGTTGATATATATGAGGTATGAATTTATTATGTTTGCATGTATTTTCACATTTCAGCAGAGGGGAAACACTGTGTATTCATCAGGGTTCTCTAGAGAAACAGATCCGTGGGGTGGGTGTGTGTGTGTACTGATTGGTTGGTTGATTTTAAGGAATTAGCTGGTATCATTACATAGACTGTTAAATCCAAAATCAGACTGGAAACCAAGGCAAAGCTAAGGTTGCAGTTTTAAGTCCGAAGGCTGGCAGAATTCCGTCTTGCTCCAAGGGAAGTCAGTCTTTCGTTGCATTCAGGATTTCAGCTGATTAGATGAGACCCATCCACGACTCCCCAAATTTTCTTGTGATCTAGGCTCCCTGATACCCATGGCATCTTGTCACCCCAGTTACAACTCTGGCAGGCAGAAAAGCTAAGGTGCCCCAGGTGTCTATCTTAATAAACCAGAATCCCTGGTGGTCCAGTGATTAGGACTCTGCCCTCTCATTGCAGAGGCCCTGGGTTCAATCCCTGGTTGGGGAACTAAGATCCCACAAGTTGCAAGACATCGCCAAAACAAAAAATTAAAAAAAAAAAAAGTCATTTCTTAAAAAAAAAAAATATCAAAAGAATCGTCTTCTCTCCTAAGTCCCAACATGTCAGCAAGAGGGACTTAAGAAATTAACAGAAGGAAGAACATTCTGAGTCAAATGCGTTAGAATCCAGAAAAAGTCTGTATGTCAGAGTCTCTATTCTACCTCTTGCTTCTGGACATTTACTTAGTTTATGTCCCCTTTTGGGGGAAAATGTAGGTGATACTGCCTAGAATAGTTGGTGATAGGCAGCAGAACAGTAACTCAGTTTGTGAAAATGCACCGCTGCTGCTGCTAAGTCGCTTCAGTCGTGTCCGACTCTGTGCGACCCCATAGATGGCAGCCCACCAGGCTCCGCCATCCCTGGGATTTCTCCAGGCAAGAACACTGGAGTGGGTTGCCCTTTCCTAAACTGTAAAGTGCTGCACAGACGAATGCGGGGCAGTGATAGAGCATGCACTGTGGGCCAGACGGCTCTCATGGACTTCATTGTAAAATAGAATCAGCTGCTGTCCTGGTGGTAGTCGATCCTCAGAACCGCTTCCCTGCTTTCCCTCCAGCTCCTGCAAATGTGTCTTCTTTAAGAACTCTGGGGGCAGTCGCTCACTGAGCATTAAAATAAAGCATCTAGAAAAGTCAGCACACATATTGGATCTATAACTTCCATGAATTTTTATAAAATATTCATTATCTTAAAAGAATGTTCACCTGTTTTCATAGTAGTAACTTGTCTTTAATCTCACATCCTCAAATTGAGTTAACTGCCTGTAAGCACCAGCTTTTTCCGAGCTCCGAGACATACATGCTCATGTCTAAAAAAATGTGCTGTTTTACTCCATTAGCAAGGAGCTCTTATGTGGACGATTATAGATCAAGGTTGTCCTAAAGTTCCTCCAAATAGCTTTTTCTTCATTTTGGAGATTTTCAGAGGAGTCTTGGAAGGTGTAACATGTTTAAAGAAAGAACGGGAGACCCGACAAAAGGATCAAGTGGACTCTGCATGGATCTGCAACCTTACCCCTGACCACCCATCCCCGTGTGCCCGGGCCTGCAAGTAGGGGGCAGCAGGTGGGACTCTATGTAGGTCCCCTGGGAAAAGCTGCTCTTCAGCCTCTGCCAGCCTCTTTTGACTATGGCTTCTGTCTCTACTCACTGGCTATAAAAAAAAAAAAAACTGTGGAGGGTTTTTTTTAATCATTTTTATTTTATATTGGAGCACAATTGATTAATGTTGTGTTGGTTTCAGGTATACAGCAAGGTGATTCAGTTGTACATATACATGCGTCTTTTCTTTTTCAAATTCTTTTCCCAATTAGGTTATTACAGAATACTGAGCAGAGCTCCCTGTGCTATACAGAAAGTTCTTATTGGTTTTGACAATTGAGGGGATTGGAGGAGAAAAACTATTTCACTCCAGATTCCAGGGATATTTGGTCTAAAACAAAACTTGAGGAAAAGTTAAGCAAGAATCCAAATTAATTAGATGGAAAATGAGTAACATTATTTCTTTTTTCAGTGTATATGTACCAGCATTTTAAATTATGCCAGTGACACCAATGGAGAAGGAAATGGCAACCCACTCCAGTGTTCTTGCCTGGAGAATCCCAGGGAAAGGGGTGCCTGGTGGGCTGCCGTCTCTGGGGTCCCACAGAGTCAGACACGACTGAAGCGACTTAGCAGCAGCAGCAGCAGCAGCAGTGACACCAAAAATACTCTGCACTTTTTTCACTCTTTTGTGAATGAGAAAATTTTTCTATTGTCATTTCACTGACTACCCAAGACCTGCAAGAAATGTTAAATCAATGGCAATATTATATACAGATTGCTTAGTCATTATGGATTAATTCTAAATATGAAAGCCCTTATGGAGAGACTTAACATATTGTAATAGCATTTGTAATTTCTTTGCAGCAGAAAAACTGGAAAGTCTGTGCCTTGCTGAACTCTGATAAGTTGACAGTGGGGGAGGAGAGACACATTTGTTCTAAGACATCTACACAAATCTTTTGATCATCTTGTCATATCTCAGTGTCTTAAGTCTCTATTACTGATTTTTAAACTAGCTGTGTGATTGCCAGTAAAGAGGAAACTCCATTAGCAATTAATTTATTCTTCTTTTATTCCAGTTCTTTGTTTCAGTTAAAAAGAACACCTAGAAATTCTAAAAGTAACAAGCAGCATACATCGCCTCAGTCATTCTTTCCCCTTGTTCTCTTCCAGAGGCAATCCCTGCTCTGAGTTTGTTTTGCTTTATTTTGTTTCACCATAGATAAGCTTTGTGTGTTCTAGAACTTCGTATCAGTGGAGTCCTATAGTGTGTTCTTAGTCCAGTTATCATAATGTTTTTGAGATTTATTCATATTGTGTAAAAAAATGGCTTTTTATGGCGACATAGTATGCCATTGTCCACGGGTGACTCAGTGGTAGAGAATCCACCTGGTGATGCAGGAGACGTGAGTTCAATCCCTGAGTCAGGAAGATCCCCTGGAGAAGGCAATGGCAACCCGCTCCAGTATTCTTGCCTGGGAAACCCCATGGACAGAGGAGCCTGGCGGGCCACAGTCCATGGGGTCACAAAGAGAGACACAACTTAACTAAACAACGCCATCGTCCAAACATACCAATAGTTTACCTCTTCTGTTAATAGACACCTAGGCTGTCTCCAGTCTGTCTGTTGCGAATGAAGCTTCTGTTAGTGTCCTGTATAGGGCTTTCTGTAGATGCGTTTTCATTTTCTTGGATAAATAACTAGTAGGGGAACTGTTGGGTGATAAGGCAGGTAAGTGTTTAGTCCTGTAAGTAACTGCCAGCCGTTTTCCTACGATGGTTATAACATTTTACACTCCCTCCAGCATCAGAGGTTTATTTTTTTTTTCCTCTTTACAACCTCACCAACATTTCGTGTCATTTGACTTTTTAATTTCAGCTATTCTGGTGGATATAGACTAACTTTTTAATATATGTATAGGAATATTAAGTTATACTACCTACATATTTTTGTGAATTAGAAACTAAATGGACTCTCTTCAAATTGGCACAGATATTTCTGTTAATTGGTTTGAGTTGAGATATTCAACAGAGATAATAGATAATAATTAAGGATAAAAGATGTTGAAAGATAACTAGGCAATTATGAATCTTTAGCACATGAAATGTGGAAATTTATGTTTTCATAGGTCTGTTTGTTCATTAGCTAAGCCATTTATTCATTGATTCGTTCATTCATAAATCACTTTTTATTTTTAATATTTTGCATGATTGTGTGACAGTACTGTCTGATAGAACTTTCTGTCCTGATGGATGGACATTTCATTCTGTGGTGTCATGGCAACACGTGACAACTGAGTTCTGGCTCATTAAGTGCTATTGAGCAGTGGATTTTTGTATTTTGTTTTAATTATGGGAAGTGGATACTATATTGGATAGTGCATGTCCAAGCAAGTGTATTCAAGTATTATCTGATCTTATATTGTAAAATAAAGAAAATGTCTTCCTTATTTACATACTTGGAAGTGCAAGACTGGCTGTAATCATTGCTCCTAATGTCACTTACATTTTTATATTTGGAATTTTTAAAGATTATTTTTATTGACACTTTTATTGAGGTAATTATTGATTTACATGTAGCTGTAAAAATTAATAAAGGTCCTTTTTACCAAATATATAAAGAAGAAATAATACCTATCCTTCTCAAACTGTTCAAAAAAAATTGAAGAGGACTGAACACTCCCAAATTCATTCTATAAGACCATCACAACCCTGATACCAAAACTAGACAAAGACATTACAAAAAAAGAAAATTATAGGCCAATGCCTTTGATGAATATAGATGCAAAAATCCTCAAGACAATAGTAGCAAACCAAATCCAATGATATAAAAAAATCATACACCATGATAAGCTGGATTTTTTCTAGAACACAGGACAGTTCAACATTAGCAAATCAATTAATGTGAAACTTCACATTGACAAAAGGAAGGATAAAAATCCATGATCATCTTAATAGACTCAGGGAAAGCATTTGACAAAATTTAAGTGGTGTGAGTGCTAAAGAGCCTGCCTGGCAAAGCAGGAGACTTCAGAGATGCAGGTTCAGTCCTGGGTCAGGAGGATCCCTTGGAGGAGGTCATGGCAACCCATTCCAGTATTCTTACCAGAAGAATCCCATGGACAGAGTAGCCTGGTGAGCTACAGCCCATAGGCTTGCAAAGAGATGTACATGACTGAAGCAACCTAGCACAGCACAGCAGCAACATCCATTCATGATTAAAAAAAAAAAAATCTCAGCAAAGTGGGTAAAGAGAGAACATATCTCAACATTATAAAAGTTATTTATGAGGAGCCCACAGCTAACATCATACAGTGAAAGCTAAAAGCCTTTCCTCTCATGCCCACACTTGCCATTTCTATTTAACATAGTATTAGATGTCCTAATCACAGTAATCAGACAAGAAAAATAAATAAAAGGCATTTAAGAAAGTAAAACTGTCACTATTTACAGATGACATGATACTGTGTATAGATAACCCTAAAGCTTCTTCCCAAAAACTATTAGAACTAATAATTCAACAAAGTTGCAGGAGAAAAGATTAATATATAGAAATCTGTCACTTTTCTGTACACTAATAATGAAATATTAGAAAGAGAAAGTTAAAAATTCTGTTAAAAGTTTCATCAAAAAGAATAAAATACCTAAGAATACACTTGATCAGAGATGAAAGAACTGTACTCCCAAAACTGTAAAACACTGATGAAGGAAATTGAAGATGATACAAAGAAATGGAAAGATATCCCATGCTCTTGCAGCCATGTTTAAAAACAGTTGGACTGTATGATGGTCTTTTACTTTTATGAAGTTTGTTTCACTTTTTCTATTCATATACAGTGCTTGTATTTCATTTAATTTATGTTTTACAATTTGGAGAAGACCCTTGAGAGTCCCTTGGACTGCAAGGAGATCCAACCAGTCCATTCTGAAGGAGATCAGCCCTGGGATTTCTTTGGAAGGAATGATGCTAAAGCTGAAACTCCAGTACTTTGGCCACCTCATGCGAAGAGTTGACTCATTGGAAAAGACTCTGATACTGGGAGGGATTGGGGGCAGGAGGAGAAGGGGACGACAGAGGATGAGATGGCTGGATGGCATCACTGACTCGATGGACGTGAGTCTGAGTGAACTCCGGGAGTTGGTGATGGACAGGGAGGCCTGGCGTGCTACGATTCATGGGATCGCAAAGAGTCGGACACGACTGAGTGACTGAACTAACCTGAACTGAACTGAATTACTCCATTACTTTTTTTTTGATGCTTTTTTCCAAGGCTTTATCAAGTGTAGTAGAAATGCCTTTGTATATACATATATATATACACACACACATATATAAAATATTTATTTTAAAAAACTTATGAATTTTTGCCCTGCTAAAAAAATTATGATATTTTTTTTCTACTTGTTTGACTTAGTATGAATAGAATGCTAGATTTCTACTTTAATTTTAAAAAATAGATACACAGTTAGCAGCAGAGGTTTACTGTATAGCACAGGAAATTATAGTCAATATCTTATAGTAACCTATAATGGAAAATAATCTGAAAAACAGTATATGTATAACTGAATCACCTACCTGTGTGCCTAAAACATTGTAAGTTAACTATGCTTCAATTATATATATAGTTAAAATGGCCATATTACTTAGAGCAATCTGTAGATTTAATGCAGTCCCTATTAGAATACCCATGGCATTTCCCACAGAACTAGAATAAGTAAGCCTAAAATTCACATGGAACCACAAAAGACTCTGAATTGCCAACGAAATCTTGAAAAATCAGGACAAAGCTGGAGGTATCATGCTCCTAGATTTCAGACTGTGTTACAAAGCTACAGTAGTCAAAACACCAGTGTCATATCGGCACAAAACCAGACACATAGATCAGTGGAATAGAATAGAGAGCCCAGGAATAAACTCACATACCTAGGTCAAGTGACAGAGGAGGCAAGACAGTGAAGAAGAAATAGTCTCTTCAACAAGTAGTGCTGGGAATACTGGACAGCTACATGTAACAGAATGAAATTAGAACATTTTCTAACACCATAAACAAAAATTAACTCAAAGTGGATTAAAGACCTAAATGTAAGACCTAAAACCATAAAACTTATAAAAGAGAACGTAGGCAGAACACTTATTTGACATAAATCATAGCAATTATGTTTTGCATCTGTCTCCTAAGGCAGAAGTAATAAAAGCAAAAATAAATAGGACCTAATTAAACTTAAAAGCTTTTGCACAGCAAAGTAAATCATTAACAAAATGAAAGGGAACCTATGTACAAAATGGGAGAAGGTATTTGCAAATGTTCTGATCAACAGAGTATTAATATCCAAAATATATAAACACCTCAGACTACTTAGTTTCCCCCCCCCCAAAATAATGGCTCAGATGTTAAAGAATGTACCTGCAATGCAGGAGACCCAGGTTTAATCCCTGGGTTGAGAAGACCCCCTGGAAAAGGGAATGACAGCCCACTCCAGTATTCTTGCCTGGAGAATTCTGTGTACATAGGAGCCTGACGGGCTACAATCCATAGTGTTGCAAAGTTGAACGCTACTGAGCGACTAACACTTTCAACCCCAGTGAAAAAATGGAAAGAAGATCTGAACAGACATGTTTCCAAAGAAGATACATGAATGACCAACAGGCACATGAAAAGGTGTTCAACTTTGTTAGAGAAATACAAACGAAAAAAACTAGATATCTCCTCACACCTGTCAGAATGGCCATCGTCAAAAAGAAATCTACAAATAGCAAATGCAGGCAAGGATGTGGAGAGGAGGGAGCCTTGTACATTGTCAGTGGGAATGTAAATTGATACAGCCACCGCAGAGAACAGGATGGGCTTCTCAAAAACAAATAATTGAATTACCATCGTCGTTGTTTACTCGCTGTCCTTTCCGACTGTTTGCGACCCCGTGGACTGCAGCATGCCAGGCCTCCCTGGCCTTCACCATCCTCCTGCAGTTTGCTCAGACTCATGTTCTTTGAGTTGGTGATGCTATCCAATCAGCTCATCCTCTGTCACCCCTTCTCCTACCATCAGTCCTTCCCAGCATCAGAGTCTTTCCCACTGAGTTGGCTCTTTGTATCAGGTTGCCAAAGTATTGGAGCTTCAGATTCGGCATCAATCCTTCTAATGAATATTCGGGGTTGATTACCTGTAGCATTTACTGGTTTGATCTCCTTGCAATCCAAGGGACTCTTCTCCAGCACCTCAGTTCAAAAGCATCAGTCCTTTGGTGCTCAGCCTTCTTTATCGTCCAACTCTGGCATCCGTACATGACTACTGGAAAAACCATAGCTTTGACTCTACGGACCTTTGTCAACAAAGTGAGCTACCATATGATCCAGCAATTCACTCCTGGATATATATCTGGAAAAAGTGAAAACACTAACTTGAAAAGAGATATGCACCCCAGTGTTCATAGTAGCACTATTTACAATAATCAGCAAATGAAAGGAAGTAAACCAGTCGCCGAACAGATGAGTGGGTAAAGAAGACGTGTTGTATATGTATACAATGGAATATTGGTCAGCCATTAAAAAAGAATGGGAAGAGCCCAGGATAGAAGGAAAAAATAAAAAATTAAAAAAAAAAGAATGAAATTCTGCATTTTCAGCCATGTAGATGGACCTAGAGAATATTATGCTTAGTGAAATAAGTCAGAGAAAGACAGCTACTGTATGATATCTCTTATATGTGGAATCTAAAAAAATAAATTTATATGCAAAGCAGAGGCAGACTCACAGATACAGAATACAAACTAGTGGTTACCAAATGGAAGAAGAAATGGAAAAGGGGTAAATCAAGGAGGATATGAAATTAAGAGATACAAGCTAGTATTTAGGAAATAAGCAACATACAAGCTCTATTGTATACCACAAGGAATTATACCCATTATCATATAATAACTTTTAATGGAATATAATCTATACAAATACTGAATCACAGTGCTGTACACCTGAAACTTATATAACATTGTAAATCAACTATACATCAATAAATAAAAAGATCCTAAATGCCCTTCATCCACTTTTCCTCACATTTTGCAGAACTATAGTACAACAGAACATCAATACAAAGATACAATTTGCAAAGTACTACAAATTGCAAGTACTACAAAGGTATGTTTTATGTATATTTGATATAACTCAGTTTATTTAGGACAGTAACAGCCTATATAAGCTCTCATTCTGCTGGTCAGTTGTCCCTGCATCTAAAATGAAATAGCTGATTCAGACCTCCTCCTGTTTATACTGTGAGACGCTTTTCATATGTTCCTTTTATGTTTTAGGCATGCTTTTTTAATTGGTCAGATCGTTACTGAGCATATTGAAGTCATAAAGACAATGAATTATTAAAAAACAATCCAGTCTTCTTAAGAATGCAGTCATTTGGTTTCAGTGATGATGTGTTTCTGAAAGGTATAATGTCTTGGTATGAAAAAAGAAAACAAAAAATCCTAATTAGTACTCTCTTTTACTATTGAATATAATGGGACAAAATAAAATATTACCTGGTTTTTTTTTTCCCCAATCTAGATTCTTTTATAGATTTTAAGGAAGACTACCTTTTTGGGTCAGTTCCCAGAAATGTGGTAACAATTTAAGCGATGCTTTATCATAGATAAGTTGACAGTAGAAATATTACTTTTTCATTCTTCAAAATAATCTTTTAGAATAAGAGATATTTGTTTTGATAATGGATTTAAGGAGGATGTGAGTCTAATATATTTTGCGACCTTCCTAAACACATCTTAGGTCTGCCTGTCCCTCCATTCTTCCCTTTTCTCCCTCTCAGCTGATACTAAGTATCTCTGTGTTTCAAGAAAAGTATTAACTTGAACAAAAGAGTCCTTGTTTTCCACACTTGCTGCATTTCTGGATGAAATGGCTTGATGCTGAGACTTAAAATGCACCTTTCCCAGCTCCTTGTCAGCTCCAGTGTCTGTGCTCTGAGCTGCACGGAGGTGAGCAGTGACCTGGGAACGCAGGGCGACATCACCTGCCATTGTTCAAACCCCTTCTGGGTGCCTCTGCTGGGGCTTTTGCTGGGGGATGTGGTGAAGTGAGGATGAGTTAGTTAAGAGGACTATTTTGTGTCCTTAATTCAGCTGAGGTTCAAACAGAATAAGACAGATAGGGGTCAGATGAATCCAGGGTGGTGCCAGCAGTAAGGGTGGGAGGAAGAGAGAGACCGCCCATCTTGGCCTGTGCAGGTGCTGGCATCTGGGCATAGCCTTACAGGACGGGCAGGATGTTTGATGAGCAAAGATGGCAGGAGTAGGCATTTTAGATGGAGTGCATGATACGGAAAACAGTTCAAAGGCTGGAAACATCAGAAAGGTCTGTCCTGGAGGAGAGGGTACAGGAATTAGCATGAGGATGGAGGGAGTCAGGAAATAGAGCTGGAGTCTAATTGTGAGTTTCCAGTCAGGGTTGTGGCTTGGGGTGGGGGCACAGGGCTTATTTTCGTACTTAAATGTACTTCTTAATTCATTTGGTTTTCTCACAATTTTTTATCCACTTTTTTCTGGTTATGTCAATGCATTTTAAAAATACTGGGTTCCAGAAAAGAAAAAGATCTTACATCCTATTTCAAAGAGAAACTTTCATTTGGTGGGATATTTAAAATTAAGTAATATTTGATGATCCTTCCATTCTTTTCTATAGTTTTCATTTTCTAATGAATGTATTTAAATAGATTTCTGAATATTTTACCTTTTGTCAGTATTTAGATCACATGAGAATGCTTATTTCCTTGTCATTTGATTAACAGTATTATAGAGCAACATGGGTTTATGTCAGTGAGGAACTCTAAAAGGAATTCTTGAACTAGGATGAAGGTACAAGTGTTATGCTGCTGCTGCTGCTAAGTCGCTTCAGTCGTGTCCGACTCTGTGTGACCCCATAGACGGCAGCCCATCAGGCTCCCCCGTCCCTGGAATTCTCCAGGCAAGAACACTGGAGTGGGTTGCCATTTCCTTCTCCGGTGCATGAAAGTGAAAAGTGAAAGGGAAGTCGCTCAGTCATGTCTGACTCTTAGCGACCCCATGGACTGCAGCCTACTGGGCTCCTCCATCCATGGGATTTTCCAGGCAAGAGTACTGGAGTGGGGTGCCATTTGCCTTCTCCAACAAGTGCTATAGTATTAGATTAAAATTCAGATTACCCACTGTTGAGGTACTTGCATTAAATAACAGTAGAAAACAGGGCTATTTTGTGAAAGAGTGGGTCATGATAGGCTTAAAATATTTCGAGACAATTTAAATATAATATTGTCAAAACTAGCTTTGCACAGGTTGTGTATGGAAAGCACAGAGTAGCTGTGTGTATAATATAGCGGAAATCACCTGGACTTCATTAGAGGCTGGCACTACTAGGCAAGCCTTGTTCAAGTTTAGGACATGTAATTGGAGATCAGTAGCCAGTGCCGACCGTGTCTATAGTCGTACTCTAATAAGTGTTTGTCTCGGTTAGTCCTCCAGACTGTTAGGAGCTTGAGATGAGCATATACATACTACTCTACATTAGATAACCAACAGGGGCCTACTGTGTAGCACAGGGAACTCTGCTCAGTACTCTGTGATGACCTAAATGGGAAAAGAATGTGAAAGAATGACTGTATATACAACTGAATCACTTCGCTGTCCCTGACAGTAAC
Organism: Oryx dammah; assembly: GCF_014754425.2. Taxonomy (NCBI): domain Eukaryota; kingdom Metazoa; phylum Chordata; class Mammalia; order Artiodactyla; family Bovidae; genus Oryx; species Oryx dammah. The sequence goes on from NW_024070196.1 coordinate 9,808,964, forward strand.
ACAACATTGTAAATCAGCTATACTCCAGTAAAATTTCTTAAAAACCAGTAGAGCAAGTACTGTCCCCATCTTCTGGGTGAAGAAACTATAGCTCAGAGGCAGCACATGTTTAACTCACGATCTCCCATGACTGGTGGGACGCTGCAGGGTGAACCCGGCTCTGTTTGCCCACAGAGCTGGTGCTGGTAACTATCAGTAATTCTCCTGGCTCATAAGGGTGTATAGGCCAGCCTCCAGGTGGTTTAGGGCAAACACAGAAAGCACTCACGGGTAGCTCACATTTTGTGGCATGAAGAGCAATACTAATTGTGATTACAGGGGGAGAACAAAAACCAAAATTTGAGTGAGAGCATATTAGGTGACTATATTGGGTTGGCCGAAAAGTTTGTTCCGATTTTTTTGTATGATGTAACATAAAAACCCAAAAGAACTTGGTCAACCCAATATATTATTATTAGGCATTTCTGATCAGTAATGGATTGGAGAAGGGACCAACACCAGCCTTGGCACCCCTGGCACTATCAGTGCCTGGGAGTTTCTGAGCAGTCTTTGTCTCTAAATTTCCTAAATGTTCATAGCAGAGTCTGATAAGACGCCCTTCTCTCCAGTGAATTCTGATACCTGAATCTGGCCTGAGAACAACTATTAACAAAATTAGTCCCCTGCACATACCCAAGCAAGGAATTTGATCTTCTAAATAAATGGTTATAAATTAGCTCAACTTTTTGGGGAAAATGTTTCTATTCGATCTTCTCTATGGCCCATATTCTGGTATTATACACATTATAATTGATTAATATTTTTTAGAAATACATATTGTATTTGTTGGAAAAGAGTATAGATTTTACTTATTGTAATTCTAAGTGAAATAACACAGAAATGATTGCTGTGAGTTCAGATGTTCGTATTTTGAGATTTTTTCAAGGTCTTCTAACCACTAAGTTAATTGTTAACCTTGTTTCATATCGTGCATTCTTTCAAAAGCTCTAGATCAATATATATTTTAGTGTTCTGTACAGCTGTTACTCAGTATCATCTCTGCATTCCTTTTACCTGTCACAGCCCTGGTGCCTGGAAGGCAGTGAATATGCTTTGAATTGCTTGTTGAACAGAGTGTATAAAAATAAATACATTTTAAAAGGTTAGCTGTCGAATCCTATTTTTATAAACTTGAACCTATCATATCAAAATTATGTTCCATTGCCTAGAGTCTGGCAACAGCCCTAACTGGTCTAAAGACCCGTGAGAGTGAGGGTTGGGAAAACATTCAAGAACTCAGCTGTTTGACTCTTGAAAAGTCCTTATTCAAATTCTCTATATTCTAATCCTTCTCGCTCATTCAAACCCAATCTGAAGGAAGCCTCAGACCGTGGGCACCAACCTGAAATGGATTACTTTGGACGGCAACTATCGTAGGGCAGGGAAAGGAGAGCTGCTGTGTTTTCATACATAGGTCTTTACTTTCCAGTTTTACAAATCAGTATAGCAAAATGTGTAAAATACTAGAGTTTTTGTTTTAGATCCTTCTACAATGCATTGTGTATTATAATCAGGATTTTAGCAATATTAACATGGTGTTTTATATCTATACATCAGTCTTCTTAAAGAAGGATATATAAAACAGCAGATATTTACTGGGCATTAATACATGCCAGACAGCATTTCAGTTAAGTAACTGTGAGATGCATATCTAGAACTAGAGTGACAGTTCTTACAGGGAATATCAGGGTAACAGCTGATTTTACATGAATCCAGCAAATTTACCCTTTCGATGCTATGAATGACATCCAGAAATAATGGTGATAGAGTGTAATAAAGATCAAAGGAAGAAAGAAAGGGAGGTAATAGTAAAGTATATTTTAAAAAATTAAGGCTATTTCAAATAAAGAAAAGTGATACATAGCAGTAAATACTACAAAGTAAAACTGAGCTTGACAGTGCTACTGTTTGCTCAGTGGTAAACTTGATTTCCAAGGTTTGATCTCCTTGCAGTCCAAGGGACTCTCAAGAGTCTTCTCCAGCATGCAGTTCAAAAGAATCAATTCTTCACACTCAGCTTTCTTTATAGGCCAACTCTCACATCCATACATGACTACTTGGAAAACCATAGCTTTGACTAGAAGGACCTTTGTCAGCAAAGTAATGTCTCTGCTTTTTAATATGCTGTTTAGGTTGGTCATAGCTTTTCTTCTAAGGAGCAAGCGTCTTTTAATTTCATGGCTGCAGTCACTATCAGCAGTGATTTTAGAGCCCAAGAAAATAAAGTCTGTTATTGTTTCCATTGTTTCCCCATCTATTTCCCATGAAGTGATGGGACCAGATGCCATGATCTTTGTTTTTTGAATGTTGAGTTTTAAGCCAACTGTTTTTGCTCTCCTCTTTCACTTTCATCAAGAGGCTCTTTAGTTTCTCTTCACTTTCTGCCATAAGGGTGGTATCATCTGCATATTTGAGGCTATTGATGTTTCTCCCTGCAATCTTGATTCCAGTTTGTGCTTCATCTAGCCTGGCATCTCACATGATGTACTCTGCACATAAGTTAAATAAGCAGGGTGACAATATACAGCCTTGATACTCCTTTCCTGATTTATAACCAGTCTGTTGTTCTATGTCCAGTTCTAACTGTTGCTTCTTGGCCTGCATACAGATTTCTCAGGAGGCAGGTCAGGTGGTCTGGTATTCCCATCTCTTGAAGAATTTTCCACAGTTTGTTGTGATCCACACAGTCAAAGGCTTTGGTGTAGTCAAGAAAGCAGATGTTTTTGTGGGATTCTTTTGCTTTTTCCATGATCCAACGGATGTTGAAAATTTGATCCCCAGTTCCTCTGCCTTTTCTAAATCCAGCTTGAACATCTGAAAGTTCACAGTTCATGTACTGCTGAAGGACATCAGGCTCAGGGGCACTGAACAGAACAGCATGGGCATAAGTCCTTTTGCAGGGAGTTGCCAGTACAGTCAGTGCCCATACCATAGTCTGGCCTCAGGCCAAACAGCAGGGAGGGAACACAGCCCTGAGCATCAGCAGAAAATTGGATTAAAGATTTACTGAACATGACCCTGCCCATCAGAACAAGAGGCAATTTTCCCCACAGTCAGTTTCTCTCATCAGGAAGCTTCCACGAGCCTCTTATCCTTATCCATCAGGGGGCACACAGAATGAAAACCACAGTCACAGAAAACTAACCAAACTGACCACATGGATCACAGCCTTGTCTAACTCAGTGAAACTATAAGCCATGCCTCGTAGGGCCACCCAAGATGGTGTCATGATGGAGAGTTCTGACAAAACGTGGTCCACTGAAAAAGAAATTGGCAAACCACTTCAGTATTTTTGCCTTGAGAATACTATGAACAGTATGAAAAGGCAAAAAGATAGGACACTGAAAGATGAACTCCCCAGTCAGTAGGTGCCCATAGGTGGAGAAATAACTCCAGAATCAATGATGATATGGAGCCAAAGTGAAAATGCCCGGTTTTATGGATGTGACTGATGATGGAAGTATAGTCCAATGCTATGAAGAACAGTTTTGCATAGGAACCTGGAATGTTAGGTTCATGAATCAAGGTAAACTGGAAGTAGTCAAACAGGAGATGGGAAGAGTGAACATTGACAATTTAGAAATCAGCGAACTACGATGGACTGGAATGGGTGAATTTCACTCAGATGACCATTATATCTACCACTGTGGGCAAAAATCCCTTAGAAGAAATGGAGTAGCCATCATAGTCAACAAAAGAGCCTGAAATGCAGTACTTGGATACAATCTCAAAAATGACAGACTGATCTCTGTTTGTTTCCAAGGCAAACCATTCAATATCACAGTAATCCAAGCCTATGCCCCAACCACTAATGCTGAAGAAACTAAAGTTGAACGGTTCCATTATGACCTACAAGACCTTCTAGAACTAACCCCCCCCCCAAAAAAAGATGTCCTTTTCATTATAGGATGCTGGAATGCAAAAATAGGAAGTCAAGAGATAGATACCTAGAAAACAGGCAAGTTTGGCCTTCGAGTACAAAATGAAGTAGGGCAAAGGCTAACAGTTTTGCCAAGAGAATGCAGTGGTCATACCAAACACCCTCTTCCAACAACACAAAAGATAGCTCTACACATGTACATCACCAGATGGTCAATACCAAAATCAGATTGATTATATTCTTTGCAGCTGAAGATGGAGAAGCTCTATACAGTCAGAAAAAACAAGACTGGGAGCTGACTGTGACTCAGATCATGAAGTCCTTATTGCAAAATTCAGACTGAAATTGAAGAAAGTAGGGAAAACCACTAGACAATTCAGGTATGATCTAGATCAAATCCCTTACAAATACAGGTGAGAACTAAATAGAGGATGATGCTTGTAGACATGAATTGAATTTAATTGACTAGTAGCCTACTGAAATATTGGTAGTCACAGGAAAAGCAATAAATGCTTTTCATACCCTCAAAAAAAAAGATCAATGAAAATAATACATATAACAACTAGTGTACAAAGCAGTCCTGTATGATAGATTTTATTGCCTAGAACTTAAGCACAGAGGCATTTTTGGAAAATACTCTGTCAAACTCTAAATTAAAGATATGACCCATAAGTCTTTCCTTGTAGCAGACTGGAAATTCCTGACATAAAGGTTTAAATGAATAAAGACTGTCTTGAAATCATTAGTAAAAAAAAAAAAAAAATTCTAAGTCATAATCTAGTTACAGGCTTACAATTAGCAGGGGGAAATTAAATTGAATGAAAAGTGTGTTTTCTTGGCCTTTAAGTAATGTTGACCATTCATTTTCATTAACAAACAGAATAAAGAGTGGATGTCAGCGTAAAAACCTGATGTGTTAATTTGTACCATCTTGCAATAAAAACACTAATTTACTTGAGATGGTTTGTAAGTGGATAAGCAGTGAAGGAAGTTTTTTACACAAAATAGACTGAAAGGCAATTAATAATACAGAGATGATAAAAATCATGTTATTGCTCATTCTGCTGGTCAGTACATTCTAATGGGTTATCATAAATCTAAAACTGAAAATATTTTGCAAAAACACAGCATAGAAAATGACTCTTCTCTCTTGAAACTGATGAAATTCAAACTTTTCAAAATATTGCATTTGATGGTGTAAGTGCAGGAAGTACCAGAAGTGATAATAAACTTGAACATCTTAGAGAAGAATTTGAATCTGAAATTGGTGTTTACCAGATTGAAACGCTCCACATTTGTTCATGACATTAGTTAAGCAGTTTTTTGCATTCAAAGGACATTTGTCATTTAAAATGCATTTACCTTTAAAGCCAGGAAAATGTGAAACAAAAAATGGGAGTTTGTTAGCTTTACATTCATATGAAAAGTTCTAATGAAGTTGTTTTTTACTGGGCCCAGATGGCGAATGGTAAAAACTGTTTTACCTAGTATATTGTTTATGTCACCACATATCAAATCATTCCAGACCTTTGTGGCTTGAAACGTTTATTATCTCATGTTTTCTGTAGCTCAAGAATCTAAGAATAACTTATTGAAGTCCTTTACTTCAGGGTCTGTTGAAGGCTGAATTGTGTCCCTCTCAAAATTTGTATGTGGAAGCCCAAACCCTCAGTACCTCAGAATTTGACTGTATTTGGAGATGAGGTTTTTAAAGAGTAATTAAGTTTAAAATGGAGCAATTAGGGTGAGTTCTAATCCAGTATGACTGATGAAGGGGAGAAAATTTGGACACAGATGTGTATGCAAAGAGGAAAGGCCATGTGAAGATAGAGAAGGCTGCTGTATGGAAGCCAAGAAGAGGCCTCAGATTCAACCAGGCCTAGTTGAGTCGGCATAGTTGATTGCATACTCCTACCTTCATAATCGGAGAAGGCGATGGCACCCCACTCCAGTACTCTTGCCTGGAAAAGCCCATGGACGGAGGAGCCTGGTAGGCTGAAGTCAATGGGGTCGCTAAGAGTCAGACACGACTGAGCGACTTCACTTTCACTTTTCACTTTCATGCATTGGAGAAGGAAATGGCAACCCACTCCAGTGTTCTTGCCTGGAGAATCCCAGGGACAGAGGAGCCTGGTGGGCTGCCATCTATGGGGTCGCAGAGTCGGACACAACTGAAGCGACTTAGTGGCAGCAGCAGCAGCCAGCAGCTGCCTTTGTAACTGTGAGCAAACGCAGTGTTGTTTAAGCCACCCAGTCTGCGATACTTTCATGACTGTGGCCTAAAACAAACTAACCTAGAGTCTCACAGGCTGCAGCCTTCTCATAGCGTGGCTGGGGAAGGATCCATGTCCAGATGCATTTAGTGGTTGGCAGGTTTTTAAACTGGGGGCCCCAGTTCCTCATAAGCTGTTGTTCTGAGGGTATCTGTGGGAAGCCTCCAAGGGCAGCTCACTTACAACATCAGTTCAGTTCAGTCGCTCAGTCGTGTCCAACTCTTTGTGACCCCATGAATCGCAGCACGCCAGGCCTCCCTGTCCATCACCAACTCCCGGAGTTCACTCAGACTCACGTCCATCGAGTCAGTGATGCCATCCAGCCATCTCATCCTCGGTCCTCCCCTTCTCCTGCCCCCAATCCCTCCCAGCATCAGTCTTTCCCAATGAGTCAACTCTTTGCATGAGGTGGCCAAAGTACTGGAGTTTCAGCTTTAGCATCATTCCTTCCAAAGAAATCCCAGGGCTGATCTCCTTTAGGATGGACTGTTTGGATCTCCTTGCAGTCCAAGGGACTATGGTGGCCGCTATATCAGAGCCAGCAAAGGGGAAAGACCGAGCAAGGGAAGGGGAGTCCACAGGCCCCAGTGTTTTATAATCCAGTCTCCCAAGTGACGTCTCGTTGCTTTTGCTGTATTCTAACGGTTAGAAATTGTCTCCAGGTCCATCCCAAAGTGGAGACAATTATACGTTTGACCACCAGGAGATGGGCCTCACTGGGGCCGCCTCCCATACCTGGTTGTCTGAGGGTTTTACAGCCCGCATAAGTATACGTTTGCTATTAAGTTTATTCATAATCATAAAAAAAAATCAGAGCATGGTAGAGATCCACCACATGGTAATAATTCTATATAATTTGTAAACCGTCTATTCTTTATAGTGGTAAGTCATTTTGATATTTTTAAAATATGCTTTAATTGGATTATATGACTTTTACATACAAGACTAACAACTTGTATATAGTGTTAACTCTTGTGTCTTCAAAGGAGGTTTAAGGCCTGTTAGGGTCACTAAATGCCAGTAGGCATTGCACATACTGTATATTTTGAAACTTTTTAATGAAATACATTAAATGTGCAGAAAGGAGAAGTATACAGTGCATCTCATCACCAGGATTTAACAGTTGTTGATCGTCATGTTTATTTTGCTCTCTTTTGGCTATAAGTATTAGAAATAAAATTATATTATGACCTTTCATTTCTAAGTATTTCAGTAGTCCCCTCTTAAAAAGCGTGTTTTGAACATAGCATAGTATTGTAGTCATATATGACAAAATTAAGTTATTACGTACAGCTGACTTATTCAAAACCAGGAGTCCATCAAGAACCATTATTCCATTTGGTTTTTATGTCTCATAAATTTCTTTTAGTGCGTTAGAACCTTTGTCCCATACTCATTTCTTTTTTTCTGTACATCAACTTGATAAAGAATGGGATATATTTAAAATCAGAGCTATTTCCTTTTTCCTAAGCCTGTATTCCCTTAGTGCCAAAGTTATTTATTAATACCAGAATCTTGCACCGGAAGTCTAGTATGTTAAGTAGAAACCATAAAGCAGATAAAATCTGCACTTATTTAGGCAGAGCAGAGAGACCTTCCCCCCTAGCTTCCCCATCCCTACTCCCGGCCACCTTCCTGGCTGAACTCCTGTGTTTGGCACAGTTTGAAGCACTGTAGTTTAAATCATAGGTGGTTGAGACTGAAAAGGGGAGGAAGAATAGAAAGTAGCAGCCTGAGAGAACAAGAGCAAAAAAATGAAGTAGCCGGCCCAGATTCATATCTTCAGCCTCCTGTCTGCTCTCGAGCCATTGGCTGGTACCCAGCAACCCTGTGGTGAGTGGAGGGGTGAGGCCAAGTTGACTGAGGGGCCACTTGTTGGCATTTATGCTGTTAATACAAGCTCGCATCTTCCCGATTAGTCCTGCTTAGGATGATGGCTCCACATGGGCACTGCCTAGAACAATGCCTGGCTCTTCAGCATGCTCAGTTAATACTAGCTGAATAAATCTAGCTGTAAATGAATTACGTGTGAACTGCCATTTACAGAGTGCACAGTTTATACCAGTTATGGGGCTCCCCAGTGGCTCAGTGAGTGAAGAATCTGCCCACAAGGCAAGAGACACAGGAGACACAGCTTCAATTTCTGGGTTGGGAAGATCCCCTGGAGCAGGAAATGGCAACCCATTCCAGTATTCTTGCCTGAGAAATCTCATTAACAGAGGAGCCTGGTGGGCTACAGTCCATGGGGTCACAAAAGTTCAGACACAGCTGAGCGACTAACCACGCACACACATGCTTCATGCTGGTCATATAATTAGTAAGATTTTCATGTATTACTAGATCTTTATTGGGTAGGTATTATTGTCACCAACTTTCATATAGAGAGAAATTTCTCTCAAGCTACCCAAAGTAAGGTCCAGCAGATTCTAACATATCTATTACTGGCTTTAGTGGAACTGGAAACAAGAGAATCAGATTTTAATTTCAGCATTTCTTCATGCTATTGACAGAGAGTTTTGTTTTATGGAAATAATTTGGATTTTTTTGCTCTTCAGTTCCTTTATGGAAAATATAGGTAATTAAATATGTTTTATGGATCAGTTATGAAGGTAAATTTAATATCAGGAAGCACAAAAGTAGTTTAGAAAAAAAAACTCAACGCTCTTCTCTAAGGTATTATTGACTATGTATTACGATGTTTAATACGTGGTTGGCACTTAAATTTTTTGTCTGACATTAATAACTTCTGAATGACAGAGTGTATACATGTCATTTTCTGCAAGCTGTGTTTTTAGGGCTGTGTAACCAAAGCCGTTATACTCTTTTCTGGGAGTTACTATGTAAAAATAATATTTGTAACACACATCCAAGGAACTGTGTCAAATATTTTATACTGGAACTTGGTTGAACATAATAGTGAACTGAAATGCAAATAATATGGTACCTGATTACTTTATCACATAGTTTTCTTTTAATGGTATTTGCCTTAATAGAATTTCAATTTTTTAAGTATAGTAATTTTATAGGAAAAATTTGAGAGTTTAAGTTGGCAATTCCAAAGCAGCCCACTCATTGTGTTCACTAAAGTGTTCTTCCAAAAATAAATGAGTAGGCTTGCATTGTGTTTTAAACATCAAGCTAATTTTGGTTAATTATATAAATCTAAAAGCCATGGGCAAGGCAGCAATTCAGTCTTACTAGATGATGATCAGTGAAATTGTAAGACAGCTTGCTGAATGATGCCCATCAAGCTAATAACCTGAATGCATTGTGTCCAAAAGGACAGTGCCTGGCAGAGTATCAGATAGGAAGCCTTCCCAGTGCTTTAATAAGGGGCTTGTGAAAGCTTGCAAAAGAGGGTACAAAGTTAGAAACAGTAGTAACAGCTCTGATCAGAATGCAGAAACATTAGAGAAATAAAAAAACATGGTTACCATGCATAGCTAATAATTGTGTTAAATAATGGAAAGCTGGCTTGAGCAGTATGGTGGGCCATCCCTGCCTTGCTCCTTATCTCTAGTTTTTGTTTAAATAAAATGAGAGTGCTACATTATGTGGGGCTCTCATTGAAATTAGTTGAAATTAGTATTCTGCCACAAGTGAGCAGGAAACACAGATGCAGAATAAGAATGCGGTTGAGGGCAGGAGAGTTTAGAGCACTTGATTCTCTAACAACTTTGCCATTCAGACAAAAATCATGACTCCCTTTGAACATGGTTGTAAAGTAATGATGAGCAGAAATTGTTGCTCGATTTTTGCTGCACCCAAGCTCAATTGGTGGATTTATGTTGTATCTGTGAAATAAAAGGTTGGATTTATTAAAATGCTTTTATGATTGGACATAGACTAGCCCTCATTCCATCCTATCCCTAGAAAAGGCTTATTCTCTATTGAGAAAACTATGTATTTGTCTGTTGCATGATTTATTTTATTTTATTTTATTTTTACTTTATTGTATTGGTTTTGCCACACATCAACATGAATCCGCCACGGGTGTACACGTGTTCCCAATCCTGAACCCCCCTCATGACCTCCCCCCACATGATTTCTTTGTCTCAGTTGGATAACCTGTGGTTGTCTCTCAGATTTATTTAGTGAAGAGGTATGTTTCCCCTTCATCAGGATTTCTTCAATGAGCCCAAGAATGACGTTTCAGGCTATTTTATTTCATGAAGTAATAGATTTGACGGAACTTTCTTTTTCCAGTGACCATATGGTCATTGGGAAGATCCATGACATTATTTGTAGAAATGAATCACAGAGAAATTATGTTGCTATAGAATCTGAACAGTTGATTCATATAATTAGGTTATTTTCCTCAGCTTTGGTACAACCTGATTTTTGCTGACCTATATGTTCACCAGCAGTTGCGTGGAAGTGCTTAAGAAAACAGACAGACTTAAAAGCCATTCACAGTAACTGGGTTTTTAACAGTGATGCCTAGTTTACTCTGTAATTGTTATCAACCGTCTGCCTAACGTTGTAATATCCTAACAGTTCAACATCTCCCAAGAAAATTGCATTCCTCTTCATTGTGATCTTTCATAGAGTTTGAACTGATGGCAAAAAATTAAATAAAAGAATTATTTGTGCCACTTACCCAGACTTATCCTGCAGTGTCACGTAAAGAAAAAAATTCCCATGCCAACTATCATATAAAGAATGGATAAGCAACAAGGTCCTATGTAGCACAGAGGACTGTATTCAATATCCTGTGATAAACCATAAAGGAGAAGAGCATGATAAAGAATGTATGTGTGTGTATAACTGAATCCCTTTGCTGTACAGCAGAAATTAACACAGCATTGGGAATCAACTCTAATAAATTTTTTTAAATTTCCTAATTATCCCTATTTAACCCATTGCTTCCAAACTCTCCTAGCCATATTAATTATGAAACAAATGATACATAAAACTTCATTTACTTTAATCTTCGTTTTAAACACATACTGTAAAATCATTCTTTGAGTAGAGTTAACAAGTTAATACGTTCCTCTGGAATAAGTTCTATGGAAGATAAATGTATTTTATAGCATACCACACATGTGCAGTAGATGGATAGAGATGACATGAGAAAGCATCATACTTCTTAAGTTCTTAAGTGTCACTCAGTTTGACTGTGGCCGAAGTTTATATGGGACTCTGGTACCTCGTCCTATCCCCACACGAAAGGGGCAGAAAGCCGCTGTAGGATGCATCCACAGAGGGCGTTTTTAATTCCAGAAGATGAAGTGTGCTTCCTCTCTTGACTTCTCTATAAAACCGATGTGTTGCTTCTCTCATTGCCCCCCGCCCAGAATCTGCCCAACTTCAGCCTCGTTCTTCAGGGAGAGTCCATTGTTGTTGTTGTTTTTTTCTTTGTCTTCTGTGATGTAAGTTACAGATCAGGAAGCCCTGAGCATTTTTTTTTTTTAATGCATTTGCTTCAATGCAGAAGGCTGCAACAAAGGGAAAAGCACTACCTTCTTGGAGCAGGAAACATCCTGGACCCTGTTCCCTTCTGACATTCTCAGTTCACTTTGGGGACTATGAAATAAACACACGACAGCCCTAGAGCACGACTCTCAGAGCTGCCATAGCTGAGACCAAGCAGTCTGGACTTTGGAAATGAGCTCTATGTTGTACAGTCCAGAGAGATATCAAGAGAGATGTGGCTTCTTAGTCTTACCCACCCGCGTTCAAGTCTGTCTCCTCCAGGTACTCACTCTGTAACCACAGAGTAGTTATATTTCAGTTTTTCTGAGCCTGGGATTTTCATCTATAAAATAAGAGGCACTGTCTATAGCAGAAAGACTTGTTTGTAGAATGAAAATAAAAGACTGCGCTTTGACTGCAGCCCCTCAGTGCTTTTCAGTTCAGCACGAGTGAATTTCCTTCCTCCTCCCCTTGAAGGTCAGAAGGTTTAGGCAGTTGGGCTGGGATCACAGAGTGGTGGGCTAGTGTGCCATCTGATGGCAGCAGGCGCTCACTGGAGCTCTGTGTGTCAGGATCAAAGGGAGCTTGGCTCACGAGACAGAAAGTCATGGCTGCCTTCACCTTCCTAGCTGGTCGGAAAGCAGTCGCAGGAAGATTCTGGACACCAAGACAGACTAGCAGGGATCCTTATGGAAATAACCTAAATGTACGTATTCACCTACCTGATGTTGTTACAGCAAGAAGCAAATTTAATATTCCTCTAGATAAAAGTAATGATCGTTTAGGCAGGACCCAGACATGGTTCTTCCATGAAGATGTGAAGAGTGTTCATGATTCTTTGCTGCACTTGTTCACGCATTTATGTCAAAGAAACATGTACTGCAGATCAAGATACGTCAGACCTTTTGCTGGGGCCCCAAAGATGAGCAAGTTAGCCTGTACGCTGAAGAAGTCATGAGGCTTCTGGGAGACATGTGTATGCAAAGAAGAACCCAGGGAAATAAGGATCAGTAGTGGGAAACATGGGTTCTTGATAGTTCAGTTGGTAAAGATTCTGTCTGCAATGCAGGAGACCCCAGTTTGATTCCTAGGTCGAGAAGATCCGCTGGAGAAGGGATAGGCTACCCACTCCAGTATTCTTGGGCTTCCCTTGTGGCTCAGCTGGTAAAGAATCCACCTGTAATGGGGGAGACCTGGGTTGGGAAGATCCCCTGAAGAAGGGAAAGGCTACCCACTCCAGTGTTCTGGCCTGGAGAATTCCACCGACTGTATAGTCCATGGGGTCACAGAGAGTCATCTTTGGGCTTTTCTCTTAGTCAGTAAAGAATCTGCCTGTAATGCAGGAGACCCAGGTTCAGTTCCTAGGTCAGGAAGATCCCCTGGAGAAGGAAATGGCAACCCACTCCAGTATTCTTGGCTAGAGAATCCCCATGGACAGAGGAGCCTGGCAGGCTACAGTACATGGGGTCGCAAGAGTCAGACACAACTTAGCGACTAAACCAACAGAGGGAGGTATGTCCTCGCTGAGCCCTCCTAGGGTCCCCTGTAGTGCTCCACCCCTGTACTATTGCATGGCCCCATCCTTTCTACAACATTGTTTCTCATATAGAAGATCAAAAAAATACTCCTCAAGATGAATTGAATTGATATAGGAACACCCTGGAAGTCATAATTACTCACGTGAGTAGAGCTGGGCTGGTAACCATCCTCACTGACCTGAAGAGGCTCATGGTGCCTTTGAATTTTTGTCCTGACTCACTGAAGAATGATTTACCCAAAACTGATATAATCAAATATGAATTAATGAACTAAGTTATTTGTTGTCCTGGCCACAGTTACGAATTAACCAAGAATTGAATTGTAAGTCGCTGGTTTTTTATTGCTATAGATGACATCATTTTTTGCACTTTTCTTCTATATTCTGAAAATGGAGGGAAATTAACAGTACCTTTTGCCAATTACTTTACAGAACAAGGTAGATAAGGAACTGAATCTGACTAGGTATGCAGTTCAACTGAAAAATGACGGTCATCTGTAGTTAAGGTTTTTAATACTCTTAAAATTTCTTGATAGTCGTTCAGGAATCCTAAAATGCTTGTCAGCATCAGTCACAATGAGGGCGAACACCCGGGGCTGTGGGGTCACGGTCACACATGTGTTCTCCTTATTAATGGATTCTTGATAACAATATCTCTTGACATAAAGGAAATGCTGTTTATAAAGCTGGTAACATCTATTTAAAATTTAGTATTCTTTTGAAAAGCCTTACCCATTTTGTAATGTTATTTCTATAAAATTGAGACTGACCTATGGTGTTTGTATTTCTCTGATCCTTCCAGTTGTACATGATGACTAAAATTGGCTCACCTGACCATATTCTGAAGCAATGTTATTTTAATTTTTATTCACTTATAGCTGTCTTCCTTCATATGCTCCTTCTTACCTTCAAAATGACCCACTTCCTCTGTTTACTTCTTGCCTGTGTGATATATTTCCACTTGCATCACATAAAATATCTGATTTTTTTCTGAAAGATTGCTAGGTGTGATTTTTCTCTTTCCCAGCTCTGTGTTTCCTTTTCCTTCTAAGATTGTCTCTCTCTTCTTTGTTGTTTTCTATTCTTCACATTCCCTGCTACTGCTAAGTCACTTTAGTCGTGTCCAACTCTGAGCGACCCCATAGACAGCAGCCCTCCAGGCTCCCCTGTCCCTGGGATTCTCCAGGCAAGAAAACTGGAGTGGGTTGCCATTTCCTCCTCCAATGCATGAAAGTGAAAAGTGAAAGTGAAGTCACTCAGTCGACTCTTCGCGACCCCATGGACTGCAGACCACCAGGCTCCTCCATCCATGGGATTTTCCAGGCAAGAGCACTGGAGTGGGGTGCCATCACATTCCCTACAGACTCCTTAATGCTCATCCTTCCAGACCTTCCTCTGACTCTCTTCTCAGTCTTGTAAATTCTGCTCTTCCTCTAACTGCCGTCTTTTACAGTGTCTGCCTTGTATTTCTTCTTTGCTGCTCTACCCTTTCACCTACTCCAGTCTTTCCTTGACTTTTCTTTTCCTTCCTTCATCTCCACTCCTGGAATTCTTTACTCTTGCCAAATGAGTTTTAGGCAGTTTCCTTGATATTTTTGTCCCTTTGGTTATCTACACCTCTCTGCATGCATACACATTCCCAGAGTTTAATTTGGGGCTTTCTCTTTGTGTCCATGCTCCTTTCCTGTCTGTATCCTGCTCATCTGTTCAGTGAATGTTTGTTGAAGGAATAACCTGTTTGACTTTTAGACTTGTGTCTCTACTGCACATCTCTTATGCTGTGGTATATGTTAGACTTGCCTGCAGTATTTTGAAAATAACACACTTTCTTCTAATATTCCTGTTACATAAAATGGTTCTGTTTTTAATTGTTGTCTGAATCTACCATATAGTAAACAAATAATCTAAGAGAGAGATTCAGATCAGTTAATGAAAATGTATGCTTTAAGGCCCACTCAGGTATTTCTGCTTCTAAATGAATTAATCTCTTCCTACTTTGTGATACAATTTCTATAAATTATATAGAATTAATAAATATTGTATATAATTACACATATTTGTACTTCTGTTAGTTACTTGAAAAGACAATCACTTTTCCATCTCCCAGAACATCTACCACCATGCCCGGCATAGCATAGATGCCTGTTGAATATGTTAGACTGAATTGAGAGGTGTAGAGAGCAAAGAAGGTGAACATTCAGAGAATGTTGATGTTGAACCAGATCTCTTCATAAGGCATAAAGCAGAAAGAAGCAGTGGATCTAAGGGAAAGATTGGAACTTAGTACAATGAGAAAGTGCAAAGTATAGGAAATAATTGAGGAAACACTGCTTTTTGATGGTTGAAAATACACAAATATTTGAACATTTTGCAGTTGAATTTTCTCAGTCATGAAGAAAATGTAAATTAAAATATTTGGTAATGACAGAAAGTACCCAAATATAAATAAAATGTTTATTTTTTAAAAAAATAAGGAAAGAAGACAGAGTAATTATAATATAGAGAATTATAGAATGTGCTCAGTAATGTTGGACTGAATTGAAATTTTTGTTTCATTTACACACAATTCACTGCAGTTCAGCAGTTATCTCTGCGTCTTCATGCACTGAGGGGCCCTAGTTTTATAAAGGAAAATGAAATCTCTCTCATCTTTTCCTCACTCTTTCCCCATGGGGTTAACTAGGTAGTGTCGTCGTCTGTCTCCTCTCCTTTGAGGATCGTAATTAAACAAAGGGATAAAAGAAAAGCAGAGATAATGTCAAAGCCAGGACAGCTTGGGCTTGGAGAGCTGGGGAGCAGGAGAGGATGAAGTGTCAGTGGAGATGAGGGGGAGTGTCAGGCTGAGTGGCGTTCCCGAGGAGGTGGCCCCTGGGGTGCCTGCAGCTCTGGCCCCGGGAGCACAGGTGTCCTGGGACTCCGTTTCTGCTCAGTGTTTTCCCAACTGGCCTCCACTCATCTCAGACACATTTTACCATCAAAAATCAGCATCTGTCTGTGTTAGTCACTCAGTCGTGTCTGACTCTTTGCAATCCCGTGGGCTTGCAATCGCATGGACTATAGCCCGCTGGGCTCCTCTGTCCGTGGAATGCTCCAGGCAAGAATACTGGAGTGAGTTGCCATTTCCTCCTCCACGAGATTATCATCAAAGGAGAATTAATGTATATGAATCTGTTTCTCTTACCTTAAAATGGGTTTATCAGAGAAAATATCATACATATACCCTAAAACAGAGGTAATTGTTTCTGGATATACTAGGCCTGAAATCACGGTCTGTCCCATTCTTGCCATCTCGAAGTACACTGAATTTTTCTTTGCTATAACCAACATTCCTTTTGGAATTGTTCATAACTTTCTTCCCATGTTAACCCTTCTAGCTGAACAGATAACTATATTTATAAACTGAAAAATTGCAGAACACATCAATTTTATTTCTCTGGGGAAGTAGGATCATATTAACACTTAGAGTAGTTAGCAAAAAGTACACTTCAGAAAAACTGTGAGGATACATTATGCTTTAAAATTTCTTTGAACAGTTGTTGAAAACCAGATTTATTCTCCTATAGGAACTCAGTGAAATTCTTTTAAAGGATACACTTATCTCCTGTTACTAAGTTTTCATTTTTTCTGATGTAAACTGATTGTTTTAAGGTGAAAATAAGATATTTTGTCAGTTTGAAGCCAGCTAAATCTCCTTTACAGAGTATGGTGGGTAATGGAGGCAGTGCTTGATTTGACTCCAATTAAAGTCTTAGTTGATCCTGTATCAAGGAAAGTAGACACATTTTATGTTTGTGTACATGGTTATCAACATGTACATTACCTTTTTGTAAATACTCTGCCCCCTGTATGGTTGATAGTCTGAGCTAGAAGATGTACAGCCAGGCACTACTCATATTTTATTTTTTGATTGTTTGTCATGAGTCTTTAGACTGTATTGTTTGGTCTTTCCATAAGTCTGGCATACAATGCACATTCTTGATGATTATAGTACTTCCAGTAATAGGAAGAAAAGGAATGAAAGATTGTGCTCGTTTAGTGTTCTGTTCTCCACCAAGTTTTGGTCTAATGTAATCAATTTTTGTTTTTGCATAGCAATTTCTGAAATAGTTCCACCAACATGGTAGGGTAAAATTTAGTTACAGCCAAGAAATCAGTCTTGATTTTTTCCCCCCCTTTGACAGTTCAGTTCAGTCGCTCAGTCGTGTCTGACTCTTTGCGACCCTATGGACCGCAGCACGCCAGGCCTCCCTGTCCATCACCAACTCCTGGAGCTTACCCAAACTCATGTCCATTGAGTCGGTGATGCCATCCAACCATCTCATCCTCTGTCGTCGCCTTCTCCTCCTGCCCTCAATCTTTCCCAGCATCAGGATCTTTTCAAATGAGTCAGCACTCTGAATCAGGTGGCCAAAGTATTGGAGTTTCAGCTTCAACATCAGTCCTTCCAAAGTACACCCAGGACTGATCTCCTTTAGGATGGGCTGGTTGGATCTCCTTGCAGTCCAAGGGACTCTCAAGAGTCTTCTACAACACCACAGTCCAAAAGCATCAATTCTTTGGCTCTCAGCCTTCTTCACAGTCCAACTCTCACATCCATACATGACCACTGGAAAAACCATAGCCTTGACTAGACGGACCTTTGTTGGCAAAGTAATGTCTCTGCTTTTTAATATGCTGTCTAGGTTGGTCATAACTTTCTTTCCAAGGAGTAAGCGTCTTTTAATTTCATGGCTGCAGACACCATCTGCAGTGATTTGGGAGTCCCAAAAAATAAAGTCAGCCACTCTTTCCACTGTTTCCCCATCTATTTGCCATGAAGTGATGGGGCCAGATGCCATGATCTTCGTTTTCTGAATGTTGAGCTTTAAGCCAACTTTTTCACTCTCCTCTTTCACTTTCATCAAGAGGCTCTTTAGTTCTTCTTCAGTTTCTGCCATAAGGGTGCTGTCATCTGCATATCTGACAGTACTTGGGTTTAAAATTCAAGATAAAGCCAGAATGTTTTAAATATATATAGTAGTTTTCACTTTAGAAAATACACATTTGTTTACATGGTAGCATGAAATATGGTAATCTACATGTGTTATATCTGTGTATACATGTATTTTATGTTTAGAAATTCAGTGTAGTTCTCAATAGGTATCAAGTTTCTTAAGGACTTATTTCCTGACAAGGTCATAAGAAATCCTGAGCTTTCTTGAGAAGTGAAGTGTTTGGGCTGTGGTAGGGGAGAAGAGCCAGGTATTATCCAAAACTTTTTAAAAAAACATGTTTTTTATTTATGTTCATGGGTGCATTTTCAGTCTTCCCAAGACATCATCTGTAATCAGACCAGGATCTTCTGAAATTTTTACGCATTATTTAGCCAATCTGAATGCAAGCAGTTTTCAACTTATAAAATAAGTTATATCTCAAAACTTGATTCCATAGGTCTTTTGGAGCGTGTCCTTAAAGATAGTACCTTAACCACATAATGTTAATCCATAGCATAGAGTTCCATTCTGAAATGCTAGGAATCTTTTTTTTCATTTCCTTTTAGAAAATACACCTGGGCTCCCAGGAAGGTAATTTAGAGAATGACTGAAGTTGTGGACTTTTATTTTATGAGGTTCTATAGGTATAGAGGTGTTTCCTACCTTCTCAAGTCTTGACCTTTCCAATAGGCTTTGGGTCACTAGGGTAGCCGCTGTCACAAAGCTCACAGGATTTGTAGCCGGAGTGCTGAGATGGTAGGGAATGGAGGCAGGCTTCCAAAGGTGGGGATTATTCTAAATTCGGCTCCATTTGTAAAACTTTTATTTCCTGTTACGTGCTTGAACTTTATGGCCTAAATAAAAGAACACATATGGTCTCAATGTCGATTAGTTTGAGGATGTTTAGATACTTTATTGTAATATTTAAAATCATGTGGTATGCCTTGTATGCCTATGAGGACGACACATAGCCACGATGATCCCAGGACATATTATTTTCCATATAGCAATGATTGATATTGTTTTAATAGTCTTTAAATGTCTTCTTTGGGTATTCATTATTTTGCTTAATTTTACAACATAACAGACTAGAATTCTTTCAGAACTGAAATTTAAACTTTTAATATGAAAATATTCCGTTTTGTAGGATTTTATGCTAATACTTATCAAAAAGTGAGGTGAATACTGATCTTTAAGTTTCTAGTATGTATCTAATTCCCCTAAAATGTTTGATTATTAACAATCCAAAAACTATTATTTATGAATATTTTCATGCCTTTTAGAAATTGGATATTTACTTCTAAAGATCAAGTGAAACAAATTTATTAGATGGTATTATCAAGTCAACACATAGTAAATTACGATCAGTCTTTATCTTACTTGAAATAATGTATAAACATTATTAGTAATTAGTTATTTTAACTAGAGTTAAAAGTGGCTGTCAGTATCCTTGAAATTGTTTATAAAAGAGAAATTTATCACTGGGTTATGATTTAATGTTATAACTCAGCAGTAAATCATTTCATGACATAAAAGAAATATAGTAACTCTTTACAATATTACCACTGTTTCTCTTGAACAAATAATAGGAAATTGTGGTACCCTTGTGAATGAATGGTATTCGTTTCTCAGGAACAGCCTATATTGCTAATTGTGGGGAGAGGAGGGTGTCCATCCTTATCTATTTTATCCCGTCACACATCCAGTCACAAAACCATACGGTGATCTTTCCTCTGGTTTTGGGTGAGGTTTGCTAGGACTGTACCTATTGTTAGGAAGGGGAAGTACTTGTCCCTCTGTTACTGTGATGCCATTATTTGTTTAGCTCTCTAAAACTAGATCTTTAAAATTTTTTTCAACTGTGAGTAATAAGTGTAAACTCCCCTATCTTTGGTCTCTCATTACTAGATTCTGGGTCAACTTCAGGATCTATAAAATGCACGTCACAGGACCCCTTACATCACAGTTGTGTGCATTTTAAAAACACCCCCAAAACACACAGTTAAATAGGTCCAAGTTAATCAGAGCCCCCAATTACTAATTTGTATGCAGAATTTCAGTGGTTAACAGGAAATCACCAACCAAATAGCACCTCACCCCCGTGCGCTTCCTTGCCCACTCCCTGTTCCCAGGTGAAACACATTAAGGCGCTCCTCAGATGTTTACAGTAAGGATTGTAAGGTTCTGATGAGGGGAAAATTTTCCATTGAGTTCGCTACACTCTGTTTATTTTAGGATGATTTTCATACTTGTTTAAGGAAAAAGAAGTTTATGAATAATAATCAAGTAGGACTGTGAAATCCCACAAACCAAATTATCCCATGTCTATTACAATCAAATTTTATATTATTAATATATAATGGTTTATTTAAATAAGCCTGTTGAAATACTTTCCCCTATTTTAGGGATTATAAATTGAATTAGAAGTTTGTTCAGAGTTGCTTGGATTCTGTTGACTTTTATAAAAATCCAGATTTTCTTATTAGTTGTATGCGTGGCTTATGGTAATTATTTTCATTTTAATTTCACATACGTAAGTACATTTTACATACATACATTACTTCTTTACGTAATTTATATTTTTCATATGGTTTATGATATAAGGTTAGCATAATCTACTTTATAGCAATTTTAATCCCTCATAAACTCCTGTGTGCTTCTATAATTTAAATCTTGAAAATAAAAGTGAACCAAATTTTTAACTTTATTTTAGAATTCACAAAATTATATTCTTACTTTACAAACATGGTGGAAAATTCTTCTATCCTAACACATCCTTTTTTCTGCTTTTAACTTCTTACATTATCACTTTATCATGATCTTTCCATTTAGTATGGCTATAATGATTTCAATAAACAAATAGTCTTCTCTGCCCAGAAGATAAACAGTGAACTTGAACACATATTTCAGAATTATGTTTCCCTCTGTCTCAGATCAATTCCTACCATTATTTTCCTTGGAAATGCAGACTATGTCTGGGTAACTATCCTGACTAAACTTGTATATACCCACCCTTCTAGAACTCCAATAAATTATTTCCCCTTGTCTCTTTGGCTGTCTTGTCCATCTGTTCTTAACTGTAGTTCCCTTCAAACACTTAACATATTTGGAAAGTTTATGCTACATGCTTTTATTTTTTTAGAGCTTTTCTCTCCTGCCTTTCTTACCTGCATTAACTTGCCGTTTTTCCCATGCACCGGCTTCCTCCTGCCTCTTGAACATGTTGGCCTGTCTTTTGCTGCTTGTTGGTCTGGGCTGAGGGCAGGGCAGGCAGGGCTCCAGTGCCCCTGGGGAAGCTGGGGAGGCTCCCTAGGTGAGGCAGACTTTGACACCATAGGGTTTACCTGTCCCAACACTGTGATGGGCTTCCCAATGGCTCAGACAGGAAAGAATCTGCTTGCAATGGAGGAGACCCAGGTTCGATCCCTGTGTGGGGAAGAGCCCCTGGAGAAGGGCATGGCAACCCACTCCAGTATTCTTGCCTGGAGAATCCCATGGACAGAGGAGCCTGGAGGGCTATAGTCTATGGGGTTGCAAAGAGTCAGACCTGACTGAGTGACTAATACTCCCACTTTCAAACACATCTATATTATGTTCCCTCTATTTGAAAATATTTTATATTAATCTTTACCAAAGAGATTGGTAGAGTGTTTCAAGCTCTAGAAAGGGAATACTGATTCAGATTTTTAAGTTTTTATTACAAACAGGTATTTATGGTCCCGTTTTGAAAGAGGATATATGCAGTGTCCTTGAAATCAAGTTGGGACATCCTAGTTCTGTGGCACTGAGATAAAATATAGGAGGCTTAGTAAATCTTATTGTAGGGAATTCCCTGTAATAGAGAAAGGCCACGCATTGCCTCAGACCTCTGACGATCAGTCATCAGGGTGGTATCACGGCCATCCGGCTGTTTCTCCTCCTCCAGCAGTAGTTGACATGGAGACATTTTTGAAGCAAGATAGATCTAAGCGACTTGTCCACTGCCTCTTGCCTTGTTGCTGTTAAAACCAGAGGAACGCCCTTCCTCAACATCACCACCTTTCATCACTATTTTTAGGCATTCTGAAATGTTTTTCACCAGCTTTGGTGGAACTACTTCTGACCACTAAACAATGTCACATTTGCTTTGATATCAATGCCATTTGCCTCATTTTAAAAACCTGCTTCATCTTTTCTCAGATCCATTCCAAAAGCAAAAGCCTAACTTGATTTTTTTAAACTTTTGGGAAATACTTCTGTGATTGCTTTTAAGAACATCAGGAAAATGATAAAAGTTATTTTGGTGCAAGTTAACAGTTGTCTTTCGCCAAGTACAGATTTTCACAACCTTGGAAGATAATTAAATGGAGTATTAATGCCAACTGTAAAAATATGAGTACCTTTTATTTGAAGGACAACCACATTTCACTGAAAGCAAGAAAGACTGGCATATTTACTTAAATTCCAAAGGCATTTTCACACACACACCATGACTAAACAGTGAAAGTGTGTATTTAAATCCTGATTCAGTACTCTTGGGGGCACTTTCTTTAATCTCACATCTCTCATCTCAGTTTTAAGAAGCAAAAGTTACACTGAGTTAGCTGAATCTAGGCTTGTCATTTTGATTTTTCTTGCGTTTGAGGAAGCACTCTTTCAAGCAAGCTTGATATATTTTGTAAGAGTGAGGAAAATAATTTCACATGGACACAGAAGTTAATACATATATCAGTATTCCTCTACTTTCCAGGAGAGATTTGTCCACTCCCCTGGCCACACCACCCTCATTCCTGTCCAAGAACATGACTTCAAATTGTGGGGCTTTTAGTGGATTTTGATAACTGGTCAAGGACTTAGAACAATGCTGGCATATGCTAGGTGCTTAGCAACGCTGTCGAGTGAATGAAAGGAGGGACGGATCAGCTGTTCAGCACCTTATTGCTCACAGCACATGACCTCTGGGCTTGGAAAGAGACCTGGAGGTAATGAGGAAGGAAGGATAAGTGAGGTAGCTAGAGGAAAAGCTGGGTCCACTACTGGCAAATATCTAAATGACCCTTTCAATGTAAATATTTAAGCACGTTTAGTGTTTGCGTTGTTGTTGTTTAGTTGCTAAGCATGTCCGACCCTTTTGTGACCCCATGGACTGTAACCCACCAGACTCCTTTGTCCTTGGGATTCTCCAGGCAAGAATACTGGGGTGGGTAGCCATTCCCTTCTCCAGGGGATCTTCCCAACCCAGGGATTGAACCCATGTTTCCTGCATTGGCAGGTGGATTCTTTACTGCTGAGCCACCAGGGAAATGCTAACGTCTGTTCTATGAAGACCAAATATACTTACATCTCTGATGATGGTAGTAGCTTTTTTCTCAAAGCCAAAATATGTACAATAGTGGGGTTAGACAGAGGAAGTGAGACAGAAGACAGAGCTAGAAAGGAAAGGAAGAACAAGCAGAGTGTTTGGTAGATATTTTTTCCTTTTTTTTTTTCCCTTAGGATTAAAGTAGCTTACAAGATACCTGAACAAAACGGTTGCTCATGAAATAAATAAATCATGCATTTTTATGTCCCTTTGTTTTTTTATGTACCTCATGGAGCAACATTGAGTCAGCACATGGGTGCATATGATCTTTGCTAGCCAAAAGGCAGCCTTTCTGAAACCTTGGGCATCATGTGTTTTTGGAGGGAGGCAATCAAAGAAACAGCCCCAAACATCAAACCCTAAGAATAATAAATCCCCAAAGAAAGTACACAGGATTCTGTCATTGTTCTGTTCATGTTAGGTCAGGAAATGAGCATGCAGTTTTATTTATTAACTTTTTTAAACTAGCATTTCACCTGAAAAAAAGTAAAAGGGATGAAACTGATCAGAACAAAAATGAACAAAGTATGACACAACATTTTTTTAAAAATTATAGCCAAGATTGCTGGGTTATATGATAATGGAAGGAAACTCAGTGGTCTGGGTGTGGAATAAGCAATAAGGAATTGGAATAAGCAATATTAAAGTTCACTTCAATACTTGAGTGTGTTGCTTTGAAGACCTGAGACCACCATGCTTAATAGAATGCTGTTGCCCACGTAAGAGTAGACGATCATTTTATTGATTTGGAAATGCTGTACTGTGATAGACCCTAGTTTTATCATTAAAGCCTGTGGCAGAAATGTGTTAAATGAAACTGTAAGAAATGCCTGAATTGCAGGTAAAAAACATAGCACAGCAATTTCACATGGCTTAATCCTGCAAACTGTGCTTGAGTGGGAGAAATTTGAAAGAGAGCTCTGTAGGGAACTTCAAGGCGAGCATAGGCAACTTTTGATGGAACAGTATAGCATTGATCCCTGGGTGCTGAAGACTATGGGGGCGGGGTCGACGGGGCGCCTCTGAATTTCTTTGCAGATGCAGTCACCAAGTCTACTGACTAGTGCCCTATGCTGGCTCCAACTTAAAGCCTCTGTCATTTTCTTCCGAGGGCATTGCTAATGAAGAATACCTGCACAGCAGAAGATTCCTGCATGTTCAAGGGTACGTGTGTTCCTCTTGAGCTGTCTGTGCACACGTGCCTTCTTTTCAGAGCTTATCTGTGAGGTCTGTCATTTCCTTGATCAGCATTTTGCAGCTCTGACCAAACCTCTCTTTGTGGTGCTGTCTACAGACAGGAGCAGCCCCCAGTCACCCTGCCTTCAAGCAGAATGAGGACAGAGTGGCTCTTTTTTTGTGTGGTTAGACTTAGGCTCCCATGAAGAAAACCCTCGTAACTAGAAAAATTCATTAGTGTTTTGAAAAGGGACATATTTTTTTTGCCTGTTAAAAGCTAAGGTATGAATGGGAAAGATTTTTTTTTTCCTGATAGATTCCTTATACCTTTATTGAAAGATCATTTCAGGTATTCAGCTTATCTGAATGCAGTGATGTCATTTCACAATTATAGAATTAACCCTAAGATAATAAAGCTTATTATTTGGGATTTATTTTTCATTTTTTCCCCTTAACTCTCAAATGATGATACCTCATTGATTATTCAGACACTGAGATGGTAAAGATGAAAACTTGGCAGCAAGTATTGGCTCAACAAATGAAACCCTTAATCACTCCCATTCTAATGATTTTGAATTCAGTTGATTTGATTCAGTTAATATAAACATTTCTTCAGACGTTTGATGTTGTACTAAGATGCTGTTTTCGAACTCATGATTATCAAAGGGGAAAGGTGGGTAGGAGGGATGAATTAGGAGATGGAGATTAATATATATACATTACTGTTTATAAAATAGATGATCACAAAGGACCTACTGTATAGCACAGGGAACTCTACTCAATAGTCTATAATAACCTATATGGGAAAAGAGTCTGAAGAAGAATAGATATATGAATATGTATATCTGAATCAATTACCTTGCTCTACACCTGAAACTAACACAACATTGTAAATCAAAATAAAATAAAAATTAAATGTAAAAAAGATGCTACTTTGAATATTTCAAGGGTGATAACTCTGCTCAAAATCAGACATTGAGTAGATTTGAAGTAAATATGGCATGGTACCCCGTCAGGAAAAGTGCTAGAACATTGTCATTAATTTATAGATTTTGCAATGAGCTTCTCTAAATCTGTCACATGTAAGTTGTTGAAATAATGAAGGCTACCTCTCTATCCCATGTGAGAATCCTGAGTATGAGGCAGGTAGCATACAAGGTGCCATTTGCAAAACCTCTGTGAACTTACATATGAGTCTTACATCGCAGCGGTCATAGCTGAATCAAGTTGGCAAATCAGAGAGCAATACCAGTGGCGATGGAAACGATTATTTCTAGAATTGAAGGCAACTCAGAGAAAAAACAGCTGGAGTTTTGGACTCATTACTTAAATTTATAAAAAGAAGCCATATTCTGTTACTCAGAAAGGCCACAATGAAGCATGCTTTTCCATCAACTTCCTGCAAATGTGATAAGCACACTGAACTCAGTAATTTCTAACTGACTCAGGCTCAGGACCCATAGCTCGGCCCAGGGCCGTCAGAGCTCAGTGTCTCAGGCCGCTGCAACGGCCTCTAAGTCCGGGTCTTAGCGTAATTCAGGGAAAAAACTTAAATCGGGTTTAATACTTAAGGTATGTTTGTTTTCTCACAATTTTTATTTTTGTTTACTTTTTCAGTTTAATTTCTATTTTATATTGGAGGCTAGTTACGGTGTTGCATCAGTTTCAGGTGTACAGAAAGGGATTCAGTTGTATGTATACATATATTCATCCTCTTTCAGATTCTTTTCCCATATAGATTGTTATAGAATATTGAATATAGTTCCCTGTGCTATACAGTAGGTCCCTGTTGGTTATCTATTTTTATATCTAGTACAGCATATAGTTAATTCCAACCTCCTTATTTATCCCTCCCCTTTGGTAACCATAAGTTTGTTTTGTAAGTCTGCAAGTCTATTTCTGTTTATAGTATGTTTCAAAAGCAAAGTCACTGTAATTAAAAAGTCAAGCAAGCAGTTTGTGATAATCTTCTTAAAATAATAACTTTACACTCAAGCAAGTACTTGGAGGTAATCTCCTTCAAACATACTTTATAAAGTACTGACCCATTGATTGTGTGATTAGCTCATGATTCCTTCTATGGGGATTCTAAATACATTTACTAACTTATAATGTAAATAAACACACATGCCAGTGATTACAGAGGCAAAATAAAATGTGGACGCATTTTTTAGCACATATACTTGGTCATTGTATTAGCAAACACTAATGGCATATATATGCTCAATAAGTGTTTCTGGAGATGATTTGGTGTTAGAGCTTTAGAGACTTCTTATGTGCTCAAGTTACCAGGTAATAGTTTTATGAAAAAAAACAATTTCCCTAAATGTGGAAACTTCTTAGCAGAGAAGATGAAGATTCTCTTTCGTAAGGCTTATATGTGTATCTTACATATGCAGGAAAAACCACCATCACTAAGGTCAACAGTGACCACATCCCAGCTGTCCACCTTTAGTCTTGTTCCCTTGATGGCATCAAACACTGCTGGTCCGCCCTTCTTGATCTCCTCCCTTTGATTCCAAGACGCTGCATCCTCTCCTTCCTGCCTCTTTGGTCTTCCTTCCTCAGGTTTGTTAGCAAATTCTTTCCCCACCTAACCAGAAATGTGTTTTCTGCAGATTTCCATCTGTGACCTTCTTTTCTCCTAATTTCACCTTTTGCCTGGGTGACTTCATTCATTGTTCCATGAATGAAATCTAGAGTTCCCAATCTCAAAAAGTCACTACCTCTTTAGTATGTCCCAACCTTTCTCTTCTTCAACTGCTTCCTCTATTCAGTGGTCCTTAGTTTTCTTCCTATTTATCAGCCCTTTTTGCTGCCATTGTCTGTATCGTACATATTAAAGTTGTCATCAGTCAGTTAGTGTCTGTCAATGTGGTAGATCTTTGTACCCATCTCTCTTTATTTTCCATGTCACTCTTTTAATTGTCTACCAGGTGTTTCAGTTCGTGTTCCTAGAGTCATCTCTAGCTGCTGACTCTGGTCTTAGAGACTCGTGATTTGGGCCTTTCTCCACATTTGTCAGGGTATAACTCATCGAGTTCTCGGTTCCAGTGCATTTCTCCTTGTCTGGACTTTTTTCTTGGTCTAGCTTATTTTCACCTTGCCCAGTTTCTTCATGAAGTTTTCCTTCAACCCAACTGCAAGTTATTGGACTCTCTGTGGATTATGATTTCTTTTCAAGCCATGAAAAGTGAAAGTCGCTCAGTCATGTATGACTCTTTGCTACCCCATGGACAGTCGTGAAATTCTCTAGGCCACAAGACTGGAGTGGGTAGCCTTTCCCTTCTTCAGGGGATCTTCCCAATCCAGGGATCAAACCAAGGTCTCTCACATTGCGGGTGGATTCTTTACCAGCTGAGCCACAAGGGAAACCCAAGAATACTGGCGTGGGTAGCCTATCCCTTCTCCAGTGGATCTTCCTGACCCACGGATCAAACCAGGGTCTCCTGCATTGCAGGTAGATTCTTTACCAACTGAGCTATCATGGAAGCCTTTTTTAAGCTATGGATGACGGCTATTACACAGTGACTTTAGTATTTACCAGTCTCCAGGTCTTACCTAGAGTGTAAATTCATTGAGAATAAAACCCATTTGCTATCTTTGTGCTCTCAGAAGTACTTTCACATAGCTTTTGTTTAGTAAAAAAAAAAAAATCATTTGAATAAAATGATTCATTAACTGTATAGTGGCCAATAATTACACTTGATCATTTGTTTTGTTAGAACATACATTTTCAGCTAGATTTAAATGTTTTCCCTATTTCCCAAAAATAGATTTTGCATATTTTGATCAAATGTGAATTTGTTTAGCCATAATTGAAGGATAAAAAGTCACTTGAATGCCCTTCTAACATAGATTCTCATCTTTAAAATGAAATTTTGCAAATATTAGGGTGGGCTTAAGCTTCCTATAATCCAAGATATTCTTGCCTTTTTCTTCCTTTTAGATCTCTACCAAAATACTTCCCTGCTGTGCTGAAGCTACCCTCTGTTAACTATTATTTTAAATCTTTTAAGGGAAAATTGCATTCACTTAAATGAAATTTAGTGTGTAGAAAATACTTACCTTATTAAACAGAGCCACTGTAGTGAATATTACTAATGGTGTAAACTGTTGTGAAAACAAACAAAAGTAAATTGAATAGACTAATCAGCCATTATTGTGCTTTACATTTTCTTTTCCAAACTATTCATATCCTTGAAGTTTCCGTATCAGGTAGCTGTATGGTAACTGTATCTGTAAATTTTATTTATGTACCTGAGACTGGAAGAGGTGAACCAATTATTTAATTCCTGTCTATGGTACACTTTGTGGTACACTTTATGGTACATTAAGAAGCAGAGACATTACTTTGTCAACAAAGGTCCGTCTAGTCAAGGCTATGGTTTTTCCAGTGGTCGTGTATGGTTGTGACAGTTGGACTATAAAGAAAGCTGAACTCAAAAGAATTGATGCTTTTGAACTGTGGTGTTGGAGAAGTCTCTTGAGAGTCCCTTGGACTGCAGGGAGATCCAACCAGTCCACCCTAAAGGAGATCAGTCCTAGGTGTTCATTGGAAGGACTGATGTTGAAGCTTGCAACTCCAATATTTTGGCCACCTGATGTGAAGAGCTGACTCTTTTGAAAAGACCCTGATGTTGGGAAAGATTGAAGGCAGTAGGAGAAGGAGACGACAGAGGATGAGATGGTTGGATGGCATCACCGACTCAATGAACATCAGTTTGGGTGAACTCCGGGAGTTGGTGATAGACAGGGAGGCCTGGTGTGCTGTGGTTCATGGGGTTGCAAAGAGTCAGACACGACTGAGCGACTGAACTGATACGGTGCACTATGAATTGTATCTTAAGAGAAGGAATCTTATTTAGTGATGAATCATCTCCTGAGACATTAATGATCTTATTGTCAAAAATAATACCATTAAAGAAAGTAGACCACAAGAATCATTCCCAAACATTCCTCCTAAATAATGGGAAAACTACAATGAGATACCTCAGGTTAAAAATTGTGACTCAAAATATGTGTTTATTAAAACAAAAGGAAATAGCAAAAAAATGGTTTTTTTGCCTGATTTGTGTGTAGATGAAAATAAGGATTTTAGTAAACTAGTTATTAAGAGTTGATTTGTTTTTGAAATGTATTTTTTGTATACTGAGTGTTCCCCAGATTCTTAAATTTATTTTTCTTTATATAAAAAAGTATATGTTTCAATCTCAGTAATTGTTTATCCTAATGACTTTATGGGGTTGTTCCCAGTTACATGTATAGAAAGAGAGGAACCAGAATTTTTAAAATGGATGCTTGAGTTTGTATTCACACAGGACACTGTCTATACAATAAATAATCAGTATGGTTATTGTTGTACCATTCTCTTATACTGTATTTTTAAAAACCTTTTTTTCCTGCTGCTAACCAATGTTATGCATGCTTGTATAAATTTACAGCAGTACAGAAAAATATGATATAGAAAAGTAGAATTATCTGTAGTTCTGTTACTGTGCCAGTCAATAATTAGTTTAGTTCAGTCACTGATGTGACTGTTGTGACCCCATGGCCTGCAGTATACCAGGCTTCCCTGTCCATCACTAACTCCCAGAGCTTAGTCAAATTCATTCCATTGAGTCAGTGATGCCATCCAACCATCTCATCCTCTGTGGTCCCCTTCTCCTCCTGCCCTCAATCTTTCCCAGCATCAGGATCTTTTCAAAAGAGTCAGCTCTTCACAACAGGTGGCCAAAGTGTTGGAGTTTCAGCTTCAACATCAGTCCTTCCAATCAACACCCAGGACTGATCTCCTTTAGAATGGACTGGTTGGATCTCCTTGCAGTCCAAGGGACTCTCAAGAGTCTTCTCCAACACCACAGTTCAAAAGCATCAATTCTTCGGTGTTCAGCTTTCCTTATAGTCCAACTCTCACATCCATGCATGACTACTGGAAAAACCATGGCTTTGACTAGATGGACCTTTATTGGCAAAGTAATAATGTCTCTGTAATACCGATTTATACTGGCCAGAATTTAAATACCACTAAATGTGTGACAGTGTTGTAAGTGCTCTTGAGTATACTGATTAATTTAGCCATAGAAAAGAATGAAATAATGCCATTTGCAGCAACATAGATAGAGCTAGAGATTATCATACAAAATGAAGTAAGTCAGAGAAAAACAAATACCATATGATAGCATGTATATGTGGAATCTAAAATATGATACAGATGAACTGATTTATGAAACAGAAATTGACTCGTAGACCTATAAAACAAATGTACGATTACCAGGGGGAAAGGGGGTGAGGGAAGGATAAATTAGAAGTTTGGGATTAGCAGATACAAACTAGTATATACAAACTAAACAACAAGATCCTAATGTATAGCACAAAGAACTATATTCATTATCATGTAATAAAAACCATGATGGAAAAGAAAATACTTTGACAAAATACTTTGTATTTTTTTACAATAAAAATTGAAGTCCTAAAACAAAATGTATGTACACACACATATATATATATATTTGTTTTGAGTCATTTAATATGTAAGAACCCTATAAGGTACGACTTGTTATCACTGCTTATCAAATGACAGAACTGGCCCAGAATGGTTAAGTAACCTGATATGCTTGCTCCCAGTTTTTTCTATGGGTAGATTATCATTTGATATTATTGCTATTGTATTATTTACAAAAATAGGAACAGAACATACTGATGCTGTTTTACCACGGTCAGGTCCAAAACAAACTCCCCTGAACCACCAAAACTGCTCTTCACTCCACTATGTAAATATAAATAGCACCAGCATATAATTTTTCTGCAAGTCTGGTCAGTACCATCTACTTTAAGAATGAAAAAGCCATTTCTCACTGTCTTCACTCCTTTAAGCTCAATCCAAGCTGTTATCATCTCCTGCCTGGATAATTGCCGGAGTTGTTGTAGCTGGTCTCCCCACTTCCAGCATCACCCACTCCTGTAGTCCATTCTCCAGGCAGCAGCCAAAGTCTGATTTTTAAATGTCACTCAGATCATGTTACCCTTCTGCTTAAAACATCTCAATATTCACATCCCTCGTGACGGTGCTGAAAATAGCACCCTGAGTCATCGTCACAGCCCTGGAGACCCGTGTGGTCCCTCTCTGTCCTCCTGGGCCCCACTCCTACCTCCTCCCATCTCCCTGCCTCCTTGCAGCCACATTTCCATCTCTGGACCATGTCATATGCATTCCTACCTCCGGGACTTCACACTTTCTCTTCCCTTCTTTGTCACCTTTGCACAGTCGGCTCCTGTGTCCTTTCATTCTCCCCAAAGCAGCCTTCACAGGCTACCTTTCTAAAGAATCCTAACCCTCCAGTGCCCTGTCCAATCTTGACCTCTGTCATTTTCTTCAAAACACTTACCGCTATCTGAATTTATTTCCTTATTTCTGTATTGCCTTTTTCTCCTACTGTGGTAAAAACTCCATGAGAATAGGAATTTTCTCATTCATCCGAGTGCCTAAAAAAGGCGGGGCACGTCAGGCTTTCAATGAATAGCTCAATTAATGAACAATTTAGACACCAGCAATAGAAAGATGTTCCTTGAAGTATTATTTGCATATGCCTCCGAATTTTCACTTTGCTCTAGATTGCTGAATGAATGCTTGAATTGATTGCCCATGGAAAGAAACTTTTCAGCAGCTAGGGATGTTGGTAAAAGCATCTATCTGATTAAATGAAAGTACAAAAGACAGGTTTGCTTAATTCTTACTGAGTGGGCTTCGGAAATGAGACAGAGTGTTCTTGTTGTAGGAAGAATTCTGGTCACTGAATAGTGGACCAATCACTGCAGTATTGTTAGGTAATTGTTAAGAAGATGGGGAAACAACACAGTGATTCCTGGGAAAGCAGAACATGGTGCATTACCATTCACAGCCAGATACTCCAGTTATATTTTGATCAGTAAACGTTCCTTTTTCTTGCACAGCTTCTTACTGCTTCTCCCCAAACATCCAGCCATTTGGGGAAGAAAGCTAGCCCAGTAAGTGTTTTTAATGATGGGTTAGTATAGCCCCTTCCAGTTGTCACAAAAATCAGCATGAACCTTTGATTAACCTCTTCAACTCTTCACTGAATCATTAGAACTGTTCTATTTGGTGCTGAAAATACTTGCATCTTACTTGTATTTCCCAGAGAGACACTTGTCTTTACAAGTGGAAATACAATGCTCACTCGTTTCTGCTTTAATGATATTTCAACGTATGTGTTAAGTCCTATGAATTACCTTTGTCTGATTATAAAATTCTTTCTGAGAACAATATTTCTTTGATTACCAAGACCAAAAATGACCAGGTTGGGAAAATTTTCCCAACTCTTTAATATTAAAATGGTTTTTAGCAGGTGGAGTACATACATGTATGCAGAAATTTCAAGCAAAGTCAGTATAGCACTCATATAGCTGCAAGTAAGATTTTAAGTGCCATAGGATTAGCTATTCTAGAAAGAGTAAGTTTTTACATGTAGATGTTTTTCTGCTGAACCAGAGCAAAAATGGCTGTATAGGACACTGTCTATAATTTGAACTTGAAGTCCATTTTATGGATAAAACTTTATTATGACAGGCTGTTCCATTTATCTTTTGTGCTCATCTTTATCTTAAAAGGATATCTTAAAAAAGATCTTAGCGATCACCTATTCAACCTTTTTTATGGTGAGAATTATAGCCCAAAGAGGGAAGGTGGCTTTGTTAAGGTTTTAGCAGTTAGTGGCTAAGCTGAACTGAGAACAGGAGGCTTTCTTGCTAAGTCCCTGTTCCTGCCTTTACCCCTGTATGTTTGGGGCTCACATCCAATAAAGATGTTTAGATGTAATAAGATGTTAATGTCTTGTGCATACTATAAAGAAATTCTGACATTCAGAGTCACTCAGTGAGCTTTGTGTTCTGATAAAAACTTCCTCTCCTCCCTGTTCCCACTTACAAAATGTGGTAATGCATTTCCTAAAACTGGATGGATACCCTCCCAACCAGGTACCATCTTTCAGTTTCAGAGATATCACATGATAGGATGTCGGTGGAGACAGGAGTTTTCCTGACCCCTCCACCCATTATGGCCTGTCTTCTGTGTTAATAATGCACTTGGATGTGGGATGGCTTGCTGAGCTTTTGAGGATAGTCTGTCTCCCTGGATGCCTTTTTCCCTGCTCTGTGCAAAGCTAAATGAACCATAGGGGAATTGAACCTATAACCTTGGCCTCATTAATTTACCTGCTGTAAAAATCTCCTTTTGGAAATTTATGTTCTGCTGTGATGAGATTAAGGCTGTGATTTCATTCATTCAATAAGCAGTCTCAGCATGACACTAATGGCAGCATAGAGCACAGAGAGGCAGAGGACAAGGTCTTTGCCCTCAAGGGTTTAAGATGAGTGCTCCAGTCAGGAGTGTCAGGGCAGAAGTGATGACTGACTGCTGAGGCAGGGGGATTAGCAAAATGCAAAAGCAAATCATGAGAACAGAGAGGGGTGTGTGTCCTGCTGGGAGAACATCAGGGACCCTTGAAGGATGGACGGGTTTTCCAGGAGTTGGACTGGGGGTGGGTATACAGATGGTGGTGCCCAAGCCCGTGGATGGGGAGATTGCAGTGTGATGAGCACAAGCACGAGAGGACGTGCACGATAAGGCAGAGTCACACAAACATTACCGTGTATGGTGGTATTGGGCACGGGGATGATGGACTATTTCTAACCTGGAAAGAATCAGAGCTCTGTATCAGGAAGTGTCATTTGTCAGCCACCGTGGAATGAACTGGAAGGGAGGCTGGGGTTGAGGGAGAACCCTGAGGAAGTGATGAGGGTCCGAAGTGGTGGAGGTGGGTCAAGGCTGGGCCAGCAGGGCTTGGTAACTGAGTGGATATGATAGTGGATGTTTCAACCTGGGTGCCTAGCAGATGGCAGTATCCTTCTCGAAGCCAGAAGACAGAGGCAGGGCAGTTTTGTAAAGGAAGTGGATGCATAAAATTGGAACATCGGGGAGAGGTTGGAGTTGAATGTAAAACTTCAGGAATCATTCATTAGGAGAGCTGTCTGAGCTGGGATAAGTAGATGAGATCATCGAGATAAACTGTAGAAATGAGAATAATGGCTCAGACGGTAAAGCGTCTGCCTACAATGTGGGAGAGCCGGGTTCGATCCCTGGGTTGGGAAGATCCTCTGGAGAAAGAAATGGCAACCCACTCCAGTATTCTTGCCTGGAAAATCCCACGGATGGTGGAGCCTGGTAGGCTACAATCTATGGGGTCTCAAAGAGTCGGACACGACTGAGCGACTTCACCTTCACCTTCAAAGGTAGAACACTGAAGAAAATCTACACTGGTGATCAAGACAGTGAGAAAAGAGCCTCAGAAATAGAGTGAGCTCAGTAGACTATTACAGACACCGAAGAACCGAGCACCGCCGAGAGGTATGTGGAGGCTCTCTTGTAATTGAGAGATGTCAGCAGACAAGAAGGGAGAATAACCCAGGTTTGCTTTAATTCTGTCATTGGCCAAATTATTGTTTTAATTAGGATTCATAATGCATCTTTTTGATGCTTCTCTTTGACTTTATCTTAATTCAGTTCTACTATATACTTTTCTCGAGAGAGTTAAGAACCAAGCACATTCTTGTATGTAAGGAGTGCAGTAGGAGTTCAAAATTGATGATGGTTGTGAAAAGGCCAGTCATCTTAGACCACTCATTTATCCCAAGTGTTAAGCAGGAGCCTTATATGTACCAAGGACTGTGCCATGCCCTGGGGACACAGTGGCAAAGAACCACAGACACAGATGCAGGCCCCTGTTGAATTTACCTTCTTGTGTGAATGAAGCAAAATAAAGAGGAAAATAAACAGACTAAAGAAGGAAAATAGACAACATGTTCAGTGGTGACATGTGCTAGGGAGAAAATAAAGCCAAAGAGGAAGGAGGTTCAGAAGAACAAATGGTTTCAGTAGAGAGGTCAGGGAAGGACTGATTGAGGAAATAACATTTGGATGAAACCCTGAAGAAGCAGGGGTTATACATATCTAGGTGAACAGAGGACAACACGTGCAAAGGCCCTGAGGTGGGTGCATGTCCAGTGTGTTTGAGGTCTGGCAAGGAGACCAGTGTTCCTGAAGGACAGCAGGCATGTGAGAAAGGTTAGTAAAGTTATAGGGACCATACCGGGGCCCTGTGGTCATAGGCTGACCCTGACTTTTCCTCCGAGTATAAGGGAAAGCCCTTGGATGAGCAAAGAAATAAATAAGAATCATTCTGGCTATAGGAGAAGGAGGGGGACAAGGACAGACAGGAAGATCAGTGAGCAGGCTTCTGCACATCCCAGGAAGAGGTGTTGGTGGCATGGACTAGAGTGGTCCCAGAGGAACTGTGGGAAGTGATCCAAATATGTATGCTTTCTGAGGGTAGAGTAAAGAGAAATAACAGATTGAGAAAGAAAACAGAGGTAAAGAGTCAGGGATGAGTCCAAGTTGCTGTATTGGTCTGCTGGGGCTGCATAACAAAGCACCACCATCAGGTAGCTGAAATAAGAGAAATGAGGCCTTTCATGGTTCGGTAGGCTTGGCCATGCTTAACGTGTAGGCTGAGTTGGTTCCTTCTGAAGGCTGTGGGGGAGAATCTGTTTCACCCCTCTCTCCTAGCTTCTGGTGGTTTGTTGGCCTGCCTTGGCTTGTCAGAGTATCACTGCCTTCATCTTCACATAGCATTCTGCCTGTGTGTGTCTGTGCCCCAATGTCCTCTTTCTAGTAAGAACATCAGTCAAACTGGATTAGGGCCCACCTTCTCCATGAGGACCTCATCTCAACCAACTATGTCTGCTGTGCCCGTATTCCCAAATAAGATTCCACTAAATCCAAATAAGATTTAGTTTTAGGTGAAAAACTAAAAATAAGGTTACCATGCAATCTAGCAATCCCACTCCTGGGCATATATCCAGACAAAACTGTAATTCAAAAGGTGTTTTGTACCCTCATGTTCATAGCAGCACTGTTTATGAAAGCCAAGACATGGAAGCGGTAACCTGAATGCCCATTGAGAGATGAATGGATAAAGAAGTTGTAGTACATATATGCAATGGTATACTACTCAGCCATAAAAAGGAACAAACTAATGCTGTTTGTGGTAACATGGATGCAAGTAGGGATTATCATCCTAAATGAAGTAAGTCAGAAAGAGAAAGACAAATACCATATGATATCACTTATATGTGTACCCTAAAACATGACAAAAAAATGAACCTATCTACAAAACAGAAACCAGCTCACAAACATGAAGGATGGACTTGTGGTTTGAGGGGGCTAGGGAAAGGATGAGGAGAAGGCAATGGCACCCCACTCCAGTACTCTTGCCTGGAAAGTCCCATGGATGGAGGAGCCTGGGGGGCTGCAGTCCATGGGGTTGCTGAGAGTCGGGCACAACTGAGCGACTTCACTTTCACTTTTCACGTTCACGCATTGGAGAAGGCGATGGCAACCCACTCCAGTGTTCTTGCCTGGAGAATCCCAGGGACGGGGGAGCCTAGTGGGCTGCCGTCTATGGGGTCACACAGGGTCGGACACAACTGAAGCGACTTAGCAGCAGCAGGGAAAGGATGAACTGTTAATTTGGGGTTAGCAGATGTCAGTATCACATGTAGAATGGGAAAACAACAGGGTCCTTCTGAAGAGCACAGGGAATGGTATTCAATATCCTGAGATAAACCATAGTGGAAAAGAATATATATACATGTATAACTGAGTCTCTTTAGTGTTCAGCAAAAATTAACACAACATTGTAAACCGCCTATACTTCAATTTTTAAAAAAAGATTGTCCTCTGATGCCCTAGGGGCCAGGACTTCAACTTACAGATTTGGGGTGGGCAGGGAACACAATTCAGTCCATAGCAGTTGCCAAGAAAATGTGTTTGGAGAGAAGAGGAGAGTTCCAAAGACTAAAGTTAAGAGGCTTTTTAAGTTTGAGGACCCAGACCAAAGTTCACGAAAATGTTCAGTGCAAATCCCACGTATGCTTGCAGTTGTAGAAAAGCACTTACATGCTAGTAATGACTTTTAAGCTATATTCTAATTGTTTATGGCTTCCAGGTACTTCCCTGTGCAGCATAGGAAAGTCAGACAGCGTATGAATTGAGTTTTACTGGCTAATATGCCAAAGAATTTATTGGTGCTGAAATGGAATGTTTTGAATGTCATAAAGAAGTCAAAGGACACTAATAAAAATAATAAAGAGCACTTTTCTCAGAAGGAGAAACAACTTTGGAGAACATCATTTCAGCCCTTGATTTAAGAAGTTGTTTTCTAAAAAGTCCGTCATGCTACAGTGCTTGAGCAGTGGCACTTTGCTCCTTCATCTGTTTTTGATGAGAAGGTAGTTAAAACATATAAAATCATTAAAAAAAATCATCAAGGCAATAGTACCGCATTTTAGCTAATTCATAAAATAGAGAAATCATCACGGTAACTTAACCATTCTAGCCTTTTGATATGTTTTCTTTGAGTCTTTTTTTCATGTCCCTGCTGTTTAACTTAGAGACAAAAGCTTGGATAGCAAGATTATGATAGTGACATACAACAAATCTACCCAACATTTCCTCAGCACGTCCAGCTCAAATTTCTCTTGCCTTCCAGCTCATATTGCACATTCTGCCTCCTCGGCCCCATCTTTGTCTGGCTAAGGTCTAATCATCCTTCAAAACTTGGAAAGGCTTTGGGGAAGCCTTCTGACTGGTGTATTCCCACCCTTACTGGTATGGAAAGCTGTGCCGCCATATTACCCCACACCTAAGCACATACCATAATACGTCACGCCTTCACCAGCTTTGATGACAGGAGCTGGGAAGTTCATTTATTTCCTCAGGACCTTTCACAGGACCTGTGGGTAGATATTCAATAAATGCACGTAGACTAGGAAAGAAAAAATTACTTGCCTGGGCCACATCTGCCACTGAGCCATGAGACCTTATTAGAATTTAAAATTGTTTTGTTCAGATTGTGCCATAAACCAGTACAGGA
Source organism: Oryx dammah (assembly GCF_014754425.2). Taxonomy (NCBI): domain Eukaryota; kingdom Metazoa; phylum Chordata; class Mammalia; order Artiodactyla; family Bovidae; genus Oryx; species Oryx dammah. The sequence continues at coordinate 9,847,607 of NW_024070196.1, forward strand.
ATATGTAATATATCTTGAGAAGAGTCTCCTTAAAAAGTATTCCATGTATATTGTTGCTTCAGGGGTTAAATTTATCCCTCGAAACGGAATCCTTCAGTTTGTAACCATGAAAGTCGCCTTAGATAGTTACCTGTGTGGCTTGTTTTTAGTGTTGACCATGTCCCTTCCCAGGTGGCGCCAGTGGTAAAGAACCCGCCTGCCAATGCAGGAGACATAAGAGATGTGGGTTCGATCCCTGGATCGGGAAGATCCTCTGGAGGAGCACATGGCAACCACTCCAGTATTCTTGCCTGGAGAATCCCATGGATGGAGGAATCTGGGGCAGGGTGGGGGAAGGTGCTCTACAGTCCATAGGGTCGTAAAGAATCGGGCCCAACTGAAGCGACTTCGCACACACACCTGTCTCTTTAAACCAGTAAACACAATGAGCTGAATTGAACATGCCTAGGTAAGTTAACATGGAAAAAATGCAGGAGCTTAGAGGGTGAAATTGCTGGCAAGAGAGACAAGAATTTATTTTAATTTGTGCAATGTTTTGGAGAGGGGAGAGTTTCTCACCTGGCATAATTGAGATACAATCTGAGTCCAAGTGAGGAGAGTTGAGAAGAATTGCAATAGCCCTTTGACACCAAAAATACTTTCTTGATGACTTGGTTCAAGACTTCTCTCCTCCCTGTTCACCTAGAATGCAAATAATATTTTTGGTACACAGTCTCAAAATCAGGAGAAGGAAGAAAAAGTTTACATGAGATTGTTTATGGTTTCCTAGTACTGAGAAGAGGCTTTGCTATAGGGGATTCTTGATACATTACTCCTCTTAGGAAGGTTTTGGCTTCATTTCCTATGTGGTATGGGACCTTATTGAATTTATTGATGGAACCAGGATGAATGACAGATATTGAGCTGAGCTGTACAGCATGTCAAATGTGCCACTGCAGTGCAGTTACTTAAATCTTGATTTCTTTCCCCAGCTCTACTTTACGAAGTGTTTCTACTGGATCCTCAAGACCTTCCAAAATATGTTTGGTGTGTGGGGATGAGGCTTCAGGATGTCATTATGGGGTAGTAACCTGTGGCAGCTGCAAAGTGTTCTTCAAAAGAGCAGTGGAAGGTAAATGTTCATGTGGGTGTTCCTTTTACACATTTTTTTCCTAGTGTATAGTTTACTTGCACAGTTAACTCTCTAGCATTATTGAGAAATAATAAAAAATGTTTTTAGATATAATCTGTCAGTGAAAAATAATAATAACACCTTGCCTAAAAATCACTTGGAGATTTTTCACTGAACAATATTTAATGGCCAAAATTTGAAATTGTGAATTGGGAACAACCAGTTAGAAACACTGGTTTTTTGGTTGTTGATTTATCTCAGTTTGTTTTTCACTGAGACTTAGAAAAATAATTATATGTCACCATAATTTAATTTGCATGATCTGAAAGGGCGTTTTTTAAACAGTATGTCTGCCTTGTCTGTGTTTCTATATAAATATACGTGTTTGTGGCAAGTTAAAACATATCAGGATCATGTGTATAATTTAAGTTGTATTCCTTACAGAATTATGTCATTTAATAGCTGTTTGAGATTCCATGTCTCCATTTTAGTCCTAGTTTTGTTCTTACTGAAAGTTTTCAAACCACTATATTAAATGAAAAATTATACTGAGATTCAAGTATACATAGGATACCTTTTGCTTCTGTCTAAGTAATCATACTTCCTAAAAATAAATGGTCTTTTGGTTTGTTTCTGCTTTACTGCAGCCTCACTTCCAAGCAATTAATTAACATCATACTTAGGCCAGATGGTTTAATTAATGATGAGTACTAAGACTGGTCAAAGAGTAGAATTTTTTTGCTATCAGAAGTATTGTGTTATCGACACTTATTCTCACTAAAGAGTTCAGCCTTAAGATATCTGCAGGTGTATTTCTCAGAATATTTTTCTGAGAGATGAATTGGTGCTTTAGAGACTTTTAAGCATAAATGATTTGAATGTTTCATCTTTATTTTGCTGATTCTTTAGAGACTTTTAAGCATAAATGATTTGAATGTTTCATCTTTATTTTGCTGATGACCACAGGAAATGTCCTTAGTTCTCAGATGAAAAAAGCTGACTGAGTAGTAATTTCTGTGCTTCTGAGATTGATCCTGCACTATTTAATTGATAGCACACGATTCATGTTATTTACACAATTAATTATTTAATAGTCCCCAATCCCAGCATTGAATTGATAATAGGAGTTCTGTATCTATTTCTCAGGAGATGCACTTTTGTTACAGGTGACAGAAAATTCAACAGAAACTGGGTTAAGAACAAATGGAAATTCATTGGCTCACATAAGTGGAAAGTACTCTTAACGGGTGTGGCTTTGGGCCAGCCATGGTCTTAATCTGGGTCCTTCACACGCGGTCTCATTCTCTCCATCGCTGGACTTTGCTCTGGCTCTGTTTTCATGTATTTTCTTTCATGGTGATAAGACAGCCACCAGACCCCCTTTAGAAAGAGGTTTGAAGTTCCCAGGAGTTATTATAAAAACCCCCAATTGAACCGCCATGGTCTGACTTGACTCACACGGCCCCCTCCAAACCAGTCACCATGGCAGGGGAGGGCAGCGATCTGATAGGCTGGTTCTGGCCAACCTGAGCCACTTAGACCAACGGTGGGGATGAGCGTTTCCTGGAGAAAAAAGTGGGGTCTATTACGAGAAGGCTGATGTCTAGAAAACAGCGGAAAGAAGTATGTATAAAACTGAAATCAGTATAATTTTTTAAGACTGTCTTTCTGCCACCCTCTTCTTTCTTAACTCTGTGATTGACTCCGTAGTAGAAAAATAAATAAGGTTTGACTCTGCCATCTTTCTAATGTCACTATATACCTTCCAATATAAGGGTTCCCTCCCTAGGCTCACTAATGGGTGAACAAAGGTGATAAGTAAAAATAAAGCAGTGAGAGAAGGACATTTAAAGAGAGTGTCCTGTATTACCCTACCTGCAGGTCAGCTTTCATATCAGAGCCCACGTTTTGGCTATTTACAAAGCCTGCCCTTCTCTGCGAAAAGGTTTTCTAGGTGTTTTTGCTTAGTTATTGTTGCTTTAAGTAGTTTCTCTAGAAGTAGCTAAGGAAAGAATTGTTTTTATAACTGAGGGACATATAAATGTGGAAAAGCCTAAACATGGATACGCCTTTGTTTCACTGGAATGCTGATCAGTAATAATGGATGAGCTTTGATGAGTCCCTTTTAAAACTTTTATTAATATAGCATATTTACTCTTTATTTGGGAATTAGAATTTATCACTCATTTGTGTGAAACAAGGCTATATATTTTAAATATAAACTTCATCAGAGTAATGACTTTTTGTTTCGTAATTTGTATTTGCTTTTTTATCGTGGGTGCATGTGAAAGAAATAGGACCATCTTTGAATTGGAATTTTTTGGTTTAATAAGAAATTATTTTTAAAATATTATATCTAATTCAGGGCATTAATTTCACAAAGTTATGGTATATGAGTGTTATTTTTATTCATCTTTTTACAGATGAAGACATTTGGGATCAGACCCAGTCAACTAACCTATTCAGAATCATAAGATCAAACTTAAACCCATGTTAGAGTCTTATAACTCCAAGGCTAGATGCAACCAAAGGCCTCATAACTAAATCTCATACTCTGTTGTTTCCATTTTTCATAATTCTCAAGTTTGTGAAAACCCTACTCTGCCTGCTCAGTGACCGTGGTAGCAGTGATGTAAACACTGAGAAACTGTCCCAGTGTGTGTACACACACACATATACAAGTGTGTATATGTGCTTTTATATTTGAATATTCATTAATTGTTTTCTGGTTTTAACCTTAAGCTCCTTCTTAGAATATAAAAACAGGGTTCTAAGCACTTGAGCCTAGAGGGAGCTGAGAGAAGGAGAGTCTGTTAATTAGGAAAAAAATGTTTAGTGCTATTTAAATAATTTTTTAAATTATTTCAAATGAAAATAATATTTAACTGTCCTTGTTATTTTCGAATAAGGTGCAATTTCTGTAGACAATTTATGTCCTAATCTAGCAACAATGAGATTTTATTTAAAATACAGAAACATTTCTCTCTGTTTTAGCATATCCCAAGTAAAACTTGTTTCTATCATTAAAAAAAAAAATCGAAAGGAACTGCCAATACCAGAGCCACTTGAGAGAGAACGGGGGAAAACCCAACAGTGTGAGTTTTGAGCTTGTTGGCTTAATTAAGACTTTATGTGCTAGAACATGCCTCTCAGAAGCTTGGTTTGATAGTGTAGTGGTGACTACATAGGAGAACTGCACACCATTTAAGTGTAAATTATGTTCTCTGTGTTCTGTCTAGTGGGATATATAGATGTGTTTTTTTTTTTAATTCATAAACATTTAATATAAAAACCCTTAGAAGCCTCAACTGGAATACCTTTTTTTTTTTTGGCCAATAATGTCACTTCAGAGTCATATTACTTTACCTTTCAATGGAAATGTATCATTTTATTTTTTAATTTGAATTGCTTATTTGCCTTGAATGTTTGTTAGGACCTTTCCTCTCCGACAAAAGAAAAAAAATGAGCGTGCGTGCACACACACACACATACTCATGATTACCCACCCCGACACATATATTTTAAACAGGATTCTCCTGAGTGGTGGAAAGTGGAGCTGGCTTTAGGGTCAAAAGACTTGGTTTAATTTGCAGATTTGCCACTCACTAGATGTGAGATTATTGCAAATTATATAGCTCACCTGGGCCTCCGTTTCTTTATATACACAAGGAAAAGGTAACATTGCCCTACTTAATGCTTTGAAAAATTACATGAAAACAAGATCTTTTTGCAGATTTTATAAATCATAAAGTGGCATCAAACTATTAGATCTTGACTCTTCTTTAAAAACAAAATGCTGCAGTTCTTTGGCCATGTCTGTACACAGGGACCATGGAAATGATTCAGTAACGTTGCACGGTTAGGTCTGCATTTTTTCGTCATTGCAGCTTCATTTTTTCCCGTAGTACTTCATTTTGCCCATAGAACTGGGCTTTGCAATCGTAAGATCTTTCTAGACTAGCAGTTCTCAAAGAATGTAGGGGCCAAGGGTCAAGTGTGGGGGAATGGAGGGTCTTTCAAATTTCCCTCGAGGGACTTTTCCACATTTTCCAACATGGACTGAACTGCCAACATTCACTCCCGTAATGAACCTTCAGAGCTGACTGGATCAGTGCCACCTGTGAGGGCTGCACAGTAGAGAAAATTTTGAGAGATACCAAGCGAAATTTCAGCATCCAGGTTCAATGTCTTTAGGACAGGAAAGGACCTTATCTCTGGAACTTAGCAACACTGCAGATATTTATTAGCTGCTAAAAGAATGTTTGAATGTACGCATGAATGGACCTGCATGACATAAGAGCATTCCAGGTTAAATGACTCCTCTGCTCCCTGCAAATCAGTAGATTAGCAGCAAACCTGGCCCAAGAATTTACACAGGCCTTTTGACATCTAATCTGCAACTTCTAATTCTACTCTTGAGTTTTTACTGTCTTTGTCTCTTTTCAACTATAAATTGCCATTGGTTTCATCACATGTGTATTTTACTTTGCGATCCCTCAATGAATAGAGCTGACTACATTCAGCAGGCTATTTTATAACCTAATTTTGTTTCTGGATGCTCAGTATACAGGTAGTGTCTGGAAGACACAACCACCACAAATCACTGAAGAGTTGCAGTGTTGTAAAAGAAGAGAGCTCATTATTATGTAAAGTCAGCTGGATTTATATTTTTGTAAGCAGACCTGTTAGGCTAAAGAATCCATATCTTGGTATGGCCAGTCAAATTATATGATGCCTGTTTCAACACTCAGACCTTTCCCTGTAAGTTAAGAGACTTATAAATCTATTTCCTGAAATGACACGGCTTTGAAAGACCTAATTGCAGATTTCTCTCTGGAGTCCTCAGATTTGCAGTATTTAATGTACACAACTCTGGACATGTACTCCTCATCCCCGTCCTGTGTACTTCACAGCATATAGATGAGAAATCTTTCATATCATAAACAATATTGTTTGGAGTGAAAATGTTTTTAAGGACCTGTAATGGTTGACTGAGAGTTAATTTTCGTCACTTTTCTAAACTTGAACGAGTAAACTGAACAGGTCCAGAGGAAAGTGTGTCTCACTGTTTCATGGACCCAAGTTATACCCGGCAGGCTGTATGCTCTTGAGCAAAAGGACCAGCAAGTGAGAGTGTGAGCAAATGTGAGGTCTTGGGGGCTGGACAATTGATTGACAGTGAGATTATCCTGCAAAATAGAGCACTTAAATTGAGTTTGACACGGGATTAGGATGGTATTACATAGTAATCAGCTATTGCCTTATAATTGGCAGTATAAAATTCAGGAAATAACACATACTTTATTAGATGTCTTCGGGTCATGGTGTGATATATTTCTCCGTGTGCCACATACGGGAATCTACTGCACACCAGAGGCAATTGAGCCTCCTGTGAAACTGCTGTCAGAGGTTGCAAACCAGAGACTGTTCTGACTTAGAGTTTTCTCATGAAACACTTTAAAGATTAAGTCTTGTTTTTCCTTTTACCAGAAATTAGGAACCAGGTAACCCGATTCTAGCTACTTAAGCACTTAAATAAATACCTACCTGGTTGATCATATCTAGGACTTTTATAGATACTTCTTTCCTCCTGACTTAAGCCCAAGGCTTTAGTGGTTTTTTGTTTGTTTGTTTTTAATTTTTATTGGAGTAGAGTCGATTTACAATGTTGTGTTAGTTTCAGGTTTACAGCAAAGTGAATGTTACACATATATCCACTCTTTTTTAGATTATTTTCCCATATAGGCCAAGGCTTTAGTGTTAATTGCAAATGTTTGCCCAGATTTTTTTATTTTAATATCCTTTCAGTTGGTTGCCATGGGAACACACAGAGCCAAGACATTTAGGCCAACCTGGAAGGTCAGGGAAGCTTCTTAAAGCATTGACCCCCAAACTGAATCTTGAAGGATTGAGATTGGCAGTGCTGAGGGAGAGAAAGGACAGGCTGGCTGCACAGGGCACCAGAAGCAATTCTGTGTTACCCCTGGGAATGTGTGAGATGCAAGGAGATAGGAGGGGAGACTAAGGTGCAGATTGGACCGAGGTCCTGGACTCTAAGGAAGGACCTGCATTTATTCCTGGAAAAAACAGACCCTCTCAGTGTTTCCATGCAGCAGAATGGTGAGCGCAGGTTCACATGTAAGATCTGGCTGTAGGGAGGTATGCTTATTTAACCAGGGTCAGCTCCAGGGGCTCTTTCAAGTCATTTTCATGAGAGATGACAAGAGATAGAACAGTGTTAAGGGTAGAGAAGAGGGGACAGCGTGCCAGACTGTCGGGAAGTAACACTGGTGGGTCTGTATTGGAGGTAAAGAAGCAAAGCTTTGGGATGTTTCCCCAAGCTTCACTGCTTCTGCCCTCTGCTGAGATTGGGGACCTGGAGTGGGAGCAGCTTTGGGGTTATGGGAGGCAAAGGTCATTCATTCAACAAATATATATTCTGTATTCACTGAATGGCAGGCACTATTCTAGACAAGGTCTTCCCAGATGGTGCTAGTGGGAAAGAACCCACCTGCCAGTGCAGGAGATGTAAAAGATTCAGGCTCAATCCCTAGATTGGGACGATCCCCTGGAGGAGGGCCTGGCAACCCACTCCAGTATTTTCACCTGGAGAATTCCATGGACAGAGGAGCCTGGCGGACTATGGTCCATGGAGTTGTAAAAGAGTCAGACATGACTGAAGCAACTTAGCAGCAGCAGGATTCTAGACAAACCTAAGGACTTCTTGGATGAAGATCAAGTGAACAAAATAGACCAAGATCCTTTCCACGGTGGAGCTGAGATTCCAGTGAGAGGTAGTGGAGAGATTAAACATAATAAATGAGTTATTTGTGTGGCATATAAAAAGGTGATAGCTGCTCAGGAAAATAAGCACTGCCAGAATAAAGGGGGTTGGAATGAGATTCTGTTTGGGACAATGAGTTTGAAAATGTCAGTAAACCTTCAGACGTGTCTAACCGGAAGTTGCATTTATGATTCGGAAGCTTGGGGAGTAGGGCAGAATAAAAGTTTATAGAATCCTCATCCATGAAAACAGATGCATTTGCCCAAGAAATAGACAAGGAATAAGGCAAGATTAGAACCTTAGAGAACGTAAATCTAGGACATTGTGCGTGTGTGTGTGTGAGTGTGTGTGAGTGTGTGTGTGTGTGAGTGTGTGTGTGACACACGTGTGAATAATGTCCTCCAATTTGTACACAGAAAATTTTCAGTTACTTTGTCTCTGGTTCTTCTGAGTTGAGCCGAACTTGATAATTGCATCTGTGGAACTTGCAATCCCAGTTTTTGCTCTTTATTTATCATTAAGCTTGATTCTTTTTGAATCTCAGCCAGTCCAAAGCCCACAACCAAACATGGTAGCAAGGAAATTTGATTTGCCAACTCTGGACAAAAATAATGCCACATATGTAGCAGATGCTCAAGCCACATTTGTTGATCAGTGATCATCAAAGTGTGTGTGTGTCTGTGTGTGTCTGTGTGTGTGTCTGTGTATAGGATTCCCCTTGTTTCTGTCACGGTTTCTCTGAAATCAAAACAATGTCGAAGTGATTTATTTGAAAATGATTTTGAGTAGGGACATGTAAACCAAAAGTAAAGTGGTATTCCAAAGAGAGCTTCTTGTTGTTTAAAATTTTAAATGAAGAACTTCCCTGGGGTCCAGTGGCTAAAACTCCAAGCTTCCAATGAAGAGGGCATGGATTTGAACCCTGGTTAGGGAACTAAGATCCCACGTGCCCTGTGCTGTGGCCAAAAAATTTTTTAAAATGAATAAATTTTTAAAAATGTAAATGAAGGCCCACTTCAAATAAAAATTTGAAAAGTCTAAATTAGAAGCACAGTAATTTTCGGGTATTTCCCATGCCTCTGTGTTTGTTTGCAACCCATCTATCTAGTTCTAAAGCAACTCACAGGGTTCCATGAGACAAAATGAAATTTCTTGGTAAGTGAAATGAAAAACAGGACAAAGGGAAGATGAGAGCAAGAGAAAGGAGAGTAAACCAAGAATTGGGATAGTATAGAGAAGATATGCCCTTTGACCTTGGCAGAGATCAGCCACATGCTTAGCTTTCTCATCCCAAGCCCACAGACAGTGGTGACTCACCTGACTTAAAATGTTCTTAAAGACTAGATTAGGAAACCACCTGTTTAGAAGAAAGTTTTCATGAGCTGCTTTGGTTGTAATGTACCTCTACTTTTCATGTGAATTATAACCCTGATGCTGGGAAAGATTGAAGGCAAAAGGAGAAGAGGGTGGCAGAGGACCAGATGGTTAGATAGCATCACAAACTCAATGGGCATGAGTCTGAGCAAACTCTGGGAGATAGTGGAGGACAGGGAAGCCTGGTGTGCTGCAGTCCATGGGGTTGCAAAGAGTTGGACATGACTTCAGGACTAAACAACAGCAATAACCTGAATTTTTTTTTTTTAAGTAACTCTTCGATTGGTATTCATGGAATTGTTTGGTTTATCTTAAGGTACACTGCTAGGAACACGCTTTATTCTGTCAACTTCCTGTTCCTATAATAATCACTATTTATTTGTGGAGCAGTTCCTCAGTCCAGGCAGGAACTGTGCTGAGTCCTCCAGAGGGAAAGAGTGAAAATTCAGAGTAAAAGTTTTGTGGGTTCTGTATGGTACTATCTTCAAAACTGAGCCCTATAAGCAATCTTTATGACAAGGAAGACAGTGACTATTTTTTAGCAAGCCTTAATGGTATGATCCTTCAATTCATAAAATTAATAGCCACAGTAGTAAATATTTGAGTACTTCTTTTGTGCCTCTTATGCTAAGAACTTTATTACATATTATCATTTTAATCCTCATGATAATCCTATTAAATGGGTATGATTATTATCTCCCCCATGATAGCAGTTAGTCATCTGAGGCAGGTGAGAGGTGAGTTAGTCAGTCCGAGGTCACCCAGATCAAATGAAGTGGAAGAACTGGGATTTGAACCCTGGAAGCCCAGGCATGCTGACTCTGTCCACTTAGCACACAAGCTGTACTGCCCCTCACAGAGTCATATCAGAGCCCAACTATTTTTACACCTCGAAAAGTAGGGCAACATTTCTGGCTTTAGAACACTTAGGAAGACTACATTATAATTTAACAGTTACCTCGCTATACCCTAAATAATTAACTCCTAGCCATTCCAAGTTGAAACTCTCATTCGAATTTCTGTTGCCCTAATGAGAAAGAAATTGGGTAGTCTCTATTTTTCTTCTTAAGGGATGAACTCCCTATTTTTAAAAAAATTACCATTACCACCCTAAAGTACTTCTTTAACATCTTGATATTAATCTGAAGCCTGATGGAAAATTTTTATCTTCTTGTGTTTCATTTCCTGTGTGTGATAAAAATTAGATGTAGCCTATCAGGCCCAGAGAACCACTGCAGGAAGAAGCTTGCTTCCCAAAAGCTGAAAGCCCCGAACCCTTCAGCCTTGCTGTCCACTTGATGCCTGGTGGCTCAGAGACAGACGCAGGACTGCTCTCGCAGAACCCAACTCAGGATGTGATTAGGATCGTACTGCTTCTGTGATTCCCTCCTCCTGAGAATGATTTGACATCGAAAATGAAAATTGCTCAGTTGACTGCAGTCAATACTAAAACATAGCTCTGGAAGATGAGAAGGAGGAGGAGGCATTTAGGCTTTAAAGTGGAGGCCAGTGGTGGAGCGATGGGAAGATGGGGGCTTGAACCTGAGTCTGCTCAGTTAGGCAGTTCAGTGAGGGCCTGGCCAGTGCCCAGAATGGAGAAGGTGGCTGAACAAAGACACGGGGGCCAGGTGAAGGCTGTCACGGTGCAGTGAGAGGTCTCAGTCCTTCTTAAACCCTGTGAGTCTTCTATCAGGGAAAAATCATTGCAGTAGCCCCTTGGACAGCAAGGAGATCAAACCAGTCAATCCTAAAAGAAATCAACCCTGAATATTCATTGGAAGGACTGATGCTGAAGCTGAAACTCCAGTACTTTGGCCACCTGATGTGAAAAGCTGACTCATTGGAAAAGACCCTGATGCTGGGAAAGACTGAAGGCAAGAGAAGGTGGTGGCAGAGGATGAGATGGACGGATAGCATCATTGACTCTTTGGACATAAGTTTGAGCAAACTCTGGGAGACTGTGAACAGGGAAGCCTGGTGTGCTGCAGTCCACGGGGTCGCAAAGAGCAGGACACGACCGAGTGGCTGAACAACAGTAACACAGCACAGGCAGGGTTGCCCCTTGGTGTCTGGGCAGCGGCTCGTGGCAGGTACCGCCTGGAGGAAGAGATGACTGGGATGGGATTGTGGCTGATGGAAAGTGGAAAGGGCCTGGCTTGGGATGGAATTGGGGCAACTGAACAAAGGCCTGATGGGAGAGGTGAGAAGGAAGAAGGGGCAGGACCTCATGATGGCTTAGTTCTGAGCACTGTTGGAGGTCTCTGATGGAGATTTGGGAAGAAAACACTTGGAGAATGGAGAGAATGAGAAGCATTTAAAAGTGTTGACATTGAATCACCCAAAGAGATAAAGCAGTCCGTATGGAAAAGCAGAGACAAAATTCTAAAGCAGTTCAGTTTTTCCCTGGAGATATTTCCTTGTGCATTTGAAAGTGCCCAACTAGGTATTGGGTAGTTTGGCAGATCGGCTTAGTTTTAGGTGAAAGATGTCAGCGACTCCTGGATTTGGTGCAGAACATGGGAAGCTAGGCACTGGAACTGAAAGCCTGGTGAAGGTGCTGGGTGCTCAGCACTGGAGAAACCGCCCTGCGGGGTACGATGACCGTTGGGTGGACTTGTGCCACTGTTACTGCCCGTATCAGAGGTACTAAAAGATGACTCTAGCAGCTCATGGCATCACAGGAAAATACAACATGAGATATTAATGATAAGGAAGGCAGAAAAATTCTGTAGCCAAAACAAAATGTCCATGTTTCAGGTCTCCAAAAGCTTTGCTCTAATTTTTTGCTCTTTAAAGACAGACATAGTCAGCATAGTGACTTTTTTTCTTCCTTTTACCCTTATTCCTTGGGTATTTTTGTTCACTGCCCATCCTGACTTCTTAGGTCAGGAAGAGAGTGAGACTTAACGATTTCTGGAGAGAGTAGAAAGATGTATATGTTTAACTGATTTACTTTGCTGAATGCCTGATACTAACACAGTGTCTTAAAGCAACTCCACTCCAATAAAATCTTTTTTAGAAAGATATCTGTGACATGTACACGTGCAAGCACATGGTATGTTCAGAGCTCTGCTCCACCTCACCCTGTCACCCTGTGCTTGGCATGCTCAGGGGCAGGGGAAAGCTTGAACACCAGCAGGAAGACTCCAGAACCACTTGAAATGATCACAAAAGCATCTGTGCACATGGTCCTGTTCTCTGAATCTCTCATGCTTACCTCCCTCCTCCCTCCGATATCTGAGGCCAAATCCACTTCTGGGTAGGTCACCCCCAAGGAATGAAGCTCACCCCTCTCAGCAGAGCAGCTTGTTGCCAATGGCCCTCGGGTTGGCCCTGTTTGAAGCTCTTTTCCATCAGTGTCAGCACTTGGAATGTGTTGACTATAACATTAGATTTACAGAAGCATCGCCTTCCTGTCCATGCTGTGTTGCTGATTAATAGTGAACTCTTCCACCACATAGAAGAAAGCCCGATCCCTCCAGAAGAGTGAGAAGTGTATTGGGTTGGCCAAAATGTTTGTTTGGGTTTTTCTGTAAGATGTTATGAAAAAACCCAAACAAACTTTTTGGCCAACATATTTTCTCCTTATAAGTATCAGGCTAAAGGCTCTGTGAAAGCGCTGGCCTTTGACAACCTGATGCAGCTTCACAGAGAGGTTCTGTTTCCTTTTTTAATGGTAAGGCCAAACCTGGGCCTCCCACATTGCAGGCAGATTCTTTACCGTCCGAGCCCCCAGGGAAGCCCTAGACCACAAAATAAAGCAAAGGAAATCAAAGATTAAAGAATCAAATTCTAGAGGGTCATCATAAATGTGAACAAGAATTGTAAAGTCCCTTGTAGCAAATTAGGGGGCATAAATGGGATGAAGCTTTTAGAAAGTTTAATTGAAATTCACACACATAGCACTGTAGATGAGTGAAAGTGAAAATGATTGTCGCCCAGTCGTGTCCAGCTCTTTGCAACCCCATGGACTGTAGCCCACCAGGCTCCTCTGTCCACAGGGTTTGCCGTGCAAGAAAACTGCAGTGGGTTTCCATTTTCTTCTCCAGGGGGTCTTCCCGTCCCAGGGATTGAACCTGGATCTCCTGCATTGCAGGCAGATTCTTTATCATCTAAGCAAATATATAGACTCAATAAATTATTTGTTTCAAAGGAGTCGAAACTGTAGAACTGGCAGGGGGACACAATTACTTCTTCCCTCCTAATCCCTTCTTTTATTTTCTTCTACAATTCTGAAGCAATAACCAGGGCTTAAGTTTGGAGATTGACACCATCCTCTTAGAAGCCGTATGACCACTTAATGCCTTAGTGAAAGGCTCCTTGGCTATTATCCAAAAGTTTAAACCCTGCAAGAGTTCTCCAGTTGTTCAGCCGCTAAGTCACGTCCGACTCCGCAACCCCATGGACTGCAGCACGCCAGATTCCCCTGTCTAGAAGCTGTGTGACAAAACATCACCAGCACAGGCTCTAGGGTCATCTTTATATTAAGTTATAGCGTTAGGAGAGAGAGAATAGACCCTGGGGTCAGACAGTCTGCCTTGAGTCTGGAATGATTTGAGCAAATATAAACTTCTGTTTCCACTTCTGTAATCAAGAGAAAATAAATCTTGAAAGTATCTGTCCTACCCATGTCTCAGAGTGAGGAGGATAAAAATTAGTTCACCTGTATTGAAACTGCTTTAGTGTAAAGGGTTTATAAAGGGTTACTTTACAAACACTGCATTTAAAAATCAGTATACCCTTCTGAAGTCGTTACATTAGTATGCTTTGGTTCTCAATAAATTGTAGAATATTGAATTCCAGCTACTTTTTGCATATGTTAAATATTTGCTTTGAAGGGGGAAAAACAGTAAAAATTAAAGAAAAGCATATTTCACTTTAGGTAAGACTTAGGCAGGTCCATATTGCTCATGGACTGAAAGGTAATACGGGGGAAACCTTTGTATTTAAGATCAGGGTTTTTTTTTTAACATTTTATTTTATGTAGGAGTATCCTGTGGTGCTGGCGGTAAAGAATCCTCCTGCCAGTGCAGAAGCTGTAAAAGACACAGATTCTATCCCTGGGTCAGGAAGATCCCCTGGAGGAGGGTATGGCAACCCACTCCAGTATTCTTGCCTAGAGAATCCCTTGGACAGAGGAGCCTGGCAGGCTACAGTCCATGGGGTCCAACACGATGGAAGCAACTTAGCACAGTTGATTAACAATGTTGTGTTAGTTTAAGGTGAACAGCAAAATGATTCAGTTGTGCATGTATTTATTCTTTTTCAAATTCTTAGTTCATTGTAAGATCAGGATTTAAATTTAATCTGCCTAAAGACAGTATCAGACAAAGAACAGAGAGAGTTTTCACACTCTTTCTTCTCTTAAATAATTTTGGAGATCACAACTACTTTTTACTTTCTTCCTATTTTAATTAATTGCACCAGGATTTCTACAACATGCTGCCTTCTCCTGCCCTCCCACCCATGCTAACCAGCTTAATTGGAAAACCAGTACAGAATTAGTCTAGGTTGATTGTTTTCCATCTGGCCTGTACCAAGCATTTTCCCAGTTGAACCAGGCTCAGCAATTTGATATTGCTACCATTACATGAGCACTAATTGTCCTGTTTTTTTATTATCCAATATGAATTGAAGTTGCATTCAGAAAGAGAATAGGAATGAAGATTATTAGTAGCTATTAATTAGAAATCTTAAATAAAAATCACCATTTTTATTTTATTTATTTTTTGTGGTTAATTTGTGCTTTTCTTTGCCAGTGTAACTACAGTGGACTACAGACTTTTTAGATCTAAAAAAACATTTTTCATCACAATACAACAAACATGTATATAATATTGTTTATTATATAATATATAATTATATAACATATACATAATACAGTATATTTTGTATGTTTGTATATATAAATAAAATAATATATTTATGTGATTTTATATATTATATACAAATGTAATATATATAAAATATTATGCATATAATATATATACATATTTATAAGTAAACAAAATTTTAACCAAAAGTGTCTACCCTGAATGTTAATTCTTCTTTGAGACTTCTTTTAAAAGCAGCTTTAAGTTTACAACAAAATTGACAGGAAGGTACAGAAATTCCCCATGTACTCCCTCTGCTCACATTAATAGTCATTATTAACAGAGTGATACATGATACCTTTTTTTTTTAGTGAAGATGAGCGGCATTGGCACTTCATAATCAACAGAGTCCACAGTTCACCTTAGAGTTCATTTTAATAAAATGAATAGAAAAATCAAGGAGAATAGTGGGTAAACCATTACTGAAATGTCATTAGATGATAATAGATGAAAAGGTCCTTCAAACAACCTTTGATTTCAGTATTCAAAATTAATTGTTGACACAGTGGAGGAAGGAGAGGGTGGGACATACTGAGCAAGTAGCAATGCAGTATGCATATGACCGTATGTAAAATAGCTAGCTAGCGGGAGGTTGCTGCGTAACGAACGCAGGGGGCTCAGCCTGCTGCTCTGTGACGGCCTAGAGGAGTGCGCTGGGGTGTGGAGTGGGAGGGAGGCGAAGGGCGGTGTATATGCTTACAGCTGATTCACCTTGTTTTTATAGGCAGAAGTCAATGCAACATTGCAAAGCAGTTATCCTCCAATTAAAAATTAAATGTGCTTCTGACACATCTGATTAAGGTATATTTGAAGACCATTAGTTGCTATCACTGGTGATACTTAAAATTCAAATTATTCATATGACATCACCCAAATATTGAAATAGCTGACCTGCACCAAATTTAACTAGCGTTTCACAGAACAGAGCTGTAATCATGACTAAGGTCAGATATCAGTGAAACATGAAGAACTTGGTTCAGAACTTGAAGAATCAAACCAGGAGCTGGTGCTCAGAAGACAGTGGAGGACCTTCTGTGGTGGTCTAGTGATTAAGACTTCGCCTTCTAAAGCAGGGGGTGTGGGTTCGAGCCCTAGTTGGGGAGCCAAGATCCCACATGCCTTGTGACCAAAAAAATCAAAAAGCATGAAACAGAAGCAGTATTGTAACAAACTCAATAAAAAACGGTCCACATCCAAAAAATAATAATGAAGAAAGAAGTAGACAGTGAAGAGCATGGGAACCAACAGGACCAGGGCCGATGTGGGGTAAAGCAGTCATTGAAAATGGAAAGGAAAATGCCATAGATGTGCCCACAGTGTAAACTCAGACAGAAATCAGGCACTTTCCTTCAATTCAACCAGCACCTGTTGGATACTGAAAACTGGGTATTGGGCTGGGTATGGGCTACTGTCCATTCTTTTTAACAGAAAGGCATGGAATGCTAGATACCACTTTTTAAGTCTAAGCAGTGTATCTTCTTCTTAGCCTCTGGTGGTGGTGGTTTAGTTGCTAAGTCATGTCTGACTCTTGCGACCCCATGGACTGTTGCCCCCCAGGCTCCTCTGTCCATGAGATTCTCCAGGCAAGAACACTGGAGTGGGTTGCCATTTCCTTCTCCAGTTCTTATCCTCTCAGTTCAGTTCAGTCGCTCAGTCGTGTCCGACTCTTTGCGACCCCATGAATCGCAGCACGCCAGGCCTCCCTGTCCATCACCATCTCCCAGAGTTCACTCAGACTCACGTCCATCGAGTCCGTGATGCCATCCAGCCATCTCATCCTCTGTCGTCCCCTTCTCCTCCTGCCCCCGATCCCTCCGAGCATCAAAGTCTTTTCCAATGAGTCAACTCTTCGCATGAGGTGGCCAAAGTACTGGAGTTGCAGCTTTAGCATCATTCCTTCCAAAGAAATCCCAGGGCTGATCTCCTTCAGAATGGACTGGTTGGATCTCCTTGCAGTCTAAGGGACTCTCAAGAGTCTTCTCCAACACCACAGTTCAGAAGCATCAATTCTTCGGTGCTCAGCCTTCTTCACAGTCCAACTCTCACATCCATACACGACCACTAGAAAAACCATAGCCTTGACTAGACAGACCTTTGTTGGCGAAGTAATGTCTCTGCTTTTGAATACGCTATCTAGGTTGGTCATAACTTTTCTTCCAAGGAGTAAGCGTCTTTTAATTTCATGGCTGCAGTCACCATCTGCAATGATTTTGCAGCCCCCCAAAATTAAGTCTGACACTGTTTCCCCATCTATTTCCCATGAAGTGATGGGACTGGATGCCATGATCTTCGTTTTCTGAATGTTGAACTTTAAGCCAACTTTTTCACTCTCCACTTTCACTTTCATCAAGAGGCTTTTTAGTTCCTCTTCACTTTCTGCCATAAGGGTGGTGTCATATCCTCTACCATATGAAAATTTCTATAAAGTAAAAATAATCATATCAAGCCTTAGGAATTAACCTTGTCTTTTTCAGTGAAGCAGTGCAAATTGCGCACTAGGGAACCGGAACTAGGAACGATTTCCCTAAAGTTTGTCACTGTCAAACTGTTTTTTAGGCAGAAAATTGGTGTTTTCAGGTACTGATAGCTATTTTCTTTAATAGGCTGAGTAAGTTATAATTTATAGTCATGACCCACAGGGAGAGGATGGGAACAAAAAGAAATTATTTTAGTAGTGAAAATTAACCTCTATTGAGCCACTACACATCCTTTGTCACACAAGCCAGGAAATTAAAGTGATTTTTAAATTACTTGGAAAATCAAGCAAATTGTCTTTCTTCTAGTGAGGAGAGACTGTTAGGAATGTAACTAAAAAGTGTACTTCTTCATTTATGTAATAAAACAGACTAGGCTGTCTCTCTTGTCTTTAGTGTAACTTTCCATTACATAAGTACTAATTCTCCCTTTTTTTTTTTTACTATTCAATATGACCTGAAATTATAGCTTATAAAAGAATAGTAATCTAAAACGGTATTCAATAGATGTTAATCAACATATCTGATTATGATCTTTTGAAAATCATCAGTTGCTAGCTGGATTACAAGAAGAATTTTGTAATTCTTCTTGTTTTAGATAATGTTTATCTAAAATGGATACTTGTGATTACTGCTTTCAGTAAAGATTTTTTTAAAAAATCAACTCTGTATTAAATACTTTTACAGGTACTGAAATATGTTTAAGATTTAAGTTGAAACAGTAAACTTTCTTCGCATGTAAGTAGTTTTTCCTTTAGGAATTGCATTATGACATCATTCTGCTATATGTTCCATGAGATTTGTTTTGGGAAAAACAGTTACCAAGAGCAATGTCATTATGCAGAGAGGGGTGTACCTGTGTTGCATTCATGCCACTACCATAGACCAGGTCTTTTAAAATAGAAAATGCTGAGTCTAGAATCACAGAAGGGGCCCTCTGCCTTCTTTCATCACATCTGATAAGGCAATGCTGACCATTTTGTTACCTTCAAGTTTCTAGAACACATTGCAGGTACCCACTTATTGTTATTAAATGGCTAATTAAGAAATCAGTTGGAAATTAATCCCAGGCAGTTACTTATTTATTTATGTATTCATATTATACAGGTAAATCATAGGATAAATATTCTTCCCACTGTTTAATATTCTACTAAGATCTCATAATAAAACAAATCTGTTATATTTAAAACAGATTGTAATTCCATTTCCTTATATAAAATTTCCAGCAAAGACCGTACTTCCAGATTCGGTCTCATAAAGCTTATTGTTTAATTTTGGTTTTAACTGTGGTAAAACACACACATAACATAAAAATGTACATCTTACCATTTTTCAAATGTACAGTTCAGGTAGCAAGTACATTGACGTGCTTGTGCAGCTGTAACCACCTCTCATCCTCATAACTCTTGTTGTCTTGTGAAACTGAAACTCTGAGTCCGTTAAACCATCATCCCCCAGGCTCCCCTCCCCCAGCCTGTCAACCACGATTTTACTTTGTCTGCATAGGTTTTGTTTTTCTCACATATGCTTTTTCTTAATTTTAATTTTAACTGAAATTACACTGATGGTATCTCATTTTCTAGTCCAGTGTAGACATCCCATGCTATAGCTGGAACCCTAACCTTAGGAATCTGTGTTCGAAGTCCAATCACTGTCCCTAGTGTTCATCATGGTGAACATGCATTAAATGCAGCTATGATCTGGGCACAATGAAATGGACAGTCTCTGGTTTCATTTCTGTAGTGTCTGTAGGTGTGAAGTGGTATCCTTGTGTTTTGATGAGGAAGTTAATTAGAGGAATTAAATCATGCACCCACAGTCACCCAGTGAAAGACAGAGGTAGGCATGGCAGTTGGGTATTCCTGTCTTTCGACTCTCCACTGTCCAGTTTCACCATATGCTGGGCAAGTTCTCCCTGACTCTTTGCTGTAGAATGGAGATGGGGAAGCACCTTGCATATCGTGATGTTTTGGCAATAGGAGGTGGTAGGTATATGTCAATTGCCTGGCACATTGTCAACGTGAAAGAAATGATAGCTGTTCACAGTACTCTCATTACTTGTCAGACTGAACACATCCTGCAGAGTAGGCAGAGCTCCCTAAGTGGTTACTTGATGGAATTGTGTCTAGACGTCAGGGGGCCCGTAATTTTATATGTCCGATGCCAAAAACCCCTGCACGTGTGTGTTTGAAACCAGTAAAGGGGCTTCTCTGAATCCTGGTGAGAATAAATGCCACTGAAATTGGATGTAGACCAAAGGTGAGCAGCTTTTCCAGTTGTTAAAATAGCTCTGTTTTATTATCAAGTCAGTGATTGATGACATTAAACGCTGTAATACTGTTTTATAGAAGAGATTTGCTGCATGATACTAGGTGTGGGCAGAGATCAAAAGTCCTAAACGGTTAGATTTCTCAAAGAAGTAACCTAAATCCTAACTTGAAACAAAAGTTTACTAAAATTCTGCCCACGTACATCTAACGGGAAAGTACCCATTAAAAATCTTTTAGAAGGAAAAGCAAGGAATGCAGTAAGTTGATGAAAATGCTAGGCAGTTTCTCTCCATTCAAGACTAGATCTCCAGAAACCAAAATACACTGGCAGCCAAAGTTAAGATCCTGGAGGCTCTGCTCCTGAGAAGAAATATACAGGGAGGTTCACCTCCATTTGTTTGTGAACCATTGAGATAATCACAGTGTGCTGTGCACATTGCCACACCGGCAGACACTTGCCACTGAGCAGCTTCAGCAAGTGGCACAGCTAATCAGTGACAAAGGCTGTGTGTGTGCTCAGTTGTTCTGTCCTGTCCGACTCTTTGCGACCCCATGGACTCTACCCTGCCAGGCTCCCCTGTCCATGGCGTTTTCCAGACCAGAATACTGGAGTGGTAGCCATTTCCTTCTCCAGGGGATCTTCCTGACCCGAGGTTATCTCTAGCATCTCCTGCGTTGGCAGGTGGATTCTTTATTACTGAGCCACATCAGTGACAAAGCTGAGACTCAAACCCAACTGTGACCTCAAAGCCCTAAGTAGCTAACGCTGTTAGCATGGTTAATGGAGAAAAGTGGAAAGAGGAGGGGTGTTCCTTGGTTAAAATTTTTAAGCTGGAGTTGATTTCCATTGTCCCAAAATGCTTTCATAAACTTCTAATGATTTTCCCTGAAAACAGTCTGAGATGCCCACCATTCTCAGCCTAAACCTGTAGCTGACCTTTGAGAAACAAACATGTAAACGGAGATTGAGAGCTCTGTTAGCTGAGGGTGCTGTCTGTGTCGCTGACCTCTCAAACCATGGGAGTCAATAAATATCTCAAAACATCTGTCAAGGTTGGTGGTTTGTCAGCTCTGCCTCTACATGTGGCTCAATCTCCTGGTACATGTTAGCAAGAATTTATTGTGCTATAAACTCATTCTCTGATGTCAGCGACTGTCCTGGAAACTAACCCACCTTAAGAACTTTGTCCATAGTGCCAGTTGCAAAGGATGAAACCGCAGGAAACTTTTCTGTTGCAGAAGTTTTCAGCACTCTTCTTCAATGAACTGGTACCAACATCAAAATTGGCACACAGTTAAGAGCAACAGATGACTTGCTTTCCAAGATTTCCCAGTGCTCTGCACCATTGTAAGGAGTTAGAATGGCTTTAATTGTAAATATGGCACTGTAGATTTGGGGGATGGTTTTTAGGGCAACAGCTGGTCAGGATTACTTTTCTCAACTCTTCAAGTATATTCTGTTTCAAGAAAGCCTGCTCTGTAGAAGTCTCTATCTGTTGACATGGAAATGATAGAAATGATCAGTGAGTCTTCAGTTGGTATATGCTATTTCTGAGTGTTGTAAAGAGATGGGTAGAGCCTTTGGAAATTCAGGGAGACAGGTCTGGTCTCAAACGGAACTCAGAACATTAAGTGAATACTAGAAAACCTTCTTAAAATTAACCATTGAGGCAGGGAAATGAAGTAAAAGTAACTTTGCTCTGAGT
This sequence comes from Oryx dammah, assembly GCF_014754425.2. Classification (NCBI taxonomy): domain Eukaryota; kingdom Metazoa; phylum Chordata; class Mammalia; order Artiodactyla; family Bovidae; genus Oryx; species Oryx dammah. The sequence continues at coordinate 9,869,199 of NW_024070196.1, forward strand.
TTTCTTTTTTTATAATCGTATCAGCTGATTAGTGGTACTTGAGATTCTATTTATCATGGGATCATCTTTCTCAGAGTTTCTTTTAAAAAAAAAGTCTGGCCTACTTCACTCTGTATAATCAGCCAGAAAGAAAAACACCAATACAGTATACTAACACATATATATGGAATTTAGAAAGATGGTAATGATGACCCTGTATGCGAGACAGCAAAAGAGACACAGATGTGTAGAGCGGACTTTTGGACTCTGAGGGAGAGGGAGAGGGTGGGATGATTTGGGAGAATGGCATTGAAACATGTATACTATCATGTAAGAAACGAATCGCCAGTCTATGTCCGATGCAGGATACAGGATGCTTGGGGCTGATGCACGGGGATGATCCAGAGAGATGATATGGGGTGGGAGGGGGGTTCATACTTGGGAACTCATGTACACTTGTGGTGGATTCATGTCAATGTATGGCAAAACCATTACAGTATTATAAAGTAAAATAAAGTAAAAATAAAAATAAAAGGCTGTATAGGAAGAAAGAGCCAACTACCTATTTTGAATGAATAAAAATCTGGAGAAATCATGCTACCTATATGGTAACCTTCTTGTGACCAGTTAATGTTCCTACTTTTATTAGGATCATTTTGATGGTATTTCATTTTTGCCTTAAGTTAGTCTCATTGAGGAGACATAAAATTTTTGATTTGACATGATATTTTGGAAAATTAAATGTTTGAAGCTTAATGTGGTTCACTCACCCTCATTTCTCAGCTTCTTATATGTTCTCACTATTTCTCTTACTTTGTAATAGACTTTTAAACTTCTCATCCTTAAGAAGTCAATTATGATGATAAAATTGCATTGGTTAGACAGCTTTTTAGCAAGTAGTTTTTTCTTCTGCTTATGTAAGAGAATATTTTCTGTAAAATTTTAGAAGGAAAAGAATGAGAAAGACAGAAAACATTTATGCTTTGAGCTTGGCAGGGACTTCGATGAGAGTTGGTTGGTGTTGTGATGTGTGCTTTCCTGCCCAGTAAATGCATGGCCCACAGGAATGCAGAGAAATACATGTGCTCTAAACTCTTCTCACATGGAGGGAGAATGTTTCCACAAAGATGTTTCCTATAGATGTCCTCATATATATATTTTTTATATTTGATAGGCTTCCAGAATAAGATTTCTGAGTCAAATGAAGATTTTAAATTTTAAGAAATGTTGCCACATTGCTTTCCAAAAAGCTAAAATCATTCACATGTCCACTCATAGTTTATTCGTGTACCCTTCCTTCATCCCCACCAACAACAGATACTGCCACACTTTTTATTTGCACTTTTTCACTTTTTACTGCTAGTTTGACGAGTAGGTATCACTGTTATTTTTTTTTAATTATGGTAAAATACACGTAATATGAAATTTACCACCTTAACCATTTTAAGTGTACAGTTCAGCAGCCATCCCCACCTTGCATCTCCTGAACTTTTTTCATCTTTCCCAACTGAAATGCTACCCAAGAAATCCTAACTCCTCACCTCCCTCCCCGTAACCCCTGGCAACCACCATTCTGCTTTCTGTTTCTAGGCATTTGATTTGTCCTTTTGTGACAGGCTTATTATTTCACCTAGCAAAATGTTTTCAATAAAAATGTATTTTCTACAATGAAAGAGAACTCCTCAAGACCTGAGCAGCACTTCCTGACAACTAATGAGTTGCCATCCTCTGTATTTGGGTGGTTGTCATGGTACCCTCCTTTTTAAAAGATTTTTTTGATGTGGACCACATTTTTAAGTCTTTATTGGATTTGCTACAATATTGCTTATGTTTTATGTTTTGGTTTTTTGGCCCCAAATCATGTGAGATCATAGCTCCCTGACCAGGGATCGAACGCACACCCCTAGCGTTGGAAAACAAAGTGTTAACCACGGGGCCGCCAGGGAAGTCCTGGTGCTCTTCACCTATGACGAACTTGGAGATCACTGTCTGCTCACTTGTGATGCTGCTCCGAATAGTCTAAACCAGAGGCAGACTCAGACGTCCTCAGCGGTGGGTAGATAAGGAGTGGCAGTAGCCAGGTAAAGGAACAAATGGGACCCACGGCCGAACCAAAGACCCCGTGCCTTGCAGAAGGCCTACAGGTCCCACGTGTGTGAATTGTGTTGACCAAACCCATCTGGCCAGGCTGAGAATCTGGCCTTAGTTTGAAAGGTCTGTTATATTTAGTAACATGGCAGAAGCACCCCTTTGGCTCCCTGGGGGGGAAGCGGGCACTGGGGAGAGGGAACAGGGAGAGCAGACGAGCCTGCCTGGCATGCAGTCATCTACGTGGCTTGACTTTGCAAGAGTCCTCAGAATTCCTCAGCGTGCTTGAGCTGCGCAGCCTGCCTCTCTCTGTAGCTGGGTCGCTTCCTGCTTATGCCTCAGAATCTGTTGCATACCTGTGCTCAGAGTCTGAAGGCCTCTGTCCCGCCTGTGGGTGTGACTGGCTGCCCATCCCACCCTGCAGGCTTTGCGTGCATGGTTCTGTTTGATCACCCCTTCATCCTCCCTGTCTCTGATCTGTGCCAGCCGGCTTCTCCCCGGGCTTCAGTTCTCAGACGAGAGGTGGCTGCCTCTGGGAGGCTTCCCTGACTCCTGGGTGTGTCGTCACACTGAGCTCGCCCCATCACAGATCTGAAAGTGGCCTGTGTATGTTTTCCCACTGTAACCTGAAGAGTACGGATGCACCTGGCTTCATCTTTTATTTCTGTAACGCAGTATCTAGTGCATTGGTTGGATGGCATCACCGACTCAGTGGACATGAGTTTGAGCAAGCTCCGGGAGTCGGTGATGGACGGGGAAGCCTGGCGTGCTGCAGTCCATGGGGTCGCAAAGAGTCGGAGACGACTGAGGGACTGAACGACAACCTAGTGCATTTCCGGAGAATGAATTAATGGGCTGAAAACTCAGACGCCAGTGTCTCCTCACAGTCATATGTAGTTTTTGAACGTGTGTCTTAGATCTTGGAAAATGCAATATTTAAAATTTTCACTGTGGTAGAAAAACGGGAGCTGATTATCTTGAGTAGGGTCTCTGCTGTGCACTGCCATTCAGTACTCCATGGTGATCATTTGATGCACTTGAGATCGGTTACTCTCTTTCAACTGTTCTCACACTTTTGATGGCTTTCTTCGGTTCCTTTTCTGTGTTGGTTTCTCCTTTGTCTAGCAAAATGACCTTTTTTTGTTGCCAGCGTCAGTCACAGGATTTACTCCAATTTCTCACATTCTTACAGATGACATTAAGAAACTAACTCCCTTTTGACTTACAGGATCAGTCCAGTAGTAAAATTCAGCTGAGGGGAAACATTGTTTTGGCTTTGGGAAACAAAGGTAAATCCTCAGTGTCATTTCCTCAGTGCCTTCCTGCTGAGAGGCTTTTTTTTTTTTAATTAATTTATTTTAATTGGAGGTTAATTACTTTACAATATTGTATTGGTTTTGCCATACGTCATCATGAATCCGCCACAGGTATACACGTGTTCCCCATCCTGAGCCTCCCTCCCTCCTCCCTCCCCGTACCATCCCTCTGGGTCGTCTCAGTGACCAGCCCCAAGCTTTTTAAATGAATCGTAGTTGCCTTTCTCTCATCTTGACCCATGTCCTGGGCATACCATGAGAGGATGCTGAACAGTTGATACTTTTGTAAATAGTGTGTGTAATTTTAAACGGAAATATAAAATAATGCTAGCAGTAATTATCGTGATCAGTGAGGGAAAGGGAAATATATTCAATGGTGTCCTCAGATGGTCTCTTTTAAAAATTAGCCAAAAAGTGACACTGAGGTTTCTCATTTGGGATCCTCAGACTGTATCTAAATTTCTCCTTGTGATATCTTGTAGAGATGGAATAAACTGTCAGAATCTATATCTAAACTGCTATCATCTTACTATCAAGAATATTTAAATGAATGATAGTAGTACTTTTGGACATTCATTTGGAAATAGTTTTCGCATGTATGTTGCTTTTTTCTTGACAGGAAAATTCACATTGCTATTACTCATCTATGAGAAAAAATTTTAGCATCACAAAAGAAACACAGCACCCTATACTATTCTATAAAATGCATCAGCCTCACACATTAGTATTCTTAACTTGATTTTTTTGATGCCATGTATTTTCTTTTATAATTGAATTTTTAAATGTAAATGATTTTGATTTCTACAAAAAAAGCAACAAGAAAAAACATTCTCATTTTGTTTTTGGGCAGTGCTCCAACTTATAAAGTTATTGAAGTGCTGCAGAATGTAAATTCACTTAGTTGAGCTAATAAGTTCATAAAATTGTGTCACACTTCATTATAATCTCTTTACCAAAGTGGAAAAACCCTTAGGTTTATAAATTCCAGCTGTTTTTAATTTTGTATTTTGATTTTGATTTTAACTTTCATGGATACAAGTACTGCTGAGAATTTTAATTATGACACTTTTAGGGTGAGGCGACCTTAAAAGAAATTGAAATGTTATTCAAATTCTAGGGTTATCCAAATGAGATAAATGTGAGGAACACCTCCAAGTTCATTCTTTTTTTGTGTTGGATTTCTAACTTAGGCATACACTCTGAATCTCTAAATTGTTGTCGGTATTTTATAGTCCTACTGGGTTTGGGCAGTATTTCTTAAACAATTAAATTGTCCGATTGGGAAGTGAAAGTATTCTTTCTGGAATTTGATGTTGTTTTCAAAATATTACAATTAGTTGGTTGTCATAATTCTCATTTGATAAATTATATTTTACTATATTCAGTAAGGTTCATTAAAGTTCATAGTTCAGTGACATATAAATATAAATATAAAGATAAGGATGTTAATGGTACAGATACAAAATATCAGAATCAAGGGATAAGATAAAAAAGAGAAATCCTTTTACCTTCTCCTTTTAAGGGCTTCCCTTGTGGTTCAGCTGGTAAAGAATCCACCTGCAGTGCCGGAGACCTGGGTTCGATCCTGGGTTGGGAAGATCCCCTGGAGAAGGGAAAGGCTACCCACTCCAGTATTCTGTCCTGGAGAAGTCCATGGACTCTATAGTTCATGGGGTTGCAAAGAGTTGGACATGACTGAGCGACTTTCACTTCACTTCTGACGGCTAAGCTTTCCAAAGGTAGAAACTTGAGAATAACTATTGAAGACTTCATTATAACCCACAAAGAACTGAGAGCTGTAGAGGAGTCTCATGGATCTTAAATGTTTGTGTGTTGAATTGGTAATAACTGGGATGATCGTATGTCCCAGTTTGCCTGGAACAGTTTTGAATTAAGCCTGTTTTCCTGGTGTAATTTTTAATAGCATCTCCTTTCACACTCAGCAGTGTTTGGATAATAAATGATATGGTTATTCTATGTACAATGCATTGTAATTGTGACTGTGAGCGTCTGTGTACCACACTTGCCCCAAATAATTTCATTTTCTTAAATGCTCAGAACAATGAAATATAAGTATTACTGTTGTTTAGTTGCTAAGTCATGTTCGACTCTTTGCAACCCCATGGACTATAGCCCGCCTTGCTCCTCTGTCCATGGGATTTCCCAGGCAAGAATACTGGAGTGGGGTGCCATTTCCTCCTTGAGTGGATCTTCCCAACCAAGGGATAGAACCCACACCTCCTGCTTGGCAGGCAAATTCTTTACCACTGAGTCACCTCAGAAGCCCATGTTATTACTCAGAGTAGAATCTTATATTTTATTTATGGTGTTTCCTAATCCTTCAAATACGAGTCTTCTGAAGTTTTATTTTTAATTTACAGAATATCTTTCGTTAGTTGTGTATATTAACAATATATGCCCAAAGTGAATTGTCCTAATCCTGCTAAGATTAATAAATTATCTTTTCACCTATATGAAAAGCCGATAGGATTTCATTAGACAAAGCAACCATTCTTTTTTGGTTGAGACTGGAAATTTGAAAGTGAGAGCACAAATGCGAATTTCTAGAATGGATACTAACACAGAACTGTTTGTGTAGAAATGAATGTTAGAAACCATTGTTTCCTAGGTGATAATTTACCTCATCCTTTACGACCTGAGTGGGGATGATGGTGGAGGAGTAATGGTACCATTATAGTCAGACCTACTTTAGCGTATTCAGTATTTTCCTGCTTCTTGAGAAGTGGGAAAGATAAATTATATTCTGCTCTTCGCAAGAGAACCTAAGTGGGGGTGTGGGACCCCTGGTCTAGCCTTACAACACAGAAGTCAGTGCACATCTCTTGTTTGCCCACCGCTACTGGCCCTGGCCATCTGCCAACAGAGAAGGTACATAGAAAAGGGAGAAATGTGTATTTTTTCCTCATAACTTGGCCAGGAGGAAACCTATTAGTAAAGACAGAGGAAGGAAAAGATAGCTATAGTCGTAGTCTCAACATGTAATTGCTGATAAATGCTATTTGTGTAGGATTACTAGTATTTCAAGCTCAGTTAGTAAAGAATCTGCTTGCAATGCAGGAGACCCTGGTTCGATTCCTGGGTTGGGAAGATCCGGTGGAGAAGGGATAGGCTTCCCACTCCAGTATTCTTGGGCTTCCCCTGTGGCTCAGCTGGTAAAGAATCCGCCTGCGATGCGGGAGACCTGGGTTCGATCCCTGGGTTGGGAAGATCCCCTGGAGAAGGGAAAGGCTACCCACTCCAGTGTTCTGGCCTGGAGAATTCCATGGACTGTGTAGTCCACGAGGTTGCCAAGAGTCAGACACGACTGAGTGGCTTTTATCATCATCATGATTATCATCATCAGTATCTCAAGAAGAGGAAACCAGGCAGGGTTCGAAAGCATAACTAGGCTGTCATGCCAACCATCATTCAAGTAGAACTTTTTTCTCAGCAACAACAAAAAAAAATACTCAAAAATTTTTTTCTCAAAAATTTAAAAATTAAAAAAGCAAAAAAATTTCTCTTGTTTAAAATTAGATCATTGTTCTGATGATTGTACAACTGTAAAAACTAAATGAAAATCAGTGAACTGTGCACTTACAGTGGGTGAATTGTATGGATATAAATTGTACCTCAGTAAAGCAGTTAAAAGTGAAAAAAAAAATCCAATTTCAGAACAGTTTTATTGTGTCTTAAAAAATCCACTGAACCATTCTGCTCTTAATTCCTCATATTTTAAAATAAATGTTTTTTAACTTCATTATGGAGAATTTTTTAAAATATACAAAGGTAGGTAAAATAGTATAATGAACCACCAGGTTCAACCATTATCAGTATATTCCCTTTGTTGCTTTTCTGGATTATTTTAAAGCATGTCCTGGTGTCCATAAGTTCTTCAATTTGTATCTTTAAGAGATAGGATTCTTTTAAACACAGAACTAAAATTTAATTGTCACTTAAACTGTGAAATGTAATTATCACTAAAAGAATATTCATTGAAAATTTCCTTAGTTTTTTTTTGGCAAAGAGGAAATAAATGTTTTTTTTTTTTAATAATTGTTGAAATCAAGAATCAAGCTACACAGATTTTAACATCCCGAACAGCATTTAACTAGGATTTTAGCAGCTGCTGCTGGTAAGTCACTTCAGTCGTGTCCAGCTCTGTGTGACCCCATAGATGGCAGTCCACCAGGCTCCACCGTCCCTGGGATTCTCCAGGCAAGAACTCTGGAGTGGGTTGCCGTTTCCTTCTCCAATGCATGAAAGTGAAAAGTGAAAGTGAAGTCGCTCAGTCATGTCTGACCCTTAGCGACCCCATGGACTGCAGCCCACCAGGCTCCTCCATCCATGGGATTCTCCAGGCAAGAGTACTGGAGTGGGGTGCCATTGCCTTCTTCAAGGATTTTAGAAGCTAGGAGCTATAATTTTAAATATGATTTAGGAACCACACCAAAGGTCTTGCACATATTTTCATCATCTTACAAAACAGCAGATGTAGTTTAGCCTAAATATCCTGTGAAAATATTTTCATGTAGAGCAGATCTGTCCAGCTTGTTTTAAAAGTCGTTATAACCTCACCTTCCTAAAATCTAACGTGGAGGGACTATACATATTGATACAGTGTATTCAGTATGCAGATGATTCACCATATATGACAGAAACCAAGCTTGCACATGGAGGTTGCTTCTGGTGGCTTGCTTGTAGATGGTGGTCAGCCTCATAATTATTGAGTGAATATGGGCCATTTTATTTCAAGTGATTTGTCAGTATGCTATTTTATCCCCATAATAAATGAATATTTATTGGTTGTTGTAGCAAGTGTTGTTTACTTTTGGGATGGGGAGGGGGCAAAAAAGCTGAGTTCAGAAAGTTTTAATTAGTTGTGCAAAATTATTATTAGTTTACCTAGGCCTAGAATCTAGGTCTTTCTGGCCATAGAGAATTATGTTTCTTAGAACATGGTAATTCCCGTCGTCACTTCAAGGCACTGTGCTTCAAACTGAATACTGTCTAATACCTGAGATGATTAATTTGTCTAGGAATTGGAATTCTCACCAAGGGGTGAAAATCAGCTTGACAAATAGGTTCTAAGATTTTAGATGGTCCTAAAAATAAAAATATGTCTTATTTTTTAAGCATGTACACAAGACCACCACTATGCCTGCCCTCTTATGAATTTCACATCTTAGAATTTTTATTTGGAGTTTGTATTGCAAGAGCTTATTTTCAGTAACTGATATTTAAATGTTGAAAATTCGCTGAGCCCATCTTTCTCATTCTTTAGCTTTTGCTAAACGTTACTACGATCCTCAGAACCACCTGGTCTGTTGAATTTAGGACTAAGACTTACCGCATAATTATATTCTCACATTTTTCCTGTGGAACTTGTGCTCACTGCTGTCCCAGCCTACCGCGTGGTTAGGACTGAGCAGGCAAGCTTAAGTGAAATGAAGGAAGAAAGTCCTTAACTGAGGCAAAAGTATTGGATATTAAGTAGTATATTCTATTATTTAGAATGCTTTTGGCTGTAATTAATTTTCAAAAATCCAACACACAGAGACTTCGATAATGCAAAATATTACTTGCTCACATTCTTGCAAATTCAGAAGAAAGGAAGGCATCAGGATTGGTGAATAGAGTAACAATCAGGATCCATGTTATCATCCTCCCTTCGTTCTCCCCACTAAGTGAGGGAAGTGAAGTCGCTCAGTCGTGTCTGACTTTTTGTGACCCCATGGACTGTAGCCCACCAGGCTCCTTGATCCATGGGATTCTCTAGGCAAGAATACTGGAGTGGGTTGCCATTTCCTTCTCCAGGGGATCTTCCCGACCCAGGGATCGAACCCAGGTCTCCTGCATTGCAGGCAGACGCTTAGTGCCTGTTTTACCCCCAGAAGCAACTGGAGCTGTGTGCTTTTCATTTCTGTACAAAGGGAGATAGAACTCATTAAGAAAATGAGTAAGACTGCTTTGTTTTTCCCAAAGTCCTCAGCAAACCTTTGGCCTTAGAGTTGCACACTCAACTGGTGAATCATTCTCGACATGGGAATTGGTATAACCTGTAGGATTAAGACTTTTCCTGGGGCTGAGATGGGCGTTGGATATCTTGAAGTACATCTCTGTGTGGGAAGGGGTGGAAAGGGGGCGTATTTAGAGATAGGAAGGGAAAAGGAGATGCGGGAGGCTCTGTGGGCAACAGTAGTGACCCCTACAAGGTCTTTTCAGATTCAAACAGCCTATGGAAAAGTCCACTTTCTTCTGTTTGCTTCTTTTCATTGAAGTATAGTTGATTTACGGTGCTGTGTTCATTTTTGCTGTGTAGCAAAGTGATTCTGTGTATATATTCTTTACCATTATCACAGGATGTTGAATATGGTTCCCTGTGCTGTTCGGTAGGAGCTCGTAGTTTATCCATGCTATATATTAAAGTTTGCATCTGCTAACCCCAACCTCCCATTCCATCTGTCTCTCAACACCCTCCCCCTGGCACCCACCAGTCTGTTCTGTATGTCCTTGATTCTGTTTCATTGATAAGTTCATTTGTGGCATATTTTAAATTCCGCAGATAAGTGATATCGTATGGTATTTATCTTGCTCTTTTTGACTTCCTTCCCTTGGTATAATAATCTCTAGTTGCTCTTCTAACTGTTTCAGTTGGGACCTGTGGCCAGGGGTCACCCTGGTGATTTCCTTTGGTGTCTTTTCTCTTTGCTGTAGATCGTAGAACGGGGAGACCTGAGTAGCATAGGAGTGTCTGTGACCTGTCACAATGTGCATTTATGAGTGGAGAATGTCAATAGTCTCTAACCAGGCCTTGTCCCATTCTGCCAGGAGAGCCACAGGCCAGATAGCATTTCTTTCTTTAGAATCAGGTTCTTGGGATCCCCTCCAGCCCCAGAACTGGCGTGTATACTGGGCTCTAATCTAACTTAATTTGGTCTACTTTCAGCAAAAGGCTGAGAGGTGGATTCTCAGCCTAGACTTTGTCTCTTTGTCAGGAGTCTGTTTTCGTGGAGTCTGGACCACATGTTTCTCTTAGTACTCAGATCTCTCACTGCAATTGTTCATCCCTTCTATGCTTGCCAACCCTTTTATTGGTGTTATGCAGAGGTTTGGACTGTGTCCTTGCCTTTCTCTCCTGCCAGCAGTCTGACTGCAATGGAAAGATTCTGTTTCTCTGAATGCTGTTATTATATAGGCTTGAATATAAGGTTTCTTAAGCTGCTTATTTACAATGTGTATAGCTGACCCATTTTTTAAAAATAGGTATTTAGATTTCAGTAACTGCAGACTCTCCTGCTTTACTGTCTTTTCATAAAAAATTGGGGCCTCATCAAAATTTTGAACTCTGTTCATCAAAAGATACCATTAACAAAATGCAAAGGAAATAGAGATTGAAGAAAATATTTACAACATACATCTTACACATCTGACAGAGGGCTTGTTTATATAAGATATATGTATATTTTTAAGAAAAAAAATTTTTAATGGAAAAATTAATTGCCACTTTGCATATTATAGCAAAATGTTGGAAACAACCTACATGTCCTTACATAGGCTGCTGCTGCTGCTGAGTCACTTCAGTTGTGTCCAACTCTGTGCGACCCTATTAGATGACACCCCACCAGGCTCCCCCGTCCCTGGGATTCTCCAGGCAAGAGCACTGGAGCAGGTTTGCCATTTCCTTCTCCAATGCATGAAAGTGAAAGTGAAGTCACTCAGTCGTGTCCGACTCTTAGCGACCCCATGGACTGCAGCCTGCCAGGCTCCTCTGTCCATGAGATTTTCCAGGCAAGAGTACTGGAGTGGCTTGCCAGTGCCTTCTTCGCCATACATAGAGTAGCTAAATCAGTCATGGTACATCATCAATACAGTGGAATATTATACAGTTTCATGAAAGAATGAGAAAGATCTCAGAATTGACATGGAGGACATTTTGATGATTGGAAAAAGCAGAGTACAAAAGTGTATCTATGTAATGCTGTTTATTTGAGAAAAATGAAAATACAAGATTTAATATAAAAGTATCTGCATATTTGTACTGGAAGGATAAACCAGAAATTAATGAAAGTGGTTGCAAATAAGGGATGAACCCTAGACTGTTGGACTGGAACAGAAAATAGTATGAACTCATGAGTTTTAATCTTTATACAGATATATTTGTCTTTTTTATATACACATACATGCTATCTTGTTCTATCTCCTAGGCCCAAAGCAATGACACCAGTAGCAATGAGCACACCATCCAGATCTTGATTCTAACAAATACCATTCTCCCACAAAAGGGTCAGAATCTTTGGAGGAATGGTTGAATTTAGGCTGGGGTCAAAGCACATAAGATAATCCTGGAACACTTTGTGGTACTAAAAGTAAGTGAAGTGAAGTGAAAGTCATTCAGTCTGTCTGACTCTTTGTGACCCCGTGAACTATACAGCCCATGGAATTCTCCAGGCCAAAGTACTGGAGTGGGTAGCCTTCCTCTCTCCAAGGGATCTCCCCAACCCAGGGATCGAACCCAGGTCTCCCACATTGCAGCAGGATTCTTTACCAGCTGAGCTACTAAGAAGTAAGGAAGTCTTTTAAAAAATATGATGCTGTTGTTCAGTTGCTCAGTCATGTCCACCTCTTTGCAACCCCATGGACTGCAGCACGCCAGGCTTCCCTGTCCTTCACCATCTCCTGGAGTTTGCTTAAACTCAAGTCCATCAAGTCAGAGATGCCATCCAACCATCTCATCCTTGTTGTCCCCTTGTCCTCCTGCCTTCAATCTTTCCCGGCATCAGGGCCTTTTCTAATGAGTCAACTCTTTGCATCAGATGGCCAAAGTATTGGAGCTTCAGCATCAGTCCTTCCAGTGAATATTCAGGACTAGTTTCCTTTGGGATTGCCTGGTTTGATTTCCTTACTGTCCAAGAGACTCTCAAGAATCTTTTCCAGAACCATAGTTTGAAGGGATCCAAAAAAAAAAAAAACCTGATGGGAACGTGTCAAAAACACACAAGAGCCAATTTGAAGGAGCTCCCGGTGGCAAATTATTACAGACTTGAGGAAAAAAATGACTGATAGTAATGGGTTATAACCCATAGCATAAGTAAAATATCCATATTCCATATATAATATATGGAAATGAGGTAAAATAATTCTTCTTGACAGTAAAATTCCATTAATTCATGTAGAAGAAAAGAGGGAAATAGAGAATCACCACTATTACTGCCGACACTGCTGCTGTTGCTGCTGCTAAGTTGCTTCAGTCATGTCTGACTCCTTGCGCCCCGTGGACTCTAGCCCACCAGGCTCCTCTGTCCATGGGGATTCTTCAAGCAAGAGTACTGGAGTCAGTTGCCATACCCTCCGCCAAAGGATCTTCCCAACCCAGGGATCAAACCCACATCTCTTATGTCTCCTGCATTGGCAAGTGGGTTCTTTACCACTAGCACCACCTGGAAGCTGACACTGCAGTAATAATTATTGCAAGCTAAAGATGCTAAATTAGTGGATGAAGCTATGAAAAGCAGGATACAGTGGTCCATCAGTATTTGCAGGAGATTGCTTCCAGGACCCTCCTACAGATCCTGGCATCCAGTCCCATCTCTTCATGGCAAATAGACGGGGAGACAGTGGAAACAGTGTCAGACTTTATTTTTCTGGGCTCCAAAATCACTGCAGATGGTGACTGCAGCCATGAAATTAAAAGACATTTACTCCTTGGAAGGAAAGTTATGACCAACCTAGATAGCATATTCAAAAGCAGAGGCATTACTTTGTCAACAAAGGTTCGTCTAATCAAGACTATGGTTTTTCCAGTGGTCATGTATGGATGTGAGAGTTGGACTGTGAAGAAAGCTGAGTGCCAAAGAATTGATACTTTTGAACTGTGGTGTTGGAGAAGACTCTTGAGAGTCCCTTGGACTGCAAGGAGATCCAGCCAGTCCATTCTGAAGGAGATCAGTCCTGGGTGTTCTTTGGAAGGACTGATGTTGAAGCTGAAACTCCAGTACTTTGGCCACCTGATATGAAGAGCTGACTCATTGGAAAAGACCCTGATGCTGGGAAAGATTGAGGTCAGGAGGAGAAGGGGATGACAGAAGATAAGGTGATTGGATGGCATCACCAACTCAATAGACGTGGGTTTAGGTGGACTCCAGGAGTTGGTGATGGACAGGGAGGCCTGGCGTGCTGCAGTTCATGGGGTCGCAAAGAGTTGAACACGACTGAGTGACTGAACTGTACTGATGTACATTCTCCTCTGTGCTTTAAATCGTCTCTAGATTACTTCAAATACCCGACACAATATAAACAGTTGTAAATTCACTGTAAATACTATGTGAATAGTTGCTAACATATGGAAAATTCAGGTTTTAGTTTTTTTGGCACTTTCTGAAAAAAATTTTTCCCCAAGTATTTTTGATTCATGGCTAGTTGAACCCGTAGATGGAGAGTCCGTGGGTATGGAGAGCCAACTGCATTTTTTTCAACATAAGTCTGAAAGCATTTCAAAATTAAAAGTTAAAAATACTAGCAGAAAGACTTGAACACACACCCCACCAAAGATGCTAGCCAGTAAACACATGAAAAGATGTCAACATCATTAACAGAGAAAGACAAATTGCAAATTAAGACCTCAAGTCACTATTTTACGCCTATAAGATTTGATGATAAAGATGAATATCATCACATATCATCAAGGACATGTATTAGCTGGAACCCTTGTGACTGAGATGGTAAAGAATCTGCCTGTAAGGCAGGAGACCAGGATTCAATCCCTCGGTCAGGAAGATCCCCTGGAGAAAGGAATGGCAACCTACTCCAGTATTCTTGCCTGGAGAATTCCATGGAGAGGAGCTTGGTGGGCTACAGTCCATGGGGTCACAAAGAGTTGGACACGACTGAGCAAGTAACACTTACACTTTCACTTTTCATATTTGCTCGTGGGAAAATAAAATAGTATAACTTTTAAAAAGCAGTGTTTTAGATTCCTATAAAATTCACATGTACCCTATGCCTACCATATTTATTCAAAGCAATGAAGACACATATACACACAAATATGTGCATCAATATTCATAGCATTTTGTTCATAATATGATAGACTATGTATGTTCATGTAATGCAGTACTACTCGGCAGTGAAAAAGAATGAACTAGTGATATATACAACACTGTGGGTGAATCTTAACAATTTATGTTGAGGAAGTCAGACACAAAAGAATATTGACTGTGCAGTTCCATTTATATGAAATTCAAAAAAGGCAAAAACCCAACTATGGTGATTGAAATCAGAATTGTTACTGCCCAGTGGTAGGTGGGGATTGGCTGGAAGAGGGCACAGAGGAATTTTCTGGGATAATGAAAATATTCTGTATCTGATTTGATGGGTGTATATTTTTTACCCAAATTTATTGACTGCAGATGGTGACTGCAGCCATGAAATTAAAAGACGCTTACTCCTTGGAAGAAAAGTTATGACCAACCTAGGTAACATATTCAAAAGCAGAGATATTACTTTGCCAACTAAGGTCTGTCTAGTCAAGGCTATGGTTTTTCCAGTGGTCATGTATGGATGTAAGAGTTGGACTGTGAAGAAGGCTGAGCACTGAAGAATTGATGCTTTTGAACTGTGGTGTTGGAGAAGACTCTTGAGAGTCCCTTGGACTGCAAGGAGATCCAGCCAGTCCATTCTGAAGGAGATCAGCCCTGGGATTTCTTTGGAAGGAATGATGCTAAAGCTGAAACTCCAGTACTCTGGCCACCTCATGCAAAGAGTTGACTCATTGGAAATGATTCTGATGCTGGGAGGGATTGGGGGCAGGAGGAAAAGGAGACGACAGAGGATGAGATGGCTGGATGGCATCACTGACTCGATGGACGTGAGTCTGAGTGAACTCCGGGAGTTGGTGATGGACAGGGAGGCATGGTGTGCTGTGGTTCATGGGGTCACAAAGAGTCGGACATGACTGAGTGACTGAACTGAACTGAACAGTCAATTTTAGCTCAGTTAAATCCAAAGCACAGAATGGAGCGAAATACCTGATGTTGAATAAGCTCTTAGTGCAATTTGCAAGGAATAATAACTTAAGCAAGAATGGCATGTATAAAACTGGAACCTTAAGTTAATATTCATGTGGATAAAGCTTTCAGTAACTATTCTGTGCTAGATACTGTAGGAAATTTTATTCTATATTATTTTTGATTAGATATATCTTAGGAAAGCATAAAGACATTATATCTAAATTTTATTAATCTGTTTTACATTATGGATTGCAAACATCTGAAAATGTTCTCACTTCAGTTCTGTATAAAGCTAAGACATTTATTACTAAGTCATAAACATCCTTTTTGAAAGAGGTAAAATGGCCCAATGAATAATAGACTAGAATGCCAGATGTCTGAGTTTGGCTTAAGGAAGAGTATAAGAATGTTAGGTTTATAATCTTCCAGATGAGTCTGCTGTTAAATTCTTTGCATCTACTTTATTTCCTCAGGAAGTTGATTTTTGTTAATAAGAATGTTTTTCATGTTATGTCAGTGGCATTTTTCTGGAACTGAGTCAATCTGTTAATAGTATAGAAGTGATATTGAAATTCTCTTTTCAGAAAAGCTCTAATTATTTCAAAATTAGTCAAGTTTTAATATCCACAAATTATATATAATTCATTAGGAGCTGATGGGAATGAATATTTTCTAAATGAATATTTGTGTCAGTTTCAGCAGAGAAAAAAATTAAAACTCCTACAGAATTCATAAAATTATTATGTATAAACTTTTGAAAACAAAGTTCTGGAGATGAGGGAGTTTATATTTTTCTATCTGTTTTTTGAGGCATGATTTGATGTGTTTCATAGTGAATTATATTTGCAAACATTAACTCATATTTTCTAATATGTAGATGAATAAGCTTTGCTAGAAACTCACATAGTATTTTTATAGACTGTTGTTTATTGATCATTCAGCAGAAGATTTCTGTCAGTTGCCAAGCCTCAATGCATTTCCTGTCATCCCCCGAAACCCTGTGTATTTGGTGATAGAATTTTCTAGAATCTTGTGTCAGCTGGGGTAGTGGGTTAAGATTGGATTCCACTTAGAAGAGAAGCCCTTCATGGGAGAGAAAATCAATAGATGTTTTGTCAACAACATACTATATATCATCATAGTTTCTTGTCTTCCCAGTGAAGATTTAAGGTTCTAATTTTATACGTGACATTCTTACTCAAGTTATAATTCCTTAATATTTAATTCCTAGTAATATGTTCCTCTTTGTTCATCAGTTTTGCCTTGATTCAGCAGAAGGAGGAAAAATTTGATTAAAATGGAAATGAGATGCTGGAACCTCAACTCTAGCAGGTTTGGTTTTGTTTTGTTTCTTCTGACTGTAACTTGACTCAGATGAGAGGGAAATAAACAAATTTCCTTCCTTTAGCCAGGGCCGCTCACTTATTTTATCTCTTTTACTCCTCATAACAATCCTTTTAAATATTACTACCATTTTTAAATGAGGACATTGAAGTGGTTACTTCCAGAAGCTTCAGAGTTTTCGGATAAATGGCAGAGCTGGGAACTGACCCATTTTGTTCACCTCCCCAACCGAAGTAGTCCCCCACATGCCACATTATGGCTTGAAGTGTGGAATATGTTGAAATCCGTCAAATGTGATAACACGTAAACTGTTCTCCAGCTATGCAGTATAAATACAGAGTCACTGCCGCTGCGCATGCTTTCCTCTGGTGGCAGCGAGCGGGGCTCCTCCCTGGTTGCAGTGGGTGGCTCCTCGTTGCAGCGCCTCCTCTTGTTGCAGGGCACAGACTCTAGAGCACAGGCTCCGTAGTTGTGGTGCAGGAGCTTAGTGCTCCACACCACATGGGATCTTCCCAGACCAGGGATCAACCCTGTATCTCCTGCATCGGCAGATGGATTCTCATCCACTGAGCCATCCGGGGAGTCCCCAATCATAAACTTCCTGACTATAACAGTTCGTTATATTGATTGCAAGATAACCTACTTCTTCTTGAGTATAGGATCTTTCAGGCTGTCTCTGCTAGTTCCCTTTTCTTCCACTTTTTTTCGGGGGAGTTCCATTCTTTCTCCAATACATATTCTTCCCACCTAACTTGAGGTTCTGACTGTGGTGTTACCCTTTTTTCACTTAATCCCTTTGGTAAATCCAGTCACTGTATGTTTATAAAACTATTTCTCTCTCCAGTTTCAGTTCTCAGTTATGTTTTTTTAAGTTCTTGTGCTTGGAGAGTTTTCCTATGCCTATATTTCTCAGACGGTTGTGATAGATATAAGTTGCTAATACATATATATAAGCATAAGCTATACATGTAAGCATCTTATATATATCTTATACATTTGTTGTTGTTCAGCCACTAAGTCATGTCTGACTCTTTGTAACCCCATGGACTGAAGCACGCCAGACTTCCCTAACTTATACATTGGGTTGACCGAAAAGTTCATTCAGGTTTTTCATAACATCTTATGGAAAGATAGTTCAGTTGCTCAGTCGTGTCCGACTCTTTGCGATCCCATGAATTACAGCACGCCAGGCCTCCCTGTCCATCACCAACTCCCGGAGTTCACTCAAACTGAGTGAACCATCAAGTCGGTGATGCCATCCAGCCATCTCATCCTCTGTCGTCCCCTTTTCCTCCTGCCCCCAATCCCTCACATCATCAGAGTCTTTTCCAATGAGTCAGCTCTTCGCACGAGGTGGCCAAAGTACTGGAGTTTCAGCTTTAGAATCATTCCTTCCAGAGAACACCTAGGACTGATCTCCTTTAGAATGGACTGGTTGGATCTCCTTGCAGTCCAAGGGACTCTCAAGAGTCTTCTCCAACACCACAGTTCAAAAGCATCAATTCTTCGGCGCTCAGCCTTCTTCACAGTCCAACTCTCACATCCATACGTGACCACAGGAAAAACCATAACCTTGACTAGACAGACCTTTGTTGGTGAAGTAATGCTTCTGCTTTTGAATATGCTATCTAGGTTGGTCATAACTTTCCTTCCAAGGAGTAAATGTCTTTTAATTTCATGGCTGCAATCACCATCTGCAGTGATTTTGGAGCCCAGAAAAATAAAGTCTGACACTGTTTCCACTGTTTCCCCATCTATTTCCCATGAAGTGATGGGACCAGATGCCATGATGTTCGTTTTCTGAATGTTGAGCTTTAAGCCAAGTTTTTCACTCTCCTCTTTCACTCTCATCAAGAGATGTTTATATAAGAGGAAGTTTTAACTTCTGAACTCTCCTGCAAAAGTGGCAGTTTTTTTTCCAGCTTCCACATTACTATTAATGATAACACCATTATTATTCCAGACACCAAGGTTGATTATCTTGAAGTCTTTTGGATTTGCCTCTTTCTTTTGTTCTTCCTGTAAGATCAGTCTCCAAGTCTTAATTATTCTTCCTTCACAATGTCTCTGCTCTCCCTCTTCCACTTATCCAAGTATTTCTCCTCCATCCCTTGGCAGACTCCACCCTGTCCCCAAACTAAGTGGACCACTGCTCAACTAGTATTTCTCCAATGCTGATTGCTTTGAGCCTTCCTTCAATAAGAGCTTATCGTAGCTCAGTAACAGTCTGACTTAGCTCCTAAACCAGATTCTACCTTAATCGACTACCAGATATTTATTGAAAGCCTGCCAAGCACTATGGGGAATACACAGATTTACATAATACACAGGCCATGTGCTCAAGCAGTCTTATGGTCTAGGTGGAGAATTAAAACAGATGTGTGAAAACGACACTAACAGCTGCATGGGAGGGTTTACTGAGGACCAGAGTAGGGGCTTCCTTATGAGGCTTAAAGCTGAGCCCTGGAGAATAATAAGAGTTATACAAGCAAGGAAGTTATAGAGGCAAGGAAGTGGGAATGCATTTGAGACTGGCAAGAGAATCAGTAGAAATTGCAAGGGGGTGTCAGGACTGTTAGGAGCTGAATGCACAGCTCTGGAACATTGCTTCCGGGGAGTCTTGGTGTAGCGTGGAGTGGACGATCAGGTAAGAAAGTGGGGCTGGAACCAGAGTGCCTTGGGCTTCTCTAGCTATTCAGTTTATACTCCCTTTTTAATATGTTTCTTAAGTCTTTCTAAAGAATTCCAGTTCACTTATTTTTATTCCCTTTTACCCAGATGCCCATATGAATTTACCGTACATTTTTACCCCCTATAGCTTTTTTCTTCCTGCTCACCCACTTTTATTTTATTCCCTTCCCACATGTTGAGGTACAGTAAACGCCCTTTATATAAGGGACTTGAGCCTCTGTGGATTTTGTTTGCCGAGGGGAGTCCGGGAACCAGTCCCCTGTGGGTACCAAATAATGACTGTGTGTAGATCGTGACACAGCCAGTCTATTCTATGAACTGCAAAGGTGTAATATGCTGTCTGAAGTATCTTTGTATTCCCGTAACATCCACAAAGCTGGTAGACACACCGTACATGATCAGTAAACACTTTAATGAATTGTGGCAAAGGAAATACCAAAATTTCCACCTTCTCTTGCTTCTTCCTAGTGAGTGTTTCAAATGGCAAGCTATAAAATTATCTGAATTAAATTAAGGACTCTCAGTCAAACAGAGGGTAAGAGGGTATGTCCTGCATTTTAAATTGTACTGCTCTTTGTTATGTTTTCTTAATTTCCCAAATTCTGCCATTTGTCATGGAAAAGAAGTGCACTGGAAATTTTCAGTCTTTCAGTGGTCAATAAATCAGAGTCTACCCTACTAGGTACATTGCTTCTCTTTCAACTATTTAAAATTTTTTTAAATTATTGTCCCTTTTTTAGAGAAAGAGAGCAGAGCTGCTATTGAAGGTAACAGGATCTTTTGTCTTTTTGTGACTTTTTAATTCCTTATTTTTTTAAGTTTTTATTTGAGTATTGCTTTACAGTGTCATATTACTTTCTACTGTGCAGTTCAGATAATAGGAATTTGTCCAGCTCTTAGTAGCATTGGGTAACCAGAGTGAATTTCTTTCAGGTAAACATTGTAGGCTAAAGTGGGCTCTGGGTTCATTGACTAAATCAATAAGCTTTTGTGTACTTAGCACCTGACACCTTCCCAAGAAATAAGAATCTATTGAGTTTTAATTGTTCATGCTCTCCTCATTGCTCATAACTACAAAGAATAGAAAATCTGTCACTTTAGATGATGTCTTATGGCACTTCATAAGATATGTCCTAATTCCAATGACGTTTTGTTTCATTTCAAGACAATATAATGACAGTGTTCCTCAGATTAAATAAACAAAAATCCTATTTGGTATCAGTGAATTTTCTTTTGTATCAATAACAACAATGATAATAGTGAACACTTACTGATTGCCTACTTAATTAGTGATTGAATAGTCAAGTAAGCTTAGTGATTGCCAAACATGGTTCTAGTTCTTTATATATTATATTAATTCATTTAATCCTCATAAACATGTTCACATACATACAAATCTGTAAGTTAGGTTACTATAATTATTCCATTTTAGAGTATAAGATTATAATACTGTTTTTAAACTGGCCTTACAACCTAATAAATATATGGTTTGCATTAGACTTAAATCTGTAGTTATTGGAGGTTTTTTTCTAGTCTCAATAAAGAGGAAAAATGATAAACTTTCATCAATTTGTTTAGAAGAAGCTTATCTAATTTCCTCTTCTAGTTTTTATCATCTATTTACTGTTTCACTTATAGTACTTCATAACATATGATGACCAGCAATTAAACGGATAATCCCCTTCAAACTTAAGGATGTGTGAAAATAAAGTGCAGTGATTGAGAAAGACTTAACTCTAAGACTTGTACATCTATATCATATGACTGTATAGTGTTTACTACACTGTTGGGAAAGCTTGTTTGAGATTTAGCAGATGTATTAAAAAAAAATACGATTGGTCGATTCAAATGATAATATAGATTTACAATTTACCTTTCAAACTCCTCAGCCACTGTTTCTGACAGCAGTGTCCCAGGAGGTAGATGGGACCAACATCACATTAACAGGCTTCAACAGTAATCTCATCAGAAATGTGGGCTCACCTTCAGATAGTCTTTATCTGTATTTTGCTGTTTGCCAGCTTCTTTATTCTCCTCCTCAGCATGTAATGGCAAAACCCTCAGAGCCTTCAGAAATGTTAGTTGAATCTGAAGTAAAGAAGCAGATGTAAAAGACCTGGGATTAACCAGAGTCCACTCTGTGTGTTTTCCATCAAGGCACTGCTCTCTGCCCACAGCCCTGCATCCCGCCCACCCTGGGCCAGGTGAGGAGCCAGAGCAGAGCACCTTACCACCAACCCCCGCCCAGCACTCACCCTCTCCAGAGCTGTGCCTTTCTTGCCTGCTGCACCTCCTGCTGGATTCCATGAGGAAATTTTCCTTTGATTATAGGTTTCACCAAAATGCTTTCTGGTAGTTGCTAAAATCACAGCCCACTCCAGTATGTCCTTTACTTAATGGTTTTTATACCTCAGTGATTCTCAAGTCTTGGTTGCAGAGTTCCTTGATACACTTAAAAATGTGGAAGAGCTTTTGTTTATGTAAGTTATAGCTATTTATAGTTTTCATGTTAGAGATTAAAACAGACATTTCAAAAATATTAATTCTTTTAACAATAAAACCCATTCCACATTAACATTAATTATATATTTAATTATATATTTTATCAAAAATAACTTCTGGAAGAAGAGAGAAGGATGGCATTGATTTACATTTTTGTAAATCTCTACTCGGAGAAGGCAATGGCACCCCACTCCAGTACTCTTGCCTGGAAAATCCCATGGACAGAGGAGCCTGGTAGGCTCCAGTCCATGGGGGCGCTAAGAGTCGGGCATGACTGAGCGACTTCACTTTCACTTTTCACTTTCATCCATTGGAGAAGGAAATGGCAACCCACTCCAGTGTTCTTGCCTGGAGAATCCCAGGGACAGAGGAGCCTAGTGGGCTGCTGTCTATGGGGTCGCACAGAGTCAGACACAACTGAAGTGACTTAGCAGCAGCAAATCTCTACTGTCTGATTTAGTAGCAGACAGCTGGATTACCACACTATTTTGTTTGCAGTATATAAAGGCAATGTGGCCTTACCCAGGTATATAGTTGAAAAAAGGAACAGTATTTAAGAACCTTATCAGATAATTGTAGGTACTTCTAGTCTCTAAAAACCTTCATTGCATAAATATAAAAGAATGAGAATGAAAAAGGCAAATAATGTCTCCGTATAGTTATGAGAATACTTGGAACCTAGAACCCCACTTAGAACAACCACCCCTAGTTGTTTGTAAGATGACAAATAGCTTTTTTTTAAATGAACAAAAATTTGGAATGGATATACATTAAAGAAGACACATGGGTGGTTAACAGTTCCATGGAGAGGTGTTCAGCATCATTAATCATCAAGGAAACGCGAGAGTTCACTTCACACACGCTGGAATGGCTATAATAAAAGTACAAAATGAGACAGATGATATTAAGTTTAGTGAGGATGTATAAAAACTAGAGCCTGGTCATATGTTGGTAGTAGAAATGTAAAATGGTGTTGGAAAAAACAATTTGCCAGTTTCTTAAAAAAAGAAAAACAGAAACTTACCTTAGAAGAACCCCAAAATGCTACTCCTAATTTTCTAAGAAAAATGAAATTTTATGCCCACACAGTTTTATCTACAAATGTTCATATGAGCATTATTCAGTACTGCGGTAATGTAGAAACCCTCCAGTGTAGAAACCACCCAGGCAGTGAAGGAACACACTGTGGGATATATCCATATAATGGAATACTCTTAAGCAACAAAAAGAAATTAACTTCTCTTGCATGCTGCAACACAGACGAACCTCCAAAGTGTGCTAAATAAAAAACCCCAGAAACAAAAGACCGTCTAGTATATGATTCCATTATACTTGCTTTAGACAGTTCTAAAGAGATGGAAAACAGATTAGTGATTTATGGGGGTAGCAGAGATGAGAATTAACTGCAAGTGAGCATAGGACACCTTTGTGGGGTGGTGGGAACGTTCTAAAACTGGATTGTGGTGGTGGTTGCTCAGGCCTATCAATCAACTAATAAACATTTGAGTCATACACTTAAAATGGGTGAGAAAAAACCTATTGGTATTAAATGTGTACTTAAAAAATACGACAAGGGAAATGTACCAATATTTTAACCAATATAAAACAGGAAAACTACTATAGATTAACATGAACTCTTGTTACCTATGAGAGAGTATGTGATTTCATCCCGTAACCTTTTGGATCCCATAGAATAGGAACATTTCCTATGATTCTGTCCAATTGTGTTTTAGTGTAATGGACAGTACTACTGTGTGTTTTTTGCCTGAAGATTCTCTTTGAGCCACACTCTCAAGATATTATCTTGTTTTCAAGATACCAATTTCCAGTGATGCCATGCATTCTTATCATTAACATCTTCTGTTATTTCCGTTTTTTCAGTGGCATTATTAATAGGCATTATTGCAATGCAACATTTACCATTGTTTTGTACTTAAGCTTATAGCAAATACACAGCCTTGACACATCAGACATTGAGTTCCTAGTACCTTAAGAAGTTAAGATCAAATATTGGTAATATTTTCTTTTGTACCACTCTGTTGAAGTTACAGGGTTCAGTTCAGTCACTCAGTCATGTCCAACTCTCTGTGACCCTATGGACTGCAGCACACCAGGCTTCTGTATCTATCACCAACTCCCAGAGCTTGCTCAAACTCATGTCCATCGAGTCGGTGATACCATCCAACCATCTCATCCTCTGTCTTCCCCTTCTCCTCCTGTCTTCAGTCTTTTTCAGCATCAGGGTCTTTTACCTCTTAAAAATCAAAACAAGACAGCAAAACTGCTTATCTGAGTAAACCCTCCCAGCAAGGAAAAACATGCAGCTGCAGTAGATTTGCTCTGGTTTTCAGAGGTTTCCATTGTCCTTTCTGTTCAGTGGTGCCATTGTTGAAGTTTCTTGCTGATGGCAACAGATGTTCATTATAAGAGCCACAGCTCATTATGCATGGAGTCTGTCTGCCCCTTTAGATATGTAGTTATTCTCCATATCTGTCTTCTCTGTTTATTGCTCTTAGCTTCTTGAGTACTTGATAAGCAGGGAGCACACAATCCCAGGCTTCCCTTCTGGCTCAGCTGGTAAAGAATCCTCCTGCAGTGCGGGAGACCTGGGTTCAGTCCCTGACTTGGGAAGATCCCCTGGAGAAGGGAAAGGCTGCCCACTCCAGTATTCTGGCCTGGAGAATCCCATGGACTATACAGTCCATAGGATCGCAAAGAGTCAGACACGACTGAGCAACGTTCACTGTCACACAATCCCAGTGAGAAGGTGAAAAAGTTAAAACTACTCTGGGTCCCAAGGCCCTGAATCTATATTTGGGGCCAGAGAGTTGTTAGTAGGAAAGAGTGACTGGTGTCAACAGGGACAGTGGCCGCCACATCAGCACAAGTCATCAGAAAGAAAGGATGGAAGGAGGCAGAAACTCCATCACAGTAGGAGTGTGGATCCGCCCCAGGAAGGCTTCAGTAAAGACAGTTACGTCATTTGTGTGCATTGCCAAAAGTCCATTGCATGAATGACCTCTGATAAAGGGCAGTTCAGGAAGACATGACTGGCTCTGACCCCAGGTTGAAAATCTCTGAGGTGTATGGTACCAGGTTGGACTCTGTGGACCATGAGGGATTTTTTGTGCATGTCCTGGAAGCTTTATGTATCTATTCCCTGAGCTGACTGCTTTCTTTTGTGATTTCCATTGGGTTAAATCTAGCAGGGATATCACAAGAGCCTCTTAAGGTGTGTTTCTTGCTGAGCCAGAGACTTCATTACTTCCCAGAGTCCAAGAGGAAATTCTGACCATCGGGATCCCATGGCTGTCATGCAAATAAGCATTTATCTGTGATCTGTTTATCTGTCCATACGATTATCCTGTTGAAATGTATTATTTAACGTTCCTATGTGATTTGTATTGCCTTTTCTAGACATATTGCTGCTTTTTGCTCTTGATATGCTTCAGGCATCCCAGTTTTAGTTCAGCTTTGGCTCATCCCCCCAACCATGGTAGTAGTTTTCAGCAAATAGGACTTTGCCAAGAAGACTCCAGGCCCGCAAGAATCTAAGACTTAGCTTCTTGTGAGCCTGACCTGTACCTTTAAAGAACTTGCCTATGATTGTGAATGTGAATTAAGTAGCAGGTCCAAAAAGCAGTGATGTCCATTCAAGATATACTAGATATAAACTCTTTATTAGTAAGAACATGTTTGATAATACTTGGTGCCACAAAGCAAGTGTCTAGGCAGATAGTAGTCCTCTTTGTAATTCTAGAAATACTAGTGGGAAACTAAAAAAAGAAAAAAAAAAATCAAGATGTCTGACTCCCATGTCCAGTGATTCTATTAAATCCAGTGATTTAATACATCGGGGGAATTCGGGTATCTGTATTTTTGAAAATTCTCCAGGAAGGTTGCTCAGCCAGGGTTGAGAACCACTGTGAGCATACGTAGCTCCAGCATGTAGCATGGAGCCCACAACCAGTGTGTTTGGGTTCAAATTGTGTCCGTATACACTTAGGCAAGTTCCTTGACTGTGCCAAGGCTTAGCATTCTTTATGTAAAATAGAATGAGAGTGCTTCAGAGGGTTGTCGTCATAGTTAAATGATTTACGATAATTGACCCCAAAATGCCGTTTCCTCCTGTTTGTTTTATTCCTCTAGATGAGTGGCCAGATCCGGATCACTAATGGGCCCTCTATGGTCTTTGAGCTAAGAATGGAAAGGATGGGAATTCAAAGAAAACTATTTTGTGATACATTAAAAATACATGGAATTCACACGTTGATGTCCACAAACAAAACTTTTCTTGCAATCACAGTCATGTTCATTCATTTACATGATTGAGTTGGATTCATTTACACCCTTATGGTTGCTTTCATACTCCAGTGGCTTCGTCCTGCAAGGCCTAAAGTGTTTACAGTTTGGCCCCTTTACAGAAAACTTGTCTACCCCTGCTCTAGATCTTTGCAGTGCTCAGCGCCCAGTTGGGTTAATCATGCTGCTGCTGCTAAGTCACTTCAGTGTCCGACTCTGTGCGACCCCATAGACGGCCGCCCACCAGGTTCTCCTATCCCTGGGATTCTCCAGGCAAGAACACTGGAGTGGGTTGCCATTTCCTTCTTCAATGCATCAAAGTGAAAAGTGAAGTCGCTCAGTCGTGTCCGACCCTCAGCGACCCCATGGACTGCAGCCTTCCAGGCTCCTTCGTCCATGGGATTTTCCAGGCAGGAGTACTGGAGTGGGGTGCCATATACCCTCTATCTAATAGGACAGAGAGTGAGGAAGCCTTTTTGCCTTGATGTTCTTGTGTTTGTGAAGCCCCATGTTACTTACCAGAGTGGGTTGAAGGAATAACAGATTCAATAGCTACTTTGATCCTGAGGTTACAAGTGCATATCTTGGGTCACCTGTGGCAGTGCTGTGATCTGAGTTAATAAATTACCTCCACCTCCTCCATCTTGTTTATCTACAGCATTTGCTCTCTCCCAAGGAAGGCCTGGCTCAGCTTCCAGAAGCATGCCAAGCACAGTCACCACCAACACACAGCAGTCCAGGGATAAACGGCTCAAGGGCATTTAATAACATTTGCAGCTTAGTGAACTGAAATGGTTTTCCAGAGAACTGAGATTCAATTTGAATGTTTTTCCCAATACTCCGTGAAACACCAGAGGATCCCAAGGACGTAAGGCTAACAAAATTCAGGGATGTGCCTATGTTGTAGATACCCTGTTTTCCCTTCTCATACGCTGAACAGGGTTTGTGTTATCTACCCTAATACCAGTTTCCAGGGTTTCCTCTGAATTCTTCGCCAGAAAAATACAAATCCAAGTACAGAAGGCCACTGCCCTGCAGTGCTTCAGCAGAGAATCCACTCCTCTCTCCAAGCTCCCATCTGGTTGTTAAAGGCTGCAGGCAGCCCTGGCCCCCACACCTGGATATGCCTGTCCTTTCAAGGCTTGCCTTGAATGTGACTGAAATCCAGCCTGCCGAGGTGTGATTTGGCCTATATAAATTTTTTTTTGAGTTAGTTGCCAGCATTTAAAAATCAGGAAATGTCATGCAAAATCCAGATTCCTAGCCTCTCTCAAAGCAGTGATGGTCTGGCATCACCACCCCTGTGTTCCCACATGCCAGCAGTTGGCATGCCTTGAGTAGCAGCTGTAGCAGCTGCTCTCTGCTTGGCCGAGGCCTGCCATCCCCCAGCCGCTGCCTCCTTGCAACTTGCTGGGCCACACCTTTCCTAGATGTGGGTTAGGGAGCCCTTTGCAGAGTCCTTGATTCCTTAGTTACAGGGAATTTTCACTTGTCACCTAACATGCTAAAGAGTCATGAAGCCAAATCCATTCATTTTGACCTAAACTGTCATGTGGGAAACATTTTTGTTTTATTTTGTTTCTCAGATTGAAAAAACAACTCAACTTGTAGGAAGTCGATACATGCTTATATTACATGGTAGTTTTTTTTTTTTTTTTTTTTAATTTCTCAAAAGAAGAGCAGGATAAAAACAGCCCAGGCAATTTGGTGAACTGAAGCCAGGAGATCTTGGTTGGTTCTGGCCTCAACTTTATAATCTATATTAATAGCTATGCTTTTTGCAAACATATTGCTAAGTACTAGACTTGACATCTTAAATATGCTTTTTTTTTCCTGTCATTTGCAGTAGCAAAGTAGATTATATATTTACAGTTGTACAGGTAAAGAAACTAGCCCTTAAGGAGTGAAGTAATTTGTTTCAAGTCACATAGCTAGTGACCAGATGAATTTGATTTCAAATTCAGGTCTCTGAATTTAAAGTCTAGCATCTTAGGCATATGCTTGCATTATGTCATTGCAACCCTATGAAGTTAGCATTCAGTTCAGTTCAGTTTGGTTCAGTCGCTCAGTCATTTCCAACTCTTTGCGACCCCATGAATCGCAGCACACCAGGCCTCCCTGTCCATCACCATCTCCCAGAGTTCACTCAGACTCATGTCCATCAAGTCAGTGATGCCATCCAGCCATCTCATCCTCTGTCGTCCCCTTCTCCTCTTGCCCCTAATCCCTCCCAGCATCAGAGTCTTTTCCAATGAGTCAACTCTTCGCATCAGGTGGCCACAGTACTGGAGTTTCAGCTTTAGCATCAGTCCTTCCAAAGAAATCCCAGGGCTGATCTCCTTCAGAATGGACTGGCTGGATCTCCTTGCAGTCCAAGGGACTCTCAAGAGTCTTCTCCAACACCACAGTTCAAAAGTATCAATTCTTCGATGTTCAGCCTTCTTCACAGTCCAACTCTCACATCCATACATAACTACTGGAAAAACCATAACCTTGACTAGATGGACCTTAGTCGGCAAAGTAATGTCTCTGCTTTTGAATATGCTGTCTAGGTTGGTCGTAACTTTTCTTCCAAGGGGTAAGTGTCTTTTAATTTAATGGCTGCAGTCACCATCTGCAGTGATTTTGGAGCCCCCAAAAATAAAGTCTGATACTGTTTCCACTGTTTCCCCATCTATTTCCCATGAAGTGATGGGACTGGATGCCATGATCTTCGTTTTCTGAATGTTGAGCTTTACGCCAACTTTTTCACTCTCTTCTTTCACTTTCATCAAGAGGCTTTTTGGTTCCTCTTCACTTTCTGCCATAAGGGTGGTGTCATCTGCATATCTGAGGTTATTGATATTTCTCCTGGCAATCTTGATTCCAGCTTGTGCTTCTTCCAGCCCAGCGTTTCTCATGATGTGCTCTGCATATAAGTTAAATAAGCAGGGTAACAATATACAGCCTTGACGTACTCCTTTTCCTATTTGAAACCAGTCTGTTGTTCCATGTCCAGTTCTAACTGTTGCCTCCTGACCTGCATACACATTTCTCAAGAGGCAGGTCAGGTGGTCTGGTATTCCCATCTCTCTCAGAATTTTCCACAGTTTATTGTGATCCACACAGTCAAAGGCTTTGGCATAGTCAATAAAATGTTACTATTTTTTTTTTTTTTACTGGTGAATAAAATGAGACTGATGCAGTTAAATCAATGGAGGAAGCTGAGTTATTTGTTTTTTAAAAAGCAAGTAAGTCCAGCATGGGTTTCCCTGATGGCACAGATGGTAAAAAAAATCTACCTGCAATGTGGGAGACCTGAGTTCAATCCCTGGGTCAGGAAGGTGTTCTGGAGAAGGGAATGGTTATCCACTCCAGTATTCTTGCCTGCAGAATCCCATGGACAGAGGAGCCTGGCGGGCTACAGTCCATGGGGTCACAAAGAGTTGGACACGACTGAGCGACACACACACACATCTCATTATCCCTGTGACTTGGGTAAGCCTTCGGTTGGAGTGAACTATTTCCCTCCGGCTCTAAAATGATATAATTTTCTAAAATAAACACACCAAAGCTCTCTATTTTCTTCAATAAGAAACAAAACTTTCAACAATTGAATGTAGTACCTGGGACTCAAGCTTCAACGAGAGCCTTTTGTACCATTTTCTTCTGCCTTCTAAGAGTTCAAGAACAAGAGGGCTAAGTGAGTTGGAAAGTATTCTACAGTCACAGTGACTGTGGCTTCATAGCATATTCATTCCGTGGTTTTGCTGGGTGAAACAGAATCAGATTACAAAGATCTCATTTGCAAAAATTCTGAGACCCTTGCATGCCCTATTGAAGAAGATTTTATTTTATCTTTAATCAGAATTCAATTTAAATAATTTAGAGTATTTTTTAGGCAGAATGGCTGTCTGAAATGTAATGTGTTCTGTAAGCATTAGATTGTATTGACTTAAAGGTTGAGTACATGTGAAAGACCATAGTCTTCAGAACTGCTGCATAATAATGCTCAGCTTTAATTTCGTATGAGAGAAACATATTCAGTTCAGAGTACTATAAATATTAAAGTGGAAGACTGATTCTTCGGTAAGTTATCCTGTAACTCCAGACCTACCAGGAATGCCATCAGCTTAGCGGTTCGGTGTCTCACCTTCTGTTTGCCTTCCTTAAACTTAAGAATCATGTCAGTGACAATTTCTGTTTTCCCTTGGATTTGACAATATGATTGTCTCCATATACTCACATTTTGTGGATATCTTTATGATACTGATGTTGAAGTTAATCCCGTGATGTCATTGAATGTCACCATCCAGTTATTTTACTGGTTCATTCCACGTCCCAGGGAGAGGGCATTGTACCTGTGCTGTGGGACCGTGTCAAAGCCCCTGTGACCCTGCCTAGGGAGATATGATCTTGTCTGAAAGAAAGTGTCACCCTCTCCCTTCTCAGCCTGGGGAACCTGCATTTCTTCTTTAAGGTCTAGATAAAAAATGACCTCTTCATCAAGCCTCTCTGCTCCCATATTGCTGTATCCCCTCCTTCTCTCATTACATTCTTCCTCCTCTGTGATCTCCTAACATTTTTTTTTTTAGCTTCATTGTACTACTGACAGATGAATTTGTAATATATTTAAAAGTATTTAAAATGAACAGTGTGATGATTTGTTGGATGTATACATTATGAGAGAACTCCCACCACTGAGTTAGTTGACGCCTGGATCACCTTGAATATTTACCCTTTTAAGAATTTTTTTTCTTTTTTTTTTTTTAAGAATTTTTTTTCTTTTCTTAGGTTCTGCTCTCAGCAAATCTCATTTATGCAATACAGTCCTATCAGCTATAATCACCATGTGCTTAGTTGCTCAGTCATGTCCAGCTCTTTTGAGCCCATGGACAGTAGCCCACCAGGCTCTTCTGTGCATGGGGATTCTCCAGGCAAGAATACTGGAGTGGGTTGCCATGCCCTCCTCTATAATCACCATACTATATATTAAATCCTTAGGTTTCCTTCATCTTATAACTGAACCTTTGTACTCTTTTACCAGACTCTCCCTATTTTCCTATCCCCTAGCTCCTGGCCACTATCTCTGTATCTATGAGTTTATTTTTTCTGTAATTCCATGTATAAGTGATACCATGTAATAACTGTCTTTCTCTGATAGTTCTCTCATAGTATGTATGGTGATACAATGCACTCTAGGTTCATATATGTTGTTGAAAATGGCAGAATTTCCTTCTTTCATAAGGCTGAATAATATTCCATTGTGTTTAGGTTGTTTCCATACCTTGGCTTGTGACTAATGCTGCAGTGAACATAGGAGTACAGATATTTCTTCAAGATAGTAATTTCATTTCCTGTGGAGAAATACCTGGAAGTGGAATTGCTAATCATGTCGGACTTCTATTTTAATTTCTTGAGGAAACACCACAGTTTTCCATAGTGGCTGTACCAATTGCAATCCCATCAAGAGAGCACAAGGGTCCCCTTTTCTCTGCTCCTCATTATCTCTGATCTTTTTGATGATAGCCATTCTAACAGGTATGAGATTCGTAGCACCTTTTATGCCTTAATCATAAGTGTACTGTGAATACCTTGTGAGTAGGTATTTTTCCTTACAACCATTGTGTGCTTGATACAGCTGACATCTGTCACACAGTAGGTGCATATATATAGAGAGAGGCTAAAACCAAGCAATTAGAAAATACTTCTGTTTTATCAGAAATCATTTTGTATCCTAAGATTAAACTTTGATTAAATGAGAATCTTTTTTTTTTCATCTTGTTGCAGACCACTGAAAATAGTCAAAATGTACTTAAAAAAATTTTTTTTCATTTCATTCAAATGAACTTCTTCAGTTTCAGATATTTTCTTGTCTTCCTGTGTGTATTAGCCTTATTATATGGTGATACGATAACCAATGACTCCTCCAGGGCAGGGTTTTAAACATTAACTCCTGCTACTCTGCCAGCCTGGGCGTTGCAAGGTTTGGGAGGAAACAGGAGTTCACAGCACAGGGTTGGTGCATTAGCTGAGAAGAGGGGGCATTCCTGCCCCAGGTATGAGCCCCTTGCTAAACAAGAGAACCACACACTCTCCTCAAGAGGGCGAGGATGTAAACTCCTGTCATGTATATTTAACACTCCCCATGTACTAGGCTTCCCTTGTAGCTCAGTCGGTAAAGGATCTGCCTGCAGCGCAGGAGACCTGGGTTTGATCCCTGGCTTGGGAAGATCCCCTGGAGAAGGAAATGGCAACCCACTCCAGTATCCTTGCCTGGAAAATCTCATGGACCGAGGAGCCTGGTGGGCTGCAGCCCATGGGGTCGCAAAGAGTCGGATACAACTGAGCGACTAACACTTTCTTATGTACTAAGCAGGGGCTTCCCAGGTGACTCAGTGGTAAAGAATCTACCTGCTAGTGCAGGAGATACAGGACTGTGGGTTCAATCCCTGGATCAGGAAGTTCCCTTGGAAGAAGAAATGGCAACCCACTCCAATATTCTTGCCTGAAAAACTCCATGGACAGAGGAGCCTGGCAAGCTATAGTCCATGGTCTTGCAAAGAGTCAAGTATGACTGAGCAGCTGAGCACAGACACACACACATGTTCTAGGCACCCTGGCCCTGGCCTCTCTTGATACATATGGCACGCTCCCTCCTTGAAAGTATTTTGATATAGGTATGAAGAAAGGTGGTGCTGATGGTAAGGAATCCGCCTGCTGATGCAAGAGACGCAGGTTCAATCCCTGGGTTGGGAAGATCGCCAAGAGGAGGAAATGGCAACCCACTCCAGTATTCTTGCCTGGAAAATCCCCATGGACGGAGGAGGCTGGCAGGCTGCAGCCCATGGGGTCCCAAAAAGTTGGACACAACTGAGCACACACACAGAGAGATGAAGAAATGATGTACAGACACCCAGCCTTTAAGTAGGGAAAGCAACAACAGCTAGTAAGAACTTGCCAGGGAAATAAGAACAACATGAAATGGGAGGTAGGTTTAACAGTGTACAATGTTCTCGCAAAGCTTAATTAAGATACTAATATGCCGTAGGGCCCAACTCATAATAGTTATCAGCCGATTAGCTGGGTCCTGGAGGTTAAAAAGCCTCTTGATGAAAGTGAAAGAGGAGAGTGAAAAAGTTGGCTTAAAGCTCAACATTCAGAAAACTAAGATCATGGCATCTGGTCCCATCACTTCATGGGAAATAGAAGGGAAACAGTGTCAGACTTTATCTTTCTGGGCTCCCAAATCACTGCAGATGGTGACTGCAGCCATGAAATTAAAAGACACTTACTGCTTAGAAGGAAAGTTATGACCAACCTAGATAACATATTCAAAAGCAGAGGCATTACTTTGCCAAAAAAGGTCCTTCTAGGCAAGGCTATGGTTTCTCCAGTGGTCATGTATGGATGTGAGAGTTGGACTGTGAAGAAAGCTGAGTGCTGAAGAATTGAAGCTTTTGAACTGTGGTGTTGGAGAAGACTCTTGAGAGTCCCTTGGACTGCAAGGAGATCCAACCAGTCCATCCTAAAGGAGATCAGTCCTGGATGTTCATTAGAGGAACTGATGCTGAAGCTGAAGCTCCAATACTTTGGCCACCTGATGCGAGGAGTTGACTCATTGGAAAAGACCCTGATGCTGGGAGGGATTGGAGGCAGGAGGAGAAGGGGACGACAGAGGATGAGATGGCTGGATGGCATCACTGACTCAGTGGACATGAGCTTGGGTGAGCTCCAGGAGTTGGTGATGGACAAGGAGGCCTGGCGTACTGCGGTTCATGGGGTTGCACAGAGTCCAACGTGACTGAACTGAACTGAGGTTGAAATGAAGTGTGGGAGTGTTTCAGAAAGAGGAGGTATATCTGTCCAAGGTCAGTGAAGGTTTCAGGCGAAGTTGAGGGTTAGTCGGTCATGTATAGAAAGGAGGTGAAAGCGTTCTGACCTTAGTCTCTAGAAAAGGAGAAAGAATGAGCTGATATTAATGGCCAAAGTCTCCTTTGCATAAACATTTATATTAATACGAATTCCATTTTTTTTAATGAAAGTGAAAGTCTCTCAGTCATGTCCAACTCTTTGTGACCCCATATACAGACCATGAAATTCTCCAGGCCAGATTCTTGGAGTGCGTAGCTGTTCCCTTCTCCAGGGGATCTTCCCAACCCAGAGATCGAACCCATGTCTCCCACATTGCAGGCAGTTTCTTTACCAGCTGAGCCATCAGGGAAGCCCAGGAATACTGGAGTGGGTAGCCTAGCCCTTCTCCAGTGGATCTTCCCGAACCTAGGAATCAAACCAGGGTCTCCTGCATTGCAAGTGGGTTCTTTACCAACTGATGATGGTTGATTCTTATTATGGATAATGAAACCAAGTCCCCCAAAGATTGAATCAGTCCAGCTACATTTGCACTGCTGGTATCTGGTGAATGCCATCCACCTTATTTTGACAGATGGAATTCAGAGCTGGGAAAAACTAGGCTATTTTTGGCCTACAGGCTGTATTTTGTTTATCACCATCCTGATTCTTGGAGGCACATTATCTCACAGAATTGATTTCAGGTGTTAACCACAGCACCTTTTTATTTAATATTCTTACAGCAAAGCCACAGCTCATCAAGTACAACAATCTCTCATTTTTGTTTAACTTGAAATGTACTGTTGGACTTCTCAACACTTTTTTTTTTAATCAATTTTTGTAATTGTAATATAAGATAAACTAAAGCACATAGATGTATATATAAATACATAAACAAATAGCCTCCTTAAAAATTCTAGGACTTCAGCAAGCAGGGAAAAAAAGAGGAGTGAACCTTCCATTTCTGTATTTTTCTTTTCATCATGGAATACCTAATAAAAATGTTTAGCTTTTTTTTTTTTTTTAAAAGAACAGTGCTTCAAGTTTGATGTCTTTTTAACTTTCAACCCTGTTGCAGTTACTTAAAATATATGTATGAATAGATACCTGTACACGAATGTCTATAACCTTGTTGGGTTTTTTTTTAATCTCCTGGAGTACTTGCCTTAGAAGTTATTTTCCAAAAATAAAAGTAACTTCCCATATCTTTGACTGCCTTTCTCATCAAAGGCCACAGTGACTGCTTTTGAATTCTTTTAACTCATTTGCAATTCTAAAACTCTTTTGTGGGATAAGGATGCTGATTGCAGCTCCCTCTCCTGTCTTTAGCAGTTTGCTTTTAGTCAGCTTTGCCAGCTACTGTCTGTATTTACACTGGCCACAGGGTGTGACCCCATTGCCCTCTTTACTGCCTATTCATTCCAATGCTGACATTGTATCCTTCCCTCAGCAGTTGTTCTTTTGGACCATAAAAGCTGAGAGAGAGAGGGACAGAGGCCATGGAATCCATCTAATGCCATGTCCACACTTTACAGAGAAGAGGAGGGGTGTAGAAAGGCTATAACCAGACCAGCATAACCAGCATGGTAGTGATTTACAGATACTGCAGAGGAACTTATGTATGAAAACTCTGAACGTAGTAACACCATAATTTTTTGGTACTTGTGGATAATAAAGGCTTAAAAGCCACATCATGATTGCTTTGCCCTTGTTATAGCTTAGGGTTTCTTCATCCTCACAGCATGACCGTGCACTTCCAACACATCTTAGGACAGATTGAAAAGGTTGAGAATGGAGGGCTGTGTAGTCCCCAGGCTCAGTCCAGGAGAATGGATAACGTGATGCTTGAGAGATTGCAGAGCGGACGAGTAGGGCTTAAGAGGAGGAATCCAGGTAGACAGTTACAGTGTCGGAGTTTTACCCATGGTTTGTGGAGCTTAAGCCACGTGTAGGATACAGGAGTAAGCAATGGGGACCACTAAGGGCACAACAGCCACGACAGACAGATCTCAGGGAAAGTGGCTCAGATGGACACTACCACCGAGGCTCAACCTTGCCTCAGACCCTAGTTCTTTCTCTCCCATTAGGAGTATGCATAGGGACACTGACCAGTGGGGAAGCAAATTACCTTTTTTTTTTTTTGGGCCACAAGGCATATGGGATCTTCCCTGACCAGGGATTGAACTCATGCCCCCTGTGTTGGAAGTGCAAAATCTTAACCACTGGACCACCAGGGAAGTCCCGCAAATTACCTTGCTATGATGCACTGGGCTTGGGTCCAAACACTGCAGGAGAAAATTCTTTTAAGAGAGTCAGGATTAGTCAGGCATCCCCCCCAAAGCAGTCGTCTCTGTGCCCACTTTCATTCTCTGCTAGCAAAAAAGGGACCATCCTCTAGACTGACCACCAGCCCCTCCTCTGAGGAGAAGAGGATGGGAAACAGAGAGGCCATGCTCACTTAGGACACGAGGCCCAGCAGGGAAACTGAGGCCTGGGGAGCTCTTGCCCAGTGCGACAATGATACCAAAAAAAAAAACTCAGCCTCTGTGCTCAGATGCCGAATTGAATTTTAAAGACAGGATTTTGGGTGATGTGGAAAAGAATAGGTTTATTGCTTTGCCAGGCAAAGGGGGACACAGTAGGCTCGTGGCTCCAAAACTGTGTGTCCCAACCTGGGAGGGCTTGGTGAAGAGTTTTATAGCAGTGGTTCAAGGGTAGGCTTGCTAATAAGATGAGGGCGTGTGCAGGACTTGCTCTGCTTTGGCCTCCAGTGGTCTCCTGATAAGCTTCTTGAGGTTATCAAACTCTGATCTTCTCTGGAAAGAACGCTAGCATCTCGCATTTGTTGGCAGTTGTAGTTCTGTAAGTTCAGTGCCGTGCAGTCACTTAGTCGTGTCCTACTCATTGCAACCCTATGGACCGCAGCACACCAGGCTCCTGAAGCTCACTCAAGCTCAAGGCCATCGAGTCGGTGATGCCATCCGACCGTCTCATCCTCTGTCATTCCCTTCTACTCCCACCTTCAATCTTTCCCAGCATCAGGGTCTTTTCCGGTGAGTCAGTTCTTCACATCAGGTGGCCAAAATATTGGAGTTTCTGTTTCCACATCAGTCCTTCCAATGAATATTCAGGGCTGATTTCCTTTACGAGTAACTGGTTGGATCTCCTTGCAGGCCAAGGGACTCTCAAGAGTCTTCTCCAACCCCAAAGATTAAAAGCATCAGTTATCCGGCACTTAGCTTTTTTATTGTCCAACTCTCCCATTCATACATGACCACTGGAAAAACCATAACCTTGACTAGACAGACCTTTGTTGGCAAAGTAATGTCTCTACTTTTTAATATGCTGTCTAGATTGGTCATAGCTTTTCTTCCCAGGATCAAGCGTCTCTTAATTTCATGGCTGCAGTCACTATCTGCAGTGATTTTGGAGCCCCCAAAAATAAAGTCTCTCACTGTTTCCATAGTTTCCCCATCTATTTGCCATGAAGTGATGGGACTGGATACCATGAATGTTGAGTTGTAAGCCAACTTTTTCACTCTCCTCTTTCACTTTAGAGGAGTGTGAGAGGCTCTTTAGTTCTTTTTCGCTTTCTGCCATAAGGGTGGTGTTATCTGCATATATGAGGTTATTGATATTTCTTCCGGCATTCTTGATTCCAGCTTGTGTTTCATCCAGCCTGGCATTTCACATGATGTACTCTGCATATAAGTTAAATAAGCAGGGTGACAATATACAGCCTTGATGTACTCGTACCCAATTTTGAACCAGTCTGTTGTTCCATGTCCAGTTCTCACTGTTCCTTCTTGATCTGCATACACATTTCTCAGGATGCAGGTAAGGTAGCCTGGTATTCCCATCTCTTGAAGAATTTTCCACAGTTTGTTGTGATCCACACAGTCAAAGGCTTTGGTGTAGTCAATAAAGCAGAAATAGATGTTTTTCTGGAACTCTGTTGCTTTTTTGATGATCCAACGGATGTTGGCAATTTGATCTCTGGTTCCTCTGCCTTTTCTAAATCCAGCTTGAACATCTGGAAGTTGGTTCATTTACTGTTGAAGCCTGGCTTGGAGAATTTTGAGGATTACTTTGCTAGCGTGTGAGATGAGTGAAAATTGTGTGGTAGTTTGAACATCCTTTGGCATTGCCTTTCTTTGGGATTGGAATGAAAACTGACCTTTTCCAGTCCAGTGGCCACTGCTGAGTTTTCCAAATTTGCTGGCATATTGAGTGCAACACTTTCACAGCATCATTTTTTAGGATTTGAAATAGCTCAACTGGAATTCCATCATCTCCATTAGCTTTGTTTGTAGTGATGCTTCCTAAGGATGCATCCAGGATGCATTCCAGGATATCTGGCTCTAGGTGAGTGATCACACCATCGTGGTTATCTGGGTCATGAAGATCTTTTTTGTATAGTTCTTCTGTGTATTCTTGCCACCTCTTCTTAATATCTTCTGCTTCTGTTAGGTCTGTACCATTTCTCCCCTTTATTGAGCCCATCTTTGCATGAAATGTTTCCTTGGTATCTCTGATTTTCTTGAAGAGATCTCTGGTCTTTCCTTTTCTATTGTTTTCCGCTCTTTCTTTGCATTGATCACTGAGAAAGGCTTTCTTAATTCTCCTTGCTGTTCTTTGGAACTCTGCATTCAAATGGATCTATCTTTCCTTTTCTCCTTTGCCTCTCACTTCTCTTCTTTTCTTAGCTATTTGTAAGGCCTCCTCAGACAGCCATTTTGCCTTTTTGCATTTCTTTTTCTTGGAATGGTCTTGATCACTGCCTCCTGTACATTGCCACAAACCTCTGTCTATTGTTCTTCAGGTGCTCTATCAGATCTGATCCCTTGAATCTATTTGTCACTTCTACTGTGTTATCATAAGGGATTTGATTTAGGTCTAGTGGTTTCCCTACTTTCTACCATTTAAGTCTGAATTTGGCAATCAGGAGTTCATGGTCTGAGCCACAGTCAGCTCCTGGTCTTGTTTTTGCTGACATATTGAGCGCAACACTTTAATTGCATCATCTTTTAGGATTTGAAATAGTTCAATTGGATTTCCATCACCTCCACTGGCTTTGTTTGTAGTGATGCTTCCTAAGGCCCACTTGAGGTCTTGTTATAGTTCTGTAAAGGTATTTAGTTTTGGGGGCTCCAAAATCACTGCAGATGGTGACTGAAGCCATGAAATTAACAGGTGCTTGCTCCTTGGAAGAAAAGTTACGACCAACCTAGACAGTATATTAAAAAGCAAAGACATTACTTTTCCAACAAAGGTCCATCTGACTTTATCAGCTATGGTTTTTCCAGTAGTCATGTATGGATATGAGAATTAGACTGTAAAGAAAGCTGAGCACTGAACAATTGATAACTTTTAAATTGTGGGGTTGGAGAAGACTCTTGAGAGTCCCTTGGACTACAAGGAGATCCAACCAGTCCATCCTAAAGGAAATCAGTCCTGAATATTCATTGGAAGGACTGATGATGATTCTGAAACTCTAATACTTTGACCACCTGATGCAAAGAGCTGACTCATCTGAAAGGACCCTGATGCTGGTAAAGATTGAAGGTGGGAGGAGAAGGGGACAACAGAGTATGAGATCTTTGGATGGTATCACCAACTCAATGGATATGAGTTTGAGTAAACTCCACAAGTTGCTGATGGACAGAGAGGCCTGGTGTGCTGCAGTCCATGGGGTTGCAAAGAGTCGGACAGGAATGAGCGACTAAACTGAACTGAAAGGTATTGTTATATGTATCCCTTGAGAAGGAACCAAGACCCTGCCCCTAGGCTGTGGCCGCACGGTTGTTTCTAGGCTGCTGCTCTTTTGTCTCTGCCTCTCCTCCCTTCCCCGATTAGCAACTTTTTGAATCCTTTGGAACTTAGGGAAGGTCATGGAGGCTGGAGTCTTTGCCCAGCAAACAAGAAACAGTGGTCAGAAAGGCTTCCATGTCCAGCAACTCCACAGGTCCTGCTCCACTTTAAGAACAGTATACAGCAGTGCTTCCCACATGGCCCTAATAGTAAAGAACCTGCCTGCCAGTGCAGAAAACATAAGAGACATGGGTTCGATCCCTGGGTCAGGAACCCCCTGGCGGAGGGCGTGGCCACCCACTCCAGAGTTCTTGCCTGGAGGATCCCATGGACAGAGGAGCTGGAGGGCGGTAGTCCACAGGGTCACAAAGTCGGACACGAATGAACCAACTTAGCATGCAGGCACACACATACAACGGTGCAGCTCAGCAAACCCAGGGGGCCAGCATCATGGATTGGGAAGTAGGAGTAGGGAAGGGCAGAAATGTTAGAAACTGCTCGCCTTAAGCAGGATCAACCCAGGACCTGAAGGTTCAGGAGACCTGGAGGTAGGAGTTCTGGAGGATCAGGGGAAGACCCAGACAGTCCTGGAGACAGAGACAATCGCCCCAGGCCTCTTTCCCTTCTCTCAGTGAGCTAAGAATCAGCTGACAGTTTCTAGTGACATAGGCTACTGAGATGAATGTGTGTCTCATTTACAGGTGACTGCAGTGATGGCTATCAGCTTGTGAATCTGTACACTCTCTTTATGACTGAGTAAAGCAATTTGGTGTCTTCCTCATGACAGTTTTGGTATGTTCCTCATGACGAGCTCTTGTTTTTGGAGAGAGAAAAAAGATAAACTAAATGTTGTTATATATTTCTATATATGTCTTATCTCTTCTGTGTAAGAGAAATGGTGATGAGAATTAGAGGACGTACATATATCTTTTGAAATTAACTAAGGACATATGGAGCAAAGTGGAAAGTCCTGGGCTTTGAAACCATGCCTACACCCTAGGACAGTGATGGGGCCTGGGCACAGGTGCTGCGAGAAACGCAGTCCAGAGGCAGAGCTCAGAGGCCCCTGTGATCTGGACAAGACATCGATGGTGGTCTTAGGGATCATTGAGGGACAGGTAGACTCGAGAAAGGCAAGTGTCAGAGCCCCAGTCTTCAGCTGGACTTCAGAGGGAACCAGGGTTATAGGAATTTGAAAGTGTTAGTCACTGAGTCATGTCCAACTCTTTGCAACCCCATGGGCTGTAGCCCATCAGGCTCCTCTGGGATTCTCCAGCAAGAATACTGGAGTGGGTAGCCATTCCCTTCTCCAGGGGATCTTCCTGACCCAGGGATGGAACCCAGGTTGCATTGCAGGCAGATTCTTTATCACCTCAGCCACCAGGGAAGCCCTGCAGGAATTTGACTGTGTAAGAGCTGGGGGTACAGTGCAGGCTACAGAATAGGCAGTGGGACATATGGGAAGGAGGCATAAACCCAGGTAACAGAAAGCAAACCTGAAGCACAAGCGTAATTAGAAGAAAAGTGGCTTAACTCCGAGATCCCAGGTGTAGAGTAGAGGGACTGGATCCTTGCTGCTCAAAGTCAAGTTTGGAGTGGACAGGGCTAAATGCAGCCGGAGGAGAGAGGCTTCGTTACTGCCCCCATTTTACAGATGGGGAGGCTTAACACTTCATGAGGCTGGCTAACCCTGAGTCTTGCAGTCAGGGTTTGGGGAGACCAGCTGGACCCAGCAGTCTGCTCCAAGAGCAGTACTCCACTTCCTGATCTCCACCCCTAAAGGCATGACCTTGGGGAAGACCAGAAGCTTTGTTCAGGCATGGTGCTAGGCTTTTTAAATACACCACCACATTTATTCTTGATAATCCCCGGGGAGATCAGTTTTGTTCCTCTCCCTTTATGGATGAGAAAATACAAGACTGAATGGCTGGCTCAGTGTTACACAGCTGATAAGTGACAGAGTCTGGATTTTCGCCACGTGTTTCTGACTCCAAACCCCATCACTACATTAGGAACTGTTAATACAGTTAACAGGCTTCCCTGTCCTGAATTTTGGCTGTAAGTAAGGGCTAAGGTGATGGACAGGGAGGCCTGGCATGCTGTGATTCATGGGGTCTTAAAGAGTCAGACATGATGAGCGACTGAACTGAACTGAAGGAGTAAGCTGTCCGCTAAATGGGAAATTTTTTTATTTTAAGCAATTTATTCAAATGAGGAAATATACAAAGTTATAATGTATAAGTACAAAGCTTTCTCAGAAAGCAAATTGAGATATTTTTGTGCATGTTGAGATTTCCAGATTGCTTCTGCACGATTTGCCAGATGAGCACGGGTTCTTGTAAGACCTGGGTTTGAATCCTGGGATCACCTCTGGCCACGTGAAGCACTGAAGACAGCTGCTTAACTTATTTCCTTGTCCAGGACAGGAGGATAGTATTACCTGTTAGGAAGGTTATCAGAAACATTAAATAAGAAGAGCATATACGTTTCCCAGCCTGGGAGCTTGGAACATATAGATACCAACAAGCAGTAGTCTTCTTCAATTCTATCTCATGCTGTCTGTCGTATTTCATGGCTGCTTGCCCACTCTTAGGAGTGGGTTCATCATCCTGCCCTGCCTTTCTTATTCTCAGCCAACAGAATGAATGAAATCTGATCACGAAAAACCTAGCACACAGGAGTTTTCAGTGCCACAGGGCTGGGCACGTGGATGCTTTGAAGTCTGGGGTTTAGAGGTA
Source organism: Oryx dammah (assembly GCF_014754425.2). NCBI lineage: Eukaryota > Metazoa > Chordata > Mammalia > Artiodactyla > Bovidae > Oryx > Oryx dammah. Next base: position 9,911,808 of record NW_024070196.1, read on the forward strand.
TGTTTGAATCAGGCAAAAAGAGGTGGATTATGCAGTATGTAAGTTTGCCATCCTTCAGCTGAGGCTTGGACTTGCAGGTGCACCTATCTTCATGCAGTGTTTTGCCCGCCTGTCAGAGCGGTTAGTGATGTTTCCATGTCAGACGTACGCATTACAAGGCAGCCTAAGTGTTTTCCCCTGCAGAGATCTGTTTCTGTTCTGTATGACCCTCTAGGTATAAACATCTAAAGGACACTTCTCATATGTATGAAGTCATAGAAAGAGCAAGTGCTGTAACAAAAGAATTCCAGGTATGAATCCCAGCCAAGCTAGTCACGTGATTTAACTTGTCTTTATTTATTTCTTATTATTTAGTTCTGGCTGTGGTGGATCGTTGCTGCTGTGTGTGGGCTTTCTCTAGTTGCAGCAAGTGGGGGCTATCTGCTGGTTGTGGTCTGCGGGCTTCTCACTGCGGTGGTCTCTCTTGTTGTGGAGCATGGGCTCTAGGGCACAGGTTTAGTCGCCCCACAGCATTTTGCATCTTCCCGGGATCTAACTGGTGTCCCCTGCATTGGCAGGCTGATTCATAACCACTGGGCAACCAGGGAAGCCCCTGGTCACATGACTTAACCTTTCTGTGTGTCTAGTGACAAAATGGAGATAATAGAACCAATCTCACAGGGCCTCCTCCCCATAGGATTTTAAATCACAGATTAAATTATATGATTGGGAAAGCACCTGTCACATAATAGGAATTCAGCAAATGTTAGTTCCCTGCCCACTGCCCTGAATAGCATATTAGTTTATCTAGATAACAGATGTTTTTGCATAGTCAAATACAACTAGGTTAAATTCCTACTATTAAATGTGTAGGATGCAAGTCATGCCTCCTGAAAAAAAAAGTTCCTTGTTCCATGGTAGTAAGTTACTTGTCTTTTCTTATTACACATCATAATAACGTGTTTCTCAGGGTTAAAAGCATATGGCACTTGGCTTTTGTCGTACAGTATTTTCTTTGATGATCTTTTACTGAAATAGGCAGCAGGCCTAAAATTTAAATCATGATAATTAGAAGCTTTATATATATGTGTATATATATGTGTATACACATATATATATATATATATATATTTTTTTTTTTTTTTTTAATGAAAAACACATCTTTCACACTGAGAAAAGTGTTTATCCGGGAATCTTGTGCTGACCCACATGGGAGGCGCTCTTATAATACCGCAGGGAAAAAATATAAGTCCATTCTGACTTCTAAATTAAAATCTTAGACTCCCCAGATCACAGCTTCAAAAGATCTGCGTTTAAAGGTGGCAAAGGCAACCCGTACTTACTTCTCAAGTGAGCTTTCTCCCCCTCTCTGGCATTTTAAAGCCGGTTAATCCAGGTTCCCTCATAAAGCTCAGCAGTGGCGGATCATTGTTCATTGGTTTATTATGGGCAGACCAGACTGGTTTCAACTGAGCAGAGGAAGTTAATTATCAAATGTTTTAGCTGGCTCGAACAATGAGTAACCAGTTCTTGTTGGACACCCTCTGGCTCACCAGGCAACGTTATAAGATGGGGGTGGGGCTGGGGGGGGGGATGAGAACTCACCCATCAGAATCTGCTCTGCGGGAATTTGCTGGGACTGCCCTAATCTGTTTCCCAGGTTGTTCCAACCAGTTCAAGAGCAGTTAAACAAGGTTATGTAAGTGTCATGTGATGCAGCCCAAAATAGTGACTGCAAACACAGGCTGCTGTTGCTGGGCAGTTGTCGACTGCCTTAAAAAAAAAAGAAGTCCTCCAGCTGGACGACAAATGGACCTCTGAACGTGAAAAGGAGATTTTTTTAATTTTTATTTTTACTTGAAGGATAATTGCTTCACAGTATTGATTTCTGCTATACATCAGTATGAATCAGCCATAGGTGTGCATACGTCCCCTCCCTCTTGAGCCTTCCTCCACCCTTTCCCACCCCTCCAGGTTATCACAGAGCCCCAGTTAGAGTTCCCTGAGTCATCCAGCAAATACATATGGTAGCGGATATGCTTCCATGCTGCTCTCTCCATTCCTCTCACCCTCTCCTTCCTCCCCCGCCCATGTCCATAGTCTGTTCTCTATGTCTGCATCTCGATTACTGCCCTGAAATAGCTTCATCAGTACCATCTTTCTAGAGTCCACATATATGCTTTAATATACGATATTTGTTTTTCTCTTTCTGACTTCTAAATGTGAAAAGGAGATTTAAGCAAGAAGTTCATTTTAAAAGGAATTTGGTCCAAGTGCCTTTCTGAGGCTGAAAATGCATGACATGTTTGGAAAAGCATATGCTGCTGCCGAGTCACTGCAGTTGTGTCTGGCTCTGTGCGATCCCGTAGCCCACCGGGCTCCCCCGTCCGCTGGGCTCTCCAGGCAAGAACACTGGAGTGGGTTGCCATTTCAAGATCTGATTATTCAAAAGCATCCATCAGGGGTAGTTCAGTGAAAAGGATTCTTTAAAAGTTTGGTTTGCCATTAAAATGCTATGTTCTTATGTTTTGAGAAATAGCAACAACAAAACCATCAGGTTTGCTCACGGCTTCGGGCGTATAACAAAGTTATTGAGCACTATTTCATTCAGAGACTGATAAATATTAAACTATTTCATGTTACTGTCCCTCTTAGTTAAATTCTGTGGTAGCTTCAAGGTGTGAAAAAGAAAATTACATTTCACGTAGCACAGTAAGCATGAAAATAGGTTTTAAAGGAAAACAAGATTCTGTGGTGAAATGTAGTTGACAGGTTTTTTTTTTTTTTTAAGGGAAACAAAAACAACAGAAAAAGGTTTAAAATCTGCCTGAACTGTCAGCAAGAATTTGCACCCTAAGATGTGGATTCCCGCAGCGATCGCATCCGCTGGGTTGCCTGCCTTTCTGGGGGGGCAGAGATCCTGAAGCAGGCATCCCAGGAGGTGGGCAGAGGGGCCCATGGAATCCTGGGTGCAGAATTTGCACCTGGGAGGCCCCGGGTATCTGTCCCTGTGGTTGAGATCTGGGTCTCAGAGCCTCTCTCTGGGGTTCTTTCGTCATCTCGAAGGGACCTGCAAAATAGCCCTGCATTTTCCCCACCTGTATTCTGAGCAAACCGAAAATGAAAGAAGTGGTGGGTAGAAGGGAAAATAGAAACTTTTTTTGTTGTTTGGTAAATAACTTGAAGGATATGGCTTAATGGTAAGAGCGGAAAACAAAACGAAACCGAGGGAGGGCCCTCCTGCCTGTGTCCCAGATTTAGATGCAGGGACAGGCAGCAGCACTGGGTCATGGCAGGGCCCCCAGGATTAGAGGCCGTCCTGCTCCCAGACGAGGAGGAGAATGGTGCTGAGGCAGGCAAGTCAGACCTTCTCAGACGCACTAGTCAAGGCAGAGAGAGTAAGGCAGACAGAGAGGGGCCCTAGGTGTGGCTCCCACGGAGCTGCCTCTGCCTGGAAGGAAACAGTGGGCCGGGGGCGGGGGCAGAGGCCATCCCCTCTGGGATGCCCAGTCTAATCCCTAGGCATGGCTTTTCTGGGAGGATGGGAGAGGACCTGGCATGCTAGGCAGGGCCAGATATCAATATTCAGTGTGATGAGAAATCATTTTGTTTTTCAAGATGTAGAATTTGGGGCATCCTGTTCAGTTGAAAATCACTTTTATTCTCTGCCTGGTGCAATGCCTGCTCGTAAGATTGAGTTCAACCACCTTCTCCGTGCCTCTTTCTTTAAAGATTCTAAAAGGTATTCGTGGGCTTTCCTGGTGGCTCAGTGGTCAAGAATCTGCCTGCCAAGCAGGAGACGCAGCTTTGATCCCTGGGTTGGGAAGATCCCCTGGAGCAGGGCGTGGCAACCATGGTATTCTTGCCTGGAGAATCCCATGGAGGAGCCTAGCAGGGCTGCAGTCCATGGGGCCATAAAGAGTTGGACACCACTGAGCGACTAAACACCACCACCACCAAAAGGTATTTTGTTGTTTTTCAAGCTTCTAGAACATGGTTCTTTCCATATCTAATCTGACCTGCCAACTTCAGTATTTTACTTGGTGAAAGGGGACAGTCTTGATTATCAGCCTTGCGTAGCTCCCACGTGGAAGAAAAGGAGATGGAGTATTTCCTAGATGAGGTGGTTAGAGGCACAGAACATTGCTAGGGACGTGAAAGAGGTGTGCGTACGCATAGATGGTGCTGAATATGAGATGAGTGAAGCCAGAGAAGAGCAAAAAGAGGACGCCTTCCTGACGTCAGAAAGAGCTGGGAGGGGCACGACAGTTCACAGGTGCCGTCCCAAACTAGGGATGAACGTCCGCCTGGGTCAGCCAGCCTTAGGATGCCTGCAGCCTTAGGACCTCTCTAAGGATGGTGCTTGTGATGCAGGACTGACCTACGTGTCTGTACATATGAAGTGGAATACAGATATAAATAGTGACCCATCTTCTGACTTTTTCCACTTTCTTAAAATAAGCCTCGAAATACGTTGTCGTTAATCCCAATAATAACAGTAAAACACCAATAGTAAAGACACCAGTGGAGATAATGACCCAGTGTTACTGTATCGGATCCCCCTGAGGCTTGCATTTCCCCAAATGGCAGTCAGTTTTGCTCAGCATATCCTGGAGCCGTGCCTCCCTACCTCTCTCCCCTCTCCGAGCTCCAGAGGCTCAGTGTCACTTTGAATATGTAAGAGTTTGGACTTAAGAGTTTAAGTAGTGAGGGGCCCAAAAAGGCCTTTAATCAGAAGGATGAGCTAATCAGATTTGTGATTCAGAAGGCTCACTGTCCAGACGGGGCTCATGGCCCCGAGTGGCTGCTTAGAGGAGACCTGGGGGTCCAGGGGGTGCCTCCTGGATCACTGCTGGGTACAAAGTGGAGGACAGCACCAGGGGACCTCCCTGGCATTCATTTCAACCAGAGTAGCTCTTCTTTTCTGGTGTTAACAAATTGAGGTCTGCATAAGAGTTTTTTTTTTAGAAAGCTTTTGAAGGTTAAGACTTCTTTGATTTAGAAATGGGGAAATAGTAGAGGCAGGTAGACTCATTACTAGTCCCTTGAGATAATGAAGATAATATGGAATAATGGATGAGGACAGCAGTAACCCGTAAAATAGCAATAGTCCAATGATAACAACTGTGACCAACCTGGACAGCACATTCAAAGCAGAGACATCACTTTGCCAACAAAGGTCCGTCTAGTCAAGGCTATGGTTTTTCCTGTGGTCATGTATGGATGTGAGAGTTGGACTGTGAAGAAAGCTGAGCTCCAAAGAATTGATGCTTTTGAACTGTGGTGTTGGAGAAGACTCTTGAGAGTCCCTTGGACTGCAAGGAGATCTACCCAGTCCATTCTAAAGGAGATCAGCCCTGGGGTTTCTTTGGAAGGAATGATGCTAAAGCTGAAACTCTGGTACTTTGGCCACCTCATGCAAAGAGTTGACTCATTGGAAAAGACTCTGATGCTGGGAGGGATTGGGGGCAGGAGGAGAAGGGGACGACCGAGGATGAGATGGCTGGATGGCATCACTGACTTGATGGATGTGAGTCTGAGTGAACTCCAGGAGTTGGTGATGGACAGGGAGGCCTGGCGTGCTGCGGTTCATGGGGTCGCAAAGAGTCGGACACGGCTGAGCGACTGGACTGAACTGAACAGCTGCTGCCAGTCATGGCCCCCTTACTGGAGGCCTGTGACAGCTCCCAGTGCCATGGGCGGTATACTCATCTTCGGGGGAACTCGTGAGATAGACACCTGGATGATTCCCATTTAATAGAGGAGGAAACTGATGGACAGAAAGGTTGAGTCACTCGTCTAAGGTCATACAAATAGTAAGCAAGAATCCAGACTCCAGAAGTTTAACCAAAAGAGCCTGAGGAAAGGGGCGGAGGTCCTGGTGAATGTGGAGAGGATTCAAGGAAAGCTCGAGGGAAGGATCGTGGGGATCTTGTGAGGATCTCAGGGAGCGGGGTGTGACCCAGGCGGCTCCTGATTGTGACCACTGGTCGAAGCTTTAAGGATAAGGATGTGAGGAGGCTGGAAGGGGGCTGTGTGAGTGGTAGGGTTGTTAAGCTTTAAGTCTCGGGCGTTCGGGTGGGATATTCCACAGGTAGGTGCTTGTGTGGGTCTGAACCCCAGAAGGCAAGAGAGGGCTCAGGAGCCCGAGGGGCACTGCCCAGGCCTGGGCCGTCCTCTCGTCACCAGCGTGTGTAGATGCTGCTGGCTCCTCCTCTGAACCCCTGCCCTCCTGGGCGTCCACCCGCCAGACCACTTGCTCCCTGAACATGGAGCTGTGTCTCTGCCTTCCCTGTGCTCATCCTTTGCTGGGGGTGCCTGAGGTCTGTCCTCTCCATGTTTCAGATCCACAACATTCTTCAAGGCTTACGTCAGATGCTTTCTCCTTCTATAAACCTTCCTCATCTCCCCATTCAGGTATAATCTTTTCTGCCTTTAAAGTCACAAGAGTACCATATGATTCCTCTTAATCACTTAAATTTTCCCAGCCTTGAGAAAGGAAGGGCTTGGAAGAAATGGACCATGTGTTGCTTCTTTTTATCTTGCGAAGAAATCTTTGCTGAATGGAATTAAATCATGGTCTGGGAACTCATTTTAAATCACAGACATAGAAAACAAACTTATGGTCTCCCAAGGGGAGTTTGGGATTAACATATACACACTATTATATATAAAGCAGATAACTAACAAGGACCTACTGTATAGTACAGGGAACTATACCCAGTATTTTGCAATAACCGACAAGGGGAAAGAATCTCAAAAATAAATTTATGTATGTATAACTGAATCATTTTGCTGTATACCTGAAACCAACACAACATTGGCAATCAACTATACTCCAATAAAATCAATCAATCCCAGAACCTCTTTTTGTTCTTTGCAAGGGTCTTTATTTTGGGGGGGCTCCAAAATAACTGCAAATGGTGACTGCAGCCATGAAATTAAAAGATGCTTACTCCTTGGAAGGAATATTAAAAAGCAGAGACATTACTTTGCCAACAAAGGTCCATCTAGTCAAGGCTATGGTTTTTCCAGTAGTCATGTATGGATGTGAGAGTTGGACTATAAAGAAAGCTGAGTGCAGCAGAAGAATTGATACTTTTGAACTGTGGTGTTGGAGAAGATTCTTGAGAGTCCCTTGGACTGCAAGGAGATCCAACCAGTCCATCCTAAAGGAGATCAGTCCTGGGTGTTCATTGGAAGGACTGTCGCTAAAGCTGAAACTCCAATCCTTGGGCCACCTGATGTGAAGAGCTGACTCATTTGAAAAGACCCTGATGCTGGGAAAGATGGAAGGCAGGAGAAGGAGAAGACAACAGAGGATGAGATGGTTGGATGGTGTCATCAACTCAGTGGACATGAGTTTAACTAAACTCCGGGAGTTGGTGATGGACAGGGTGTGCTGCAGTCCATGGGGTGGCAAAGAGTCGGACACGACTGAGCAACTGAACTGAAGTATTTGCTATCCTTACCAGGCAGAATGGAGTCCAGTCTCCCAGATTCACCTTTCGTCTGCCCCTGAACATGTGTGCCTACTGAGTTTGAGTATTAAGTCGTAACTGAAAACAGGCAGGGGAGATGAGGAACAATAATCAAGGGAGCTATAACTTTCCAGCATCTTACACAGCTCTTACAGTTTGGGGCACTGCTCTAAAATTCTTAGCTGAGTTGCAGACAGCTCAGAGAGTCCGGCTTTTTGTCCTGTGCTGACCTTAAAGGATATAGTTCTCCATTCTCACACCCTTGCCAGCCTTTAGAAAACGTTAAGGCTTGAAGATGAGATCAGAGCTGTGTAGTATTTGTCCTGTCTCAAGTGGACACTTTTCATCTAGAAGCCTTCCTAATTCAGTGGTCATATTTGTTTCCAACAGGAAATTCTTTTCTTACTTATATTTAATTAAGATTTGACTGTGTTTGTTCCTTGGAATTTCTCATACCATTTTTTTTTTTTTTGAAAGACTGAGCTAACCAAATGAATGATGGATGATAAATATCACCTTTTTATCCTGAGTCCTTACCTCAGGCCAGGCATTGCCCTTCTTGTTTATGTATATTAATTTGAATCCATCTAACAACCTAGTTGTCAGAGCTTCCCGGGTGGCTCAGAGGGTAAAGCGTCTGCCTGCAATTCAGGAGACCCAGGTTCAATCCCCGGGTCAGGGAGATCCCCTGGAGAAGGAAATGGCAACCCACTCCAGCACTCTTGCCTGGAAAATTCCATGGACAGAGGAGCCTGGTAGGCTACAGCCTATGGGGTCGCAAAGGTCCGACACGACTGAGGGACTTCACTTTCACTTTAACAACCTGGTCGGGCTTCCCAGGTGGTACTGGTGGTAGAGAACGTGCCTGCCAGTGCTGGAGAGGTAAGAGACACAAGTTTGATCCATGGGTCAGGAGATCACCTAGAGGAGGAAATGGCAACCTACTCCAGTATTCCTACCTGGAGTATTCCATGGACAGAGGAGCCTAATGGGCTGTTACAGTCCATGGGGTTGCAAAAGAGTCGGACACAACTGAGTGGCTTAGCACAACAACCTGTAAAGTAGGCATTACTATGCCCATTTCATAGATCAGGAAACTGAGGTTCAGAGCCATTCCACTGTTTTTGGCAAAGCAGCTCATAGTTCCCTGTTGACTGAGGTGGGATTGGTACCCAGGTGTATCTGGTTACAAAGTCATCCCTTACCCCTGTGTCTTTTCCTTGCTGCCTTCCATGTTTCTACCTTTTCCATTCTAGCATTATTGATGCTTTGAGACACGATCCCTATGTTATACAATCTGTATTTTCTCATAGGGGATCAGCCCTATAAGAAAAATTTGTTTCTTGATTTCAAAGGAATTGACAGTTTTAAAAGACACTGTATTGGGTTTGGTAATTTTTTAAAGAATAAAATTTAAACAGTGTTAAAAGCAGTATCATTGTTGAAAAAAGCAGAATTATTCTACAATTAAAAGCAGTATCATAGTTGAAAAAACAGGAAAATTGATACTTTTTTTAATTTTTGAACTCAACTTTGGTTTGTTTGGGATTTGGGTTTTTTTAAGTCTGTATTTCCCCTTTGATATGAGTACTTGTTTCCCTGTAAGTTAATATTGCAGTAACTAATCTTCCTGGTGCCCTGTCCAAATTTACTCTAACCTTGGCAGCCTTCTATTTTCGAGAATGGCTTCCTTTTCTCCTAAAAGTAACCACTCCTTCAGGCAGGAGGTACCTTGAACTGGTACAATAGATGCATGAGTGACTGAAGTTGCCTGAGCCCCGCTGGACAGAATTGTTTCTTAAACAAGATGTTTTTACATCTAAATGACTCTGCAATGGCTGTAATTTAAGGCAACCTAACCAATGTCAGTGGAGGGTGATGTGAGCCTTACAGGAAAAGTATTTAAGACTTAGGACACCAAGAAGGCACATGTATCTGGCTTGGGATTCTGACTCTGCTTTAAGCTGTTTCTGCCTTTCACAGAATCCTCTACTGCCGTCTTGCAAGCCCTCAGAGGTCTTTTTCTAAACTCTCATGTGTGTAGATTTCCCCTCTAAACTGTTATATGTGAAAAGTATGGTGCTGGAGATGGGACAGAAATGATTTGTGTATTATATGGGTCTTTTGTAAACCAGTGCATTATAAGCCAGTAGGTCTTGTGTGAGTATTCATTACTGCAAGTTTGTGTCTATATACAGCATTCCAAATGAACGTAAAAGTTCTGTTTGTCAAGCAGGATACTGTTTGTACCATATTTCTACTTTCTCAATTAGTTTGTAGACCAATACTCCATAGTGTTTCTCCTAGAGTGCCTGCGGATGGATGCTTAGCCCATTTGTGTAAAAGTTTTACTTTAAAGGAGTATTTTGGAATTTTTCAATCATATCCCATTTATTTTAAGCTTTTATTTCTCTCCATGTTGTGAAATTATGCATTTTTTTTCCCTTTGGAATATCTGTTACAGTGCTTGCTACTAGGTAGGTAGACTAAACTTTCTCTAAATTTTTATGAGGAAAAATGACCCCCTCTAAGCTTTAATTTATTTGCCTTCCATTCTTGAGTATGTATACATATCATTAGGGTACTGACATGGACAAAATAGGTTATGGATTTCGGGGCTTACGGATGGAGTGGTCACTGGATTATAATCTTTATTCAAATAGCCAGAGATGTTGATTTCTTTCTTAAAAAATACATTAGTTGCTGGTAGCTTCTCAACCATGTTTTGAAAAGTTTAGCTATTTATAGAAAGGGTCCTCACCTTCATCCATTAAAATTTGTCCCTCAAAAAGCAATAATGTAAGTAGTTTAATACTTCTGAGAGGAAGTAATATGAAGGTTGAATCTTATGTTCTCATCTCCCTTTATGGAGGTAGTCTTCAGGGAGGTTCTTCATTTATTTCTAGCTCTTTGAGTTCTGACAAGAGGTAAGATTACAATTCTAGTCTTCCTTGTGCTTGTGTGGGGTCATTGGACTAAATCTAAGCAGTGAAGAGTGAGTTGCCCACTCTAGGCTGGAGCAGTGGGTTTCCTAAGTCAGACTCCACAGCTCCTCTGCCCTGACTCCCAGCAGTCACTGTGGTGGCTGTTCCCATCAGCCTGGGGCCCAGGGTGGGTACACAGAGAACAGAATTCCCAGCCTGTCTGCTGATGCCTAATTAATCTGTACCAAAACCCAACTTTTAGCTTGGTTTATTTTTCTCTCTTGTTTTTCTCTTTCTCATCGATCTCTACACTATAATTTCACTCCTTCTATTTGATTTGCTTTTAGTTTTTATTTTTTCTAGTTTTTTAAGCTGGAATCTTCAGTCATCAATTTTAAACCCTTCTCCTTTCCTAGACTAAGTATATGAAGCTAAAAATTCTACAAGGACTGCTTAAATGTATTTAATAAGTTTTATGTTTCTGTTATTCATTTTGAAATCTTTGCTAATTTCACTTGTGATTTCTTCATTGACCCATACATTTTCTGAAGTATGTTGCTCAATTATCAAATATGGGACTTGTCTATATATCATTTTGTTGTGTGATTTCTAATTTGGTTCCTTTGTGGCCAGCAAATATATTGTACATGATTTCAATCCTTTCAGAATTTTGAATTTGTTTTATAGCTCAGACTATGTCTGTCTCAGTGAATACTTCATGTATACTGGAAAAGAACATGTGTATTATTCAGTTATGTGCCTAAGTGTTAATTGATCCAAGATGTTTGAAAATCTCCTGTATCCTCACTAATTTTCTACGTAGTGGTTATTCTATCAATTGCTGAGAGAGGGGTTTCTAAATCTCCAACTATGATTTTGGACTAAGCTTTATTTGCCTTAATCCTGACAATTTTCACCTGATGAATTTTGAAACTCTGTTGTTAAGTGCGTTGATATTAGGGCTGTTTATATCCCAGCTTAATAACTATGAGTGGTAGTTTTTATCTTTTGTGATACTTTTCTCTTGAAGTCTGCTTTGTCTGACTTTAATGTAGCTGCATCAGCTTTCTTATGCTTACATTTTTCATTGTATATATATGTATATTCCATTTTTTAACATTCACCCTATGTGTACCTTTCTATTTAAAATGCATCATAACACACACTTAAGTATTGTCTTTTTTTAAAAATTCAGTCTGCCATCTTTGACTTTTAACTGGAGTGTCTAAACCATTTACATTTAGTATAACTCTTTCTGTACTTGAACTTCTCTCTCTTATCCTAGTGTTTGTTTTCTTTGTGTTTCCTCCTTTACTTGTTCTTCTGTTTTTTCTTTTCTGTCCTTTCTGGATTGAGTATTTTTAGTATGCCATATCTTTTTTGTCCCTTAGACTACACTTCGTGTTTTTATTCTACTGGCTGCTTATGGTAGTATTTCTCAAACATTAGTATACATCAGAATCACAGGAAGGGTTACATAAAACAAAGATTTCTAGGTCCCACTCCAAAATTTCTGAACTAGCAGGTCTGAAATTGGGTTTATGGATTTTAATTTCTGATAAATTATTAGGTAATGCTGATGCTGCTTACCCAGAGCAAGAAAATCATTGCTTGAGGGATTACAAGATGTACTCTTAACTTATCATAGTCTACCCTGAATAATTTATGCCATTTCAAGTACAATGTAAGAAACTTAGAACAGTAAAATTTAATTTATACCTTTTCCTATACTTTGTGCTATGTTTTTAGGTATTTTATAAATCCCATAATACACATTTACTTTGTTTTAAACATTTGACTTTCGAATTTAAGAAAAGAAAGAAAATTTCTCTAAAATTTAGCTGTCTGTCATTTCTAGTTCTTTTCTGTACATCCAGATTTCAGATTTCTCTCTGATATCATTTCCCTTTAGCATAAAACTTTCTTTTTTATTTCTTATAATGTGATTCTATTATCAGCCAATTTTCTTCACTTTAGTTTATCCAAAAATGTCTTTATTTTACCTTCATTTTGAGGAATGTTTTCACTGGTGCTACTGAATTTAAAAATAATTGTATGTTATTATCTGGCCTTGATTGTTATAAAGTCAGTTTTTACTCTTATCTTTATTCCCCTTTACATACTGTAATTGTGGGTTTTTTTTTCTTTTTGCTTTGTTCTGGCTGCTTTAAAAAAATTTTTATATTTGTTTTCAGCAATTTAACTATGTTGTAGCTTAGTGGTTTTCTTTGTATTTATCTCTTGGGACATTTGATAAAATTGTTGTTTTAGTCAATTTGGAAATTTCTATATATTATTTTCTGACCTCTTCTCTCCATTCTTTTTGGAACTCCTACTACAAGTATGTTAAATTACTTAATGCCACCACATAGGCCACAAGTACCTTGTTCTTTTATCTTTTAATTCTTTTGTCTTTGTGCTTTAATTTTTATGATTCTATTTATATTTCTTTAATTTTACTGAGTTTTGTGTCCAATATATTGTTAATTTCAACCCAAAATGTTTTGTCCTCAATAGTATATTTTACAGTTCTCTGATTTCAATTTGTTTTCATCGTGTCCAAATCTCTTCTGAGAGTTTCCATTTCTTTCTTTTCTTTTTTTCATATTTTCTTGTGTTGTCTAAAATATCAATTTAAAAATCCTTATCTGCTAGTTTCATACTCTGGATCATCTGTGAGTCTGTTTCTACTGACTCAGTTTTCTTTTGACTCTGGTTTGTATTTTTCCAGTAATTACTGTTGTATCCTAGACATTCTGGAGACTCCAGGTTCTGTTACATTTCTCTGAAGAATATTGTGTTTTAGTCTAGTAGTCAAATTACTGACAGATCATTTTGAACTTACAGGGCCTTTGCTGTATGATTTTTCAGGGATGATCTGTTTTTGTTATACCTTTAACCCTAAAATTAATGCTTTAATCCTGAGATACATTATTTCCTCCTAAGGAGGAGGAAATTTAAATGGAATTTAAATGGAAAGCCAAAGGAAATGGAAAGATTGAATCCTTCTAATTTAGTGAGATTCAAACTCTTTCTCCTTGTGATTGATAGTAACTAAAATACCCTGCTTAACTGTTTAAAGCATTAAATTCTTCCACCCTTTGACTCTTTGGAGTTTCATGCTCAATTCAGAGGTCAGCTGAAAATTTGAGGAGTTAATATATCCACACCTCATGATATCCCCTCCTTTCTGGACTATCTATTCTTCTTCAATTTTTATGGTTTGGTTGGTAAGTCATGTGTGACTCTTTGCAACCCCATGGACTGTAGCCCTACCAGGCTTCTCTGCCTATGGGATTTCCCAGGCAAGAATACTGGAGTGGGTTGCCATTTCCTTCTCCAGAGGATCTTCCCGACCCAGGGATCGAACCCACGTCTCCTGCTTGGCAAGCAGATTCTTCACCGCTGAGCCACCTGGCAAGCCCTTGTCAGTTTCTGGCTGTTCCTAAAGTTCCAAAGGGGCTTCCCTGGTGACTCAGCAGGGAAGAGTCTGTCTGTAATTCAGGAGACGCAGGACATGCGGGTTCGATCCCTGGGTCAGGAAGATCCCTGGAGGAGGAAATAGCAACCCACTCCAGTATTCTTGCCTGGAGAATCCCATGGACAGGGAGGGGAGCCTGGCAGGCTACAGTCCATAGGTCACAAACAGTCAGACACGACTGAAGCGACTGAGCAAGGGTGCACACATTTACAACATCCCAAAGCCTGTTCTCTGCCTTCTCTGGCAATTAGCACTTAGGATTTTGCTTGGCTTCCATTCAGCCTCCCCTGAAGGACATAAGAGTCCAAGACCCTCAGGAAGAAAATCCATTCAACCATGAGGCAGTCTGTGGTGTTCTCTTTGTTCCACAGTCAGTCTTCTCCCAGCTTCTGCTTGCTTTTGGTTGCTCCCCAGTGCCTTCACATCTTTTTTCTCCCCTTTTGTGGACAGTTATAATTGTCCTCTATAGGAGGTTTATCTGATTCAAGCTATTCTACTACTAAAACTTAAATTCCTCCTCTAATGGACATATAAGTGGAATAAGAAATCTTTGTTTCCTTTAACACTAACATTTTTTATCCATAGGATTATTCCTGTGGCTATATATTCTGACTAAAATAGAGCTATTAACTTGCATAGAGGCCATCTCAGAGAACCTCCAGCTGAAAGTAGTAGTGTCTGCTACTTCTTTTCTACCTCCTTAAGACGTAACCTTCAGATTCATATTTCTAAAATACACCTCTGGACTTCACATCCTGTAAGCAAGAATCTCATCACCTGCTGAATAAAAGGAGTTTCATTCAAAGCCTCCACTGTCCGGCCCATGTTGACGTTGTAGTAGAAAATTACTTACCTTTGAAAGCCTGGGTTATGACTTACACTGGATTAGCTATTTTTATACCAGGAGAGCACAGTGTTTTTTAAAAGACATGATCAAAAGTTTTTTAAGTCTTCTAAATGCATTCTCTCATTTTCATTGTGGTTTTTTGGTTGTTTATTTTATCATAGATTAATGGACAGGATACATATTGCCTATTTGTGTAGGTGTGATTCAGATCTTTCATGTTTACAGATTTAAAAATATAAATGACAGATAAAACTAGTATGACATCCCCACAGCTGGCCTTTAAACTCTCCCATTCTGTTTGGGTGGGAGATGAATTGGTGATTGTGACCAATGTCTGGTTTCTACTAACTGGTAGAAACCAGATACAATAATTCAGTGTATATGGAAGGACATTTTCTGCAGCTCTTACAGTAACATGAATTTTTAAAAGATGTTCATTAAAAAGAAATCCCCATAGTACAATCCTAACTCTTAGAAGTGTGTTTTTGAACACCCAGAAATAGTGTGTGCATTGGACAGTGGCCATTTCTTATGCATTATTGTATGCTTACAGCTAAGAGACTTTGTCATATTTTATCATGGATTCTCAGAAATGGAAGGAACTATAGAACACCCCTGCCCCTGATGCAAATGTTTTATGGCCTTGCACACATAATAGGTTCCCAATAAATAATTGTTGAATTGAAACCACAGTTACATTTAGTTATTTGTTTGGACATTGACGTTTATTCAATTCAGTGTACATTAGAGATGAAATTTCTGAATTTGTCTTTAATTTCACATCATGAAAAAAGGCACATAATGCTGATTGCCAGTGGAAATACTGGGTGATAAAGTAAAGTATGCCTCATTCAAACAATGTTCCTTTGCTTATTCTTTCCAAAGAGCATTCAGTATCCTGTTGGACCACCAGTAAATTATATTTCAAAATTGACATTTAGAAAGACCCTGACCTTGAGACAGAGCAGCTTTGTCCGAATTCTGCTTCCAGTTCCACCTTTTGGGGAGGTCACCTGATCAGTTCTAGTATGAGTTTCTTCTTGTGAACAGTAGCAGTAATAACTACCTTACCTATGTTGTAGGGTTGTTGTACGACAAATAAAATAGTGCCATAATATTATGGCCTTAAAATTTTATTTTTATGGTAACTTCTGAAGATATTGTGCAGCATTGTGAAATGTTATATTAATTGGTTCTAGTCTTTCCTGTGGGTATTGATTGCCTTTCTGTAATTATCTACACCTACCTATAGTGACTGAGAGCCTTTTATTTTTTTAAGAAGTCATTAGATTATTATAATGATGGACTTTCATTTCTTCCCTTTGATAGATTTCCCTATTCTATTACTGTTCTTTTATTGCAATCGTCATTACTAAAATTTACCATAATGTTACCGAGAATGAGCTCTAGATTAAATTATTTTCATACCATTAGCAATACACATTATATCTATTGAGTACTTCCTGTAATTTACTTAGTAATTATCAGCCAAGGGAATGTGATGGTACTGGGTTGAAGGGGGGTTTTGGAGCCTGTTTCCTGCTTTACAGTCATCACTCAGATTCCGTTTGCTTAGTCTGCATATTTTCAGAGACCCATGACTCAGTTCTCACATCTCTTCCCTTTCCAGTCTCCATATGATCTCATCCAGTCTCATGGCTTAAAATAATGACCACAAGCTGATTACATCTGCAGCCCAGACCGCTCCTGAGCTCCAGGCCTCTGTATCTAACTGTCCCCTACCCCGCCCCATACTTCCACTGACATACCTCTCAGGGGTCTCAAGCTTAGCATGTCCAGGACCAAGCCAGAGTAATTCCCCCTAAGCCATGGCTCTTCATTGTCTGCCTCATTTGAATTGACAGCAGTTCTGTTTTTCTGTTTGTTCAGCCCAAGAGTCTTAATGCTTCTTTAGACCCCCTTGTTCTCCGATCTCTCAGCAGATTCTAGCAGCTCTGCCTTCGGAGTGTATCTTGGACCTGACCATTTCTCATCGCTACTCCACCATCATCTTCCCCTGAAGTATAGGGACAGCCTGCCACCCATTCCCTCTGACCCTGTCCTCCGTCCACTTCAGTCGGTTTCTTACACAGTGGCCAGAGCAGTCCTACTAACCATGAGTCACGTCACTCTTCATCTCAAAGCCCTGGAAACCAGTGGTTTCCCACCTCACTGAGCCCATGTCTTGAACATGATTGGTAAGGCCTTACATGGGCTGACTGAGGTTAGCTCTTTTTCTTCATCCCCTGGTAATGTTCACTGACCCTGTCCACCTTTCACACTTGGCTGTTCCTTAAACATGCCAGGTACCCTCAGGCCCCTGTCAACCCTCGTTTGCTTTTCCCTCTGCCCTACCGTATTTTCTCCCCAAGATGTCCACACAGTTAGCACCTTCCTTTGCTTCAGACCTTTATTTTAAAGTTGCTTTCCAGTGGAGTTTTCCCTTCATTGTTTCCAAAATGTCAACACCCTCCTCACCTCTACCGCATTCTATGCCCTTGCCTTCTTTCTCCTGAGCACCTGTTACTGTCCAGCAGTTGACCATTGTCCCTAATTACTTTGTCTGTTGACTCTCTTTCCCTCATTAAAAGGTCACAAGAATGGAGACTTTGGTCTTTTTCATTGCTGCCTCTAACAGAGCTGATCTCTAGTGGAGGTTCAGTAAATATGGTATATTAATTTGGATATGTAAATGAATAATAGAGCTAGGGTACCGTTTAGCATTTTGCCAGTAGATGCCACCCTCCAAGCATATTCCACATCTGAATTATTTTGGTGCCAGTTTGACTTGCAAAATGAAATTGTTCTACATTTCTAGTTAAATGATTTGAAAGTCTTCCCATTGGAATGACATGTATAAATGGGAGCAAGCAGAGCAGCTTAAACAGCAGCAGCAGCTGGGAGTTTGGGATGAGCAGATGTAAACTAGTATATGTAGGAAGGATGAACAACAAGGTCTACTGCATGGCACAGAGAGCTATATTCAGTATCCGGTGATAAACCATAATGGAAAAGATTGTGAAAAGAATGTATATAGATTTATAGCTGCATCACTTTGCTGTACACTTGAAACTAACACAACATTGTAAATCAACTATACTTCAATCAAGTACACTTTTTAAAAAAGCTGAAGCAAGGCCTTTGTTTAGTTTGGTGCTGGGTGATGGCTGGGTAAAATGTGCACCATCTCCTGAAAGGATGCATGCCAGTAAAGTCAAACAGTGGGCAGTGCAGCTTTATTTCTTTGGAAACCTTTTGGAAGTAAACATAGTTTTAAGCTTATTATCTGCAACCTGAAGTCTCACCTGTATTCAGCTGACCATTCCTGTGCCTGTAGTATCCGCAGATCATGTTTCTCGTCTACTTTTATTGACAAAGAGATTTTAAGGCAGGAAAGAAGATGTTTCATTATCTGATTATACATATTAGTATTTTATATTAATATAGTCTTTATTTTACCAATTATTCTTTATTATTTTATTCAGGGCAACACAACTATTTGTGTGCGGGAAGAAATGACTGCATAATTGATAAGATTCGGCGGAAGAATTGTCCTGCATGCAGACTTCAGAAGTGTCTTCAAGCTGGAATGAATTTAGGAGGTAAGGTCTGTGGGTATTAGTTTAATAAGAACTGTTTAATATGTAATGTAACACTACTAGATTCTATGTACTCCCAAAATTGAAGCTAACATGAAGCAAAGATTTTTAAAAATCTAGTAAGTTCTATATACATGCTAAAACATTTTAGGAGAAAAATATTTCTTAGAAGGAGTTAAAAACAAGTATGTTATGTGGCTATGGTCAGAGTGAAGTTTTCAACCTTGAGTTTGCTAAGGTTTCAAGAACTGGGTACATAAACAAAACCAAAACAAAAATGAATGACATTTTGCACAAAGCTGTAGCTAATAGTTTTCATTACCATGTGTGTTTAGAAATAAGACCTATTTGTGTTGACATTAACCAGATAGGAATATATTGCTAACTCTAGGAGTAAAAGTAGTAAAGGCTGTATGAAAAAAATTTTTAGTGTTACAGAAATTCACCAAAAGAGTGGGGGAGGGAAAGACTTGTAACACAGAAGTATACAATATCCATGGATGGGAAGATTCAACATCCTGAAAGTGTCAGTTTTCTCTAAGTTAATTTATGAATATAACATAAGTCTAACAAAAATACTACTTGGTGATTCTAAGTTCTTAAAGAACAGCCAGCAAAATTCTGGAAATGGGGTATATAATGACAACTAGCTCTGCCACATAGTAAAGCATGTGAGAGCTACAGTAATTAAAATGGTCTATGTATTTGTTTATTGATTGTCAGATCAGCAGAAAGTCAAGAAATGAATTCAAACAATGTGAGAAGCTTGCTCATAATAAAGTTGGCATTTCAGATCAGTGGGGAAAGGATAGATTAGTTGATAGGAATTATTGTGACAGCTAGGAAACAAGAAAGTTAATCCGAATTCTTAACAATCCTCCAAGATAAATTCTGCTCTTTCAAAGATAATAAACTTTGAAATATAACACAGAAGTGCTAAAGGATTTTTTAATATTCTGCAAGTGGAATATTATTTTATATTTTTTAAGTATGAAATAAACCCAGAAGCTATAAGAGAAAAGAATTGAGAAAATAAACCCTACTTACAAACCAAATGTCACCACGAAAACAAATAAAAAAAACTGGGGGAAAATACTTGCAGCTTATAGACAAAGGGTTTATTTCTCACATAGATAAGCACTTCTGTAATTTCATAAGATAAAGAAACCAACTCATTAGAAAAATGAGACTGAATAAGAATATGAATAAAATATTCATAGGTAAAAGAATAATAAAAGAAATGCAGTTGGTTCTTGAAACACATGAAAAGATTCTCAATCTAAACCCAGTAAGAGAAATGTAAATTTAAAATGTGAGATATAATTTCTTACAAATGGCAAAGAGAAACGTTTTTCTAATATATTATTTGAATATAGCAATAAAAGTGAAAATAAATGTTAATCTTGTGCATTTTAGGTGGAAGTAGAAATTGATATAACACCTATGGAGAGCAATTTAGCCATTTCAATTAAATGTTAAAAAGGCACATACCCTTTGACTCACCAATTCCACTTCTAGGAATTTATCCTAAGTATGTTCTGGAAATGTAAGAAGTGATATATGCGTAATATGTCCAGTGTAGCCTTGTTAAATATCAGGCATACACTAGCCATTTATCTGTTCAAAATTGATTAAATAAACTGCAGAATACTCTTCAGACACAAATAAGAATAAAGGGACCTCTATATGGACTGATTATCAAAAATACTCTTTAGTGAAAAAATCAGGTTGCAAAACAGTATGATTTGTATATTACACATAGTATATCTGCTTTCAAAAAGAATACATATATATTGTATAGCATATTTCTGGAATGATATACAAGAAGCCAGAAATGGTGGTTAGCTTAGTGGAAAAGAGCGGAGAGCTGGGAGATAAGGATAGGAAGGAAAATTAATTGTCACTGTCTATTCTTCTGCGCTTTTGAATTTTATATTGGATTAATGTGTCTATTGTGTACTCCAGTTACCTTCTTAAAGGAAAGTAATCCCAAAAAGCACAGTTTTCTAGATTCCATAGATATGCGTTAGTATATATTTGTTTTTCTCCTTCTGACTTCTCTCTATATGACAGACTCTAGGTCCATCCACATCACAACAAATGACCCAATTTCATTCCTTTTTATGGCTGAGTAATATCCTATTATGTATATGTACCACGTCTTTTTTATCCATCCATCTGTTGATGGACAATTAGCTTGCTTCCATGTCCTGGCTTTAATAGTGCTGCAGTGAACGTCAAGGTACATACGTCTTTTTGGTATGGATGAACCTGTTTGCAGGACAGGAATAGAGATGCAGACATGAATTTAACAGACGTGTGGACACGGGAAAGGGGAGGGTGGGACAAATTGGGAGATTAGGATTGACATATATACATGATCTCCATATAGTCAAGGTCCATATAGTGAAGGCTGTGGTCTTCCCAGTGGTCATGTATGTTTCTGAGAGCTGGACCATAAAGAAGGCAGAGCACCAAAGAATTGATGCTTTTGAACTGTGGTGCTGGAGAAGACTCCTGAGAGTCCCTTGGACTGCAAGGAGATCCAACCAGTCAATCTTAAAAGAAACCAACCTTGAATACTCATTGGAAAGATTGATGCTGAAGCTGAAGCTCCAGTATTTTGGTCACCTGATGCAAACAGCTGACTCATTGGAAAAGTCCCGGATGCTGTGAAAGATTGAGGAGAGAAGAGGAGGGCATCAGAGGATGAGATGGCTGGATGGCATCACCGATGCAATGGACATGAACTTAAGCAAACTTTGGGAGATGGTGAGAGAGAGGGCAGCCTGGCATGCTATAGTCCATGGGATCGCAAAGAGTCGGACACAACTGGGCGAGTGAACAACAACAATAACATATACACTATTGTGTGCAAAATAGGTAGCTAGTCGGAACATGTATAGCACAGGAAGCTCAACTCAGTGCTCTGTGATGACACAGATGGGTAGGATTTCAAGGATGGTGGACGGGAGGCTCAGGAGGGAGGGGATATATGGATACATATATCTGATTCACTCCATTGTACAGGATATTAATATAACATTGTAAAGCAATTATATTCCAGTAAATAAAAAGACAAAGAGACTTCATTCTTTGATGAATGAACCAACTGGCTGACTAGTTAGGCCTGGGGAGGAACGTGGCTGCACGTAGAGTAGAGCAACCCTTGGGAATCAAGAGGAGGATGAGCTGTGGCCAACCAGAACTGCTCCTGTGCGAACCTCCTGGGTGTCCTGACCTCAGCCAGAGCAGCCCACGCTGGTCCAGAGGGCAAGCTCTGGCGCCACACTGCACGGTGAGACCCCTTGCTCTGCCACTTCCTGACCTGTAACCTCAAAGGCAGGCTGCCACCTTTCCATGCCCCTGTTTCCTTCAACTCTCCTTGATCAGCATACCGACCTCCCAGGCTGTAGTGAGAAGTAAATAAGTCAGTGTAGTGACCACTCAGTACATGTCACTGGGGTGATCACTCACTGCGCATTCCATAGTACTTTCACGCATGATCTGAGGGACGTGACTGCCCCACGTGTCATTGATGTCCAGGGAAATTAAGAAACGTGCCCCAAGATGCCACAGCCAGTGAAACGATGAAGCTACGTCTTGAATCTCTGGACTCCTGGTCTGAGTTTCTGCTCTCTTGTCTGACATCCCAGTCAATGCAAATGTGGTGCAAAAGATCACCTTCTGAAGCCTGTGAGTGAAAATCTGGCAAGATATCAGCAACTTAAAATCTAAATGGCACCAGGGTACAAATGTGGGTCAGAAAATGAACTCGAAATCAGTTTTTGTAAAATCTGCCATCTGAGTTTTAAGTGTACACACTGCGGAAGTATGTGTATCCCTGTGTAATTTTTGTATAACTATATAAATCTTATATATTAATATTTACATATTCTATATATCTATGCATATGGGGCTTCCCAGGTGGCGCTAGGGGTAAAGAACCCTCCAGCTGAAACAAGAGACATAAGAGATGCAGTTTGATCCCTGGGTCAGGAAGATCCCCCGGAGGAGGGCATGACAACCCTCTCCAGTATTCTTGCCTGGAGAATCCCCATGGACAGAGGAGCCTAGCAGGCTACAGTCCATGGGGTTGCAAAGAGTTGGACACAGCTGAGCGACTTAGCACAGCACCTCACAGATCTGTGTTGTGGGGCCCATCTGTGTGCTGTAGGATGTTCATCAGTATCCTTCATCACTACCAGTTAGATGCCAGTCTAGCGGTCCCTGCTCCCTCAGTGTGACAACCACAAATATTTCCACACTTTGCTAAGTGTCCCCTGGGTGGCATTGGAATCCAGTGGTTTACCAGTAATAGTAAATAATTGTAAGCTGCTTAACTGTGAGATATTTCCTGCTAGAATATATATTCCATCAGAGGGAGAATTTGGGTCTGGTCTGTTCATTGCTTTATCACCGGTGACTAGAACAGTGCCTGGCACAAAGCAGGTGTTCAGCAGTTGTTTGTTGAGTGAATGCATGATTAACTGGCCCTTTTTAGGGTTCTGTATTGTGAGCATTCTTCTAAGCCCTTTATATGTGTCAAACCTCACATAACATTATGTGGTCATACTGTTAATCTGCCCATTTTATTTTTAAATCGATTTTCATTGGAGTATAGTTGCTTTACAATGTCGTGTTAGTTTTTACAGTACAGCAAAATGAATCAGCCATATATATATACACATATCCCCTCCCTTTTGGACTTCCTAAGAAGTGAGTTCATGGAGGGTCACAGGAGTTGAAGAGCTGGCCCAAGGCCGCAGCCCAGGAAGTGGCAACGCCAGAACTGAAATCTCTGTTCCTGGCACAAAAGCTCATCCCCAGCGTCGTTCTTCTGCATGACATGGGTCCACTGTTGACAGACTGACATTTAAAAATAGGCCTGCTTATCTGTTAGTGGCAGCTGTGGCACCAGGCTTCTTCCTTGTGTCTATGATGGTCTCTAAGTGAGGCTTGGCACAGTACACAATTCAGGTTCACCTAACTTTGTTGTTGGTTTCTTGTATATGCAGGATAGGTTTTATGGATTTCAGTAAAACATTTTCCTAGAGAAAAAGCTTACCTTGAATCCTGAGGTCATTGAAAGTCGTGAGTCGAAAATAGGTAGAGTGGAAATTAATATTCATAAGAGTAGTACTTTCTTTAGGTTCAAGTTATAATATAACTCCTTCTGGTTCCTGGGTTAAATAATTAACTTTTGTTAATTATCCAGTCGATGTAACATACATTGTGATTTTTCTTTTATTACTTATTTAGAAGCCTTGCTTTCTGTTTCAATACAGGCAAAAAGAAATGCAAACAATTTTATTATTTTAAAAGAGATAATACTATAAAATTGTATTACTTAGATACATAGATTTAAAAGTTTAATAGATAAATAATAAAATAGATTAAAAAGTTTAATCTTTTAGTATGAAGCAGTTGTTTAAATGAAATATGTGAATTAAAAAAAAAACCTATTATACATGTTCCAATCCCACCGCTGTTTTCTTAGCAGAGCAGGCCTGCCGGGTCTCTCTTTATTCACCCTTCTTTCCTGTTACCTCTCTTGGGAGATAAGGCAGATGCAACCTCATGTAATACTTGGAAGACATTTTCTTTAGTGGATGATTGTGACCCCAGGAACGAAATTAGTCATCCCCCTTCTAAAGACAGGGCTTCCCTGGTGGCTCAGATGGTAAAGAATCTGCTTGCAGTGCAGGAGACTGGGGTTCTATCCCTGGGTCAGAAAGATCCCCTGGGGAAGGGCGTGGCTACCCACTCTAGTATTCTTGCCTAGAGAATTCCATGGACAGAGGAGGCTTGTGGGCTACAGTCCATGGGGTCGCAAAGAGTCGGACACGACTGAGCGACTAACACTTTCTAACACACTTCTAAAGACATTGACAGTTCAAAATACTTCAGAATTTCTTTTTCCTGTATCCTATCAGCTGGTTAGCATATAATCCTTACTGTGTCCCCAGACAGCCTCTCTGTTAGAAAGTGGAAGGAAGGAGGAAGAAAGAGTAGGTTTATATTTATCAGAAACCAAAGCCATTAAATGTGCCTCTTCCCCTTTTTCTGGATCCACTTCCTTCCTCTTATTACAAGCTCTTTCCCTTTTCTTTAAAATCCTGCTGATATTTATGCTTCATGCAAAGGAGAATAGAACAGAAGATGCAAGAATATCACTAGAGAAATGGAAAGGAAAATAACAGTTTTTCTGCCCCCGTGCTGGGCCACACACTTTAGCCCCTAAGAGTAGATCTAAAAAAGGTTTGGTTCTGGTTCCATGAGAATTTACTATTTTGCATAGCCTCCTCCTAAGAAATCCATCACTTTGCTTTTACTGCTAGTGATCTAAAGAGGATGATGTATGTGTGTTTTCGAGCTGCCCCTAAAATATATAAAGCATGGCATTAGGGCTCTGTGGCCCTCAGACCAGGAATGAGTCCTTTGGGTGTTTCTAACTTGACTGTACTCTGGCTGTAGAAGATAGAGGGGATCTTGGAGGTTTTCCTCTCCCGGTCCTTCACTCACAGATGAGGAACTTGGAATCCGAGATGATATCATCAGAGACTTGAGAAGTGCAACCTAAGGATTCTAATTCAGTTGTCTTTCCTCTTTTTCAAGCCACCACCCTGATTCATTTTTCATCATCTATGCTAAAGCCCAGTTTCATATTCCTTTAATGAAGACTCTAAAATATTCAAATCTTGCTTCCTGGAGCTTTAAAAATGTAAATTTCACAGATCACGGAATAGTCCCATTTCTGTTTTCAATTTACTTCCAAGGCTACCTGCAGCCATCATTTTACTTGGTTGAGCAGGACACTTTAAAGGGCTGTTGTCTCAGGTCCACCTTTTTCTCTTGGAATGGAGCATGTCACGTGAAAAGAGAAAAGACCCTCAGACACAGGGAGCAGTAGCAACAGCAGGTCTGTGGTTGCTTTTTTGAAGGCTGGAAAGAAAGCAGCTAGGTGAGAAAGGAAGGGAGACATGAGGTTAATTCTGGAAACTATTCAAAGAAACAGATACTCTTATATTCCTGATGAGAATGGAACCAGAGAGAGAGGAAGATATTTAAATTAAAATCCATCCACATAATGCAATATTAATCAGGCAATAAAATTATGGTTATGAAAATTCATAACAAAATAGAATACTTTTTGCACAAAAGTAATAATGAAAAATGAGTATGCAAAATGATTTAGGTTCCTATTATGTGATTACAGCTCTATAGGAAAAGATTTGCATGAGTCAGGAGACTAGGAAGAAATGGAAGGATACGAAAAGTGCTCGTATGTGTGAAGTTGTAACAGATAAGGTTTTTCTTGTCTCTTTTCTAGTTTATCAATCCTGATGAACATGTCTGAGATAAAATGTTTTTAAAATAACATTCACAATTTTGAACTAGAAAGAAGGGAAACCAGATTAATTGTGCTACTGAGCAGAAGAGGTAAAAGAATTCGACATACAGAGTGACGATCAGGAAGGAGGTAAAAAAGAGAGAGGAAAAAAAAATACCTAGAGACATCAGTAAGTCTTCCACTGGGAAATGCTTTGAAAACTGAAAGGGAAAAGTGAGTAAAAAACAAAAGACCCAGAGAGCAAAAAATGACAGAACCATGACTGACATGGGAAGTCCTGAGAGAGAGATCTTTTTACTTGAGGAAAATTGGCTTTATTTGCCAGCAGCTTGCTCCAACTAGCTCATTTGGTCACCTGCAAAATTCCCACACAGTGCACGTCTGGGGAGAGAAATCACAGGATCAATGCCAGTGAGAGAGAAGGTTTAATATCTGAAATCCAATAAGAAAAACAATTTTTGTATCTTTAAGGGTCTCCTGAGGCCGGATAGGCAGTAGTCTGTAGAAGTTTAGAAAACCCAAGTGTACCGAGTTTTATGAAGAAATACCATTCCTTGGGTTTTTTTTTTCCCCTTTCCATTCCTCTTGCTCGTAAACAGTAAGAATTTCAATGGGACTTCTGAGCAGGAAAGTGGAGAGGAAAATGACACATTTCTATAAATCAGTGAAAGTATGGTTTCTGAACCTTCATATATAAGTTAAGCCTTATTCATTGTCATAGTAATACAACTTGAATTAAACAACTGGTATTTTTACCTTGTGAAATTTCCAAAGGATCAGTTCTGAAACAGGCAGCATTTCAAGATGTACTATATTTCTTCAAATCGAAGGCATTTCTTTTTGTAGGCTTTTAACTGTTGTGGTTACAATTTGTAACCAATATATACATTTAATTTTTATTAGTTCCCTTCAAAACTGTAATTAAATTGGAATCTGAAAAAGAATGGACTTATCTATATGTATAACTAAATCACTTTGCTGTATACTTGAAACTAGCACAACATTGGAAATCCAATATAAAATAAAAATTTTTTAAAGGAAAGAAAAACATCAAAAAAAAAAAAAGGAAAGAAAAACATCAAAGCTAAGCAAAAGGGGGGAAATTGATGTCTTATTTAGTCACTGATCATGTCTTAGAACAGAAGCAATACAGACATTCAATATAAATGCTCATCCCTGCCAAGAATATATATACTTGTAGGTGCTCACTTGAGCCTTGTTGAGCTTATCTTGGGTCTTTTTAAATATAAAATCCAGGGATACTGGAAACCTTCCACTGGGTATACACACATGCTCGGTCACTTCCGTCATGTCTGACTCTCTTGAGACTCCATGGACTGTAGCCCGCTGCCCATGGGATTCTCCAGGCAAGAATACTGGAGTGGGTTGCCGCGTCCTTCTCCAGGGGATCTCCCCAGCCCAGGAGCTGAACCCTTGTCTCTTGTGTCTCCTGCATTGGCAGGTGGGTTCTTTACCATTAGTACCACTTGGGAAGCCCAGATGCCCATTTTTGCTTTCATTTCCTCTCTCATTTGCAGTCCGTCCTGGGAGGTCATCATCCCAGTCATACTTAACCGGCCCGTGGGCCTGAGCGCTCAACCTGTCTACCTTTGGGGTCCAGGGTATCTGACGTTTGTGGTTTCAGTAGGGCTGAGTCATAACTGTCCTTCTGAGACACGTCTCAGATGTGCAGGTCTCTGTAAGCTGGTCTGCAGCAGCCCTACAGTCTACACACTCACCCATATTTTCTGTAATACACAGTTGTTTTCCTAACTCTCTGGTAAAACAGTGGAGATTTTGTATTGTTTTTGTTTTGTTCAGGGTATTTTATATTATTGTTACACTCTTTGGAGTTACCTCAGATGACGGAGTTTTATTATAAAAATATTGCTAGTTTCACGTTTAATCTTTGGGAAATATGAGGATGTCATTTAGGAGACAATAGGTTTTTGGTTTTTATAACTTTTTCTCTTTGATTTTTTCCCTTTTTTTTACCAGCTTCTTTCTGCCACTCTCTCTCCTCCCTCCCTTGTTTGCTTTTTTAAATTTTACTGCACCTGTTTCTACTTACTGCCTTCTCTCTGTCAGCTTCATTGTCACTTGAGTATCTTGTATTCAGAATTCCCCAAAGAAGGCCCGGCCAACTGCCTGGTCACCGTGCAGGACAGAGCTTCTCACTGGGTTGAGATGGAGACAAATGGCTGCCTTTGACTCTGCTGCCCCACCTTACCCAGCCCGGCATGACCAGTTATAGGTTGCTATGGTCCAAAGCATGACAACCTGTGACAAGGAGCCTTTTGATCCCATTTTTCAAAAAGGAACTGTAAGTGTAGCTAGCGATCCGAGTACTGTGGATGCAAGACAGACTCCCGGCCATTACAATGATCTCTTAACTGTGGAGCATCTCTTAAACCATAGCACTTTTTCCAACACCCTGGTTTTATTCTGAGCTATCTATATGTTTAGAAGTAAAAAGTGTCCATTTTTAGAAAACTGATGGACAAAAGGAAATAATAGCTTTCTATGTTTCTTGGAACAGAACTGCTAGGGCTTTATTTTGGACTTTAAGACTTTTTGACATGGCTTCTTTGAAAACACACAAACCAAGACATAACACAAAAAGCATAAGGAAAACAAATCTTAATTCTTTTTAATCATTCAGTGTGTAAGATGGGTATTGTCTTATAGAATACCTCTCTAAATCTGAACTATTCTCTGCCCCTAAATGCCAGGCTCTAGAATTTTGGGTGAGCTCTGGGCTCATGGGTGAGTAGGGGTAGAGGTAATTTGGAAAGAGGGACAATCCACATAAAACCAAGTGTCATAGGTTGTCTGCACTCAGTCATCTTAGAAAGAGCTGAAATATCATGCCAGGTAAAGTCCCACCTATTCTATAGGTATCATCGACTTCACAGACTCTGATTTCTCAAAGTTACAATCATTTATTTCATTTACTTTCAATTTACAAGTATGCACTTTAAGGAATATAACTTAGGCTTTTTTCTTGCATTGGAAAAATCTTAGAGACTAGTGATCTGCAACTTGTTCACTCTTGATAAAAATCCTCTTCTCTCCTCTTCACCTACTTATATTCCAGTAAAGTCTCTGTTCGTTCTTCTAAGATACACAGAAAGCCATTCAACTGCTTAATATGTAACTATTAGAAGACAATCCTTCATATCTTGTGATAAACCATAATGGAAAAGAACATGAAAAAGAACATATATATGTGTGTATAACTGAATCACTCTGCTATACAGCAGAAATTAACACAACACTGTCAATCAACTGTACTTCAATAAATTAAAAAACAGAAACCAGCCCCCCAGTCTTCAGGAATAAGTAAGTATGATATTTAATATCATAGATGATAATTTTTCTGGGACAGGAAGCATACCTTTTAATAGCAAATGCAATTCTAACAGATTTTGAAAATATTTTTATTATCAAGTCATAAAATACATACTCATTACAGTGATTAATAAGGGAAAGGGAAAGTTCTTTGTATTAAATTGGGGGAATGAAGGTGGAAGAAGAGCCAAGACTTGCTAATTAAAAAATAATGATTTACATTTTGATGAAGAGGCTCTTAAAACCTGAACTAGCAGAGCTAATAAAAAGTTTCTTCTGAGTGTGGTGCTTCATTATTTTGAAAAGGAGGTCTGTCAACAACTGTGCTGAGTTAGGTCATGGAAACAAGAAACTCCAAAATGTAATTGTCTGTATTCCTCCTTCAGGGGTTTTATACAATATTTATTTTGAGAGCATAATGATGTAAAGTATGTTTAATAGTGAAGAAGATAACCAGTTACTCTACTATCACTTAATTATTTTTTATATTAAAATTAATCTAGCCTGTATAGGAGGGGATCATAGTATTCAAAAAGTATACCTCTGGGACTTGCCTGGCTCCAGTGGAAAAGGCTCCATACTCCCAACGCACAGGGCACAGTTTCAATCCCTGGTCAGGGAACTAAGATCCCATTTGCTGCACGGCCAAAACAAAGTACGTCTCTGATGAAGCCATCCATTGATTCTTCATCCAGCAAATATCCATTGCATGTCTCCTATGATGTTGCCAGTGTAGCCAGGCGAAGGCAGGCACCAGCCTTTTTTGAAAGGGCTAATCTCTAAGGAAGAGGAAACTTATCATGGGCCAGATAAGCATTAGAAATGTACAGCACTGTACTTAAGAACACCCTCTGTGTTGATGATAGCCCGCATCAGATCTTTCTCCTTGCTGTAGAGTAGTGTCAGCCTCCTGACTTCTGTCAATCAAAGTAGTGGCATGTCAGGATGCCTTTCTCTGACTCTGTCCCTCAATATTTGGAGAGGAGGGCGTTTATCCTGATTGCATGCTTTGTGCATCGAAATGATCAAATGGCCCGTGGGACATCATCTGGAAAGGAGCAGTTCTGCATCGTGAAATCAGAAGACCCACGCTTCTCCCTACCTGCAGACCACCTCCATTCCGATCTCAGCATCCATCCATAGACAACATTCTTCATTTGATGTTGGTGCTCTGAACTAGGACTATGAAAATTAACCCTTCCTATTCTTACCAAAGATTGAATACAACTTGACTTAAAGTTTCTGGCCATCTTAGAGATTTTTAGGGCTTACTGAGTAGCTCCAGTGGTAAAGAATCAGCCTGCAGGAAATGCAAGAGATGCAGGTTTGATCCGTGAGTATGGAAGATCCCCTGGAGAATGGAATGGCAACCCACTCCAGTATTCTTGCCTGGAGAATCTTATGGACAGGGGAGCATAGCAGGCTACAGTCCATGGGGTCGCAAAGAATCAGATGTGACTGAACACACAAACACACAGAGATTTTTAAATCATTTCTAGCCTGGGGATGATTGAGGCAGTTCTGGTCGATGTCCTTGGAATGCGTGCCTTTTCTATCTTTCGTATCTCTTGTCAGTTGTGTCCGACTCCTTGCGACCCCATGAATCACAGCACGCTGGGCCTCCCTGTCCATCACCAACTCCCGGAGTTCACCCAAACTCATGTCCATCACGTCAGTGATGCCATCCAGCCATCTCATCCTCTGTCATCCCCTTTTCCTCCTGCCCCCAATCCTTCCCAGCATCAGGGTCTTTTCCAATGAGTCAACTCTTCGCATGAGGTGGCCAAAGTATTGGAGTTTCAGCTTTAGTCCTTCCAATGAACACCCAGGACTAATCTCCTTTAGGATGGATTGGTTGGTTCTCCTTGCAGTCTAGATAGGAAAAGGAGTCCGTCAAGGCTGTATTTTGTCACCCTGCTTATTTAACTTCTATGCAGAGTGCATCATGAGAAACGCTGGGCTGGAAGAAGCACAAGCTGGAATCAAGATTGCCAGGAGAAATATCAATAACCTCAGATATGCAGATGACACCACCCTTATGGCAGAAAGTGAAGAGGAACTAAAAAGCCTCTTGATGAAAGTGAAAGAGGAGAGCGAAAAAGTTGGCTTAAAGCTCAACATTCAGAAAACGAAGATCATGGCATCCGGTCCCATCACTTCATGGGAAATAGATGGGGAAACAGTGGAAACAGTGTCAGACTTTATTTTTTGGGGCTCCAAAATCACTGCAGATGGTGACTGCAGCCATGAAATTAAAAGACTCCTTGGAAAGAAAGTTACGAGCAACCTAGATAGCATATTCAAAAGCAGAGACATTACTTTGCCAACAAAGGTCTGTCTAGTCAAGGCTATGGTTTTTCCAGTGGTCATGTATGGATGTGAGAGTTGGACTGTGAGGAAAGCTGAGCACCCAAGAATTGATGCATCTCTTGTAACAGACACTAAGAAACACCTGTAAAGATAGGCTGTGACCCTTGGGAGCCATTTGGTGCCAACCGACCTCCTGACATCTCCTTTCAGTTCTTGACCCGCCCCAACACCTCTCTGTCCCCCTGGAAACTTCAGAGCCCACTTCAGCACCACCAGAGAAACTGAGAGACACCTTGATGAGCAGTTTTGTAAAATATTTATAATTGAAGATTTCTTTCAACACAGTTTTCTTAGTCTATCAATCTTCAAGCCGTTCTTCATTCTAAAATTAGACTAATTCACAAGTGAAACTTCCAACAGTTACATCTTCATTTGCCATGTAAGTGACAGGAGTTTCATGTTAATTAGTTAGAAACATTTGCATATGTTAATTAGCTACATTTTTAAAGCCAAAACTTAAATCCCATAAAGTAAAAACACTTTTACATTTGTAAATACTCGTATTTTTAGATAAAGTTGAGTCAGATGAGAAATTTTAGGCCCGTTTCTAAAGGTGACTTATAAGAATGGTGGGAATTAGGAGGACTGTACAATTAGCTGTCTTGTGGGGTTGCTATTCCTCAGTTCTTGCTGCCTCTCCAACTCATCTTCAAGTCTTTGTTTTATGTTTTTTAATTTATTTTATTGAAGTATAATTGATCTGCAATGTCATGTTTCTACTGTTTAGCAAAGTGATTCAGTTATATACATATATACACTCTGTTTCATATTCTTTTTCATTATGATTTGTCATAGGATATTAATATACTTTGTGTGTGTGTGTGCACTCAGTCACATCCGACTCTTTGTGACCCTATGGGCTGTAACCCACCGGGCTCCTCTGTCCATGGGATTCTCCAGGCAAGAATACTGGAGTGGGTTGCCATGCCCTTCTCCAGGGATCTTCCTGGCCCAGGGATCAAACCTGTGTCCCTTGCGCCTGCTGCATTGGCAGGCAGCTTCTTTACCTGGGAAGCTAAGGTGGCACTCGTGGTAAGGAACCCAGCTGCCAGTGCAGGAGACATAAGAGAGATGGGTTCCATCCCTGGAACGGGAAGATACCTTGTAGGCGGGCATGACAACCCACTCCTGGAGAATTCCACGGGGAGAAGAGCCTGGTGGGCTGCAGTCCATGGAGTCGCAAAGAGCTGGACACGACTGAAGCGACTGAGCTCACAGCACACACGCTGACTGTAGTTCCCTGTGCTGTACAGTGGGACCTTGATGTTTTTCTCTTCTATATATAATAGTTTGCATCTGTTAACCCCAGAGTCTTGATCCTTCCCTCCCCAAGCACTGCTTGCCCCTTGGCAACCACAAGCCTATTTTCTGTGTCTATGAGTCTGTTTCTGTTTTACAGATAAGTTCACTTGTGCCATATTTTAGATTCCGTATATAAGTGATATCGTACGGTATTTGTCTTTTTCTGACTTACTTCACTTAGTATGATAATCTGTAGGTCTATCCATGTTACAGATGGCATTATTTCATTCTCTTTATGGCAGAGTAATATTCCATTGCATATGTGTGTGCGTGTGTGTGCGTGTGTGTGTGTGTGTGTGTGTGTGCGTGTGTGTGCGTGTGTACCACATCGTCTTCATCCATTCGTGTGTCAGACATTCAGGTTGCTTCCATGTCTGGACTACTGTAAACAGTGCTGCTGTGAACATCAATGTGCAGGCATTTTTCTTGAATTATAGTTTTGGTTTAGATAGAACCAGTCCCAGGAGTGGCATTGCTGGATCATAAGGCAACTGTTTCTGATTTTTTGTGTGAAAGCTCCATACCGTTTCCACAGGGGCTGCACCAATGCACAGTCCCCCCAACAGTGTAAGAGGGTTCCCTTTCCTCTGCACCCTCTGTAGCATGTCAGGTCTTTGTTGTAAACACACTCACCCATGCCCTGTGCCTGGAGACTCTCATGCAGTAAGTCTAGATGGAACAGAGGCAGCATCTTTCCTTTACAAAACTCTAGACGGTGTACAGCATCTCACCGGAGCTGAGAACGACTATTCCAGAACTTGCTATAACATTGGGAGCATTTTTCTTAGGATAAGAACACCCTTTCACTGGTTTCATTTTTTAAACCCTTTAATTTTTTCCCTAGTTAATCTTATTTCTGTTTTTCTCAAGTAGATCACTAACTGGCATCTGGTAAATATTTCCTCACTAGGAGAAGGCCCCTAAAAATATCTTAAGTTAGTATATTTGAATTTTCTTGCCAAAAAAAAAAAAATTACAAAGGGCCATGTTAGCTTTTAGTCCACTAACTTTACTAGTTTTATGCCTTACCAAGCAGTAACTTTAAACATATTTGATAAGCTGCACATTTAAATGCTACACATCCCTGGGGCAGATTGTTCAGAACTCAACGATGAAGGTAGGTTCCTTATCCCCAGAGAGCTGTGTGTGTGTTCAGTTGCTCAGTTGTGTGACCCCATCGACTGTAGCTCACCAGGCTCCTTCATCCATGGAATTTTCCAGGCAAGAATACTGAAGCGGGTTGCCATTTCCTACTCCAGCAGATCTTCCCAAGCCAGGGATTGAACCCTCATTTCTTGTGAATCCCGCATAGGCAGGCAGATTCTTCACCATTCGCACCGCCTGGGAAGCCCTCCCCGCCACTAACCCCAGAGAGAAATGTACTGAAACAATGACTCTGACTTTCCATATCGGGGAGAGAAAAGTGAGGTAAGAAAGAGAAGGTGGGAATAATCCCAGGAAGGAAATGGAGGGGGGCAGAGGGGTCCCTGGTGAGGTTTATGATTTGTTACAAGAGAAGAAACAAATTTAGAAATGCCACCCTGTGTCGCCACACTTCTGCTCACGTGCTCCCACGTGGACACACCCTCGACGTGTGCAGACATATGTATCCATTGTGGAGACGCAGGAGAGGAGAGAAGGAAGCTGGGATTGCAGCTCACCCCCACACGCATAGTTCTCAGGCCCCACCGTGGTGGCCTTCTCTCATGCTGGGGTCAGTGGGTTAGAAGGAAACCTCCATGTATCTAGTGTCTTCTGAGCCCTCAGGAGAGTCTCTGCCCAATGTTTGTTCTTCACGTAAGTGACCCACGTCCCTGTCTTTACTCAGTAGAGTTGGTTTGGGCCACATCATTAAACTTTTTCAGATAATATTAGTGATGACACTATTGTTGGCTTTCCAGCTGTTTTGTGGTTAAAGAAATGTTCTTATCAGGCTCAAAATATGATATAAAACACTTTATTGCAATACTGTTATTGCAAGACTTATTGCAATTGAAAACAGGTTCAAAATAAAACTTAAAAGAGCTTAGCTTTACTTGATTCATTTACTCTAAGGCTCACTAACTGCTCTGTTCCCAAACAGGCTTTCTTTACCAGTAGGTCAATTTTTCTCAATATATTTGACTTATTTAAAAAGAAAGAAATCTAAATCTCCTTAGGCTATTTGAAATTCAGTAGGAACGAGATCCCGTGACTCATCATAAAGCAGTGTACGCAATGCTCATTTGCCTTCACTCCCCCCACATGTGTCCCTCTCTGCTTCTTCCTGCTCCCCTGCTCTTTGGAAGGTTCTGAGCCACTTCTGGGTATCGTCCTGTGTGACCCATCCTGCCACCTGCCCTGCTGTGCCCACCCATTGTCAGTGACTTCTCCACTCTGACTCCTCTTTCTGGTTCAGTGCTGTGGACAGTTTCTGCCAACTTCTTCTTGTGGTTTTTTCAGCTCCCTTTTTCAGGCCCAACAAAGGCCTCTCATTTGCACCAAACATAGGAATACTGAGAGGGAAGCACCTATGTACCTAGGTGTATGAGTTTCCCCTTGCTGCTGTGACAAAGCAGCGCAAGCTTAAAATAAGGCAAATTTGTTACCTGACAGTTCTGAAGGCCAGAGGTCCAAAATGGGTCTCACTGAGTTAAAATCAGTGTGTCAGCAGCCGCTGTTCCTTGGTGGAGGCTCAAGGAGAGAATTCATATCCTTGCCTCTTCCAGCTTCTGGAGGCTGCCCACATTCCCGGGCTCCTGGCCCCCCTTCCATCTTAAAGCCATATTATGTGCGTTCTGCCTCTGCCTCTGTTGCATCTTCTTCTCTGCCTGTCCTTCCTCCGTCTCTCACTTATAAGGACCCTTATGATTATATTCAGCCCATGTCAACAATTCAGAGTAATTACTTTATCTTAAAATTCTCAGTTTAGTTAAGCCTGCAGGGTCCTTTTGCCTGTAAGGTAACACATTCACAGGTTCTGGGGATGAGGAGGTGAACATCTTTGGGAGACCATTATTTTGCCCATCACCTATGTTATGGTCTATATCCAACAAAACTCTGGAATTTTTTATTTTTATTGAAGTGTATTTGACTTACAATATTATGTTAGTTTCAAGTGTACAGCAAAGAGATTTGGATATATGTACTCTTCCCCAGATTCTAACCATTATAGGTAAGATATATAGTACAAGCTACTGACTATAGTTCCCTGTGCTATACAGTACATCTTTGTTGTTTGCCTCTCTTGTGTCTAGTTGTGTGTATCAGTTAATCCCGTCCTCCTAGTTTATTCCTCCCTCTGCCCATTCCTCTTTGATAACCAGAAGTTTGTTTTCTATTCTTGTGAGTCTGTTTTGCATATACATTTGTTTATATTAGTTTTTAGATTCCACATATAAGTAACACCGTGTAATGTTTGTCTTTCTCTATGTGACTTCACTCAGTACAATGATCTCTGGGTCTCCCCATGTTGCTGAAAATGGCGCTATTTCATTCCATTTTATGGCTCAGTAATATTCCATTGCATATGTGTACCACATCTTCTTTATCCATTGATCTGTCTGTGGAAACTCAAGTTGCTTCCCTGTCTTGGTAAGTAGTGCTGCTGTGCACATTGAGGTGCATGTATCTTTTTTTTTTTTAGTAATTAAATCTTTATTTATCATGTGCATATAGTTACATGCTTATTCATAAATATGTAGACTTCTGTTCCTTAGGAAGATATATATACATACACAGTCAGTGAAAAATGATAGATTGTAACATCATGAGTTAGAGAAAGGGTGTTTCCTTACTCTAGGGGAAGAACATTTTAAAAAATTGAATTATAGTTGATTTTCATTATTGTGTAAACTTCAGGTATACAGCAAAGTGATTCAGTTATATAGACTTTCAGGTTATTTTCTACAATAGGTTTTTACAAGATATTAAATATAATTCCCTCCACTATACAGTGAACCCTTGTTGCTTATCTATTTTACGTACAGTGGTTTGTATCAGTTAAGTTAGTCCCATATTTTTAATTTTTCCTCCCCACTTTCCTTTCCCCTTAGGTAACCAGAAGTTTGTTTTCTATGTCTATGAGTCTCTTTCTGTTTTGTGTATAGATTCATTTGTATTATATTTTAGATTCCACATATAATAATATACAGTATGTCTTTTTCCTCTGACTTACTTTACGTAGTATGGTTATCTTTAAGTTCATCCAGTGCTGCAAATGACATGGATGAATTAGATTTCCTGTCTTTTCCAGATATGTGCCCATCACTCTGGAATGTTTGGATGCCTTGCTGATTTTGGCCCTGTACATGCTCACCCACCACATCCCTGTCTCGTCTTACTCCCTGACACTTCCCTTCGTTTTTGAAAAGCCACTCACGTCACTGGTTCACAGCCTTCTGGCTGTGCCTTTGTCTGCACAGTTCTTAAATGGCCTGCAGATCCTTCCCTTGCGCTGATAGTTCCTGTTACCCATTCCAGACTGAACTCAAAAAATTCATCACTTCCACCTCTACTTAAATTGTACCCCTCCCAGTTCTAAGATGTTATGTATATATATACATTTGTTTTTCAGTGTTCATTTTTACTCATTTGACTGTGCCAGGTCTTAGTTGCAGCACTGGGGTTCTGTAGCTGTGCATGTGGGACCTAGTTCCCTAACTAGGAATTGAACCCAGGCCCCCTGCATTGGGAGCATGGAGTCTTAGCGACTGGACTGCCAGGGAAACCCTGCATGTATATACTGTATTAACATGTCTCCTGTAAAGCTTTTTATGACTTATTTAGGTCACATTCATTAGTGCCTCCTCTGTGCTTCCAAGTTTCTATTGTAGCATTTCATATATGTTATTGTACTTATTGTTTATAGGTATTTCTTGCCAAATAGTCTTTGACTTTCTCAGGAACAGAGTTACCCTTTTGTCTTCATATCCAGAGCATTTAACATGTAGATTCTTAATAAATGCTTATTGAATGAATGAATGAATACACGAATAGGAAGTCAAACCTTGTTCATACATTCAGTTCAATTCAGTTGCTCAGTCATGTCCGACTCTTTGCGACCCCATGGACTGCAGCTCACCAGGCCTCCCTGTCTATCACCAACTCCCAGAGTTTACTCAAACTCATGTCCATTGAGTCAGTGATGCCATCTAACCATTTCATCTTCTGTCATCCCCTTCTCCTCCCACCTTCAATCTTTCCCAGCCTCAGGGTCTTTTCAAATGAGTCAGTTCTTCACATCAGGTGGCCATACATTAGTAAGCTGAATTTAGGGAAAAAAACCTCTTGTTTGGTTATACTGTTATTAAAGGCACAGTGGATTTCATTTTAAAACAAACTCATAACTATAACAAAGATTCCAAGGATGGTATTTTAAGAAAATTCTATATAAATATTATTTTCCCATTTCTGTACCAGGAAGGTGCAGTTTACATCTTGAGCTTATATTGACTTATATACCTCAACTCAGCAACTTCTTAAATAAGAAAAAGTCTTGGCAAATCTCTTCATTCCCTGATGAGAATTTTTAAGTGATGTCTGGATTATGCTTGTTGAACCACAGTTTTTGTCACAAGCATTGGAGGGTGGCATTTGGGGACAGCTGTTGTTGTTAAGGTGGGCATTCTAGCTCTGATCCAGTAGTTCATAGTGACATATTAAATTCAAAGTCAAGGCAAGTTAGGATTAATTGACCTAGGGTAAAAGAGCTAGAGGAATGAGATTCCAAAATAAATGAAAACACAAGAATGCAAAGGAATGGAAAGAAAAGAAGACAAAAAAGAATGAGGCAAACCCAAGAAGAGTAGGTTAAGATGAAGATTTGACTGAGGAGGTTAGTGGAGTGTATTCCAAAGGTCATTAACTAAATCAGTGGAATGAATTCAGATGTGATACAAGGTCAGTGTCAGGGGGAAGTGCTGGTTTCAGAAGAGAAGAATTTGTCTCCCCAAGAACTTAGCCAAGATTAACAGAAACGCTCCACCCATATTTGAGGGGCCAGTTGAATAAAGTAGAAATGAGCAATGCTGTGTCCATAGCCGTAAATACAGAGACAGTCTTTCAGCCCCATTTCTGGGAAATAAGTCTATCATCTAAAGAAAGTGTTATCAGGGAGCATTCATAAGACCATCACTCTTGAGATAGATGTGTGCATGCTAAGTTGCTTCAGTCGTGTTTGACTCTGTGTGACCCCATGGACTGTAGCCTGCCAGGCTCCTCTGTCCATGGGATTCTCCAGGCAAGAATAGTGGAGTGGGCTGCTATGCCCTCCTCCTGAGAAAGATGAGTGCCTACATAACTGAACGGCATGAAACTTCACCCGTGATTGAAGTCACTCTTGGCAGGCCATACCTGAAAATCTCTTTACACTGTAGTCGTGTTTAATTCTGCACCTAAGTTGGTGGGTACAGGGCTACCATTCCTGGGTAAGGTGCAACTGGAAAAGGTGCAACTTCCAAGATGGGAAACAAGCTGTAAACCTGGGGTTGTGGACCTTTTACCCTCCAGGTGATGTCAGCAGGAAGTCATCCATGGGGAACAGTGCCAGCCACACAGCTGAAGGAAGATTATGTTTGGGGAGGGCGTTTGATTCCAGGAACACATATTCTTTTTAATGGATGGTTAGTAAGGACACCTATTGTAGGAAGCCCAGCTTGAACTTTAATGTAAGAATGTCGAAACCACTGAGCCATTACTCATTTATTTTTTAAACGAGTGCAATAACATACAGGTTGTGTGCTTATCAGTCAGTGGACACACGCAGGTGGTGTGGCCGTGCCTGTGAATCCTACAGCCGCTGGCTGTGATTACACCAGACTGCAGGACCCTCTCTGGCTTGCTGTAGCTGTGTCCCTGTATTGCTTGCAAATTACGTTTGTAGTTTAAACGTGTGGCGCTGATCATAACATTTGTATTTCTAAGAAACTAAATGTAACTTTTAACCATATGGATAGGTTCTCATCTTTTACAAACCCCATAACCTACATCAGAAATTTTATGCAGAATTTACCTGTGTAAAGCATAAGGGGAAACCTTTAGTGCTCCGTTCAAAGGGAATTGGCCAGCTATCCGTTTCAGCTATTTGTTGCCATAGGGGAGATCGGGCAGATATGGCAAGATTTTCCTTTCTTTCCGAGATATCAGAAATACAAACTTTCGTGCAAAATATGCCAAATTCTGAAAGATGAAAAGGAGTTTTGAAATTAACTTCAGCTCACTTTCTGGTCTATGACTTCTGCTATCAAGGAAACTAACTTTCGGAGTGTAATGAATTAGCATGCTTCTCATCTCAGTGCTCACTTGTTTTTTTTTTAATATAGTCTAGGGATTTAATTATCTTCCTAGCTTACTGTTCTTGTTTTTATCAATTTCCTTAGTGTAGACCAGTGGTTTTCAATCAGGGGCAATTATACCCCCAGGGGGATATTTGGAAAAGTCTGAAAATATTTTTGGTTGTCACAATTTGCAGTGGGAGGATGCTGCTGGCATCTGGGGATTAGAAGGCCTGGGATGCAGCTAAATATTCTATGTTTGCACAAGACAGAACCTAACAACAAAGAATTATATGGTCCATAGAATGCATAGTCATGAGGTTGAGAACTCTGATATAGGCTGTATTTTTATCCCTGTTTATCCTTCCCTTCCTCCCTCCCTTCTGTATTTCTTCTAAAGAATCTTTTCACAGATACTGTTTTTCCATCTTTCTCTAATCTTGTTCAGGTCGGTAGTTCTCATTTTCAGAATACAGAAATACACTCACATGGGAGTATTTAAAAATGAAGAGTCCCAGCCCCCACTTGTAGACATGCTGACATGCAGAATTGGGATGGCTCAAGATTTCGCATCTTGAAAAAGCTCCCAGGTAATTCTAAGAAAGACCATCCTTGGACCACAGAGAAGTAGTAAGATAATCTTTGTTTTCATAATCTCTGGCCCTACTCTTTTCTTCATTTTTAAAATCCTTTAGTAGTTGAAGTTCTCAATTACGCCCTGTTGCTTTGATTAAGCCCTTAAGATATACATAGCTTTTAATGTTTAAACTTGGGAAATAAGTACATTTAAATGTATTTATTGATAAAGAGTTGAAAGTATAATTGTATTTGGCTTCCCATGTGGCTCAGTGGTATAGAATTGGCCCACCAATGCAGGAGACACAGGTTCAATCCCTCAGTTGGGAAGATCCCCTGGAGAAGGAAACGGCAACCTGCTCCAGTATTCTTGCCTGTAGAATTCCATGGGCAGAGGAGCCTGGCAGTCTCCAGAGTCAGACAGAACTTCATACACACACATGCATAATCGTATTTGGTCCTTTCAAGTTATCCAAGTAGTTGGGTAGTATATCTTAGAGTTTTTCCCCAAATTTCTAATCTCTTCCCGATTTTTGTCTTATACCATATGTTTTCCCTGTAAGATGCTTGTTGATAGTGGTTCCCTAAAAATTTGTTTGGGGACTTCACTGGTGGTCCAGTGGTTAGGAATTTGCTTTGTAATGCAGGGGATGCAGGTCAAGGAACTAAGATCCCACATGGTAGGGAGCAACTAAGCCCCCATATGAGACAACTACTGAACTCCATGTGCTCTGGAGCCTACATGTCATAGCTAGAGTCCATGCATCACAAGGAAAGATCCTGCATGCATCAACTAAGACCCAACGCAGCAGATCAGGAAGATCCCCTGGAGAAGGAAATGGGAACCCCCTCCAGTATTCTTGCCTGGGAAATCCCATCAACAGAGGAGTCTGGTGGGCTATAGTCCTTGGGGTTGCAAAAGAGTTGGACACAACTTAGCAACTAAACAACAAAAACAAAAATAAATATTTTTAAAATAAAATTAAATATTTTTAAACATGTGAACTAGTCAAAAGCATGGACATTATGGCTGAAAATGTTGAAAATAATTCATGTTAGTGATTTCTTAACCACACTTATGCATACAGAATGTACAAAAGAAGTATTAGTTTATGCTATGTGCTTTTTCCATGAAGGCAAAATGGTGAGGGCAGTTGTAAATTCCGTAAGAGCTTTTCCTCTAAACCCTGATTGGCATTTAGAAAGACTGCATGTTTATGTCCCTGTAGGTCTCTTCCTTCAGAGGCTTCAACTCATGTCTAACCTTCTATGTGTTTTAATGTATTGAATTCAAATCACAGGGCTTTGATAGTCAGGAATTCAATGTCTTCTTGAAATTTACAGCTAGAATGATACATAGCAATGACTGGGTCATTTCTTAACGACTATCCTCTGGTATGTGATTCATTATTGTTGTTGTTTAGTCACATGCCCAGTGGTACAGGAATAGTCAAATAGAATATTAAGTTAGAAACTTATCCAAGTGGATGTGAATTTTAAATATAATAAATATGATTCTATAATATATGGGATAAAGTGTACTTTATTCAGTTACTGTCCATCTGGAAAAAATAAATTATATTTAATACTGTACAATAAATAAATCATACATTTAAAAAACTAAATGCCAAAAAAAAAGTTTAATAGTACAATATTTGAGATATATGTTTAACTATGAGAACAGAAGATAAGAACATTGTGAGGAGACACAGACATAAAGAACAGACTTTTGGACTCAGAGAAGAGGAGGGTGGGATGATTTGAGAGAATAGCATTGAACATTCCTTGTGTACATTACCATATGTAAAATAGGCAGCCAGTGTGAGTTCTACGCATGAAGCAGGGTACCCAAAGCAGTGCTCTGGAACAACATAGAGGGACTGGGTGGAGAGGGAGGTGCCGGGGGTTCAATATGGGGGGACACATGTATACCTATGGCCGATTCATGTTGCTGTATGGCAAAAACCATCACAATATTGTAATTATACTCCAATTAAAATAAATTAACTAATTTTAAAAAATATTGTGAAGCCCAGAATCCATAGAGAGAAGTATCAACAGAGAAGTACATACAAGTTAAAACTTTCCATCAAAACTCAAAAATAGGCTGGGAGAAAATATTTTCAATATATGACAAAGCTTATTATAAAATAAAATGGCTGAATAAATCACATTTTAAAACTTAACATTATTCAGCTTATAAAAATAAAGTATGAGATCTGTACCTATTAACCTAGAAAACAGCCATATCTTTTAAGAAGGAAAACGTGATTTCTGTCAAGATGAAGGCAGGAATAGAGCTTTCAGATCTATAGCACAGCTTTTTGTTGTCACTGTTGTTTGTGGCTAAGTCATCTCTGACTCTGTGAACCCATGGACGGTAGCCTGCCAGGCTCCTCTATCCATGGGGATTTCCAGGCAAGAATACTGGAGTGGGTTGCCATTTCCTTCTCCAGGGGATCTTCCCCCGTAGGGAATCGAACCCATGTCTCCTTCCTTGGCAGGCTATCCTTTACCCCTGAGCCACTGGGAAAGCCCATAGGCTTTTGTCATCTCTGGCAATTGCAGAAGTGAAGTCATTATGGGGGTTAAAAACTGCGTTTTACCTAATATGTGACTTAGACCCACATCATCCATTTGAAAATCTTAGCATAAAACTGGCCTTAACCCAAGTCAGCAGGGAATAACTGACTCCTGGTCAAGGCATCTGCTCGGGGTGACAGCCACGGGCCACCCTGTGACTCCGGAGGAGGCCGTTCTAACACTAGCAAAGCCACCAATGAAATCCCTTAATGGCAGCATCCCTTCTCCAGAGCTACGTGTGGGCCGCTGACATCACACCATGCTACAGACTGTTTAAAGGAAGGGAAACCTATCTTTGGAACAGAAGCAGAATTTTAATAGGAAAAGGGGAATCCATTTGTGAGAATAAGCAACTAAGTGCTTTGTTAAATCTCTCTACTGTAAATGTGATGTTACTTTAAAAATTACAGTCAAAGTGAAAATCGCTCAATTGTGTCCGACTCTTTGCAACCCCATGGGCTATACAGTCCATGGAATTCTCCAAGCCAGAATACTGGAGTGGGTGGCTGTTCCTTTCTCCACGGGATCTTCCCAACCCAGGTCTCCTGCATCGCAGGCAGATTCTATACCAGTTTGGTCCCTAGGTTGGGAAGATCCCCTGGAGAAGGGAAAGGCTACCCACTCCAGTATTCTGGCCTGGAGAATTCCATGGACTGTATAGACAATGAGGTCACAAAGAGTCGGACACGACTGAGCGACTAACAATGACTTAGGAAAAACTTGCAGAAATGGCCTGGTTATCCCTCCTTCTTGAACTACTTCTATCATCTCCAGAAGACAGCTCATCTTCCAGCTTTGATGGAGAAGAGCTCACTTGCTCCCATTCAGTCTGTGGTTCAGTCTTATATGTGAAGGAAAAATACAGATAAGAAATCACTGAAAGTAAAAGGACATTTAAGATTTCCTTCTCCTAAAAGTTTCTTTTTAACGAGTTAGCTTCATATTCAGAACTTAAATTCTTGGACTCTTTTTTTTTTTTTTAAGCACAGCTAAATGCTGTAAATTTAAAGAGTCCTTTGAAACCTAAATGGAAAGCATATTCTTTTAAAAAATGCTTTTTATCAGCCTGCTGAGCTAGGTTTGAGAGACTCA
Organism: Oryx dammah; assembly: GCF_014754425.2. Classification (NCBI taxonomy): domain Eukaryota; kingdom Metazoa; phylum Chordata; class Mammalia; order Artiodactyla; family Bovidae; genus Oryx; species Oryx dammah. The sequence goes on from NW_024070196.1 coordinate 9,956,000, forward strand.
CCAAAAGCTTTGGAATTTACACTGTGGCAGAATACCAAGTGAAAAAAAAGAGCAGTGTGTCTTTTCAACAGAGCTAAGAGGTCAGACCTGGGCATCGGCCCTACCCTGGCACCACCCCGCTCAACACCAGGCAGCTGAGAGGGCCCCTCCCCAGCAGTGACCTGCACCTGCCAACACCAGACATCGTCAGAGGGCCTCTGGATGTTCCAGCACAAGCTCTGTGTGCACAGAGAAGCTGGAATGAAAACGCGAGAAGCGAATGCAAAAGAATCACTTATTCACAAAAGGCCATTTGGTTTGGCTCAGCTTTGACTGGGAGTTTCCAAACCAATTCTGCCTGTATCCTGAAGAGATCCTAGCCTAGAAAAATAATTTTTTTCCAAGCCTGCACATCATTGGCGACTATTAATTCTTAAAGTCAATGCATTCTGATAATGTCAAGGGAATAGAATGTGGAGTAATATTTACTGAAAATGCATAAGAGCTAGCAACATTGGCGTTTGTTTTCTTTTTCCTCAGGCCTATTTAATTTTTCCCCCAAACTTAACTGGCAGCCTGTTAACTCATTAACATGTCCCCATTCTACTCATTCTTTTTTATATGAGTGTTTAACATGAGGATTTTTTCTGACTCTGCTGACCTGCTTTGTCTTGCATTTGTAAAATGTTCTTAATACTAGAGTGATAATATTTAGAAATACAGAATATTTTCTGTGTTATACCAGCTGTGAAAAATGTTTTTGTATCAATTCAGGGGATTACTATTTTACAATCGCTTCACCTGTTCTTCTGAGGCAGTTTTAATCATTTTTAATCATTCAGTTATAATCTCAGCATTAGTAGTCTCAACTAAAATTCATCAGTTTACTTTTCAGTTAAATAAGGTAAGGCATTACTTATAATTTGATTTAAAAACTGAAGGTGATTTTTATGTAGAACATGCTGTTAAATAATAGTCTTTGAAAGAATAATTGTAATGTGGCTCTTAGTAATTATTTTATAGTAAGAATATTGAGCTAAGAGGGATGAAATATTTTGAAAAAAAAAATTGGTCCTGGAAATAGAACTGTTTGACCTCTATATATTTTTTTCATTCCACTTCATGGTTTGTTATGTCTCATATACACAAATACTAATTATTTTAAAAATCCTGAAATTGAATTTAGGCAACTTCCTTGGTTGCATTAGAATTCTTAGACACTTCCAAACTGTAAGATCAAGTGTAAGGCTACAATTAAGGGGACCAAGGTGAGTAAACCACTGCAGTGGAGTAGCAGCAAATGCCAAGAGAGAAAAACAAGATAATTTATGACAGCCTAGAGGGGTGAGGTGGGGTGGGAGATGGGAGGGAGGTTCAGGAGGGAGGGGACATCTGTGTACCTGTGGCTAATTCATGCTGATGCATGGCAGAGACCAAAACAATATTGTAAAGCAGCTATTCTCCAATTAAAAATAAATAAAAATTTTAAAATACCTAAAAATGCTGTGCAAACCAACATTCATGCATTATATTTTATATGTTCTTTGAGAACTTATGGGAGGAGTCTTCCATTGATATTTTTGTAAAGGAAAATGCATTACCCAGTGTAAATACCCTCCTAATATATCTGTTGGGTAAACCCTTATTTTCCTATATATAATTTTGCTTAAGGTAGATCTGCTTAGCCGACTTGCCAGGTGAGACGGCTTGCTTGGAAATCCGTGTGGGTCTTCTGCATGGCATGTGCTCCAGTTTCTGACCACTTCTTTTAGGTCTGAGCTTATGGAGGGTCACGCCAGGCCTGGGGGAAAGCACAGTAAATTAAGCTGGGTGCCATCGTCCGTTTCCAGGTCACTGCCTTTTGCCTCTTTCTCATACCTTGCTCACCCTTTGACCTTGTTAGAACAGTCACGTTTCTTCATAAAACATTCTTAATGAGACCATTTACCGTGCATACCCAGTGAGCTCGTACTTCATGTAATAAATTTTCTGCTCAAACACATGCCAAGAAGGCAACTCTTGGACCTATTAAAGAATTAACTTTTTAACTGAGAGACGGCCCTTTTGCTGGGTGGCCACAGCTATCAGAGTGCTCTTTTTCTCAATTTAAGTAGATTGTAAAACTAGAGGGAGATTTTCTCTCTTCTTTTTTGCTTTTTTGCTTGTGGTGGTGTTTTTTTTAAACACACATATCTCAGTCTTGAGTGTGGCATCATTATTCCCAATGAATAAGAATTAACAGAAACAAACGTGTATTTTCTAAAGAATACTCATTTGATTTTTAAAAATATATTTGTTCAAACTCGGAACTCAGATATCAGTTGCAGTGGAGTGTAGGAAATTTATTTTTTACCTAAGAATTCTGTTTTTTTGATGTTGCAGAAATAAAATAAGATGATGTGTGAAGTTTAGCTAAACTCATCCTTATAAAAGGTGACATTAATTCATCTCTACTAACCATTTCAGTATTCCTGAACATAGGAACTTTTATTTTTAATCAGAAGTAGTAAGTCCTTCCCACACAGGTCCTGTTTTTATAATATGGATTGGTTTGATTTCTGCATTTGATTTCTCCTCCCATTAGAGTTAAGGTGTCCAAACCAGATGCAAAAGCAAAAAGACAGGCTTATCTGCTATGGCAACAGCCCCCAAGTACACAGAAGTTGACTGTCCTGCCCAGGGGATTAGGACAGAAAGCACCCACGTATTGGTACAGGTTGTCCTGTGCCGTCTGTTGAAAAGTCTGATCTCTTTACTAGAGACGCTACAGTGGCTACCTTGCTGATCAGCTAAAAAGTCACTTGGGCTCTCGGTCCTTTTCACACCCCTTTGACCTGTCGAGTTGATGCCGTCTGCACATGTGATGGGATTTCTCTATTCTTGTTTCCTATGCCATTACAATGGAGAAGGCAATGGCACCCCACTCCAGTACTGTTGCCTGGAAAATCCCATGGATGGAGGAGCCTGGTGGGCTGTAGTCCATGGGATCACTAAGAGTCAGACATGACTGAGCGACTTCACTTTCACTTTTCACTTTCATGCATTGGAGAGGGAAATGGCAACCCACTCCAGTGTTCTTGCCTGGAGAATCCCAGGGGTGGGGGAGCCTGGTGGGCTGCCGTCTATGGGGTCACACAGAGTCGGACATGACTGAAGCGACTTAGCATGCCAGTACAATAACTCACCTTCTCCTACCCTGCCACCCTAACCACATACCATCCTTGTGACCCTATACAAACTATTTACCCCTGTGTACAATGGTGCTAACAACAGTACCTACCTCGCAGGGCACTTATGAGGATTAAGCAAGATATTTTTAAAAGATTCCGTTTATCCTAGACATACAGATTCTCAATTAATGAGAGAGAGCTCTTTACCATGAACTCTTCTCCCCACTTTAAAAAAAATTAATCTCAGGATTAGGAGAAACCACAGAGCCCATTTTAAATACAGACTTGAGCAAATAGTTTTGTACCTTAGATGGTAAAACTGAAAAAAAAAAGGAAGAAGCGTGTGAACATAGGGTAGAAGGGAGTGTATAGAACTTTAGGGGATTTCCCATGGGTCTGGATGTCCTTCCAAGCCTGTGTTCAGAGATCACAGTATTTGCCCTGGAAGTATACTTTGGAAAAATCTTTCTAAAATTATCTCTCACTGTACTTACAAGTGTAAAGGATTTAGTCCTGTTTTTTAGACACGTATGAGACAGAGAAGTTCCGTTCAGACACACGGAGGCTGGAAGGTACATGGGAGGTCGTAATTCATTCCACTGTAGGGCCACGGCGTCTCAATAACTCATTCTATCATCCTTCCCCCGCAGGGCAGGGCTGCACTCAGGCAAGTAGGGAACCTGCCTACCTATTTGTTACTTTAAGAGTTTTTAGAAAAGAATATTACATGTTCTTGCCGGTCATGCATTCCAGGCTCTCTCCATAACACATTCCAGAAAACTTGAAGGAAATTCTCCTACTGTCTCATCTAAATCCCTGCTTCTGCCCTTTAAGCCCTTTAGATCTTATCTTGACCCCAGCAGAAATAGAAAATAGATGCTCACCATGATCTGGCAAATGTCAAGTGTTTGAAGTTGCTGCTTGGTTTCTCGTATTTCTTTTCTTTTCTTTTTTTTTTAATTTTTATTTTTACTTTATTTTGCTTTACAATACTGTATTGGTTTTGCCATACATTGACATGAATCAGCTTACTTTCTCCTTTAGGATAACTTAATCCCCGTCTTTTCTCACATTGTTTTTCCATAAGCATTTTTTACCCGAAATTTTTTGTGCATGGAGACTTTGTCGTTTTGTCAATCCCTTCTGATACTTCCTGGTGGTATATATCAACACAGCAGTAACAAAGCCCAGGTAGGTGTTCTGTGTAATAAACCCATTGTCCACCTCACCCGGCCATGGGGCGCTAGCTACCTCCCTTCCCCGCTACTGCCTGCAATTCTTTAAAACTATGCTCAAAGGAGTTTTGGAATTACAGTGGCTCAGCACCCTGCCACTCAGTCCAGTGGCATTCTCTCTCATTTTAGTACCAAACTAGCAAAGGTTTCAGCAGAAGAAAGTACTGGAAATTTTCTCCATTATTTAGAAGCTATCACCAAGAGGCCACTTCTCAGACCTTCTGTCTCATCTTCTGAGATATTTGCTTGGTTTCATGCTGTCCCGGCCTTGCCAGCCTCAGAGACTTGTTGCCTCACCTTCAGAACTCTGGCCAGAGATGGAAACCCACCCCCCCCGACACATCCTTTCATGTGCAGACATTCCTGATTCTGACTGGCAGTGAAAGGAAAAATGGGAGGTAAAAAATGTTTCTAAGTATTAAAGGAGAAAAAAAAGAATATAATCACAGAAAATATAAATGCCATAAAAACCATCATGTTAATCATCCATCTAGCCCAGGGAGTATCACACAGGCAGCTGCTGTCTTTGCCCCTTTCTGAATCCTTGTCTCCAGCAGGGAAGGTATCAGAATATATTTTCTATAACCTTGTCACTGTGTCTGCAAAATCAGTGGCCCCTTACTCAGTCTCGCTCAGATTCCTTGCGTCTCTACTCGGATCTGGCTTCTGGTCTGAGGGCCTCTCCTCTGAGAGTGTGTCAGCCATGCTTACCGTGGAATGGAGCAAGCCCTCCTGTGAATCACACCTGAAGCGCACCAAGGCACAGTGGGAATTAACACAGAGGGATGCAGGAAAGTAGGAATGCTCATAGAAACGTAAACCAACATCTCCCTGCCATTGTCTGACTCAACACATGTATAATCAGGAACACTGACCCCAGACTTATCATAGCCTGCTTTATAAACATAACTACTTTCTTATGTATTGATCCAGCTTCCCCATGATGGTAAGTGATGGTCTGGGCTCAGATTTTGTTATTTTTGTTATTTATCATCTCATTGCTCACAAAATCAGGGCACTTTCTACACAGTGGGTGAATATCAGTTACTCGTGAAGTGATGGATAAATGTATGCTACAACAATAGTGACAAAATTATGTTTATTAGAGCTAGAGCTAGCTATGGTTATCTTTATATACACAATAAAAGGTAATATATGGTGATCCTATATATACCTGTATCTTCTGGGCTTCCCTGGTGGTTCAGATGGTAAAGTGTCTGCCTGCAACACAGGAGACCTGGGTTCGATCCCTGGGTTGGGAAGATCCCCTGGAGAAGGAAATGGCAGCCCACTCCAATACTCTTGCCTGGAAAATTCCACAGATGGAGGAGCCTGGTAGGTTACAGTCCATGGGATTGCAAAGAGCTGGACATGACTGAGCAATTTCACTCACTCACTCATATGGAGATCCACTAATCTGGATTGTCTCTGCCCCAGATCTAGTGAGGTTATGATTGACAAAAGTTATATATATTTAACATGGACAGTATGGTATTATGGCAGCAATATACCTGTGTAATGAATCCCACAATTGAGCTAATTAATGTGCCCATCACCTCATTTAGTTACCACTGGTGTATGTGTATGATGGTCCAAGGTTGGGTTTGAGTTTGCTTTAGCATGTTTTTTATACTAATAAAAATCAATAATGCCTGTGATATACATGATTTATTAAATTATGTATATTAATGTGAGCATATCTAGGGATGCTTTTAAGAAAACTCAGTTTTCAGGTTCTTTAACCACTCAAAGAGATTTATAAGCAACTGGAATGCCACTTCCTTATTATCACTTGAGCAGCTAATGATTTATTTATTTATGCCCCTGACCCTCACACCAGTTCTGTTCATGTGTGTGGCTTTGAGAAACATCAATGCTCTTTTTTCTGTTGGTAAAAACCAGAGAAGTTTTTCTGCCAAACAGTTAAATCTGTAGGAAGATGACATTCCTTCATTTGATATCATGACATAAAAATACCTAGTTTTTTTTCCCCTTAACTCGGAGCATCTTCCTCCACTCAAGGGAGAAAGAGAGAAATCACGTGGATGAAGAGGATGAGGAAAATGGGTAAGCACGATCAGGAGGAAAGTAGCAAGAAACAGGGTCTGTGAAAGAGAGAAGACAGGCTGGATGCTGGTATTGTCCTGTGGGCTTAAACGAGTAATTACATTTGGCCTGTGAACAGAAAAATACATGTTTTCATATAACCTCAATATATCCTAATATTTACTGCCAAGACCTAAAATTTCAAGACATGACATGAAGCATTTCTAAAATGACACAATTCTCCCTTGAAATGTTTCCAGTGCAATGTTGTGATTGAAAAAGCTCCCCATCAGTCTTTTATTCTACGTTAGATTGGAGGGGGCCAAAAAAAATGTCCTGACGACCCATCTAGAAGTCTGTAAAGAATCTGTAATTGAACACACTTGACAAGGATCATGATGAAAGTACCATGATAGCCCCGTGTATCTCATCATTTTCCTGGGAGATGCAGAAGCTATCCGTATCATTTCTAGCCAGCCATTGTTCTGCACACTGATAGTTGGTCAAAAGGATGTATAGCAGGCCAGGTGGGCCTCAGGAGGCAGAGCAAACCAGAAGGGAAGTCAGGGCATGTTTCAGGACCTTTGTGCATCTTGAGACCCCATCGGGAACTTTTCACAATTTTTATAGGGTCCCATCAGCTGCTTCCTGCCTGCTGTTGTGCTTATCAGTCTGGATAGAAGCAGGGCCTCCATTTCACAGCTCCTGAGGGAATAGTTCATGGACAGTCTATAGCATTCTGTCCCCCAGCCGTGCCAGGAGAAAGTGGCCACCAAGATGCTGCTAATAATTAAGGACTTGGTAGTGGGGGCAATTGCTAAGTATATAACATTACTGTGACATCCAGGTAAACAAATGAAAATTCCTCTAGGCCCATGTGGGACTAGAGATGTTCACAGACATATTAATACTCACCCACCCACCCTGCAACTATTGCTGGCAGTTAAGAAATGAAGTGTGTCTGTGGCCACCTGGAAACATGAGTTCCCAAGCCCAGAGGTCATTAACTCCATGTTAATTTAGTAAGGTGGTAGGTAGTGATAAGACCCGAAATTTATGTTCACGGATGCTCTGGATAATAGAAACATGCTCATTAAGTATCTTTGGCCAAAAATTTTCCTGTTTAATTAGCATACATCTTAATTATACACTTGGATTTGAAGCTGGTGCTAATCTTTAAGTGTGAAAAAAAATTAGATAAAGAGAAAAGGATTAGGAGACTGCTTATCGTAGAGGTTAAGAATGTGGGCTCTGGCTTTATCCCAGGGATGCAAGGATTCTTCAGTATTTGCAAATCAATCAACGTGATACACCACATTAACAAATTGAAAGATAAAAGCCATATGATTATCTCAGTAGACACAGAGAAGACCTTTGACAAAATTCAACATCCATTTATGATTAAAAAGAAAAACTCTCCAGAAATCAGGCATAGAAGGAACATACCTCAACATAATAAAAACCATATATGATAAACCCACAGCAAACATTATCCTCAGTGGCAAAAAATTGAAAGCATTTCCTCTAAAGTCAGGAACAAGACAAGGGTGCCCACTCTCACCACTACTACTCAACATAGTTTTGGAAGTTTTAGCCACAGAAATCAGAGACTAAAAAGAAATAAAAGGAATCCAGATTGGAAAAGAAGAAGTAAAACTCTCACTGTTTGCAGATGACATGATCCTCTACATAGAAAACCCTAAAGACTCCACCAGAAAATTACTAGAGCTAATCAATGAATATAGTAAAATTGCAGGGTATAAAATTAATACACAGAAATCCCTTGCATGCCTATACACTAACAATTAAAAAACAGAACAAGAAATTAAGGAAACAATCACATTCACATGCAATGAAAAGAAAAAAATATGTAGGAATAAATTTACCTAAAGAGACAGAAGACCTATATATAGAAAACTATAAAACACTAATGAAAGAAATCAAAGATCCCACAAATAGATGGATCAGAAGACTCAATATAGTGAAATGAGTATACTACCCAAAGCAATCTATAGATTCAACGCAATCTCTATCAAGCTACCAATGGTGTTTTCCACAGAACTAGAACAGATAATTTCACAATTTGTATATAAATGCAAGAAACCTTGAATAACCAAAGCAGTCTTGAGAAAGAACAGAATTGGGGGACTCAACCTGTCTGGCTTGAGACTATACTACAAAGCTACAGTCATAAAGACAGTATGGTACTGGCACAAAGACAGAAATATAGATCAGTGGAACAAAATAGAAAGCCCAGAGATAAATCCACGCACCTATGGACACTTTATCTTTGACAAAGGAGGCAAACATATACAATGGAGAAAAGACAATCTCTTTAACAAATGATGCTGGGAAAACTGGTCAGCCACCTGTAAAAGAATGAAATTAGAACACTTTCTAACACCATACACAAAAATAAACTCAAAATGGATTAAATATCTAAATATAAGACCAGAAACTATAAAACTCCTAGAGGAAAACATAGGCGAAACACTCTCTGACATAAATCACAGCAAGATCCTCCATGACCCACCTCCCAGAGTAATGGAAATAAAATCAAAAATAAACAAATGGGACCTAATTAAACTTAAAAGCTTTTGCACAACAAAGAAAACTATAAGCAAGGTAAAAAGACAGCCTTCAGAATGGGAGAAAATAATAGCAAACAAAGCAACTGACAAAAAATTAATCTCAAAAATATACAAGCAGCTCATGCAGCCCAATGCAGGAAAAACAAATGACCCAATCAAAAAATGGGCCAAAGAACTAAACAGACATTTCTCCAAAGAAGACACACAGATGGCAAACAAACACATGAAAAGATGCTCAACAGCATTCATCATAAGAGAAATGCAAATCAAAACCACAGTCAGGTATCATCTCACACTGGTCATAATGGCTGCTATCAAAACATCTACAAACAATAAATGCTGGAGAGGGTGTGGAGAGAAGGGAACTCTCTTACAGTGTTGATGAGAATGCAAACTGGTACAGCCACTATGGAGAACAGTGTGGAGATTGCTTAAAAAACTGGAAATAGAAGTGCCATACGACCCAGCAATCCCACTGCTGGACATACACACCAAGGAAACTATCGAGTTGAAAGACACGTGTACCCCAATGTTCATCGTAGCACTGTTTACAATAACCAGAACATGGAATCAACCTGGATGTCCATCAGCAGGCGAATGGATAAGAAAGGTGTGGTACGTATACACAATGGAGTATTACTCAGCTGCTGTAAAGAATGCATTTGTGTCAGTTCTGAGGTGGATGAAACTGGAGCCTATTATTCAAAGTAAAGTAAGTCAGAAAGAAAAACACCAATACAGTATACTAACACATATTATGGAATTTAGAAAGATGGTAATGAGGACCCTATATGCAAGACAGCAAAAGAGACACAGATGGAAAGAACAGACTTTTGGACTCTGTGGGAGAAGGTGAGGGTGGGATGATATAGCACTGAAACATGTATATTCAGTTCAGTTCAGTCGCTCAGTCGTGTCTGACTCTTTGCAACCCCATGAATCGCAGCACGCCAGGCCTCCCTGTCCGTCACCAGCTCCCGGAGTTCACTCAGACTCACGTCCATCGAGTCCATGATGCCATCCAGCCATCTCATCCTCTGTCGTCCCCTTCTCCTCCTGCCCCCAATCCCTCCCAGCATTAGGGTCTTTTCCAATGAGTCAACTCTTCACATCAGGTGGCCAGAATATTGGAGTTTCAGCTTTAGCATCAGTCCTTCCAAAGAACACCCAAAACTGATCTCCTTTAGATGGGTTGGATCTCCTTGCAGTCCAAGGGACTCTCAAGAGTCTTCTCCAACATGTGAAATAGATGACCAATCCAAGTTTGATTATGCATGAAACAGGGCACTCAAAGCCAGTGCACTGGGACAACCCAGAGGGATGGGGAGGGATGTGGAGGGGGTTTGGGGACAGGGGGACACATCGACCCCCATGGCTGATTCATGTCCATGTATGGCAAAAACCACCACAATATTGTAAAGTAATTAGCCTCCAATTAAAATAAATAAATTATTTTTTTTTTAAATCTTAAAGAGTGTGGGCTCTGAGCTATGACCAGATTCCAAACCTAGCTCTGCTGTTCAGCAACCCTGCAACCTTAAAGAAACACTATCTCTGTGCATCAGTTTCTCCACCTGTAAAATGAAACTAATAATTGCCTAACCATAGGGTCCTGGTTTGCATTGGAATGCTTAAGACCATTAGAAGTTGTTTTGAACAGTGCTTGGTACATAAGTGCTCAGTAAATTGAGTTTATTATTATTTTAGTTGTGAGATTTTCAGAGTAATAACTCTATAGATTGAAAAGGAATAATAACAATTCAGGAATTTTATCCTAAAATCTCAGAAACTTGTCTGCATTTCCTGCACAGAGGTAAATTAATACATTATATATGTAATAGTTTATTCAAATGTGTTACAAGGCGATAATGAAATAAATTTAGTCAACAAACATATTATTGAATACCCACAAGCATCACAGAAAGTGATGTTATAGGAATACATGAGACATTAACAACTTTCAGGAACTCTAATTTTAGAACACCGCATGTGTTGGAGAACAGTATAAAATTTTCAAGCATTTTAGAAGGGCTACTTTGAGTAATATTATTATGTAACTATACTCTTTTAGAAAAAGATATTGGATGAAACACTTGGCTGAAGAATCTACACACTGAAAATATTTATTTTCTTGAACTGTTTAAGGACATAGAGATAATTACTCAATTACAGGTATCCCACATATAAGATCATAACATAAAATTAAATGTAGCTGAAATGCTAAACAATCTATAGACTATCTCAATAGCTGCTATACACCACAACCTTGTGTATAAATGCTAGAGAAAATATTAAGCATTCTTCATGTTTCATAACATTGACCTTAAATCAGTCATGAAAATAGATGCAGCATTATAGATTGAAGGCCTAAAACCAGTATGAATCTCATAATTAATTTGCAAGCAAATATAACTTTTAATAAAATTTGAGAATACCACCCTTAGCTATTTCTTGTCAATCAAATGTTAGCTATCATTAGATGTAGTCTTCTAAAGAGTAAGGACATTTTAATGAACTGGAATAGTTTTAATATCTGTGAAATTATGTGAAAGAATGAAAGTAATGTTGAAGCACTCTTTCAGAGGTTAATAATAATTTTCAGCATTGTTTTAGTTTTCTTATCCATGTAGCCCTCTGTGAAATCAGGGATAGAATCACTGTCATTCTCATTTTTTGGATGAATCAGTTAAGGCTTAGAGAGAACTTTATGTGACACAGAAACAGTTAGTTCCAAATATCTGACTCCTCAAATGGCTAATCTGTGCAATCGAGGATTTTCTCAAGCTCTTATAGAGTCATCCGTTGACCAGCATTTGGGATTATCTGCATGTTTGATTCTTTTCTTCTCCTTCTCGGTTTGGCCTAGTTGCTGAGGCATTTAGTAATGATTTTTCCTTCGGTTCATTCACTCATTCCTTCATCAGAAGCATCTTGGTTCCCTGCTGTACACTCAGAACTGCTGGGCAGTACTTTGTCAGCAGCTCTCCTTTAACATATGTAAATAGACTGCATCTGCTGCTCATTCAGACAGTCCTAAAACTCAGATTTTCCTGCCTCTTTTATTGAAGGAGACAGTCCATGAGAAATGAAATGATCTGAAATAATTGAATATTTTAAACTGTTAATTGCTAATTTCAAACTCCTTAAAGATAAGAATGACATCTTATTCATCTCTTAAGCCCAGCTTCAACATTTAATGAATGGGTGGCAGATATGTCTGTGGTTGGATAGTGACTTGTCTTTTATCTGTATCAGTAAGTGCTTTTGTGATGAAAGTGGTATTAATGACAAGCATGAATGGTTATTTTGAAAATCAAGTTAATTGGTGTGGCATAGGTCTCAGCTCAGTTCAGTTCAGTCATTCAGTCGTGTCCAACTCTTTGCAACCCCATGAATCGCAGCACGCCAGGCCTCCCTGTCCATCACCAACTCCGGGAGTTTACTCAGACTCACGTCCATCGAGTCAGTGATACCATCCAGCCATCTCATCCTGGGTCATCCCCTTCTCCTCCTGCCCCCAATCCCTCCCAGCATCAGAGTCTTTTCCAATGAGTCAACTCTTTGCATGAGGTGGCCAAAGTACTGGAGTTTCAGCTTTAGCATCATTCCTTCCAAAGAAATCCCAGGGCTGATCTCCTTCAGAATGGATTGGTTGGATCTCCTTGCAGTCCAAGGGACTCTCAAGAGTCTTCTCCAACACCACAGTTCAAAAGCATCAATTCTTCGACGCTCAGCCTTCTTCACAGTCCAACTCTCACATCCATACATGACTAATGGAAAAACCACAGCCTTGACTAGACGGACCTTAGTCGGCAAAGTAATGTCTCTCCTTTTGAATATGCTTTCTAGGTTGGTCATAACTTTCCTTCCAAGGAGTAAGCATCTTTTAATTTCATGGCTGCAGTCACCATCTGAAGTGATTTTGGAGCACAAAAAATAAAGTCTGACGCTGTTTCCAGTTTCCCCATCTATTTCCCATGAACTGATGGGACCGGATGCCATGATCTTAGTTTTCTGAATATTGAGCTTTAAGCGAACTTTTTCACTCTCTTCTTTCACTTTCATCAAGAGGCTTTTTAGTTCCTCTTCACCTTCTGCCATAAGGGTGGTGTCCTCTGCACATCTGAGGTTATTGATATTTCTCCCGGCAGTCTTGATTCCAGCTTGTGTTTCTTCCAGTCCAGCGTTTCTCATGATGTACTCTGCATAGAAGTTAAATAGGCAGGGTGACAATATACAGCCTTGATGTACTCATTTTCCTATTTGAAACCAGACTGTTGTTCCATGTCCAATTCTAACTGTTGCTTCCTGACCTGCATACAGATTTCTCAAGAGGCAGGTCAGGTGGTCTGGTATTTGCATCTCTTTCAGGATTTCCACAGTTTATTGTGATCCACACAGTCAAAGGCTTTGGCATAGTCAATAAAGAAGAAATAGATGTTTTTATGGAACTCTCTTGCTTTTTCCATGATCCAGCAGATGTTGGCAATTTGATCTCTGGTTCCTCTGCCTTTTCTAAAACCAGCTTGCACATCAGGAAGTTCACGGTTCATGTATTCCTAAAGCCTGGCTTGGAGAATTTTGAGCATTACTTTACTATCCATCACCAACTCCCAGAGTTTACTGAAACTCATGTCTGTTGAGTTGGTGATGCCATCCAACCATCTCATCCTCTGTCATCCCCTTCTCCTCTCGCCTTCAGTATTTCCCAGCATCAGGGTCTTTTCCAGTGAGTCATCTCTTCGCAACAAGTGGCCAAAGTACTGGAGTTTCAGCTTCAGCATCAGTCCTGCAATGAATATTCAGGACTGATTTCCTTTAGGATGGACTGGTTGGATCTCCTTGCAGTCCAAGGGACTCTCAAGAGTCTTTTCCAACACCACAGTTCAAAAGCATCAGTTCTTTGGCACTCAGCTTTCTTTATAGTCCAGCTCTCACATCCATACGTGACTACTGGAAAAACCATAGCTGTGACTAGACAGACCTTTGTTGGCAAAGTAATGTATCTGCTTTTTAATATGCTGTCTAGGTTGCAAAGCTCTACTGTATGTTAAATTTGCATCCTGTAAGTTCCCCATTCATGTTAGAACTAAGTTGAAGATGTCTGGTACTTCAAGAGTTTAAAAATAAATTACTTAATAAAATGGAAAAGCTTACAGTTGCAAAGCAAGTTATTACCAGAGCTCTAAACTCATTTAGATGTGAGAGTTGGACCATAAAGAAAGCTGAGCACTGAAGAATTGATGCTTTTGAACTGCGGTGTTGGAGAAGACTCTTGAGAGTCCTCTGGACTGCAAGGAGATCAAACTAGTCAATCCTAAAGGAAATCAGCCCTGAATATTCATTGGAAGGACTGATGCTGGAGCTGAATGAAAAGAACTGACTCATTGGAAAAGACCCTAATGCTGGGAAAGATTGAAGGCAGGAGGAGAAAGGGATAACGGGATGAAATGGTCAGATGGCATCACTAACTCGATGACATGAGTTTGAGCAAGCTCCAGGAGATAGTGATGGACAGGGAAACCTGGCGTGCTGCAGTCCATGGGGTCACAATGAGTCAGACATGATTGAGCAACTGAACTGAATTGAAATGAAACTCATTTGGCATTTCTGAGCTTTCTCTATTATTCATTTATTCACTCATTCACCCATCTTTCCCATTATCTAGTAAACTCTTCATCAACCCCACCCACCTGCTATCTACCCACCAACCCTCTCATCTACCTTCCAGTTCTCCTACCCCACCCCCATCTTTCTTTTACCATCTCTATCATTGTTGCTCTTGTTTAGTTTCTAAGTTGTGTCCAACTCTTTTGCGACCCGATGGACTGTAGCCTACCAGGCTCCTCTGTCCTTTGGACTTCTTAGGCCAGCATGTTGGAGTGGGTTGCCATTTCCTTCTCCAGGAGATCTTCCCAACCCAGGAATCGAACCTTCATCTCTTGCGACTTCTGCATTGGCAGACAGATTCTTTGGCACCACCTGGGAAGCCCAAAGTTCAATACAAAACCGGAACCCACATTAACATCCCATTGATCACAGAAGAAAAAAACCCACTCAAGCAAAGATAGACTTCTGTTATTAAATCAGTACCTATTCCTGGACAAAACTGGAGTACCCCATGGAGAACAGAGAGAAGACTCACTTGTCACGCATAGAGGGATCTCTTCTGCATGCCTGAGCCATCAAGAGAAATGTGAATGAAAAGCACTTGCTGTTGCACCATTTACAACTGGCAAGACATGGAAACAACCTGAATGTCCATCGGGAGATGAGTGGACAAAGAAGAAGTGGTACATACATATGGTGGAATATTACCGAGTCATTAAAAAGAACAAAAGAATGCTATTTGCAGCAACATGGATGGAACTTGGGATTAACATACTAAGCAAACTAAGTCAGAGAGTGAAAGACAGATACCATATGATACCATTTACGTGTGGAATGTAAAATACAGCACAAATGAACCTATCTATGAAGCAGAAACAGACTCACATAGAACAGACATGTGGTTGCCAAGGGAGCAGGGTTGGGGAGAGGGAAGTTTGGGGAGTTTGGAATTAGCGGATGCAAAGTACTATATATAGAATGGATAACTAAAAGTCCTGTATAGCACAGGGAAATATATTCAATATCCTATGATAAACCATAATGGAAAAGAATATGAAATATGTGTGTGTATACCTGAGACACTTTGCTGTACTGCAGAAATTAACACAACACTGTAAATCAACTATACTTCAATAAAAAATTTGTAAGCAGTTGCTTAAAGTTAATACTGATTCTTTAGTTTTAATTAAGATGAACGCATTATTTGTTGTCCAAAATGTGGTACTTTTAGGAGTAAAAGGGGGCACTTACTAATAATCATGCTGGAAAATAAGCATAAACCAAATTGATCTAAACCAGGACTGTTCTAAATAAATTAGAACATGGTCTCTTGTACATATATTCTCCTGGAACTCTAAAGTGGTATTCCTGTACAGTATTTTGTGGTCTCTTTAAATTATAGACCATGTGATATGTGAATTGTTTATTTATAGTAAAAAAAATTCGTAGGAGAGATTTTTAAAGATTGTGTAATGGTATAACTCACACCTGCCTTTTTTAATAGCATTAATTTCCTGTACATTTACTAGTTAGCACTCCAATTTGGAATTCTCTAGATACTTCATTTCTTCCCTTCTGTTGTCTTGCTTTGGGGTTGATTGCAACCCCATTCATTCAGTGGAAATGTGTAAATTACTTGTGCAGGCGTAACATTTACCAAGGTGACGTGGGGGCTGTCAAAGAGGAGGAACACCCAACCCTTATGTCTCAGCAGTACACAGTATAGCTGGGGATCCTGGTCTAACAGCATTTGCACAAAATAACTACTCTGAGTAAGCAATTGGTTACATGTAGGCCACAGCAAGAAGATCAGGTGACAGAGAAGCAACAAAGGGGAACAAGTCAAGGGCCAGGGAAAACTAATTAGAGGGAGCAGAGACAGGGCTCAGACAGTAAGTTCACTCAGGTCAGACTAGCTCTTGTTGCCACCTCTGGTGGATAATAGGTGGGAATTTTTTATTTATAAAAGATTTGGTTGTGGCATATATAACTTGATAACATCTGAAGTAACTTATCCTTCCTCTGAACTCTTACATCTATTTTATACATGCTAGCTGTGTGATCTTGGACAGACTTCTCAGCCCTCCTGGTCTCAGTTTCCTCATTATAAAATGAGAATTGTGATAGTTCAGTTCAGTTCAGTCACTCAGTCATGTCCAACTCTTTGCGACCCCATGAATCGCAGCACACCAGGCCTCCCTGTCCATCACCATCTCCCGGAGTTCACTCAGACTCATGTCCATCGAGTCAGTGATGCCATCCAGCCATCTTATCCTCAGTCATCCCCTTCTCCTCCTGCCCCGAATCCCTCCCAGCGTCAGAGTCTTTTCCAATGAGTCAACTCTTCGCATGAGGTGGCCAAAGTACTGGAGCTTCAGCCTTAGCATCATTCCTTCCAAAGAAATCCCAGGGTTGATCTCCTTCAGAATGGACTGGTTGGATCTCCTTGCAGTTTAAGGGACTCTCAAGAGTCTTCTCCAACACCACAGTTCAAAAGCATCAATTCTTTGGCATTCAGCTTTCTTCACAGCCCAACTCTCACATCCATACATGACTAATGGAAAAACAACAGCCTTGACTAGACGGACCTTAGTCGGCAAAGTAATGTCTCTGCTTTTGAATATGCTTTCTAGGTTGGTCATAATTTTTCTTCCAAGGAGTAAGCATCTTTTAATTTCATGACTGCAGTCACTATCTGCAGTGATTTTGGAGCCCCCCAAAATAAAGTCTGACACTGTTTCCACTGTTTCCCCATCTATCTCCCATGAAGTGAGGGGACTGGATGCCATGATCTTCGTTTTCTGAATGTTGAGCTTTAAACCAACTTTTTTGCCCTCCTCTTTCACTTTCATCAAGAGGCTTTTTAGTTCCTCTTCACTTTCTGCCATAAGGGTGGTGTCATCTGCATATCTGAGGTTATTGATATTTCTCCCAGCAATCTTGATTCCAGCTTGTGCTTCTTCCATTCCAGCGTTTCTCATGATGTACTCTGCGTAGAAGTTAAATAAGCAGGGTGACAATATACAGCCTTGACATACTCCTTTTCCTATTTGGAACCAGTCTGTTGTTCCATGTCCAGTTCTAACTGTTGCTTCCTGACCTGCATACAGATTTCTCAAGAGGCAGGTTAAGTGGTCTGATATTCCCATCTCTTTCAGAATTTTCCACAGTTTATTGTGATCCACACAGTCAAAGGCTTTGGCATAATCAATAAAGCAGAAATAGATGTTTTTCTGGAACTCTCTTGCTTTTTTCATGATCCAGCGGATATTTGCAATTTGATCTCTGGTTTCTCTGCCTTTTCTAAGACCAGCTTGAACATCAGGGAGTTCACGGTTCACGTATTGCTGAAGCCTGGCTTCGAGAATTAAAGTGGTTAATTTATAGAAAGCATAGAGGACAATGCCTGGTATAAGAAAAATGTTGGAAGACGACTGTTCCTACCAATATAACAAGACATCTTTAGAGAAAAAATATGTTTTCATCAATATAAGTTAATGCTGCTGCTGCTGCTGCTAAGTCGCTTCAGTCGTGTCCGACTCTGTGCGACCCCAGAAACGGCAGCCCACCAGGCTCCCCCGTCCCTGGGATTCTGCAGGCAAGAACACTGGAGTGGGCTGCCATTTCCTTCTCCAATGCATGAAAGTGAAGAGTGAAAGTGAAGTCGCTCAGTCGTGTCTGACCCTCAGCGACCCCATGGACTACAGCCTTCCAGGCTCCTCCGTGCATGGGATTCTCCAGGCAAGAGTACTGGAGTGGGGTGCCATTGCCTTCTCCATATAAGTTAATATTTGATTGCAATTTACCTCATGGACAGTATCCCCAACATAACCTTTTATTTAACTCTTTTGGTACTGTTTATTGCCTTTCATTTTTATTGAGGTAATAATTGACATATAACACTATGGTACTGAGCGACTTCACTTTCACTTCTCACTTTCATGCATTGGAGAAGGAACTGGCAACTCACTCCAGTGTTCTTGCCTGGAGAATCCCAAGGATGGGGGAACCAGGTGGGCTGCCGTCCATGGGGTTGCACAAAGTCGGACACGACTGAAGCGACTTAGCAGCAGCAGAAGCAGCACTGTGGTAGCTCACTCCAGTATTCTTGCCTGGAGATTCCCATGGACAGAGAAGCCCAGTGGGCTACAGTCCAGGGTCCCAAAGAGAGGGACACCACTAAAGTGACCTGAAAGAAAGTGAAAGTCGCTCTGTCCTGTCTGACTCTTTGCTACCCCATGCTATGGAATTCTCTAGGCCAGAATACTGGAGTGGGTAGTCTTTCCCTTCTCCAAGGGATCTTCCCAGCCCAGGGTAGAATCCAGGTCTCCTGCATCGCAGGCGGATTCTTTACCACTAGGGAAGCCCCACATGCACTATATATAAGTTTACAGTGTGCAGCTTAATGATTTTAATGACTTTACATTATGAAATGATTATCCCAGTTTAGTGAACAGTCAGACCCTCATATGGACACAAAATGAAAAAATAAAATTTTTCTCTTGTAACTCTTAACAACATTCATTTATCTGTAACATATGAAAGTGCCGTACTTGACATATTTATCAGGCCAAACATAATCTTAATTTGCCCTTATTGTTTATCACTTTGTTTTTACAGCTCGAAAGTCCAAGAAGTTGGGGAAGTTAAAAGGGATTCACGAGGAACAGGCGCAGCAGCCTCCACCCCCACCCCCGCCCCCCCAGAGCCCGGAGGAAGGCACTACATACATCGCGCCTGCGCAGGAGCCCTCGGTCAACTCGGCGCTGGTCCCGCAGCTCTCCACAATCTCGCGAGCGCTCACACCTTCCCCTGCTATGATCCTTGAAACCATCGAGCCCGAGATTGTATATGCAGGCTATGACGGCTCCAAACCAGATACGGCCGAAAACCTGCTCTCCACCCTCAACCGCCTAGCCGGCAAGCAGATGATCCAAGTTGTGAAGTGGGCGAAGGTACTTCCAGGTAAGGATGGGCTCTCCTTTCTGGGGCTCCATCCTGGACTGGGCGCCTCAGGGCCACAGAGCGCACCATAGGCAACGGTGCGATTGAGTTAGCGTTCGTCTCAATCCTGAGACCCAGTTTTTTGTTTTTAACTCGATGTCAAATTCAGTGTGTAGAAAAAGTCTGGTGAGTGTGCTCATCTCTCTTGAGAAGTTAGAGTTAAGTATTCTAGTGTTAATGTAATGTATGCATTTCTTATGTTGAGGATTGAAATGGAACATTTCATCCTGGTAATATTAATAAGGTAAAACACATTCTAGTTGTCAAAGCCCAAAATAAGCCCATTATTAGCAGCTCATAACAAGAGTTAATCTAAGCCTAAACCAGGTTAATTAAGACGTATACATTGCTGTATATGAAATAGGTATATATACTATATATGGGCTTTTCAGGTGGTGCTAGTGGTAAGGAACCCACCTGCCAGTGCAGGAGATATAAGACACCTGGTTTTAATCCCTGAAGTGGGAAGATTCTCTGGAGAAGGACATGGCAACCCACTCTAGTATTCTTGCCTGAAGAATCCCATGGATGGAGGAGCCTGATGGACTATGGTCCACAGGGTCACAAAGAGTCAGACAGGAATGAAGCAACTGAGCATGCACTCCCATACTATATGTATCTATATATAAAATATATGTAGCACAGGGAACTCTACTCAATACTCTGTAATGACCTCTATGGGAAAAGAGTCTAAAAAAGAATGAAGGTATATATATATATCCTGATTATAACTGTATATATATATAAAGTTATATATTCTGTGTATAAACTGATTCACTTTGCTATATACCTGAAACTAACACAATATTATAAATCAATTATACTCCAATAAATATTAATTTTAGAAAAAGACCTGTCAAGTAAACTTTAGGGGACTCTGCATCTTGCTGAAAATATCTTACCTCCAGCACCCTTTAAATTGTCCTTGAAATTCCTAATTTAGTCATTTTTTATGCTGTAGAGTTTTATTAATAAGGTCCCTGTTAATCTATGGAAACATTGCTTAGAATTGCAACCACATTGTCCCAGTTCATTAATCCAAAGCCATTTCTTAGATGACCTGTGGTCATCCAGCAGTGATAAAACAAAAGATAATCAGAAGCCCTAATTATTTGAAGGGAGGCTTGCCCAGGTGAAACTACATGAACAGAAGGATACCCTGGTGCCCCTTGGAGTACAGAGGGTGGAAAAAGAAACGAGTGAAGGACTTGAGGCCCAGAAAGGGAGACTGAGTGAGGCATGACCAGTGCCAAGGATGCTTGAGGACATGCGTGCTCGGTTATTCAGTCGTGTCTGACTCTGAGACCCCCATAGACTGTAGCCTGCCAGACTCTTCTGTGTTTGGGATTCTCCAGGCAAGAATACTGGAGAGGGTTGCCATTTCCTTCTGTAGGGCCTCTTCCTGACCCTGGAACTGAACCCGCATCTCCTGCGTTGCAGGCAGATTCTTTACCACGGAGCTATTGAGGAAGCCCTGCCAAGGATGCGTATTCTGCCTCAAAAGTCTGGTTATTCCCGACTAGGGGAAGCAAGGAATAAGACTTTTTAAATCTCTGCAAACTCATGAAAATTAACCAGGAAACCAGGCTTCCCTGGTGGCTCAGACAGTAAAGAGCCTGCCTGCAATGTGGGAGCCCTGGGTTTGATCCCTGGGTTAGGAAGATCCCCTGGAGAAGGAAGTGGCAACCCACTCCAGTATTCTTTCCTGGAGAATTCCATGGACAAAGGAGCCTGGTGGGTTATAGGCCATGAGGTCACAGAGTCATACTGGACTGAGTGACTTTCACTTCACTTCATGAAAACTAAAATCTTCCACCACTATTGCAGGTATGCAGTAGAAGACTCATTAAATTATCTTTGGTTTTGAAGATATCAGTTGTGAGTAGGCTGAAGCAAATGGCACAGGTTAACACAAATTCTTTCCATCTTACTAAGGGTGGCAGACCACCATCCACAGTGAAACGTCCAGGATATCTTAGTTTTCTTTGCCCTGGCCGTTTATGCTGCTTGAGAATTTAGAGTGAATTTAACATAAAATTTTAAACAAGGCCAGGTCCATGATAGGTACTCTGGAAGGAACTGTGGAATTGCTTTGAGTCGATGAGAAGAGAGGGGGCAATGGGGGTGGACTTAAGAAGCTTCTTCCTGGGATGTACTTAAATGCTAAGTGTTTTCTGTGGTAAATTGTTCTGTTCTTCAGGATTTAAAAACCTGCCTCTTGAGGACCAAATAACCCTCATCCAGTATTCTTGGATGTGTCTGTCGTCATTTGCC
The DNA here is from genome assembly GCF_014754425.2 of Oryx dammah. Classification (NCBI taxonomy): domain Eukaryota; kingdom Metazoa; phylum Chordata; class Mammalia; order Artiodactyla; family Bovidae; genus Oryx; species Oryx dammah. Next base: position 9,977,909 of record NW_024070196.1, read on the forward strand.
TTGAGCTGGAGATCGTACAAACATACAAACAGCCAGTATCTCTATTTTGCACCAGACCTAGTCTTTAATGAGTAAGTACCTATTCATTAGCCTTCATAAAATAAACTGAAGAGTTATTCATTATGCTTTTTTATGATTTCTTTTTTTAAGTGAAGCAAATGTTTTATTGAAATCAGTTGTCAAATCACAATTTATCCAAATGAACATAATGGTACATTGTTCTTAAAAGAGTGGACACAAATATGGCACAGATAACAAGCCAGCATCTATCAAAATACCATTGGTAAAGACCCTGACTTATTTCATGCTGTGTGTGAATGGGGTCCAGCCTGTAAGGTCGACTCAAAAGCAGTCAGTTCTTTTCCTGATAACGTGAAAACATTTCACTACTTTCCCTCAAAGTGAAAGCACACGCATCCATCCAAACAATCGTAACAATTAGGAGAAAAGACTCCAAATGATTTCTAAACAGATGTACCTTTATGAAAGAATACACTGATATGTGTGTGTGGTTTTTTTGGTTGTGCTGGGTCTTCATTGCTGCACGCAGGCTTTCTCTAGTTGTGGTGAGCAGTGCATGGACTTTCTCTGTTCGCAGTGCATGGACTTCTTGCAGTGGCCCCTCTGATTATAGAGCTTAGGTTCCAGGGCATGTGGGCTTCAGCAGTTGTAGCCCATGGGCCCCATAGTTGCGACTCATAGGCTCTAGAGTGCAGGCTTCAGTAGTTGTGGCATGTGGACTTTAGCTCCTCCATGGCATGTGGAATCTTCCCGGACCAGGAATCGAACCCATATCGCCCGCATTGGCAGGAGGACTCCTATCCACTGTAGGGAAGTCCCACCAATATTTTTCAAGAGTTAAAAAGCTATCAGGACTTTCCTGGTGGTCCAGTGGTTAAGACTCCCATGTTTCTTTGCAGTAGGTATGGGTCTGATCCTTTATTGGGGAACTAAGATCCCACATGCCATGCAGCAAGGCCAAAAAATTTTAAAACTTAAAAAAAAAGCAAATAGAAAAAGCTATCATTTGAGAACTTAAAAATTACCTTTTATAAAATTATAATGCACATGTCTGAGTATATGTAAGAAATTGTCCCAAAGAAAGACAATCCAGTTGGCTCCCAAAACTTGATTGGTACAAAGCCACGATTAATAGAAAGGCGTCTCTTTTGCTGTCTGCTCCAGTTGGGAAGACTGTCTAATTTCTAGGAAATGTGAGCGTATAAAGTGCCAGTTTTTGAGCATGTTCATAGAATGATTCTTTTGTTAACAGTATACAGCTGCTCAATGTGTTTTCATGACAATCATAATTACCCTTCTTTGCAATCGTAAGAGAAGCCAAAATGTTATTCTGTAGTGAAACATTTTTAGTTTTATCATGCATTTTAAAAAGATTGAAAGAACTGTAATAGACTTTTCTTTGGCCATGAATTCCTCCCTGTGTTAAGTTTAACATTTTAATATTGTTTGCATTCTACATTAGCACATTCCATTTATGTTTATATCTAGCCATGCTTCTTTGTAATTGTTGGGTCAAGAAATACTTAAAATAAAAAGGAACATTTGAATGATGATAGTAACCACAGCCATATTCTAACAGATGGCTCTCTCTAGAGATATGAAAATAGGAGAGGAAGCAGATGAGAATTAGATTGGTGAGGTAAGAGAGAGAAGGGACATGAAAGATTCACAGTGGACACGTAGTGCCTAAATACCTAAATTGTACTGGTGGTAGTTTTCCTGAGAAAATCATTTCACCCAAATATAGTGGACCAGAGAGGCAGTTTTAGTTCAAGATAAATTAGGAGCATCAGTTGTTGGTTCCTGGGGTGACCCTTCTTTTGGCAATCAGAACAAATAATTCTATGAGTACATAAATTTTTACCAAAAGCATGAAGTGAGGCCAGACAACTGACATGCACATTTTAATTTGTTTGTTTTCCTCAATAATCAGCTGATATTATTAAATAGGAAGCTTGTTTTTCAATGTGGTCTATAAACCAAAAGGAAAACATTTTGGGATTCCCCAAGGGTCCACTGGTTAGGCCACTGTGCTTCCACTGCTGGGAGCCCAGGTTTGATCCCTGGCTGGGGAACTGAGATCCTCTAAGCTGCTCAATGTGGCCAAGAAAAAAAGAAACCATATTAAGGAGGGTCTTTGCTTTAAGAGGACATGTGGGTGAATTAGAATCTCTTAGTTCCATCCAGATGTCTCCTTCAGGTTTTAACAGAAGATTCAAATAATCCATTTAATCTTATTCAGTGACTCTTTTGATTCTTTATTGTAAAATGTGTTTAATATAAAGTGTTCCGCTTTAACCATTCGTGGTACAACAGTAGCATTCATTACACTGACTTCGTGGTGCTCCCATCACCACCCATCTCCAGTACTTTCTTCATCATCTCAAACGGAAACTCTAGACCCGTTGAGCAATAACTCAGCATCCTCCTTTCCCCCAAAGCCCTGATAACTTGCCTATTCTAGATATTTCATATAAATGGAACCATGTAATATGTGTCCTTTTTTTTGGTCTGGCTTATTTCACTTAGCATAAAGTTTTCAAGGTTCATCCTTACTGTAGCAGGTATCAGAATTTCATTTCACGGCTGGATAATACTCCACATTGTATGTGTGTAGACTTTATCTCATTATTTGCAGCTGCTGTATTTGTGCATTGATCTTCTGGCATATTTATCTGTAAACCCAGTAAGTTTGAGGTGCCTGACACGTGCATTTCAGCTGAGACTCTGCCTTCTTGTTTCAGTTCTCATACGGTAAACAAGTATCTTTTACATGGTCTCTTTAGTACCATTTTTTGCATTGTTGTGATTTTTTCTGATGATTTCACTGTTTAAAATGACCCATGAACAGAATCTTGTAGTGCTTTCTGGTGTTCCTAAGTGCAAGAAGTCTGTGAGTGGTGTGATGTATTTTTTAGGGAAAAAATAAAGATGTTCAATAAGCTTCTGTCAGGCATGAGTAGCAGTATTGTTGACTGTGAGCTCAGTATTAGTGAATCAACAATATATGTTAATAGGGTGTCTTTTAAACAGAGGTACACAAAAGCAAAATTAGGTGTAGATCAGTTGATGACAATGTTATGAGTGGTAGCTCCCAGGAACCTCACCCTTTATATCCCCTTGAAGGAGACATAGCTCAGTATTAGCTATTTTTGTGTCTGCTGTAACTTTATAGAACATAATTACCATATTTGTTTCTTTTGTTTTTACCAAATAGAATTGACCACATTTTATCCATTCACGGACACTGATAAAATTAATGTCATTGAAGGTTTTTTAGAAGTAGACAAGAAACTGAATACAGAAGAAAAGGTCATATAAGCTCTGTGCGTTTATTTGTTCTAGAAAATATTAATAGAAATAAAATGGAAATAACCAAAAAATTCCCTCCTAACATTATAAGTAATTAAATAATATGACATTGTATAATTACTAGAATGAACATTTTGTTCCCATTTCTTAAAACCTCTGACCTCAACTGCAGCCTAGACTTATTACGTTTTCTCTCAAGTAGAAAGAGCAAGGCAGAAAAAAAAAAAAAATTTTGCATTTTTCAAAGAGGGGAGGAAAACCTACTCCCAGGAAACATTTGGAAATGGCATAAAGCCTTTTGGTCAAATCCCATCAACAAATAGAGTTGTGGTGGTGACTCAATCACAAGGTGCTATCACAGACCCTATATATTTTAGGGAAATTAATAAGTTGCAGAGTATAGGGTACAGTTGAAGTTTGTATATGTGTACTTCATCTTGCATTTATTGAGGAGATATTTACTAACACTCATCAATTTTCGAAGCAGTGATTTTCGAATTGTGAAATATATTAATATACCCTGTCTCATGGAATATATAGTCTAATGGAAGAAACAGACATTATCAAAAAATTCTAAGACCATAAATGTGATAAGTACTGAAAGAAGAGTACTTTGAGAGCAGTTAAGGAGAGGTATTGGTCTAGACAGGGAAGGATTCCCTGGGATTGATGAAGCTAGTGTCATCCAGGGGCAGGAAGTACAGGAGGAGGAAAGTTGATTTAGGCTGAGAGACCAGCACTGAATGCAAGGCAGCATCACAATGGACCTGGATACAATACAAAGATGCCCAGCTGCAGAATCAGTGTGAGTTGTGGGTGGTTGGATTCTGATAGAAATTGGAGAGGAGGAAGAGGAAGTAGGTGCGTAAGATGACTTTCAGGCCTCAGCCATAAGTACCAGGGAAGACATGGCACCACTCACTGAGTTAAAGAGCTGGATTCGAGGACCAGGGTTTGAGAGGGAAGAGCATGAGGCCAGTTTTAAATGTGTTAAGATTGAATTGCTTTTGACTCATTGTCTAAGAGGAGATGCCAAACGGGCAGTTAACTGTACAGATCAGAAGCCTAAAGAGAGGTCCTGCTGGAAAGAGAAATTTTCAAATACATCTTAGAGGTAGGGGTTACAAGAAGAAAGATGGGAGAGTGTTATCTCACAGATTCCAGGGAAAGAGAGAACTTTGGAAAAGGAGCTGTGGTGACCAGTGCTAGCTAAATGCTGTCACAGTCCCAGTAAAGTGGGGGCTGGAAGGCTTGAACATGCTTCTCCCAGGCCTGCCAACAACTTACATATTCATGTCTTCTGAACATGCCCCCGTGCTTCCCCAAGTCGGTGCCCATACCTTTTACCAAAGAGAAGGAGACAAGGTGCCTTTTTGTGCAGGGAGTAATGCACGCCATTCAGCTGAGGATAGAATGCACTGATGGGGCCCACCCTTGCTCTCCCACTCACCCTCAACTTCTTGGGCCCCTCTCACCCACGTTGGCAGCTCTTTGTCAGTGTCCGTATCCCTCCCATTTGATAGCACCTCCTCCTTGAAATCACAGACTCTGTCTTAATCATTTGTTAATTTCCAGCCCTTGGCATTGTGTCCAAGGCATAGCACGTTCTCCATAAATATTTGTGGAATAAATGAAGTATTGAGCAAATGCACCAAACAATCTATTCATCAAGAGAGATTTTTAATTATCATTGCTATTTATGAGGTTGAAGTTTATGACCAAGAGTATGATGCAGAAATGATTTGTTTTCACTGATAGAGGTGTAGCTATATTTAAAATGGAGAAGAAAACTTGAATAGTTGATTGTGTGTTTGCCTTCAACTGTGAAATGATTCTGAGAGTTCCCAAAGATCTTATCCTTCAGCTGTTACTGGAGCTAAAGGAAAGATGCGAAGTAGGGAATAAGGAGAATATTATTTTTAAGTTTTTATTAAACTTTGGGGTGAAGATATGAGTTAATACTTTAAATTAGAATACTAGAATTTTTATTATAAACTCAAAACTTTCAAATATGTATTAAATGATTCATTATTCAATTTTGCCTTGGAACAGCTTGTCAAACACGGCTTCAGATCACTGCAAGTATTCAAATTTCTTATCAATTTCAATACACATATTAAAACTCTCATTTAAGCCTGTAATGAAATTTCTTCAAATTTTTGTAATTTCTGAAATGAAGGTTCAGTGTTTTGTTCTCTTTTAAGTCCAGCCAATAAGACAGATGGGTCATGGTGGAAAGTTCTGACAAAATGTGGTCCACTGGAGAAGAGAATGGCAAACCACTTTAGTATTCTTGCCTTGAGAATCCCATGAACAGTATGAAAAGTCAGAAAGATAGGACACTGAAAGATGAACTCCCCAGGTCGGTAGGTGCCCAATATGCTACTGGAGAAGAGTAGAGAAATCACTCCAGAAAGAATGAAGGGATGGACCCAAAGCAGAAACACCACCAAGTTGTGGGATGTGACTGGTGTAAGAAGCACGGTCCAATGCTGTAAAGAGCAATATCGCATAGGAACTTGGAATGTTAGGTCCACGAATCAGGGCAAATTGGAAGTGGTCAAACAGGAGATGGCAAGAGTGAACGTCAACATTCTAGGAATCAGCAAACTAAAATGGACTGGAATGGGTGAATTTAACTCAGATAACCATTATATCTACTATTGTGAGCAAGAATCCCTTAGAAGAATTGGAGTAGCCATCATAGTCAACAAAAGAGTCCAAAATGCAGTACTTGGATGCAGCCTCAAAAATGACAGAATGATCTCTGTTCGTTTCCAAAGCAAACCATTCAATATCACCGTAATCCAAGTCTATGACCCGATCAGTAATGCTGAAGAAGCTGAAGTTGAAGGGGTCTATGAAGACCTGCAAGACCTTTTAGAACTAACACCCCAAAAAGATGTCCTTTTCATTATAGGGGACTGGAATGCAAAAGTAGAAAGTCAAGAAACACCTGGAGTAACAGGCAAATTTGGCCTTGGAATACAGAATGAAGCAGGGCAAAGGCTAATACAGTTTTGCCAAGAGAACACACTGGTCATAGCAAACGCCCTCTTCCAACAGCACAAGAGAAGACTCTACACATGGACATCACCAGATGGTCAACACCAAAATGAGATTGATTATATTCTTTGCAGCCAAAGATGGGAAGCTCTATATAGTCAGCAAAAACAAGACTGGGAGCTGACTGTGGCTCAGATCATGAACTCCTTATTGACAAATTCAGACTTAAATTGAAGAAAGTAGGGAAAACCACTAGACCATTCAGGTATGACCTAAATCAAATCCCTTATGATTATACAGTGGAAGTGAGAAATAGATTTAAGGGCCTAGATCTGATAGATAGAGTGCCTGATGAACTATGGACCAAGGTTCGTGACATTGTACAGGAGACAGGAATCAAGTCCATCCCAAAGAAAAAGAAATGCAAAAAAGCAAAATGGCTGTCAAGGAGGTCTTACAAATAGCTGTGAAAAGAAGAGAAGTGAAAAGCAAAGGAGGGAAGGAAAGATAGCCATCTGAATGCAGAGTTCCAAAGAATAGCAAGGAGAGATAAGAAAGCCTTCCTCAGTAATCAGTACAAAGAAATAGAGGAAAACAACAGAATAGGAAAGACTAGAGATCTCTTCAAGAAAATCAGAGATACCGAGGGAACATTTCATGCAAAGATGGGCTCAATAAAGGACAGAAATGGTATGGACCTAACAGAAGCAGAAGATATTAAGAAGAGGTGGCAAGAATACACAGAAGAACTGTACAAAAGAGATCTTCATGACCCAGATGACCATGATGATGTAATCACTCACCTAGAGCCAGACATCCTGGAATGCGAAGTCAAGTGGGCCTTAGGAAGCATCACTACAAACAAAGCTAGTGGAGGTGATGGAATTCCAGTTGAGCTCTTTCAAATTCTAAAAGATGATGCTGTGAAAGTGCTGCACTCAATATGTCAGCAAATTTGGAAAACTCAGCAGTGGCCACAGGACTGGAAAAGGTCAGTTTTCATTCCAATCCAAAAGAAAGGCAATGCCAAAGAATGATCAGACTGCCGCACAATTGCACTCATCTTACATGCAAGTAAAGTAATGCTCAAAATTCTCCAAGCCAGGCTTCAACAATAAGTGAACTGTGAACTTCCAGATGTTCAAGCTGGTTTTAGAAAAGTCAGAGGAACCAGAGATCAAGTAGCCAACATCTGCTGGATCATCGAAAAAGCAAGAGAGTTCCAGAAAAGTATCTACTTCTGCTTTATTGACTGTGCCAAAGCCTTTGACTGTGTGGATCACAATAAACTGGAAAATTCTGAAAGAGATGCAAATACCAGACCACCTGACCTGCCTCTTGAGAAATCTGTATTCTGGTCAGAAAGCAAGAGTTAGAACTGAACATGGAACAACAGACTGGTTCCAGATAGGGAAATGAGTACATCAAGGCTGTATATTGTCATCCTGCTTATTTAACTTATATGCAGGCCATATCATGAGAAACACTGGGCCAGATGAAGCACAAGCTGGAATCAAGATTGCCAGGAGAAATATCAATAACCTCAGATATGCAGATGAGCCCACCCTTATGGCAGAAAGTGAAGAAGAACTAAAGAGCCTCTTGATGAAAGTGAAAGAGGAGAGTGAAAAAGTTGGCTTAAAGCTCAACATTCAGAAAACGAAGATCATGGCATCTGGTCCCCTCACTTCATGGGAAATAGATGGGGCAACAGTTGAAACAGTGGCAGACTTTACTTTGGGGGGCTTCAAAATCATTTCAGATGGTGATTGCAGCCATGAAATTAAAAGATGCTTACTCCTTGGAAGGAAAGTTATGACCAACCTAGATAGCATATTAAAAAGCAGAGACATTACCTTGCCAACAAAGGTCTGTCTAGTCAAGGCTATAGTTTTTCCACTGAGCAACTGAACCGAATATTTTATAATTAAAAGTATATGTGTATTTATTAATTTTATTGAGGTATGGTTGATTTACAGTGCTAGGTTAATTTCTACTGTACCACAGTGACTTAGTTATACAAATATATTGATCTATTTTTTTCATATTGTTTCCCATTGTAGTTTATCATAGGATGTTGAATATGATTCCTGTGCTATACAGTAGGAGGTTGTTTCTCCATCGGATATATACTAGTTTGTATCTGCTAGTCCCAAACTCCCAATCCATCCCTCCACTCACTCTCACCCTTGGCAATCACAAGTCTGTTCTCTATGTCTGTGAGTCTTTTTCTGTTTCATAGATAGGTTATTTGTTCTGTGTCTAATCAGTTGTTTAGATTCCACATATATATATATCATATGGTATTTGTCTTCTTCTGTCCAAGTTAGCTCACTTAGTATGATAATTTCTAGGCCCATCTATGTTGCTACAAATGGAATTGTTTCATTCTTTTTAATGATTGAGTAATAGAGAATGAAAAGTATATTTAAAAAGCATGTTTGTATTGTTTCAGAGCCCAATTTTTTAAAAAAATGCATTTTGGATGAATTTTCACTGACTTTGTAGCTCTGAACCTTTAATTGTTTGGGTTCAGAGACTGTTGGTAAGAGAGTTTAAGTCTCCGTGCCCCTTTCTGAGTCTCTCGGGTGAGAGCTGAGTGCGACTACATGGGGGACCTTGTTTGACCAGCTTGTGAGCTCAGTCCACCCTGCCCTCTGGGCTCAGAGCTGCTCTTCTGATGGCAGTGCCAGTAGAGAAGTGCAGGAGGCAGTTATCAGCTGCTTCAGACCGTGGAGGGCTGCCTGCCCTTGTTTTATCCTTACTGAGGGCCGCCATAGTCCAGCTGACTTCAGTGAGGGGCTCTCCCCAGGCCGTTCTGCCCAAGGAACTGTCCCTTCAAGATCCCTCTGCACCTAAAGTCTTAAAGCTCCAGGAGGCTTGCCTGAGAGGGGCTGCATCTTGCGGGCCGGTCCAGGTTGTTCAGGCTGGAATCAGTGTCCCCACAGGAGCCCAGAGGGTTGGAGTGAGACTGAGACTTGCCCCACCCTTGCTTCCCAAGGGGCTGATCAATATTCCTGAGCCACAGGAGGTGACTTCGGTGCCTGGGCCTTGATCCAGCCAGGCTGGGGCGGGTGACTGATGGGCAGGGCATGGGGTGCGCCCGGCTCACACCCCCAGCACTGGCTCCCTCTGCTTCCCCCTCTGTGCCCAGCCTTGCCTCCCCTCCCCTGTTCCCTTGCTCCTGCTTTCAGCTCTGATTTCTCCCCTCCCTCTGTTCCACTGAACTGTGGAGTTGCAGTAGTTTCCAGCTTCTGACCACCTCCTTTTCCCCCTCCCCTCCCCACTTTCTCATCTCTTCCCTCCTCACCTTTCACTTCTGGGGCAGTATAGGGGAATAAACTGTATAAGAGGAAAGTCCTCCTCTGTCTCCATTAGCCCCTCCCATGCCCCAGGCCCTGGACCAAAAGCTGGAGGGCCAAGGCCCTCGGTAGAACGATCTGAGCACTTGGCTTGCCAAGCAGGACTCGGACCCCCACTTAGATAGTATGAAAGCTGCTCATCTCATCACACGTCCCCACATGCCCGTTTGTCCATCTCACCCAGGCCCAGCCTCTGTAGATGGTCAAGTGCGAGACTTCTGAACAAAGAAAAACAGTTTCGCAAATAGTAAGTGATAATTCCTTGTCTCCAAGGGACAGAAACATTGCAGAATGGAACTAGCTTTTTTTGCACAAAAGTGGGCATAAAGGTTTGACATAGTTATCCTTCCAGGGAGCAAGAGTCTTAATTTCATGGCTGCAGTCATGATCTTGCATTTACTTTGGAGCCCAAGAAAATGAAATCTGACACTGTTTCCACATTTTCCCCATCTATTTGCCATGAAGAAATAGGACTCTTGAAAGCCCTTTGGACAGCAGGAAGATAAAACAAATCAATCCTAAAGGAAATCAACCCTGAATATTCATTGGAAGGACTAATGCTAAAGCTCCGATACTTTGGCCACCTGATACAAAGAGCTGACTCATTGGAAAAGACCCTGATGCTCAGAAAAATTGAGGGCAAGAGGAAGAGGGGGTGACAGGATGAGACGGTTGGATGGCATCACTGACTCAACTGACATGAGTTTGAGGAAACTCAGGGAGATAACGAAGGACAGAGAAGCCTGGCGTGCTGCAGTTGATGGGGTCACAAAGAGTCGGACACAATTTAGTGATTAAACAACAACAAGGCGTAAAGGACATCTTGCCATTGGAAGGGGGACAGGCAGAGGGAGCTGCAAGGAGGGTGTAGTGCGGTCTTGTTTGTAAGCAACAAACAAGAAATAGTTAAGTTAGGGGACTTCTCTGGTGGTCCAGTGGTTACCACTGCAGGGACCACAGTCATCCCTGGTCTGGGAACTAAGATCCCACAGGAAGATTGGTGTGGCAAAAAAAAAAATGCTGGAGGAGGCCTAACATACTTCTGTCTTTGACATATTTAAATACTGTTCTCCCCCCTCCCACATTTGTATAGGATTGGTATAATATAGTTAATAAGGTTTATTTAATAATTGAACTTTATACCCAACAAATAAAAGATACTCATTTTAAAAAATACTCAGTTATGTATGAGGGCAGAGGAAATGTAGGTAAAGTTCCAAAACAGAAGGGACTATATTCTTTTTTAAAAAACAATATTTCTTCATTTCCCTTCTTTTTTAAAAAGTATTTATAAAGATGGTAATGATAACCCTGTATGCAAGACAGCAAAAGAGACACAGGTGTATAGAACAGACTTTTGGACTCTGAGGGAGAAGGAGAGGGTGGGATGATTTGGGAGAATGGCATTGAAAAATGTATACTATCATGTACGAAACGAATCACCAGTCTAGGTTCGATACAGGATACAGGATGCTTGGGGCTGATGCACTGGGATGACCCAGAGAGATGATATGGGGAGGGAGGTGGGAGAGGGGTTCAGAATTGGAAACTCATGTACGCCTGTGGCAGATCCATGTCAGTGTATGACAAAACCAGTACAATTCAGTCGCTCAGTTGTGTCCAACTCTTTGCGACCCCATGAATCACAGCATGCCAGGCCTCCCTGTCCATCACCAACTCCTGGAGTTTTGTAAAGTAAAATTTAAAAAAATTTTTTTTTAAGTATTTCTTCCCCTTTATCAACCAGGCGGGGTAATGAGAGGTAGAGTTGCAATCAAAAGTTACTTTCAGATATTTCAGCGGAGGAAGCGAAGAAAGGAAGGTTCCTGATGGAATGGGTAAGCTGCTCACATCAAGAAAAGTCCATCACAGGGAATTATAAGCAATATCCTGTCATGGATAACAGTATGAAACCACAATGGAAAAGAATATGAAAAAGAACAGAAGGATTGTATGACTGAATCACTTCTGTATAGCAGAAAGGAATACAACATTATAAATCAACTCCGCTTCAATAAAAAAGAAAAGTTCCTGAGAGGAGTGGGCAAGGGCCAGGGACCCCCCTCACCTGAGAAAGATGAGTACACTGAGGTTAGCAGTCTGTGTTTTACTTTCTAAAGTGTTTTGGGGGATATTGTTGCTTTGCAGTGTTCTTTCAGTTTCTGCTGTATAGCCCAGGGAATCAGCTACACATGTACATATATTTCCTCCTTTTTGAATTTCCTTTAAAAAAAAAAGCCATATTTTCTTTTCCTCCTGTTCAGGTCACCATAGAGCCTTGAGTAGAGGCCCCTGAGCTATACAGCAGGTTCTCGTTAGTTACCTGTTCTATATATAGTATCAATAATGCATATATGTCAATCCCAGTTGCCTAATCATTCTGCTCCCTCTTTCCTCCTTGGTATCCATACGTATTTTTTCTCTACACCTGTTTCTATTTCTACTTTGTAAATAAGGTCATCTACCAATTTTTTCATGTTCCACATAAATGCATTAATATACGATATTTGTTTTTCTCTTTCTGACTGACTTCAGTCTGTATGACATGGTCCATCCATGTCTCTACAAAAATGACCCAACTTTGTTCCTTTGTATGGCTAAGGATTATTTCATTGTATAAATATACCACACCTTCTTTATTCATTCCTCAACTAGAACTGAAGTTAGGCATTCTGATTCACTTCTTGGCCCATCTTGTCTTTCCTTATCCCTGCCTCTCATTTTGGACCACTCTGAGGAGGAAGAGATAAGTGATACTCAGTGCATTCATTCCATGAGCACTTCCTGAGCAACTTGAATACACCGAGCACTGTTCCAGACACTGGGAATTCAACAGTGGACAAAACATGGGGCTCCATTACTGGTGCCAGGTGGGTGGGGCTATGGAGAAAATGAGGGCAGTGTCAGGCAAAAATCCCACCAGCCATATCCCCAGGGAATATGGCTTAGCTAACATACCATCACCCTCATAGAGGACAATGAAAAAGTGGTTCTGAAAATCGGAGCAATTTGAAGGAATTCTCTCAGAGGATTTGCTAGTACCTTTGGTTAGCCCCATCGATGACCTTTGGGTGCTTTGAAAGATCCAAAGTCGTTCCTGACTCAGGCCCTCTGTGCCTGCTGTCCCCTCTGTGAAGGACGGTGGTGGTTTCTTACCTTGTCTTAGCTCAAAGTATTCCTCTGCAGACAGATTTTGCCTTACCCCCAGATCTAGGGCAGACACCCACCCTGCCTAATCGCTCCCGTCATGTCCCATGTTTATTTTCTTCAGAGCGGGTGCCCTGACACCATGATGTAGGCTCAGGGAGGGGAGGAGTCTGACCTGTGTAGTTCACCGTGGCCAGCACCTGGGATACTGTCTGGCATTAGTAAGTGCTTGATGAGCTAATTAATTTTATTTTTTCTGTGGTTTTTATTCTTTATTGGAATGTAATTGATTTATAATGTATCAGTATCAGGTATACAGCAAAGTGAATCAGTTATGCATATACATATATCCATTCTTTTTTAAAAATATTCTCTTCCCATATAGGTCATTACTGAGTATTGAATCCAGTTCCCTATACTATACAGTATGTCCTTAGTAGCTATGGTTACCGGAGTAGGGGAAGGAGAGAGGATAAATTGGGAGGTTGGGATTGACATATACACACTGCACTATATAAAATCACAGGAATTAGTTTTTAAATACTATCTGCAGCATTATTTCCCCACAGAAACTCTGTAGCAGCCAAATAACCCTTCCACGTCCCTTCATCCTGTCTTGCCACTGCTGTGCCTGTGCTCCTGTTTTCCTTTCCCCTCTGCCCCAAGCCCAAGCCAGAGGGTGCTTCCTCTGATCACTTCTCTTACCATCAAACTCGAGTGACTTTTCCCAAAAACCTCTTTTCTTCTATCAGTTTTTTCTTGTGTTTTACGTACACACTTTTACTCCAAGTATACTGTAAACTCCTAGAGTACAGGAATTATTTTTAAGTTTTTCTTTAACGTCTAGCAAAATGAATTGACACACAGTGGTGATGTTTAGGTTCATAATGAATCTTCTTTCCAATACAAGGGTCAGAAGCAAGAATCCTGATGTGGGTTGACCCTACAGTGCTTTAAGGGATGTGAATTTCATGAAAAGGCTCTTTCAGGATTGACTTCAAGAACAGTACATGCTCTAATTTATTATTTCTTGCCTGATGTTTCTTGTAGTGTACTTGAGAAGTTTCCTAAGTAGTTAATGAAGCTGAGTAATTGTCAGTATAGTATGAAATTAAAGCAAAACAAATAGACTGCAAATGGAATGAACTGTTTAAGCTATTTTTAACTATATTGAAATCACAGAGTAGTGATGATGCAAGAAATATGTCCCAGCTTTACTGTGGCTAACTAGAGGGAGCTATTTTTCATTTTGAATAAAAGTCAGAATCAGTTTAAGATCATATGTTATGTTTAAAAGGCTTAGTGTGGCTGATATTAGCATGGTGTCCTTTATTCCAGTTAATGTGCTCAAGGACTGTGGTCTCTTTGGCTAAAAATACTCTGCTTTTCCACACAAAATAATAGCACTAGAATTAATTTCTTTATTGAAAAAATAAAAGAAAAAGTTAGTTTTGATGCAGTGATTCTATTGCAAGATGGGGCAGATGACAAGGAATGGATTAATTAACACAGTTAAAGAGGGCTCCAGCCTTCCTCCCTTGACACAGGTCATAAGATACAAAGATGTTAGTTTGATTGTGCACCTGTCATTGAAGGAAAACAATCTTGTCTTGATACATAAAGTATTTTCTGAACTTGTGTCTTTATACACTTTTAAAACCCAAGCCATGTGATTAGCTATTTTTATTGTGTCACACTGAGAGATGATTTTGGTTTTAGATCCTCACTTCCACCCATAAAGTCATAAACTAATTTAATGGAGTTGTTTATAGAGGGCTCTGGAGAAGTTATTTGAGTTGTCTTAAGTTTTGAGGTTGATACTTTTCTGAAACAAATAAGTGGAGAAGGAAGAGAAGTCAAAAAAGCCCCATGTGTAGAGACCGTCTGCCTCCTTATTTAAAGCTCAGCCATGTGTCTGGGTCACATGTACCTGCGCTGCAGCACAAATGTCATCTCAGACAACATACACAGTTACAGATGTCACAAGCTTTGTCTAACTGGGCCCATCTTGGTCCATCCACCTTGGAAAAGATACTGTGTAATGAGTGGTTTATAAACATTTTTTTTAATTTAAATTTATTTACTTTACTTGGAGGCTAATTTCTTTACAGTATTGTATTGGTTTTGCCATACATCAAAATGAATCCACCACGGGCGTACACGTGTTCCCATCCTGAACCCCCCTCCCACCTCCCTCCCCGTACCATCCCTCTGGGTTGTCCCAGTGCACCAGCCCCAAGCATCCGATATCCTGCATCGAACCTGGACTGGCAGTTTGTTTTTTATATGATATTATACATGTTTCAATGCCATTCTCCCAAATCATCCCACCCTCTCCCTCTCCCACAGAGTCCAAAAGACAGTTCTATACATCTATGTCTCTTTTGCTGTCTCGCATACAGGATTATCATTACCATCTTTCTAAATTCCATATATATGCGTTAGTATACTGTATTGGTATTTTTCTTTCTGGCTTACTTCATTCTGTATAATAGGCTCCAGTTTAATCCACCTCATTAGAACTGATTCAAATTTATTCTTTTTAATGGCTGAGTAATAATCCATTGTGTATATGTACCACAGCTTTCTTATCCATTCATCTGCTGATGGATATCTAGGTTGCTTCCATGTCCTGGCTATTATAAACAGTGCTGCGATGAACACTGGGGTACACGTGTCTCTTTCGCTTCTGGTTTCCTCAGTGTGTATGCCCAGCAGTGGGATTGCTGGGTCATAAGTCAGTTCTATTTGCAGTTGTTTAAGGAATCTCCACACTGTTCTCCATAGTGGCTGTACTAGTTTGCATTCCCACCAACAGTGTAAGAGTGTTCCCTTTTCTCCACACCCTCTCCAGCATTTATTGCTTGTAGACTTTTGGATCACAGCCATTCTGACTGGCGTGAAATGGTACCTCATTGTGGTTTAGATTTGCATTTCTCTGATAATGAGTGATGTTGAGCATCTTTTCATGTGTTTGTTAGCCATCTGTATGTCTTCTTTGGAGAAATGTCTGTTTAGTTCTTTGGCCCATTTTTTGATTGGGTGGTTTATTTTTCTGGAACTGAGCTGCAAGAGTTGCTTGCATATTTTTGAGATTAGTTGTTTGTCAGTTGCTTCATTTGCTATTATTTTCTCCCATTCTGAAGGCTGTCTTTTCACCTTGCTTATAGTTTCCTTTGTTGTGCAAAAGCTTTTAATCTTAGTTAGGTCCCATTTGTTTATTTTTGCTTTTATTTTCAATATTCTGGGAGGTGGGTCATAGAGGATCCTGCTGTGATGTATATTGGAGAGTGTTTTGCCTATGTTCTCCTCTAGGAGTTTTATAGTTTCTGGTCTTCCCTTTAGATCTTTAATCCATTTTGAGTTTATTTTTGTGTATGGTGTTAGAAAGTGTTCTAGTTTCATTCTTTTACAAGTGGTTGACCATTTTCCCAGCACCACTTGTTAAAAGAGATTGTCTTTAATCCATTGTATATTCTTGCCTCCTTTGTCAAAGATAAGGTGTCCTATGTGCATGGATTTATCTCTGGGCTTTCTATTTTGTTCCACTGATCTATATTTCTGTCTTTGTGCCAGTACCATACTGTCTTGATGACTGTGGCTTTGTAGTAGAGCCTGAAGTCAGGTAGGTTGATTCCTCCAGTTCCATTCTTCTTTCTCAAGATTGCTTTGGCTATTCGAGGTTGTTTGTATTTCCATACAAATGGTGAAATTATTTGTTCTAGCTCTGTGAAAAATACCATTGGTAGCTTGATAGGGATTGCATTGAATCTATAGATTGCTTTGGGTAGTATACTCATTTTCACTATATTGATTCTTCTGATCCATGAACATGGTATATTTCTCTTTAGGGTTTTCTGTGTAGAAGATCATGTCATCTGCAAACAGTGAGAGTTTTACTTCTTTTTTTCCAATTTGGATTCCTTTTATTTCTTTTTCTGCTCTGATTGCTGTGGCTAAAACTTCCAGAACTATGTTGAATAGTAGTGGTGAAAGTGGGCACCCTTGTCTTGTTCCTGACTTTAGGGGAAATGCTTTCAATTTTTCACTATTTAGGATAATGTTTGCTTTGTGGGTTTGTCATATATAGCTTTTATTATGTTGAGGTATGTTCCTTCTATTCCTGCTTTCTGGAGGGTTTTTATCATAAATGGATGTTGAATTTTGTCAAAGGCTTTCTCTGCATCTATTGAGATAATCATATGGTTTTTATTTTTCAATTTGTTAATGTGGTATATTACATTGATTGATTTGCAGATATTGAAGAATGCTTGCATCCCTGTGATAAAGCCCACTTGGTCATGGTGTATGATCTTTTTAATGTGTTGTTGGATTCTGATTGCTAGAATTTCATTAAGGATTTTTGCATCTATGTTCATCAGTGATATTGGCCTGTAGTTTTCTTTTTTTGTGCCATCTTTGTCAGGTTTTGGTAATAGGGTGATGGTGGCCTCATAGAATGAATTTGGAAGTTTACCTTCCTCTGCAATTTTCTGGAAGAGTTTGAGTAGGATAGGTGTTAGCTCTTCTCTAAATTTTTGGTAGAATTCAGCTGTGAAGCCATCTGGACCTGGGCTTTTGTTTGCTGGAAGATTTCTGATTACAGTTTCAATTTCTGTGCTTGTGATGGGTCTATTGAGATTTTCTATTTCTTCCTGGTTCAGTTTTGGAAAGTTGTACTTTTCTAAGAAATTGTCCATTTCTTTCACGTTGTCCATTTTATTGGCATATAATTGCTGACAGTAGCCTCTTACAATCCTTTGTATTTCTGTGTTGTCTGTTGTGATCTCTCCGTTTTCATTTCTAATTTTATTGATTTGGTTTTTCTCACTTTGTTTCTTGATGAGTCTGGCTAATGGTTTGTCAATTTTATTTATCCTTTCAAAGAACCAGTTTTTGGCTTTGTTGATTTTTGCTATGGTCTCTTTTGTTTCCTTTGCATTTATTTCTGCCCTAATTTTTAAGATTTCTTTCCTTCTGCTAACCCTGGGGTTCTCCATTTCTTCCTTTTCTAGTTGCTTTAGGTGTATAGTTAGGTTATTTATTTGACTCTTTTTTTTGTTTCTTGAGGTATGCCTGTATTGTTATGAACCTTCCCCTTAGCACTGCTTTTACAGTGTCCCACAGGTTTGGGGTTGTTGTGCTTTCATTTTCATTCGTTTCTATGCATATTTTGATTTCTTTTTTGATTTCTTCGGTGATTTGTTGGTTATTCAGCAGCGTGTTGTTCAGCCTCCATATGTTGGAATTTTTAATAGTTTTTCTCCTGTAATTGAGATCTAATCTTACTGCATTGTGATCAGAAAAGATGCTTGGAATGATTCAATTTTTTTAATTTACCAAGGCTAGATTTATGGCCCAGGATGTGATCTATCCTGGAGAAGGTTCCGTGTGCACTTGAGAAAAAGGTGAAATTGATTGTTTGGGGGTGAAATGTCCTATAGATATCAATTAGGTCTAACTGGTCTATTGTATCATTTAAAGTTTGTGTTTCCTTGTTAATTTTCTTTTTAGTTGATCTGTCCATAGGTGTGAGTGGGGCATTAAAGTCTCCCACTGTTATTGTGTTATTGTTAATTTCCCGTTTCATACCTGTTAGCATTTGTCTTACATATTGCAGTGCTCCTATGTTGGGTGCATATATATTTATAATTGTTATATTTTCTTCTTGGATTGATCCTTTGATCATTATGTAGTGTCCTTCTTTGTCTCTTTTCACAGCCTTTGTTTTAAAGTCTATTTTATCTGATATGAGTATAGCTACTCCTGCTTTCTTTTGGTCTCTATTTGCATGGAATATCTTTTTCCAGCCCTTCACTTTCAGTCTGTATGTGTCCCCTGTTTTGAGGTGGGTCTCTTGTAGACAACATATATAGGGGTCTTGTTTTTGTATCCATTCAGCCAGTCTTTGTCTTTTGATTGGGGCATTCAATCCATTTACATTTAAGGTAATTATTGATAAGTGTGATCCTGTTGCCATTTACTTTATTGTTTGGGTTTCGAGTTTATACACCCTTTTTGTGTTTCCTGTCTAGGGAATATCCTTTAGCATTTGTTGGAGCACTGGTTTGGTGGTGCTGAATTCTCTCAGCTTTTGCTTGTCTGGAAAGCTTTTGATTTCTCCTTCATATTTGAATGAGATCCTTGCTGGGTACAGTAATCTGGGCTGTAGGTTATTTTCTTTTTTTTTTTAAATTAATTAATTTTATTTTATTTTACTTTACAATTCTGTATTGGTTTTGCCATACATTGACATGAATCCTTTCATCACTTTAAGTATGTCTTGCCTTTGTCTCCTGGCCTGAAGAGTTTCTATTGAAAGATCTGCAGTTATCCTTATGGGAATCCCCTTGTGTGTTATTTGTTGTTTTTTTCCCTTGCTGCTTTTAATATTTGTTCTTAGTGTTTGATCTTTGTTAATTTGATTAATATGTGTCTTGGGGTGTTTTGCCTTGGGTTTATCCTGTTTGGGACTCTCTGGATTTCTTGGACTTGGGTGATTATTTCCTTCCCCATTTTAGGGAAGTTTTCAACTATTATCTCCTCAAGTATTTTCTCACGGTCTTTCTTTTGGCCTTCTTCTTCTTCTGGGACTCCTATGATTTGAATGTTGGGGCATTTAATATTGTCCTGGAGGTCTCTGAGATTGTCCTCATTTCTTTTAATTCGTTTTTCTTTTTTGCTCTCTGATTCATTTATTTCTACCATTCTATCTTCTATTTCACTAATCCTATCTTCTGCCTCCTTTATTCTACTATCTGTTGCCTCCAGAGTGTTTTTGATCTCATTTATTGCATTATTCATTATATATTGACTCCTTTTTATTTCTTCTAGGTCCTTGTTAAACCTTTCTTGCATCTTCTCAATCCTTGTCTCCAGGCTATTTATCTGTGATTCCATTTTGATTTCAAGATTTTGGATCATTTTCACTATCATTATTTGGAATTCTTTATCAGGTAGATTCCCTATCTCTTCCTCTTTTGTTTGGTTTGGTGGGCATTTCTCCTGCTCCTTTACCTGCTGGGTATTCCTCTGTCTCTTCATATTGGTTATATTGCTGTGTTTGGGATGGCCTTTCTGTATTCTGGCAGTTTGTGGAGTTCTGTTTATTGTGGAGGTTCCTCACTGTGGATGGGGTTGGACAGGTGGCTTGCCAAGGTTTCTTGGTTAGGGAAGCTTGGGTCAGTGTTCTGGTGGGTGGAGCTAGATTCTTCTCTCTGGAGTGCAGTGAAGTGGCCAGTAATGAGTTGTGAGATGTCAGTGGTTTTGGAGTAACTTTGAGCTGCCTGTATATTGAAGCTCAGGGCTGTGTTCTTGTGTTGATGGAGAATTTGTGTGGTATGTCTTGCTCTGGAACTTGTTGGCCCTTGGGCGGTGCTTGGTTTCAGTGTAGGTATGGAGGTGTTTGATGAGCTCCTATCGATTAATGTTCCCTGGAGTCAGGAGTTCTCTGGTGTTCTCAGGATTTGGACTTAAGCCTCCTGCTTGTGGTTTTCAGACTTACTTTTACGGTAGTCTCGAGACTTCTCCTTCTATACAGCCCCATTGATAAAACATCTAGGTTAAAGATGAAAAGTTTCTCCACAGTGAGGGACACCCAGAGAGGTTCACAGAATTACATGGAGAAGAGAAGAGGGAGGAGGGAGTTAGAGGTGACCCGAATAATTCCCTTCCTGCTACAGGCATGGTATCCCTCTCTGTCTTGGCACCTCAGGTTGCTATTAAAAAAAAAAACAAAAACAAAGATGTGACGGTTTACACAGTAGGCATTTATTTCTCACAGTTTTGGAGGCTGAAAGTCCAAGATCAGGATGTCTGCGTGGTCAGGCCTGGTAAAGACCTTCTTCCTAGCCTTCTTACTGCCCTCATACAGTGCAGAGAGGAAGCTCTGGGATCTCCACTGCTTTTTGGAAGGGCACTAATCCCATCCTGGGGGCTCTACCTACATGACCTCATCCAACCTTACGTACCTCCCCTGAACCCCACCTACCGATACCATGACATTCAGGGTTAGAGCATCATCAACATAAGAAGGGGGAGGACACAAACATTCAGTCCATAACACTGCCCATTCACAAGGACACTAGAGTGCAAAAGTTATTCATAATCAAGTAGTTTGGAAGGTGAATTTGAAGGATGAAAGCTGATGCTGAGAGCTGGTTAAAGGCATTATGCTATAATATATGGCATCTCCCACACGTTATCCTATTTTATCTTTACAGCCATGACATGGGAATTTATTACCCTTTTTTCAAAGACGAGACATAGGCTCAATGTTTCAAGCCCAGATATCTCTCAGTCCAAATCTTAGAATTTTTCAGCTACGTCAAGGCTTATTCCTTGACCATGGAACTTGATTTCTCAGGCAGGACTTTTGGTGCTAATATTGGTTTCATTAGATAGTTTCAGAGACTGTGTATATTTGGAAACTTTACTGACCAATCATGTGTCATCTTTCATAAGAGTTTCTCTCTAAAATAGGTGAAACCATGCCAAAGGTATGAAGAACACAAATGGGAAGTAAAGTATTCTTAGAAAAACTGGGACTGTGATTTGGAGTGTGACTTAGTCCTCCAAGTCTGTTTCCTTGTCCTCTGATATTGCCAAAGTATTTAGGAGCTCCACTGTTGCAGACCGAGGGCCCAGTCCCTGACTTTGCTAAGTCCCACAATATTGTCAGGTGAGTGACTCACTTCACAAGACCCTCTTCTCCCACCGACAGAAGGAGGAAATTGGATCAGATCAGTGGCTCACACACTTTTTGTTCTCAGGACTCCCTTTATGCTCTTAAAATCATCAAGGACCCCAAAGACCTTTTGTTTATATAAGTTATAGCTGTTGGTATTCACCTGTATCAGAATTTAAAACAAATGTTTTTTAAAATTTGATTTATTCACTTTAAAATAACATGGACATATTATATAAATAACAACATAAACATATAGCAATACATATTTTATGAAAGATAACTTTTTCCTAAAACCAAAGAAATTAGTCAGTTCAGTCGCTCAGTTGTGTCCGACTCTTTGCGACCCCATGAATCACAGCACGCCAGGCCTCCCTGTCCATCACCAACTCCCAGAGGTCACTCAGATTCACGTCCATTGAGTCAGTGATGCCATCCAGCCATCTCATCCTCTGTCGTCCCCTTCTCCTCCTGCCCTCAATCCCTCCCAGCATCAGAGTGTTTTCCAATGAGTCAACTCTTTGCATGAGGTGGCCAGAGTACTGGAGCTTCAGCTTTAGCATCAGTCCTTCCAAAGAAATCCCAGGGCTGATCTCCTTCAGAATGGACTGGTTGGATCTCCTTGCAGTCCAAGGGACTCTCAAGAGTCTTCTCCAGCACCACAGTTCAAAAGCATCAATTCTTTGGTGCTCAGCCTTCTTCACAGTGCAACTCTCATATCTATACATGACTACTGGAAAAACCATAGCCTTGACTAGACGGACTCTTTTGCCTTTTGGCAAATTCCTTCAGTCTGACTTAAAGAAAGATAGTTCACCCTCTTACCTGCTTCTTACATCCAGCCTGTTGTGATAGGTTCTTTGGCCAAAGTGTAGGAAAAATATTTCACCCATATGTGTAGTCAGAACAGGAACACACAGAGAAGGAACTTCACAGACTCCTGGGAAAGGTCCTGGGGGTACCCCTGGGTCCTCAGACCACACTTTGAGAACCGATGCTGGAGAAGACTCTTAAAAGTCCCTTGGATAGCAAGGAGATCAAACCAGTCAATCCTAAAGGAAATCAACCCTGAATATTCCTTGGAAGAACTGAAGCTGCAATACTTTGGCTACCTGATGTGAGGAGCCAGCTCATTGGGAAATACCTTGGTGCGGGGAAAAATTGAGGGCAGGAGTCGAAGGGGGCAACAGAGGATGAGATGGTTGGATCGCATCATCGACTCGATGGACGTGAGTTTGAGCAGACTCTGGGAGATAGTGAAGGACAGGGGAGCCTGGCTTGCTGCAGTCCACGGGGCCACAAAGAGTCACACGTGACTGAGTGAGTGAACAAAAGTCTAGGTGATGTTTAAACCCAGCCCAGGCTCTGATTTTCCTTGTCTTTCAGGACACTTCATTCAAAGTTTGCCTCCTCCAGAGAACACAGGGCACTAAACTTGTGAAATATGAGCTTTAACTCTCTTTGCTCCTAGGCAGTGAACACAAAACCCCAAAGAATCATTTGTTTGTCAGTAAAGAGAGATTTCATGGCCCTTCATTTTGATTCAGGGGAAGTTCAGAAGTTCAAAGAATTTCTGAGTGAAAGAGGTTAGAAAATGTTAGCTATGGTCCTTGGCTGTCTTGACTAGCAGCTTTCTACAAACAGATTAAAAAAGAAGAGAACTGTTGAGGCTCCCCGTTGAATAAGCATTGCGCTCCTTTCACTCCGCGTCTGTGTGTGTGTGTGTCCCAGTGTTGACATTTGTGCTGTTGGTGGGGTGGCCTGGGGTGTGGTGTTGACCCCACCCCGTCATGAATGATGCAGGTGTTCACAGTGTCCTGAACAAAACCTGCCTGGTGACAGATGTTCAGAATCGGTAATAAGAAAGGACACATGGCTAATCTCTGCTAAATTAATCAAGTCGAACATCTTTTGTTTTTTAATTTTGGCAGAATAAAAAAAAGAATGAAATAATGCCATTTGCAGCAACACGGATGGACCTAGCAATGATCATATTAAGTAAAGTAACTCAGAGAAAGACAAAGATGATACGATATCACATGTATGTGGAGTCTATAAAAATGCTACAGATGAACTTATTTACAAAATAGCAAGAGACTCACAGATGTAGAAAAGAAGCTGATGAAGACAAGAAACAGGGAAGGGTGGCAGAAGAGGGGTAAATTAGAAATTAGGGAGTAATGGATACATGCTGTCAACACAATATTTGTGTGTGCGCCCGTGTGTTCAGTTCATCGTGTCTGACTCTTTGCGACCCCATGGACTGCAGCCCACCAGGCTCGTGTCCATGGGATTTCCCAGGCAAGAACAGTAGAGTGGGTTGTCATTTCCTCCTCCAGGGGATCTTTCCCACCCAGGGATCAAACTTATGTCTCATTTATCTCTTGCATTGGCAGGCAGATTCTTTACCACTGAGCCACCTGGGAAAACCATGCCACAATATATATATATATATATATATAATAAATAATCAATAAAGACCTACTGTATGGCACAGGGAACTTCACTCAGTATTCAGTAATAACCTATATGGGAAAAGAATCTGGGAAAGATGTATGTATACGTATAACTGAATCACATTACTGTACACCAGAAACTAATACAACATTGTAAATCCACTATACTTTGATAAAAAGTAAGTTAATTTAAACATAAATAAAATAGGCAAATGGATTTATTGGCTTTTAGAATGAGTCAAACAGAAGAAACTACCATTCCCCCAGAATTATGGCATTATGGAAAATGTTTTCTAGGTCCCTGTTTCGTTAATGAGTTGAAGCGGGTCTGTAATAAAGATCACTGGAGGTTTCAGTTCAATCAGTTCAGTCGCTCAGTCGTGTCTAACTCTTTGCGACCCCATGAATCACAGCACGCCAGGCCTCCCTGTCCATCACCATCTCCCAGAGTCCACTCAGACTCACGTCCATCGAGTCTGTGATGCCATTCAGCCATCTCATCCTCTGTCCCCTTCTCCTCCTGCCCCCAATCCTTCCCAGCATCAGAGTCTTTTCCAATGAGTTAACTCTTTGCATGAGGTGGCCAAAGTACTGGAGCTTCAGCTTTAGCATCATTCCCTCCAAACAACACCCAGGGTTGATCTCCTTCAGAATGGACTGGTTGGATCTCCTTGCAGTCCAAGGGACTCTCAAGAGTCTTCTCCAACACCACAGTTCAAAAGCATCAATTCTTCGGCACTCAGCCTTCTTCACAGTCCAACTCTCATATCCATACATGACTACTGGAAAAACCATAGCCTTGACTAGATGGACCTTTGTCGGGAAAGTAATGTCTCTGCTATTGAATATGCTATCTAAGTCGGCACTGGAGGCTAAGCTGCTTTCTTTATCCAAAACGAGACTCTGAAGGTAGAAGAAGGACTCTGATCCAGTGACTCCCCACCTCCTACACCTGCATCCCCATCCTAGCACACACATTGCTAAGGCCACCTCTGCAATGGTGAGCTGCTCAACTATTGCCTTGGAAGCACAGCTGCACACCTGGGCTTAGTCAGAGTGAAGTCCTTCTTTATAACCCATGACAGGTTCTGGTTACTAGAAGACTGTGGCTTTTGCCCCAGAAAGAAAATGACTCCAGAAGTTGCAGTTTAATACACAACTTTTATCAAACTAGGAAAAAGTGATTTGCTATCACCCTTTACTCAAGTCATAGTCCAGTGACATTTCTAAATTCAGCAATTCATGTTGTTTACCTTCTTGAAATTCAGTAGTTAGCAAGCAACTCAGGAAATGCTGGTCATTTATTGACATGAAGCAGTGTCTTTAAGTATGTACCTGAAATGCCCCTATTTGAGGCAGTAGCTCACTGTAGGTTTTCTATCTTCTGTTGAACCACCTGTCATCTTCATACTGTTACATTTTCAGAACTTTACTATTAAAATCTACAGCCTACAAAAATGAGGCTTAATAATTTAAAAAAAAAATTTCAGAAGCGAATATTGTTCTTTTGTATCCATTCTGCGTGCAGAGCAGTTCTGGTCATAACTCTTAACATGGTTAACGCTGATGAAGTCTCATAAAGTTCAAAGCACACTGTTGGGTGTTTTAACCTGAATGTAACAGTTGAAAGCAGGCTCTGAGACCCAACTGCTTGGATCCGAATCCTAGAATACGATTTTCAGTGAGGGTTGCCTTTCTCATTTATACTTAGAATTTTATCTGATCAAGAACTAGAGCCTGCTCCTGTGTCAAAGACATACACACTTCGTTACCAAAATCAAGAATCAAAACATTTGTGGGACTTCCCTGTCAGCCCAGTGATTAAGCCTCTGCCCTTCCACTGCAGGGGACATGTTTGATCCTTGGTCAGGGAACTGACATCCCACATGTGCCATCATGCAGAAAAAAAAAAATCAAAATATTTGGTTCATTAGTTCTTAAAATGTCCAGGAAATAATCAGGCCACTTTCTGCCCCTGGTAGAGTGGCTGCTGTCAGGAGGAACACACTGCCTGCAGTGTTCACCTCTTTGCCTTTGCCAAGTTCAGTTGGACACTCAGTCGTGTCCAACTCTTTGTGACCCTATGGACTGCAGCATGCCAGGCTTCCCTGTCCACCACCAACTCCTGGAGCTTGCTCAAACTCCCGTCCATCGAGTCGGTAATGCCATCCAACCATCTCATCATCTGTCTTCCCCTTGTCCTCCTGCCTTCAATCTTTCCTAGCATCAGGGTCTTCTCCAATGAGTCAGTTAATCGATCAGGTGGCCAAAGTATTGGAACTTCAGCATCAGTCCTTCCAATGAATATTCAGGACTGATTTCCTTTAGGATTGGCTGGTTTGATCTCCTTGCAGTCCAAGGGACTCTCAAGAGTCTTTTCTAGCATCCAGTTCAAAAGCATCAATTTTTCAGTACTCAGCTTTCTTTATAGTACAACTCTCACATCCATACTCTACTACTGGAAAAAAACATAGCTTTCACTGGATGGACCTTTGTCGGCAAAGTAATGTCTCTGCTTTTTAATATGCTATCTAGGTTGGTCATAGCTTTTCTTCCATGGAGCAAGCATCTTTTAATTTCATGGCTGCAGTCACCATCTGCAGTGATTTTGAAGCCCCCCAGAATAAAGTCTTTCATTGTTTCCCTATCTATTTCCCATGAAGTGATGGGACCAGATGCCATGATCTTGGTTTTTTGAATGTTCGGTTTTACAACAGCTTTTTTACTCTTCTCTTTCACTTTCATCAAGAGGCTCTTTAATTGTTTGCTTTCTGCCATACGGGTGGTGCCATCTGTGTATCTGAGGTTATTGATGTTTCTCCCAGCAATCTTGATTCCAGCTTGTGCTTCATCCAGCCCAGCATTTCACATGATGTACTCTGCATATAAGTTAAATAAACAAGGTGACAATATACAGCCTTGATGTACTCCTTTCCCAATTTGGAACCAGTCTGTTGTTCCATATCTAACTGTTGCTTCCTGACCTGAATACAGATTTCTCAAGAGGTAAATCAGGTGGTCTGATATTCCCATCTCTTTCAGAATTTTCCAGTTTATTGTGATCCACACAGTCAAAGGCTTTAGTATAGTCAATAAAGCAGAAGTAGATGTTTTTCTGGAATTCTCTTGCTTTTTCAGTGATTCATTGGATGTTGGCAAGTTGATCTTGGTTCCTCTGCCTTTTCTAAATCCAGCTTGAACATCTGGAATTTCACAGTTCACTTACTGTTGAAGCCTGGCTTGGAGAAATTTGAGCATTTACTAGCGTGTGAGATGAGTGCAATTGTGTGGTAGTTTGAATATTCTTTGGCATTGCCTTTCTTTGAGATTGGAATGAAAACTGACCTTTTCCAGTCCTGTGGCCACTGCTGAATTTTCCAAATTTGCTGGCATATGGAGTGCAGCACTTTGACAGCATCACCTTTTAGGACTTGAAACAGCTCAACTGGAATTCCATCACCTCCACTAGCTTTGTTCATAGTGATGCTTCCTAAGGCCCACTTGACTTTGCATTCCAGGATATCTGGCTCTTGGTGAGTGATCACACCATCATGGTCATCTGGGTCATGAAGATCTTTTTGTATAGTTCTGTGTATTCTTGCCACCTCTTCTTAATAACTTCTGCTTCTGTTAGGTCCATACCATTTCTGACCTTTATTGAGCCCATCTTTGCATAAAATGTTCCCTTGGTATCTCTGATTTTCTTGAAGAGATCTCTAGTCTTTCCCATTCTGTTGTTTTCCTCTGTCTCTTTAAACTGATCACTGAGGAAGGCATGTTGTGTCTCCTTGCTGTTCTTTGGAACTCTGCGTTCAAATGGGTGTATCTTTCCTTTTCTCCTTTGCTTTTCACTTCTTTTCTTTTCCCAGCTATTTTTAAGGCCTCTTCAGACAACCATTTTGGCTTTTTGCATTTGTTTTCTTCAGAATGGTCTTGATCACTGCCTCCTGTACAATGTCATGAACTTCCGTTCATAGTTCTTCAGGCACTCTGTCTATCAGATCCAATGCCTTGACTCTACTTGTCACTTCCACTGCATAATTGTAAGGGATTTGATTTAGGTCATAACTGAATGGTCTAGTGTTTTTCCCTACTTTCTTAAACAATTTAAGTCTGAATTTGGCAATAAGGAATTCATGATCTGAACCACAGTCAGCTCCCCATCTTTTTTTTTTTTTTTTTGCCCCTGCTGGCTGTATAGAGCTTCTCGATCTTTGGCTGCAAATAGTATAATCAGTCTGATTCCATGTTGACCATATGGTGATGTCAATGTGTAGAGTCTTCTCATGTGTTGTTGGAAGAGGGCATTTGCTATGACCAGTGTGTTCTCTTGGCAAAACTCTGTTAACCTTTGCCGTGTTTCATTCTGTACTTGAAGGCCAAATTTGCCTGTTACTCCAGGTATCTCTTGACTTCCTACTTTTGCATTCCAGTCCCCTATGATGTCAGGAGGAGGACAGTGCCTGCAGTGTTCACCTGTTTGCCTGAGCTAAAGTTTATAGGTAATAGATAGTGAGCCATCATTCTTGTAAATATTCTGCAGTTTACTGTGTTTCTGACTTTCCTCTAGTGTGAAGTATTAGTCACACATCTCAGGGACAAGTATGTCATGAAAAGTTGCTTCAAAGTCACTTTTTTTTATTTTTACTTATTTTTTATTGAGGTATAGTTGATTTATAATGTTGTGTTCATATCTGGTATATAGCAGAGTGACCCAGTTATACACATATGTACATTCTTTTTTATATTCTTTTCCATGATGGTTTATCCTAGGAGACTGGATACAGTTCCCTGTGCTATGCAGTAGGACTTTTTAAATGAGTTACATCATAACTGGTCTGTGGAAATTCACAATGCAGTGAATACTAAGATTGACTTGGTCAGTCCAAAACATTTTTGTCATGCAAGTAGCCGCAATTAACTTGCTCTAGAATCTGACCTTTTCACAGTGGATTATGGCTACATGTTTCTTTCTCTACCAAAAAACATGGTCCGGTACCCAAAAGAAATGATGCTGTATAAGTATTTAAAAATATAAGACACAAAAGAATGTTTTACTAAAAACTATCTATAGAACGTATGGTTAAAAATAAAACATTTGTAGATTTCTAAGACCGTTGGTGGTAGATTACAGTTACCATCGTATAACCAGGCCCCTTCTAGATTTTTTTGATGGGCACATATTCTTTTGATCTGTGTAACATCCATTAAAGTCAGTGAAATTGTATGGTTAAGTCAAGGTCAGTTCTGTGAAACACATCCCTTCTGGAACATCAATTAAGGTAACAAGCAAAACACTGAACTAGCTTTTAACTGTTCCTGGGCTTTTACCATGTAAAATTAATGGGGAATACGTGAATGTTATGGAGATAGTGGGGAGACCACTCCCTTAGGCACACCTGTCCAGGAAAGGAAACCACAAGCAACATTCTCCAGCAATTCTTGAGCAGCTGAGTTCTGCCCTGGCTGTTAATAGATGATGTAAAAACGAACAGACATCAAAACTGCAACTAGCAAAATGGTCCTCCTACAGATATATTCTGTTTGTCCTTTAAGGAAAAATCTAGTAAGACTATGAAAAAAATAAAAACCATAAACTGGCATCATTTGAATGCTCAAATTGAGGTCATTTTTATTCTAATTAAGATTTGAAAAAGAAGAACTGTTTCTGCATGCTGTTTTTAGGAAAATAACAAGCTGGAGACAGGGACCATCTGTTAGACTGACCATGTAACAAGATGTTAGATTTATTCAGACATAATGACGTGGTTTGGTATCAGATATAAGGTCTAGTCCTTCAGATCTGCTGTAATTATCTGTGTGCACTACCCCACTCAAATTATTTAACTCTCTGCTGTAAGATTGGCACTACTGATGAGTGCATTCTAACAGCACTCAGCATACACATACACATGCGTGCATACAGCTGGAGCAATTGATAGAAGTAATAGTATGTTAGCAAACAGGTTTATTAAGAAACTTCTTCTTGAGATTTCAGAGACTTAAAGGAGTTCAGCCCTGAGTGAGCACTGACTTTGTATCTATGTTTGTATCTATATTTGAGGAGCAAGCAAAGTCTGTGAAATTTGTTGGTTTCACCTATTCTTTGTAGCTATCAGATTTTTATTTAGCACTCATGTAATTTTGGACCTGTGCACTGTACAAAAGATATAAAGGCACACTCATATAAAGATATGTGCTTCAATCCGTCTCCAGAATATATAAGCAGCAATACCAGAAAAACAACCCAATCAAACAGTGGCGGCAGACATAAACAGGCATTTCTCCAAAGGCATACAGATGGCCAACCGTCACACGAAAAGATGCTCAACATTGCTCATTATCAGAGAAATGCAAGTCAAAATACAATGAAGTGTCACCTCACACTGGTCAGAATGGCCGTCATCAAAACATCTGCAAGCAATAAATGCTGGCGAAGGTGTGGACAAAAGGGAACCTCTTGTGCTGTTGGTGGGAATGTAAACTGAATTCCTTTAAAAACTAGGGATAAACTGAACCATTATGACCCCACTATTGGGCAGATACCCTGAGAAAACTATAATTGCAAAAACACATGTATCCCAGTGTTCATAGTAGCACTGTTAACAGTAGCCAGGACATGGAAATAACCTAGATGAACATCAACAGATGAGTGGGTAAAGAAACTTTTACAGATACACAGTGGAATATTACTCAGCCATGAAAAGGAACACATTTGAGTCAGTTCTAACGAGGTGAATGAACCTAAAGCCTGCTATATAGAGTGAAGTAAGTCAGAAAAACAAATTTCATATACTAGTGCATATATATGGAATCTAGAAAAATAGTGCCGATGAACCTGTTTGCAGGGCGCAGGGATAGAGACACAGACATAGAGAACAGACTCTGAACACAGCAGGGGATGCAGAGGGTAGGAAGAATTGAGACAGCAGCATTGAAACATATGCATTACCATATGTAAATAGATAGCTGATGGAACGTTGCTGTATAACATGGAGCCCAACCCCGTACTCTCTGACATCCTAGAGGCGTGGGATGGGGTGAGAGGTGTTAGCGGGGTTTAAGAGAAAGGGGACACGTGTACACTTAGAGCTGATTCACACTGTTGTATGGCAGAAGCCAACAGAATGTTGTAAATCAGTTATCCTCTAAAAATAGATTTTAGAAAATGATTTGTGCCTTAGTATCCAGAAGAAGGATACAGACTTTCCAGGTGATGAGAGTTGCTTGTTGTTTGATTAAACAATAGGATTCAGTTGGATTCAAGGGTTAAAGTGAAATATTTCAAAGACTTAGTTTTCTAGTTTCTTACTAAGTAAAGTGATGTCTTGCACACTGAAAAGGTGTTTGGGTGACGAAGGTACAGTTTGCTGCAATATCGCTAAAGGATATTAAGTGTTAAAATGTCACTGTACTGTCCATAGGCTCCCGTAGGTGGAAGGGTTGGGACCTTCACTTTGGCATTTATGAAATCAACCAGTGTAAAACAATTATATGTATTAACTGTGAGTTCTTGGAAAGAGAAAGGAGTGATAAAGGTAGCTCTATTTTCCATTCCTCCTTGGGGTACAAAAACAACAGCAGACAGGCCTTTAGAGAACCATTTCTAATTTTTAAAACTATGGCTTTTGAAAGAATTTTCACTCTTCTGCTTTCAAAAAGCATTTAGTGCAGCGTATAATAAAAACACCAATACAGTAAGACTAAAAATGCAGCAAAACACAGATTATTTATATATTATAACAGAATTGTAAAGTAAAATAAAGTAAAAATAGAAAAAAAATAAATTAAAAAAAAAAGAATGAATTAAAAAGCCTAAACCATAAGAGAAGTTACATAATTAAACACAGATCTTAATTTCTAATCCCCATCAAAGTATAGCAGTATGATGAGTTGCAGATTTTTTTGTTGTTATTGTATAGATAATGTGGGCTTCCCAGGTGGCTCAGTGGTAAAGAATCTGCCTGTCAGTGCAGGAGACACAGAAGATGGTTTGATCTCTGGGTCAGGAAGATCCCCTGGAGGAGGAAATAGCAACCCACTCTAGTAATCTTGCCTGGGAAATCCCATGGACAGAGGAGCCTGGCAGGCTACAGTCCATGGGGTTGCAAAGAGCTGGCCGCCACTGAGCACATGCACAGTTAGTTAATGCACAGTATTACGTAACGTTCAGTGTACGGCACAGTGATTCACAATTTTTAAAGGCTTCACTCCATTTATAGTTTTTATGAAATACTGGCTTTATTCCCTGTTGTGCAGTGTATCCTTGTACCTTACCTATTTCATACATACAGTTTGTGCCTCTCACTCCCCTAATCGTATCCTGCCCCTCCTCATTTCCCTCTCCCCACTGGTAATCACTGGTTTATTCTCTATATCTGTGAATCTGTTTCTTTTTTGTTATGTTCACTAATTTGGTTTTTTTTTTTCTAGATTCCACATTTAAATAGTATCATATAGTATATTTTCTTCTCTCTTTCGCTAAGTATAATACCTTCCAGGTCCCCCATTGGCTGTTGCAAATGGCAAAACTTCATGGTTTTATGTGGCTGAGTAGTATTTCATTGTATATATACATACCCCGTCTTCTTTACTCCCTCATCTGTTGACAGACGCTTAAGTTGCTTCCATATCTTGACTGTTGTAAACAGTGGCTCTGTGAACATGAGGGTGCATGTTTCTTTTCAAATTAATCTTTTCATTTTCTTCAGATATATATGCCCAGGGATGGAATTGACAGGTCTTGTGGTAGTTCTGTTTTTAATTTTTGAGAAACCTCTATACTGTCTTCCACTGTGGCTGCACCAATTTCTATTCCCACCGGGGTTCTCATTTTTCCCGCGTCCTCGCCAGCATTTGTTATTTGTGGTCTTTTTGATGATAGCCATTCTGCCAGGTGTAAGGTGATATCTCATTGTAGTTTTAATTTGCACTTCTCTGATGATTATCAATGTTGAACATTTTTTCTTGTACATGATGGCCTGATGGTCTCCTTTGGAAAAATGTTTATTTGGGTCTTCTGCCCATTTTTTAATTGTGTTGTTTGTTTTTGATATTGAATTATATGAACTATTTATATATTTTATATATTAACCCTTTATAAGTCATAATTTGCAAATACTCTCTTTTTTAATTAACAATTTAATTGTGATAAAATACTTGTACCATACAATTTATTATCTTAACCATTTTTAACTGTATAGTTCAATGATGTTAAATACATTGACACATTGTTATATAAACAAATCCCTACTCTCCCCTATTCCCAGCCCTGGTGACAACCGTTCTGCTTCCTATCTCATTTAAATTGTGAAGCCCTTCCCACTCTGATTTAAATGGGCCTTTTTCTAAATCCCACTCTTTTTTAAAGTATTTATTTATTTGGCTGCATCGGGTCCTGGTTGTGGCACATGAGCTCTTCCATTGTGACGTGCAGACTCCTCTCCAGTTGTAGCTTGCGGGCTCGGTAGTTGTGGCATGAGAGCTCAGTTGCTCCAAGGTATATGGGATCTTAGTTCTCTGACCAGGGATTGAACCCAAGTCGCCTGCACTGGAAGGCAGATTCTTCACCACTGGACGAGC
Organism: Oryx dammah; assembly: GCF_014754425.2. Lineage (NCBI taxonomy): Eukaryota > Metazoa > Chordata > Mammalia > Artiodactyla > Bovidae > Oryx > Oryx dammah. Next base: position 10,011,481 of record NW_024070196.1, read on the forward strand.
AGAGAAGGCCCTCTAATTCCCCCTTTTATTATGAGAGTAAATTCTATATCCTACTCAAAATTCTTTCTAAAGAAAAAAAAAGTATTTTCTCATTCTTTGATTCTTCACTTTTGTTCCAAGTAAATCAAGTTTAGAGACATTAGATTATTTTAATATAATATCTTAAAACTATTTCCAAATGATCATATGATTTCAATTTAGTGTAATAGGTATCCTAAGAGAGGACCAGATAAAGTTATAGCTGTGAATAAAATTGGTTTCCTAGTTTGAGAAAATGATAAGACAATTGAAATGTTTCTTTCTTTTTTGTAAGAGTTTCTTTGAGAATATTTTAGAACTGTCATTCTCATGGATTTAAGCCTAAGGTCTTTGCATTGAAACTGGGTCTCTGTGACTATTTTGTTATTGTGTTTATTTAAAATTGGAGTTTGTGCTATTCCTACAAATGAGACGATGTTTATAAACAATGTTGTATCCACATTTAGAAGTAGAGACCATTGACTGTCGGGTCTGATGTTCACCTTAATACAGGGCTGTTTCCTCCATCAAAAATTTCCTACTGGCTCTAGATCAGCCCCACTGTTCACAGGTAACTTTTATACAAATTTCATCTCTTTCCCAAAGTAATCTGTGTATTTTTACGTTTTTTTTTTTTTTTTTTAGTCAAAATGAGGTAAGATTATCTAATGAATAAAAGCAGATAGCAGAGATAATTTTTATGTTGTTGTAAAATTAATCCCTGTATCATGCTGAAAAGATTGTCCTTGTTTCAACTTCTTTGGATGTACATTAAATTCCTGTGCATTTAATCTAATTGTGCAAAAAATGATGTGAAGTAAAATGTGTTTTTAAGACGGCCTATTTTCTTGAAACTTCAAGCTATATTGAGTACACAGCACTCTTCATTTAGAGAACTCAATTTCATGCAGCAGCAGCAGCAGTGGAATTGGAAAAACAAAATCTTACCACATAATGGGGAGCAAAATATAGACAAGTGAGCAAATGCAACAGCAAAACATTTGAGGTACCAAATACCTCTTTATAGTTGTAAAGAGATGCTCTGAGGGAGAGAGCTGTAAATGACTGCGCCAGCAGCGTGAGAGAGGAAGAGGCCTGAGGGATTTTCCCCTTTTTGTTTCTGTGTGGCGGCACTGGGTCGTCCTTGCTGCATGCCGGCTTTCTCTAGCTGTGAAGAATGGGGCCGACTCTTGGCTGTGGTGCCAGGGCTTCTCACTGCGGCGGCCTCTCTCACTGCAGAGCGTGGGCTCAGCACTTGCGTTGCACAGGCTTAGTTGGGGAGCCGTGTTTGCGGTGGAGGTGGTTGAATCGGTCAGCGTAAGAGTCTCTGGATTGGAACTAGAGAGCGAAGGAGAGTGAAGTCAGTGCGACTGGGATGTTAACTTGGCTGGAAACAGCTTCAGGTGGTTCTCGAGTCAGGAGCCTGAAAGTAATCCAGTTCCTGCCATCCCATGGCATGGGCTTAAACAGAGTGGAGAGGATGTGTCTGTCAGAAAGGAGTTCATCTCTTGGAGGTCTCTTTTAAGAACATCCTAGCCTCTTCAGGGCTTCCCTCGTGGCTCCACTGGTAAGGAATCTGCCTGCAGTGCCGGAGACCTGGGTTCGATCCCTGTGTTGGAAAGATCCCCTGGAGAAGGGAAAGGCTACTAATTTCAGTATGCTGGCCTAGAGAATTCCATGGACTGTATAGTCTATGGGTTCGCAAAAAGTTGGACACAACTGAGTGACTTTCATTTCACCTCACTAGCCTCTTCAGGTTGTCTTTTGAGGAACTCTGTTCACAATCTAGGATCATTTTGGCTTTATCTCTTATTCCAGTCACTGCTGTGGTGACCAGTTCAGTACAGAGTTCCCCCAGTTTCATGGATACAACTCTTAAGAGAGTGCTGTGCTCTTCACTGCGAGTCTTTTCCACTGCTGCACCATGGCGGGGCGGTCCTTCAGGAATTGCTTGGCTCACATGCAGAGGCCTGTGTTTTGAAGGAAAAAACCTGGGTTTAAGTCCAAGGCTCGATTGTGTACCTAAATTATTTCCTTGTCACAAACATGAGAATGAGTCTGCACAAGGCATTATGAGAACTAACAAGACGAAATTTTGGTATGGTAGGCATTCCATAAGTGATAGCTCTGAAAACGGTGGGGATTATTCAGGCAGTAATGCCTCAAGAAAGAGTTAAAGAGATGCTTTTCCTATACAGGTGACAAAAAAAAAAGTGCTTTTTTTAGGTGTGTTGTTACACATTAACATTCTGATCTGTTTTTCAAGTAGAATCTGAGGTCTCTCTGTAAGCAGTCTTTACTCTGTGGACGTTTTGCTAACACATCTGATAACAGAAACACTTTGGCATGAGACCTTTTGTCCTCCTGTTCTACCCTGGGCAAGTCACCTCTGCCTTCCTGAAAATCTGCATCCTCTCTGGTTTTTCTCCTGATTTATTTACCATGCTGTGGGTAGAAATAACAACAAGAATGCAGTCTTATTTTCCTGAAAAGTAATTTTAAGAATTTGATTTTTTCTTGGTCTGTTTTAACCAAAATGATTATTGGTCTCTCAAGAAGCATTTTGTTCTCCCCATGACATCAGCAGCAAAAGCTAATGTTCATAGAGGGCTTTATAATTTAAGAACTTCCATATAGTTGCTCCCTACAACTCTGCACAGTGGAATTTAGTGTTAATTCCCAGTTTTACATATGATAAGCCTAGATCTCAGAAGTGACATGATGCCAGGCTCATAAAACCGGCACACTCAGGGGCCCATGGGCCGTGCATTCCTACTCCCTACTGGGGCAAAGCCAAGGATGTCTGTTCTGCCTCCAGCGCAGGGAAGCTGAAGGGATCAAGTGCTTAGGAGTGCACTTTTTAAACTGCGTGTCATCAAATATGTGTTGCATTATATTCCATAGACATCCGGATTTGCTATCCGCTTCACCCCGCTTTACAACCTATATCTCTCCTTTGGTTCTTAGAAGCTTTTCAAGAACTTAACAAAAGCAGTATCTAGTTTATTAGCCACTTGATCTTTCTGTGAATTTTCATTGTTACCTTTCTCTAACCATCACTATCACATGTACATCTGTGTGTCTGTCATTGATTTGGCTGTCTTCACTTTTCCTCTTCTGTTTTGGCTTTCCTTCTCTCTCATTCATTCATGAAACACTTTTGCATAAAGATGGACACAGGGCACTTGCCTATCTGACTCTCTTTGACCTTCACAAAGGTCAGTCAGACATGGATCTTGCCTTTAAGAAGCTTAAAGTTAGCAATTGGAATGATGAAAGTGAACTGAGCCTTTTTTCCCCCTCTATGTACAAAATACATAGAAATTTTGTATTTTAAAAGATCTTAAATATATAACCAAGCTCAAAAGGAAAAAAAAAAAAAAAAAAGCAGGTGTAAGAACAGAGAATTCACAGCCAGAGTAGTTCAACTTGGAGTTAAAGTTAGCTACACTTGGCCCTCAGACTTTTGGATGTAGAAAAACACCTTAGGGATGGGTGTTAGAAGACAACAGGAACAGGACAGGAGAATGTACAGTCCAGCAAGGCTGGGCCTGAAATGGAGCCCGCAGGCTCTGAAAAGACTTCACTGTCGACAAGCAGGGACAGTAAGCCCAGCCAGCCAGCCAGCCCAGGGACGTGGCAAGGAAGCTGAAAGAAACAAGAGCCGCAATCCTGCATCGCGTCAAGTGTGGAGTCCAAATTTAAACTCCACGAGTCTTGCAAAAAGCAATTAAGCTGAAAATTTAGCATCCAAACTGGTCCAGATCAAGGGAAATGCTTGTACCCCTGATAGCTGTAAAAGCTAAAACTTCCTGTAGAGTCCCTTCCACAGGACAGTGCCCCTGGATTCACCTAGAAAACAGTATATGCCTTAATAAAACATGCTGGACAGGCTTATGAGCATCCCCCCAAAATGAATTTAAAACATTTTAAACCAACTATAAACTAAACATGTTGAAAGTATTTAGAGATATAATAGATAAGGTATGATTTAGAGAAAGAAGATATAATAACCATAAAGTACAGAGTATCTCATGGAAAATAACAGAAATGTTTGAGGAAAAACTAAATCAACCGTTTCTAGGCACCTAGCCTGCCATTTCCGAAGGAGGAAATGGCAGTGTGCTCTCATATTCTTGCCTGGGAAATCCCTTGGACTGAGCAGCCTGGCAGGCTCCAGTCCGTGGGGTCGCAAAGACTCAGACACGATTCAGCAAGCAAGCCCAAGACAGGAAGAACATTGAAATCAAAACGCCGTAGACGTTAAACAGATTACACAGGAAAAGAAAAAAAATATTAGAAAACAGATGAGAAAGCCACCTAGAATGCCGTGCGGGTATGCATGCTGAACCGCTTCAGTTATGTCGATTCTTTGTGACCCTATGGTCCATAGCCCGCCAGGCCCCTCTGCCCGTGGGGTTCTCCAGGTAAGAATATGTGAGTGGGTTGCATGCCCTCCTCCAGGGGATCTTCCCGACCCCAGGGTCAAACCCACATCTCTTTTGTGTCCTGCATTGGCAGGCGGGTTCTTTACCACTAAGCCACCTGGGACGCAGTACAAAGAGATGAGAAGATAGAAAATATGAAACGGTGGTTAATGCAGAAGATGCAGTGAAAAGGTCTAACCCACGGGGAGGAGTTCAAAAAGGAAAAACAGGTGGGATGCGGGTGATATTTGAAGAAACAATGTCTAAGAACATTTCAGAACTGAAGAAATAACTGCATCATCAAATCAAATATGGACACTGAATCCTGAGCAACAGGAGTAAAAATAAGTGTATACTTCAGTTCCTCATATTGAAACTGCAGGCATCAAAAATAAACAGAGCAAGTTTTTATTCAGCTACCAAGAGAAAGTACTAGTTCTCTACCTATAAGGGAAAGACAGTTAGACCAATAAGAAATTTCCCAGAAGTGGTGGTGAAGATACAGGTGTAGTGGAATACTGTCTTCAAAGTACCGAAGGAGGTTACCACACTAGAAATCTATAACATGGTAAACTATAATTCAAGAATGCAGGTGAAATAAAAACCACTTTCAGGCATAGCAAGACTGAAAGATTTCAACACTCAGTGATTGACTGCTGCAGAATTTCAGTTATATATGTGTATATATATATATTCTTCAGTAAGAAATTGAACCAACCCAGTAGTAAGGAGTGAAGTGCAGTTAACAGCGGTGATCAAGGAAATAACATTTGTAACTCTAAACAGACATGAGGTGTGGATGTGAGAGAGAGACTTCGGCAGCTATTTGAAAACAAGTGGAAGTTTAAATACTGAAGAGCGATACCGTGAAAATGGGAAGCAGTAAGCCAAAGATAAAGTACTCTCCATTTTTTCTGTTCCTCGTGGAAAAGCTGTTGATTAACTTTAGATTTTTAAATATGCACGTTCATAACTTAATTATTTTAAGAGTAAAAATAGATTGTGAACCTTCTAAATCCAGTAGATGAGCAAATAATTTTTTTTAAGCTGGATCCATTTAATAAAAAGAAACGAAGTAGAAAGAAGGAAAGGAGGAGAGGAAGTTAAAATGGTAGGAAAAAATTCCAAATAAATCAATAATCATGATAAATGGAAACAGATTAAACCAAGCTATTATAATACAGAGACGCTCAGACTTTTTAAATTCAGCTTTTTGCTGTTTATAACCAGCTTGTGTGAAGTATAATTATGTGGGGACTTTGTAAACAAGGGATTTTTTTTAAAGGGCATTCCAGGGAAATTCTTTTTTTTTTTTTTTTTTTTTGGTCCCCTTTGACTGCACCATGTGGCTTGTGGAATCCTAGTTGCCTGACCAGGGATGGAGCCTGGGCCCTCACAGTGAGAGTGCAGAGTCCTTACCACTGGACCACTAGAGGAGTCCTCAGGCAAATTCTAAAGAGAGAGCAAAAGAAAGAGCCAGAGGAAATAAGGAAGAAACAATATTAATATCAGACAAAAATTATAAGGCAAAAAAATTATTAATAAAGATTGGTGATAGAAGGAGGAAAAAATCTTAAAGTATTTAACGCATGTACACCTGTGGTGGATTCATGTCAATCTATGCCAAAACCAATACAGAATTGTAAAGTAAAAATTAAAAATAAATAAATAAATAAATAAAATAAATAAAAATAAATAAAGATATGAAAAGACAAATCACAAAAGAAGAAACTCAAATGGTCAAAAAACATTTGAAAAATGTTCAGCCTGCTGGTGATCATGACTCTGCAAATAAAGGGCAGTAGTGTGCCTAACCTTTCAGCCCTCATCAAGTAGCAGAAACAATTCAAACGGGTTAATGACGAGTGTTGGCCGGACTTGGAAGAAAAGGACATCTCGTCTCCTCCTGGTTGGAATGAAAGCAGCAGCTGTGCACACATCCATGACTCAGCAGTTCTGTTTTCATCCTATATCCTAGAGAAACACCCAAGGATGTCCCTGGGGCCTCATCTGTAATAGCCATAAAGCGGAAACAACCCCGGTGTCCATCCGGAGTGGAAGGGATTAGCAAACTGTGGTGTGTTCAGACAAATGAAAGGCGCTGCAGAGAAAATGACTTCACTTGGCGTTACCTGTGTTAAAACAGATACCTCGCAGAATCACAATGTTGAATAAAAATAAGTTGCAGAAGGATGTGCATACCTAATGTTAAATTTACATAAAACCAAGTGGTACTGGGTGCTGTTTTTATGAATACATACATGTGTGTAAAGTGTACATATCTGAGAGGAAATGGGAATCTCCCAAGGTGGGTGGTTCCTCTCGTGCATGAGGAAGATGAATGGGACCAGGAGGGAGGCAGAGCAGGACTTAACTAGGCCGCGTTCACTTTTTAAAGATCTGAAGCAAGTATGGCAAAGATATTAGCATATATTTGCATTCTTTATTCTTCATGGTGGATCCCGCTATTTTTCTCTGTGTGTTTGGGTTTGGATCTGTGTGCAAGTGTTTTGAAAATATTTCCTTAATTAGAAATAGCTCCCTGAAAGATAAATACCAAGCGATATGACTTATATACAGAATCTAAAATATGACCCAAGTGAACCTATCTATGAAACAAAAACAGACCCACAAATACAGAGAATAAACTTGTAGTTGCCAAGGCGGGTGGGTGGGGAAGGATTGGAAGTTTGGGATTAGCAGACGCAAAGCATGATATGTAGAATGGATAAACCACAAGGGCCTACTGTAGCACAGGGAACTATATTCGATATCCCACAATGAACCATAATGGAAAACAATATGAAAAAGAATGTGTGTGTGTATATATATATATGCATAACTGAATCACTTTGCTGCAGAACAGAAATCAGCACAGCATTGTAAATCAACTATACTTCAATTAAAAGGATATCCCTGGCAGTCGTGGTTAAGACTCTGCTCCCAATGCATGGGTCACAGGTTTGATCCCTGGTAGGGAAAATAAGATCCAACATGCTGCATTTTTTATTAAAAATTTAATTAAATTTAAAACTTTGTAAATTAAAAAAAATTATTTTAATTTTTAATGGTTAAAAATATCTCCTAGCTTATTATGGGGAAAGAAAAACATATAGCAATAATACCAAGAAAATGATGAGTTTTTTACAAATGGCTTTTAGAGAGAATTTTGCCATTGGAATCCAAGAGTGCACCCTGGAAGAGGAATCCCAAGGTGGCTTTGCCACAGACACTCACCTGTGTTCAGTCACTCATAGTAGTGTATTAGCCATCATCAACTCCTCTGTGTCTATGGCCTGAGTCAACAGGCCTGTTTCTCACTGCTACTGCTAAGTTGCTTCAGTTGTGTCCGACTCTGTGCGACTCCATAGATGGCAGCCCACCAGGGCTCCCCCAACCCTGGGATTCTCCAGGCAAGAACACTGGAGTGGGTTACCATTTCCTTCTCCAATGCAGGAAAGTGAAAAGTGAAAGTGAAGTCGCCCAGTCGTGCCCGACTCTTAGCGACCCCATGGACTGCAGCCTACCAGGCTCCTCCGTCCGTGGGATTTTCCAGACACTCTTTTTCACTCATTTCTTTCTGGTCATCATAACTTGGTACTTACCCAGGGCCTCCCAGAGGATTTATCACTTTGAGGAAAAACATCTGAACAATTAAATGATACCTGCCTGCCTTCTCACGGAAAGAGATAATCATGACTTCTGTTGTAATATCTTGTGGATTTTTATGGAAACACTGGATTTGGGCATAGAGAGTGGCTCTGTTGGTTGGTTGAATGGACATGTGTATGTTTCGTACAGATGCCCAAATCATCTTCTCCTGGACCAGAGAGGTTCCATTTGAACCTCTTTTTAAATGTTGTCTGATTTCCCTTCATTTTTCAAAATTCAGTTTCTCTTTCTTTTTTTAAGTCGTATTGGATTTGTTACAATATTGCTTCTATTTTATGTTTTGGTTTTTTGGCCACAAGGCATGTGGGATCTTAGCTTTCTGACCAGGGGTTGTACCCACATCCACTGCCTTGGAATGTGAAGTCTTAACCACTGAACTTTCAGGGAAGTGCCTGATTTGTCTTCTTAAATGTGTTGCTGCAAAACGTTAGCAGGCACATTTCATGACCTGTATGGGAGGGTAATGGAGGTCCATGTGGAAATGAGACTGGTCATCCTTGTGTGTCCATAGCATCTAACACAGCTCTTCCAAACAGTAAGGGCTTGGAATCTCAGGGCTTCACCCCCACATCACAGCAGCGTCTCCACTCCGTGGACAATCTCAGGATCACACACAGCACCATCACACATTATCACCCTTGATGTAAGGTGGAGTCATGGCACACTTTGGAAAAGGTTGGTTTCAGTGCTTCTGACATTCTCCCAGGGGACGAATAAACAGCCTGGCTAGGTTGGTCGAGAGGCAGTTTACCAGTCACCGTGCTAGGCAGCTGACTTCTCTTGCAAATACACGCCTGCTCTGCGTTGAAGCCAAAGGCATAACTCAGACTCAGATTTCTCCGTGGGCTCCCTGGGGCTGCTGGTCTGGGTCTGGTCCTGGACCTTCCAATCTCAGACATCTTTGCTTTTCCTTTGCAGAGAGAAGATGCACCAGTCTGCCATGTATGAGCTCTGCCAGGGGATGCACCAGATCAGTCTTCAGTTTGTCCGGCTGCAGCTCACCTTCGAAGAATACACCGTAATGAAAGTGTTGCTGCTGCTGAGCACAAGTAAATTGATGTCCAACTGGCACTTTTTTACACTGTCACATCATCTTCCCTTTAGGAGACTAGCCTATTTCTAGGGCCAGGTAGTCAGTATTTAAAAGAAAAAAAAAAGAGGAGGTGGGCAGAGGGCTTTGGTGCAGGATGAATTAAGTTACTTGCAGAGTTTGGGTGGTACACCTGCCTTGATCCCTTCACCCATCCGCCACTAAGGATTCGTTAAGTGTCTGTTACGTGTATGGTGGGACTGGGCAGCTCAGGAACTACCAGAATAAATGAGGCACAGTCTCAACCCTCAGGGAGTTTTTGTTTTTGTCGTTCAGTTGCTGAGTCATGTCCGATGCTTTGCGACCCTATAAACTGCAGCACGCCAGTCTTCCCTGTCCTTCACTATCTCCCGTAAGATAAATTCAAGGTAATTTTAATACACTGTGGAAAGTGGTTGTCTGCCATGATAAAGACTTGTCCTGGGGACTCAGAGGAGGGAAGCACATGCTCACTTCTTGGCATCAGAGGATTTCTGATGAAGCTTCATCTCAGAGAGCTTTGCCAGGGATTGAGTCCAAGGCGTGAGCTGACCTCCCTGCTGGGGAGCATGAGAGAGCATGGTGGTGTGGAAAGCAGACCCACATAGTAGTGCTTAGCTCTGGGGAGTTGTTTTGCCTGTTTATGATTTTTGTTTTTTATCTCATTTATGTATCCACTAATTTTTCAAGGCATATCAGGTACTATTGGATTGGGGACGCATGGTTGCCCTGTAGATTGAACCGGAAGATTCCCACCTCTTGAAGACATCTGCTGTCTATTAGGCAAGCAGGGGAGTGTGGTCCAGAAGGCTCTGGGAAGTGGGCTGACATGGCCAAAGGGGTCCTTCATGGCTTCATGAAGATGTGTCTGGCAATAGATAGACTGAAGGACAGGGAATGGGATGAGGAGAGAGAGAGGCCAAGTCAGACAGAATTGAGCCAGACTGGAAGCCCAGATACCTGCTGTGAGGCTGTTGAAATAACAGCCTGAATACTGGTGTATTCTTGCCTGGGAAATCCCACAGACAGAGGAGTCTGGCGGGCTACAGTCCACGGGGTCACGAAGAGTCAGACATGACCGAGCGACTACACTTTCACTTTCTTAATGGTGGTAGGTAGCTTGCTGACAGCACCAGACGCATTCGAGACACACTGCCGAGTCAGCCTTGATGAGAAGGGGGCGCAAAATGGTCTGGATCAGAAGCAACCTGGGTTTTGAGGGCAGAGATGATTGTGAGGTGGTAGTGATATTGTGAGGAGAAGTGCATTCTTGTTGGGATTGGAGTGGACCTTACGGAGTGTAAAATGACTTCTCCAGGTGGCTGAGTGGTAAAGAACCCACCCGCCAGTGCAGGAGATAAAGGAGGTGTGAGTTCCACCCCTGGGGCAGGAAGAGCCCCTGCAGGACGTGATGGCAACCCACGCCAGTGTTCTTGCCTGGAGAATCTGATGGACAGAGGAGCCTGGCGGGCTTCAGTCCATGGGGTTGCAAAGAGCTGGACACGACTGAGTGACTGAGCATGCATAGCCTCAGAGAGAGGCCTAAAGAGGGAGAAACTGGGGGACTCAAACTCAGAAAACAAATTTGGGTATTGACTTGTAAGCTTGACATGATCCTTGTTGAACAGGAAAGTCCAATGGCAAGTGGGGTTGCTGAGGCACAGGAAAAAGTGGGAAGACCCACTGAGGTGCTGGAAAGGAGGAACGCAGTGCTGAGGGACAGGGAGAACCATCAGGGAGGCAGAGGAGCTGGCAGAAGGCCAAGAGTTCAAGGCTTCCCAGAGGCGTGACTCATGGCAGAGCTTCCAATGGAAGCCAGGAATGCTGACAGAAGCCCACTGGGGTTGACCATGCGGCATCAGGCAGGTGCCAGACGGCCAGGGACTTGCAGATTGATGTGAAGCTGCTTCCGGCATCTGGAGCCAAGCATGAGAGGAGAGACGCGATGGCAGAAGGAGCCAGGAGAGACGAGGGAGGCAGGGTTAGCCTTGGCAGGGATGCTAAATGCTTCTTCCCCAGACAGCAGCCCAAGCCTTTCCAAACAGAGGGGAAGGAATCTGAGGAAGCTCTCATCAGATGAGGGTGAGGCTGGGATGGTGGCAGGAGACAGGCTGGAGAGGAAATCTCAGAACCGAGTGCCGTGACCACTGAGGGGAAGGAGAAGTGTTCTGGGTGCCAGGACACCAGGACGAGTGGCGCCGACTTCGGAGGAGGAGAGGCTGTTGAGTGACCCCCGGGAAGCTGAAAGGAGCATCTGAGACATGCCCAGCCCTCTCCTCAGCCCAGCAGTCAGTGGCTGCGGTGAAGGGTTTTCAGTAGAACCATTTGGAAGTGAGTGGCATGAGCAGCCAAGCATCTTGGATAGAATGGATAAGAAAAGATGCTGATCCCAGCATGGAGGGATGGGGTCTGGGGAAGAGTGAAGCCTGCACCTAGCAGGGCAGGAGTGGGGGAGGCAGGGGCCGATGTGTCAGTATCTGCTCTACACACATCTAGCCTCTCTCAGTTTCCAAAGAGGTTTTCCATCCATCATCTGATTTAACGCTGCAAGACTGCTAACTTGTCTAAAGTGGACAAAACAGAGGCGTGCAGGTGTGACTTGTACAGCCTCCTTGGTGAATTAGGACTCAGACCCAGGGCTTTGGCCTTCCCTTCCAGCCGGATGCAAGGATGGAAAGCAGGCTGGCAACAGGGGACAGCCGTAGGGAGGGGGCGGGTAAGCCGGCTGGGCTGCACTCCAGCAGCGAGATGGACCAGCAGCCTGGGAGGGTGGTGGGGTCAGCGTGTCTCCGCTGTGTTTCGTTTAGCCAGCAAGGCTTTTCAGGTTGCTTTCGGCCTCTTGTCGTGTTTGATTTTCATGGACTTTGATTGCACAGGCAGCCCATGCTCTCCCCAGTTTACCACAGGCCCCACCAGTCCTCAGTACCCACTGCTCCTCATTATATGCTCAGCCCACATTCAGGAGCTTCTGTTTGCAGTCCTCTGTCCATAGGCTCAGTAGAACCAGGCTCTTCTCCCTGCTCCATTATTCTTCAAGGTTTCTGAGGCTCCCAGCTTATGCTTTCTAGAACATAACTTGGGAAATGTACTTTTAGTTCCCTGCCCAGGGATTGAACCTGCACCCTCAGCTGTGAAAGCAGAGTCCTAACCTCTGGACTGCCACAGAATTCCCTGGAAATGTACTCTTTAAATTCAGCAACAATGATTTTAGTCCCCTTTCCAAGCTATATCATTAACTGTTAGAAGAAATTTTAAAAAAGAATAAAGGAAAAAAAAATATCAGATGGGTGATAGAATTTAAATTTTTTTCTAAAAATGTTCATGATAATAATCCTTTATAAACATTGGCCACTCAATTGTTATTGGTGTCTTGTCCTTTTACATCCATTTAATCAGTCAACCTTATAATCAATTCTGATATCATTTAGCTCCCCAAATTAATTTATTAGCTTCCAGGTAATTCAGTACATTCAAGGCTGATTTTTATTGATGCAGAAAAAGCAAATTAAAAAAACAGGAGAACAGAAGTAAAGAATTGTATAAATCATGAAAACTTCAGGCTTTAGTAAGCTTATCTTGCTAATCTCTGATAGAATGTATGAAATTTTTTCTTCTTGTTTAGAAGGTTACATTATACACCTGATGTCCGGTATATGAGCAAAGTTAAGCTGGGACATCAAGAAGATCGTGTTCTTTTTGCTCACACAGGAAAGCAAACCAGCTTCCCACCCAGCTGTCTCTTTGCTCTTCTCCAGCCCATAGATTCTGGATGGTTTCCAGGAGCCCTGCTGCATTTAATAAGTAAATTCGGAAAATCTAGGCAGACCTCCAAAATTTGAGGTTTTGCCTAAGTTCTCTTTTATTTGTGGGTCTGTTTCAACTTCTAAAATATCTGGCTGGGAAAATGGTACAATATATTTCAGTCACAGCAGTAAAACACAAGTAATATTTGACACAAGTTGTTCATAATCTTGAGAATTTTTGATAACACAACTGTCAGAAATATGAAAGCTTTTGGTTAATCTCCGTAGCTGCACCAAATAGCACTGAAATATAGTCATGAAATGTACTCACTCCATTCTAATTTTAGGTAATTTTTTAAATGTGTAATATCCATAAGTATCTGTATTGAAAAATGAAAGGTTTATTCCATAACATTTTGAAACTTAAATAAAATGTGTATCAGTAAGTGGGCTGTGAAAGCTTTATATATATAAACTCTCAGTTTCTTTTATAAAGTTTTGGGTTAACGTTAAGATTTTGGTAGAAAGCGAATCTATAGTTTCACGGTTAACATTCTACCTATTACCATCCTTCTTTATGTTTTTTAAATACTTTTAAAACAAGGGTTTAATTTGAAAGAAAAAAACTGTTACATAATGAAGGACATTTAATTCTGATTGTGAATGTCAAATGTTTGAAACCACTACTAATATTGTGGCAGCTTCAGGAATGTGTGCAGTGCCTACAAGGGATTTATTTTTTCCCCACAAAAATAGAGTTAAGATAAACCACAAACCAAAAGCCTCAACAATTAAAACTCAAGGAGGTCATTAACATCATGTGTGAAGTTAATTTGCAAGATAATCCATATCTTTATGTAGGACAACAGGGTTTATTTGGGAGCAGTGGTATTCTTGACTCCCGGGGTTACATATAACACTTAAAAACATACTTAGCTGTTCTAAAGAGCTGATGACCCAAGTGAATTTTTATTGCTACCACTTATGATAAATGAGCAAATAGCCTGTGCAATTGAGAAATGAAAGTTAGAGCAATTTCATACTCAGACTATTACTATCACAAGATGAATTTTTCTCATCTTCATCTTCCAAAAATGAAAGTTCTCAGTGACTTTATTTGTCAGAGTTAAAGCATAAGTACTTATTGACTGTAGTGAACAAAAGCAAACATGTAAGTAAATTTTCAAAGGGAGCATCTGTAGTTTACTCTCTGCCCTCCGTCTCCTCGCAGAATGCAGGCACAGGTTGCTCCCTGTCTCCGTAAACTGTGTTCACGTGTGTCCTGGGACAGATCACCTCCTTTCCAGTCCCAGAAGCACTCATTATGCTTACAGGTGCTGAATTTCAAAGTATTATTGTCAGTGAGATGTTTTTCATTTAATTAGAAAAAACTACCAACTCTACGGAGAAGGCAATGGTAACCCACTCCAGTACTCTTGCCTGGAAAATCCCATGGACGGAGGATCCTGGTGGGCTGCAGTCCATGGGGTCGCTAGGAGTCAGACACGACTGAGCGACTTCACTTTCACTTTTCACTTTCATGCATTGGAGAAGGAAATGGCAACCCACTCCAGTATTCTTGCCTGAGAATTCCATGGACGGGGGAGCCTGGCGGGCTACACACCATGGGGTCACAAAAGTCTGACATGACTGTGCGCGCGCACACACACACCCCCAGGGATGCTGTATACAAGGAAAGAAGAAAACATACTTCTTAATTTTCTCTTACTGAAGATAAAGGTGAATGTGATTTCTTCCCTTCGGGAGTTTTTGATCTTGTTTTGTGTGCAGAGCACTGTCCTGTTACCCATCACACACCCAAATCCGGGCACAGACCTGCCAGCAGGCTGTCTGGGTGGTCACGTGACAGTGCCTCAGTGGTCATGTGATCGTAGCACAAAGAGAATAGGAAGTGCTTCTTTGCAGCATGTCCTCCCCCTGATAGACAGCCAGTTTCCCCAGGTGTCTTTGACATTTGAATTTGAATTTCTAATTTCAGCCCCAGCTTAGATTGTCTGTGTTTCTTCCAGTTGTCCTGAAAAATCAAAGTATATTTTCCTACATCAGAGGTATTGGCAAGTAAGGGTTCATAAAACCTTTGATGACAGGCCACAGGATAGTGTAGCATTGTGGTTAAGAGACAGGCATGGGAAGCAGACCTAGGTTTCTACTCTTTCTCTGCCATGTATTTATTGTGTCCTTGGGCTAGTGATTAAACCTCCAATCTTCAGCTTCCACATCTGTGAAATGAGGATAATATAATGATTGTGTCATAAGATTGACATCAAGATGAAGCAATTTAATATAAGCAAAGTGCATTCTAACATACACCTGCTAAGCCAGTTACTCGTTTGTATATGTGTGTGTACAGAGGTTAACCGTTATATAGCTGCTATGTTTACTCATAAGGGATTCCCCAGTGGCTCAGTGGTAAAGAATCCTCCTGCAGTACAGGAGATGCAGGAAACACAGGTTCAATCCCTGGCTCAGGAAGATCCCCCAGAGAAGGAACTGGCAGCCCATTCCAGTATTCTGGCCGGAAAAATCCCATGGACAAAGGAAGAGGAGCCTGGCAGGCTGCAGTCTGTGGGGTCACACAGAGTCAGACATGGCTGAACACACACACATACTTGTAAATGCAGTAAGCAAGATGCAGTGTCAGTCTTAAAGCGTGAGCCTCACGACCTCAAAATAGCCTAAGCCATTTAACCACCAAGATGCTAAAGCTGGTTTCCACTTTGAGAGCTTACATGTCTGTATTCCTCCACCACAGTTCCAAAGGATGGCCTCAAAAGCCAGGCTGTGTTTGAAGAAATGAGGACAAATTACATCAAGGAGCTGAGAAAGATGGTAACAAAGTGCCCCAGCAACTCTGGGCAGAGCTGGCAGAGGTTCTACCAACTGACCAAGCTTCTGGACTCCATGCATGACGTAAGTAGAGCCTCTTGGCATGTGTCAGCCACACACTGTGGACCCAGAGAAACCGGAGAGCTGAGAAAGTTCTTGAGGGTTTGGGAAGAACAGGGGTATATTATCCACAAGAGGCAATGAGAGGTTAAAAACTGATTAGGGGACTTCCCCTTCAATCCAGTGATTAAGGCTCTATACTTCCAATACAGTTCCATTCCTGGTCAGGGGACTAGGATCCCAACATTTTTAATTAAAAAAAAAAACTGATTAGGAAGAAATTTATTTTTTTCAGAATACCTTTGAAACAAACTTCATTTAAAGTGAAAGGTGTGGCTCTTTCCCCTCCTGAGCAGAGTGTAAGAGAAATGGGCGCCATCGTGGCAAAACCCTGAGCTCGGGGCAGAGAAGGAGGGCCTCCAATTTGCTGCAGGTGTCAGGTCGAGTTTCTCATTTCTGCTGGCAACTTAGGAAATGTTTGGTTAACGGGAATGTTTGCTTTAGCATTGCATAAATAACGTCCATCTTCCACAACTGTTCGTCTGATAACCCAATCTTTCAAAAACATTATTAGTGGTCCAGGGCCAGCTGGGATCATCGCATTCTTTGCCAGATTCAGAATCTTATATTCACTGTTCTTCATAGGAGTCACCTTTCTTGTCTTGTGTAAATATGCAAAGTAAACTCTTGAGCTTGTTTCTAATTTACTGAATTACAGATGTAGTCAAGGTGTTAGCACTTTCTACAAAATACTGATTCAAATAACTTGGTTTGTCATGTCACTTAAAATGTGCTTCTCATTTCATTTTGCGAGCAGTTTCTTCAGTTCTGGTTCAAAAAATGTTGTACAGGGTCATGCTAATTTAACATTTTTATATTTGCTTTCTTTTGGAACATTTATTGCCCAAGTTCAGCCCATGTGATTTGGATAAGAAATCCTTTTTCAACTGTTTCTGTGTTGCTGAGGACAGTGTTGACAGGCTTGATGACCAGTATTATAATTGTGTTGCTACTGAAATAATGGTTAATCCTTTAGAGATTTCTCTATGCCACTGGAATGGTATGTCTTTTGGGGTTGGTTGATAAAAGAATGTCGCTTTCCAGGGTTTTTACACTGAAGACCCAGTGCATATCACACTGGCCTTTATTTTCTCTGAACATTTCACATGATAAGAGTCAAATTCCCACAAGGTGAATTCAGTGATAGATAGTTGGGCTAGTTATCAGTGGCCTCAAAGCATGACTTACTGGAAAATCTCAGGGATAATAAATGATGGGCTACAAGACTTTGGGGAACACAGCCAACAATGCTGTCCACAACTCTCACAAAAGGAAGTAAAGGAAAGTAGAGCATGAGGCAGGGCCATCCACCCGAGAATCAGGAGCACTGTTACTCTCTCCTGTTGGTTTTGTTGAAAGCCTTTCTTAGTGGAGCTGTTGCAGAAAGGGGGACCCCTTCCAGGATCGAGGGGCTTCCCTTGCAGCTCAGTCAGTAAAGAATTTGCCTGCAATGCAGGAGACCTGGGTTTGATCCCTGGGTTGGGAAGATCCCCTGGAGAAGGAAATGGCAGCCCACTCCAGTATTCTTGCCCAGAAAAGCTCATGGACAGAGGAGCCTGGTGGGCTGTAGCCCATGGGGTTGCAAAGACTCAGACACGACTGAGCGACTAACCCTTCCTTCCTTCCTTCCAGGATCGAGAGTGGGCTCTTGTCTGACACTCAGAAATGAATTATCCAAAGACACGCGCATGCTGAGAAAGCCAGAGACTTTACTGGGAAGGGCGCCTGGGTGGAGAGCAGGAGGGTAGGGAGCCAGGAGGACTGTTCTGCCACGTTGCTCGAAGTCTCGGGTTTTATAGTAATGGGTCAGTTCCCAGGTTGTCTCTGGCCAGTTATTCTTCATTCTGACTCAGAGTCCTTCCTGGTGGCGTGCACCTCATTCAGCCAAGATGGATTCCAGCGAGCAGGATTCTGGAAGGTTGTTAGGACACATAGCATCTCCTTTTGACCTTTCCCAAACGCTTCCAGTTGGTGGTGGCTTGTTAGTTCCGTGTTCCTTAACAGGACCTCCTGTTGTAAAATAACTCATGCAGATGGTTACTATGGTGGCTTGCCAGGGTGGGCAGTGTCAGTCACTGTTTCTCCTAGCAGACCTGGGCTGGGAGCAGGGGGCCGGGGAGCAGAAGGTGTGATTCTTTCTTGATGAATTATGTTACTCATGCAAATGATTGGGCAGGTACAAGTGCAGTTGTAAAATGAGTGTGTAATTTGCACCATGTAATCTCATGAAAAAGGTGATACACTTTGAAGTACTTTGCATATAATGAGACTCAACAACAGAAGTTAAAACTTGTTTATCTACAGCCTTAAGGAATCTCAATGCCTTTGGAAATCTCAGTGCCCAGTGGGATGGTGAAAATCCCCAGAGGCCACACCGGTAGTCAAGGTGTCAAACCGTCCTCTGCTGGCTTGTTTTTAGCACCAGCTCAGTGAGCTGATTGCCAGTGGCTACTCAGTAGGCAGTTGCCAAATGTCTAAATCATAATTGATGATTTCCTGCCAGACCCCCGAGAGCAAATCAGTGTCTTATTGTTCAGTCGCTAAGTCATGTCTGACCCTTTGCCGCCCCGTGGGCTGCAGCATGCTAGGCTCCTCTGGCCTTCACTGCCTCCCAGAGTTTGCTCAGACTCATGACCTTCGAGTCGGTGATGCTCTCCGACCATCTTATCCTCTGCTCCTCCCTTTTCCTTTGCCTTCCCGTCAAAGGCAATCTTTTCCAATGAATCAGCTCTTCATATCAGGTGACCAAAGTAATGGAACTTTGGCATCAGTCCTTCCTATGAATATGTTTTTAGTATTCTTTTCATTACGGTGAAATTGATACAAAATAAGCTGAACATACTTAAAGCGTACCATTTGGGATGTTTGAGACATGTATACACTCATGAAACAGTTATTGAAATCAAGACAGCAGACATCCCCATCACTCCAGAAGTTCTCTTGATCCTTTTTAAAAACTTGAAGTAGACTTGATTTACACCGTTGTTAATTTCTGCTATACAGCAAAGTCCCTCAGTTATGCATATATATATATTCTTTTCCGCTATCTTTTATCGCAGACTGTTGGACACAGTCCCCTGTGCTATACAGTAGACTTTGGTGTTCATCCATCAGCTGTCCTGCTGCCTCCCCCTCCCCAGTTGCTTTCTGGATTGCTTTCCGGCAATGTAGATTGGGTGATATATGTTAGTGGAATCATGTTAGTGGATATATGTTAGTGATATATGTTATCATACCAGTGGAATCATACAGTATTACAGTATATAGTCTGTGGTATCTGGCTTCCTTCACTTGGCATAATTATTTGGGGATTCATCCATGCTGTTGCCATATAGCAGTACTTCATTCCTACTTATTGCTGACTGACCTCCCATTGTGAAGATATTCCACAGTTTGGTGGTCCCATCACCCATTGATGGACATTTGGATTGTTTCCAAATTAGGGACAATTTCAGAGTAAGTTGGGCTTCCTTGTTAGCTCAGCTGGTAAAGAATCTGCCTGCAATGCAGGAGACCTGGTTCGATTCCTGGGTTGGGAGGATCCCCTGAAGAAGGGATAGGCTACGCACTCCAGTATTCTCGAGCTTCCCTGGTGGCTCAGACAGTAAAGAATCCTCCTGCAATGCGGGAGACCTGGGTTCGATCCCTGGGTTAGGAAGATCCCCCTGGAGGAGGGCATGGCAACCCATTCCAGTATTCTTGCCTGGAAAAGCCCCATGGGCAAAGGAGCCTGGCGGGCTACAGTCCACAGGGTTTCAAAGAGTTTGACACGACTGAGCGACTAAGCACACACACGAAGTTGTGCATCGTGTGTGTGTCAATATATGGACACTGCTTTCTTTTTCTTGAGTGAGTAACTAGCAGCCGTGGAAGACCTGGGTCATATGGTAGGTGTGTAACTATTTTCCAAAGTGGCTGCGTAGTTGTGCATTCCCTCAAGAAGTGTGAGTGAATACAGATTGCCCCACATCCTTGCTGACATGCAGTATCATTAGTCTTTTTAGTTTTAGCCATTCTAATAGCTGTGTGGTGATGTCTCCCTGGAAAGTAAGTGTTAGTTGCTCAGTCGTGTGTCTGACTCTTTAGGACCTGTCTTTGTGACCCTCCAGGCTCCTCTGTCCATGGAATTTACCGGGCAAGAATACTGCAGTGGGTTACCATTTTCTATTCCAGGATAGAGTTGTTGAGAAGATAACAGTAGTGGTTTGTTTAGTCACTAAGTCATGTCCACCTCTTTGTGACCCCATGGACTGTAGCCCGCCAGGCTCCTCCATCCATGGGATTTCCCAGGCAAGAATCCTGGAGTGGGTAGCCATTTCCTTCTCCAGGGGGTCTTCTGACCCGGAGAGATCAAACCCTGAGTCTCCTGCACTGCAGCAGATTCTTTATTGTCTGAGCCGCCAAGGAAGCCCCAAAGTCTCCCTGTGGTTTTAATTTGCATTTCCCTCATGATTAATGGTCTTTTCTTGTGCTTCTTTACCATCTCTGTGTCCTCTTTGCTAAAATATCTGTCCAACTATTTCTCATTTTTAAAAACTAGGATGTTTGCTTGTAATTGGATTGTTGAGTTTTGAGAGTTCTTTGTATATTCTGAATACAATACCTTTGTAAGACATATAACTTGCAAGTATTTTTTCTCTGTGGCTTATCTTTTCATTCTCTTATCAATGTCTTTTGAAGAGCAGGGATTTTCAGTTCTAAGAAAGTTCGGTTGATTATTTTTTCTTTGATGAATCATGTTTTTGGTGTTGTAGCTAAGAATTCCTTGTCTATGCCAACATCACAAAGCTTTTCTGTTTTGTTCTAGAGGTCACTGTCCTTCATTGACTGATATGTAGTATCTCAAAAACCATTTTAATGTTGTTTTTGGTGGAAGAATAGATCTAATCCACCTGACTCCACTTTTGCTGGAAGGAAAATATTCTTTGGGGAACCATTGGAGTCACTTTAAGTCTGAAACCTTTAATTTTAAACAATCAGAGATGTTTGCCCTTAGGAGTTGCTTAACAGAAGCATCTTCAATGCTCTATTTATTAATATATTCCCATCCCAGACAGAACATTGAAAAACGCATTGTAAGTCTGGAGGGACCTTTCTAACATTCACGCTTACTCAGACTTGAGACTGCCTACAGCTTTTTCATTAGAGTAAATTAGTGAGTCAACATTTGTGGAATTTTCTTCCAGGGAACAAAGAGCTACAGGAGGATTGGCTCTGTACTCAGAGCCTCGTTCTGGTCACTTTGTGGAAAAAGAGCATGTGTTCCTGAGAGTCACACAAACAAGAACCTTGTGCCTGTAAATCCAAGTTCTGTTTGAATAGCATGCCTAGTATGCCTGGCCTGGAGACACGTGTACACAATGCTCGGGATATACGGTTTTCTCCCACATGGTGCACATGTGTGTTGGCAGAACAGGGCCAGGGTGAGTGAAGGAACAGTGTCTGAAAGATCAGGTTGGCAGTCAAGTATTTGAACTGGTCAGCAACTTGAATGAATCCCAGGCCCTCCAAACACCAGTCTCCCTCCCAAAAAAGGTTCAAAGAAAGCAGTTGTGGCCAGGCTTCTAGGGATAGGTGTGTTTTTGCATTCTAAATGGGTGTTATATGTAAAGCACACAGATTCCTTATTCTTCCAGAGAGAATTGAGAATTACTAGTCACTTTCTTCCCCGATGCCTCAGCAGGTAAAGATATCCTGCAATGCAGGAGACGGAGATGCGGGTTCGATCCCTGGGTTTGGATGATCACCTGGAGGAATACTGGAAATGGCAACCCACTCCACTATTCTTGCCTGGAAAACCCCATGGACAGAGGAGCCTGGTGGGCTACAGTCCATGTGGTCGCAAAGAGTTGGACATGGCTGAGCAACTCGGTACACACAGGCACTTTCTAGGTATTGCGAGGAGTGGCAGTTAATTTCCTATTAGTGAAGAAGGCACATTTCTCATGAATTTATTGGCAACTTCTATTCATTCATGGAGATCGAGGCCTATTTATGCTATGATCAGGTTGTAGAACAGCTGCTACTGCTACTGCTGCTGCTGCTGCTAAGTCACCTCAGTCGTGTCCAACTCTGTGCGACCCCATAGACAAAAGCCCACCAGGCTCCCCTGTCCCTGGGATTCTCGAGGCAAAAACACTGGAGTAGGTTGCCATTTCCTTCTTCAATG
The DNA here is from genome assembly GCF_014754425.2 of Oryx dammah. Lineage (NCBI taxonomy): Eukaryota > Metazoa > Chordata > Mammalia > Artiodactyla > Bovidae > Oryx > Oryx dammah. The sequence continues at coordinate 10,033,546 of NW_024070196.1, forward strand.
CATGAACAGCTAGTAAACATTAAAGGATGATATTAATAGTATTTCTCAGAAGCAAAAATGTTACCCTTTCTCTGTTAAGTAGTATCAAGATTGACTTTATTTCCGTGTACATAATATGTTGCCTCATGCCTAGCAAAACTGTGGTGAGTACAGAGGATACGAAGTAACTGTAGGACACCAACCTACCCCTCAAACTGCTTAGAGTCTAAAAGAGGCAACTAGAACATTCCACAAGGCAGAAGGTAACTATGGACAGAGCAATCTTTGAGAGCACACAGGCTGCTCATTCATTCACATGTCTGCAAGCCCCTCCTGTGTTCCAGGACGAGAGGTACAAATGGGGACAGAGTACCTGTCTTTAGGTATACCGCTTGCTCTTAGAGCGGCATCCTGTTCAAAAGGGGAAGCAGAGGGATCTGTTCAGATGCCTCAGTACCTGTGTTATTTCATGCCCTTCTAAAAACTCCCAATAAGAGGGGAATTATTCTCATTATTCCCATTCCTGTCCTTAAGGATTCCCATTTGCTCTGATAGAGGAAGAGGTTCATCTGATTCAACAAATACATTAGCCTCTAAAGGCGTCAGGCAGTGCAGTGGAGGGAGAGACTCAAATGTGGCCTCGGAGCTTTCCGCGGGCTCAGGACCACCTAACAGCACCGCACAGGGCAGGGGCTGGGAGCTCTGCAGACACGAGCGCACTGGGCATTGTGTGCTCACGGATGTTTATTCTGAGTCGCTGGAAAACCTTGTCGGGCAGGTCTAGGAGCCAGTCGTGCTGGGCAGGGGTCATGGAAGGCTTCTGGAAGTGGAGTAGGGGTGTCTCAGAGAATCTTTATTTCGTGGAAGATGAGGCAGAGGTCCAGAGAGTGACTTCTCGGGGTCCTTAGGGAGCCAGTGGCAGCTGGAACCCTCTTTGACTGTCTGGTGCTCCCCATACCCGCCACGAGATGCAGGAGGGCCTCAGACTGCTGGCTGCTGCTGGGTCCCAGGCCGGGCTGCGTCTCCAGAGCTCAGAGAACGAGCAGGAGGAGTGCTACAAACGGCAGCTGCACTGCTCTCTGACTCTTCAGGCGCCTTTGCGCTTCCCTGGCAGCTTCTGAAATGCATCATTTTCTGAGGCACAGGGTTGCATCTGAAGGCAGTGAATCTGGTGTTATACTAAAACATCACATGTGTTTAGCAGTTCCCAAAACCACATGTAGGGTCTGCCTCACCAGAGGCTGAGCTGGTTTCAGGGCGGAGGGGAGGTTTTCATCTGCGCTAATGATCATTAAACAGTAAACCGGGCTAAGGACCTACGCATTGCCGGGGCGGGCACTGGTGACTCCCTGGGGGGTATTGGAAGGTCCTCTCCCTCTGTGATTGCTTTCTGTGGTGGCAGAAGGAAGGCTGCACAGCCCAGCTGGCTCTCAGAGCAAAGCTGCTCTTCTGCACAGGGGAGGCGGGCATGATGGGAACAGACACGGCGAATCAGGACCCACCCCACGTGAACACCGGGAGGCTCCCTTCTTTATGAGGAGAGGGTGATCATCAACAGAAGAGATCGCTGCAAGCAGCCATGTGCATTAAATTATTTCGAGAGCCCCGTTGCTCCTTTAATGAGCGGGTGCTTTCATGTCAGGCAGCGGTAGTGGCGATTTCCATCATGACTGCCCTCGAGGTGCTTTCGAGAGTGGTGCAGGTCCACTGCTTCCCGCACGCTGAAGCATGCCAGCCCTCAGCCGGCTGGACCCACCATGTGAGCTGCCTGCCGCTTTCCTGTCCGGTTCTGTTCCACATCTTCACAGTCAGTGTCCCCTCCAGAAAGGTTCTGAGACCCACCTCGGAATCTGCCAACAAAATGATGACCGCTGGGGACAACAGTAAAGCGTGGCCTCTGCTCCTCCACCAGCATTTCTCTTGGGCACTCCACTTACATTTCTTGGTCCTCAGTTTCTTCAGCTGTAAAATGGGAATAAGACCCATCTTACTATACGGGAATTTTTGAAGCATGTGAGATAACACAGCCACAAGGTAACAAGCACCGAACGAATGTTCATCGTTTTGCTTCCACTTTCCCAGATTGGGCTTGCATTTCCCCAAACCATGTCTCTGTACCACCAAAAAAAAATCCATCAGGCTGTTTTAGTTAACTGTAAACAGAGACAAACAAGCATATGGCAGGGCCTTCAAGGGGGTAACAGTCTAAAGTTGGCAAGACCCAGCAGGGACATGGGCAGGAAAAGCCATTCTGCACTGGGGGCAGTCATCCGGTGGTGAATCCCATAGACTCAGGTCAGCATAGAAGCCTTTCCAGGTGCTTCCGTTCCCAGCGCCCTGATGTTGTTGTTCAATCACTAAGTCACGTCTGACTCTCTGCGATCCCATGGACTGCAGCACGCCAGGCTTCCTGGTCCTTCAGTATCTCCCAGAGTTTGCTTGAACTCATGACAGTTGAGTCAGTGATACCATCCAACATCTCATCCTCTGATGTCCCCTTCTCCTCCTGCCTTCAACCTTTCCCAGTATCAGAGTCTTCCAATGAGTCAGCTCCTTGCTTCAGGTGGCCAAAGTATTGGAGCTTCAGCTTCAGTCCTTGCAATGAGTATTTGGTGTTGACTTCCTTTAGGATGGACTGATTGGATCTCCTTGCTGTCCGGGGGACTCTCAAGAGTCTTCTCCAGCACGGCAGTTTGAAAGCCTCTGTTCTTTGGCGCTCAGCCCTCTTCATGGTCATGGTCCAACTCCCACATCCATTCATGACTGCTACAGCGCTCTGTGCATGCCGCCCTGGGCAGGGAGGCTGCTGTTGCTAAAACATACTGAATGTGCTAGAGATGCTGCCTGACTCACTGACCAGATGAAAGATACTGGTGATGGAGACAAGGGAGGATTGCTGTGAGGATCAGCATTGCTGAAGGAAAACCCTTGGCCTGGTATGGTCAGGATGCTGCTAGGACGTGAAGCCTGGCCATACTGCCCCTGGCTCCTGGGGGGACACCTCCCTCTCTGCCCCTGGTTCAGGTGACAAGGAAATGAGACTATTTGATACTCCATGTGTAATAATAAGCTAAAGTACAGGCAACACCATCACCACCCCCCGACGTGTGTGTGTGTGTGTGTGTGTGTGTGTGTGTGTGTGTGTGTATGTAAGAGAGCTCAATCAAGATTTAAACCTTTATTCTGTCTCCCAGGTGAAACAACCATTTAATACAATTGTTAGCCATGTTACACTGCCTCCTTCTTTGACGAGACCATGACTAAGAAAAAGTCTAAATAAAGGTTTTTTATTTCGGAGTTGTTTATGCCAGAGTCAGCGAAGTGAGCAAAGCATTATCCTCCAGGGCACCAGGGAGGGGCCCAGACCTACTCCTCCTGGAAAGGAAATCATCATAGGTAATGATTTCAAATTAACTGAGGAATTGATGTGGTGGAGCTCATTCTTTGTCTGTTCGGTGAAACCAACAGGACAGTTATTAATGGTTCATGACGTCTCTTTCTGCAGCCCTGTTTTTGAGTTTGCCTTTACAAATTTCTCGTTTCGAGGGTGCAGTGGAGTTTAGACTGCATTGCCTGGGTGCATTGTACCAATGAGTGCTTATTTTCCTCTAAGAAAATTATTTTATGTCTGCATGACTGAAAAAAAGTATCATATATATTTAAACATTAAAATGAGGGAAATGTATGGCAAAACCAATACAGAATTGTAAAGTAAAATAAAAAAATAAATAAATAAAAAATTAAAAAAAATAAAATGAGGGAAATGGGATAAAATAGGTCAGAATATTCTGGGTTTTTTTTTTCCAATATTGTGGATAAACAGGGAAAGGATGACTTCAGGTATGACGTGGAGAGGTCTGGGTGGCCTCAGGATGGGTGTGTTTCACGTGCTGGTAGCTGGGGCCATGAAGCACAGCTGGCAGATGCGAGTCTCCATGGACACACAGGAAGTCCCTGCCTGTTGTACCTCCTTTGTTCACCACGTTCATGGTTAAGGGTGCTGGTGCTCAGTGATCACTGTCATATTTCTCCAAGCTCCCCTCTGGATGCCTCCGGAGGCTGTTGCTTGATGTAGTCGTACTTGTTGAACTTTCCTTCTGCCACTTGTGCTTCTGGTGTCATATCCAAAAAAATCATTTGCCAAGACCATGGTCAAGGAGTTGACAGGTAGGCACCTGTATGGAAGCCTCCACTGGGCAAGGGACCTTGCTAATCCTGAGGATATACGAGCAGCCGAGGGGGACTCAGTCCCTGCCCACAGAGTGTGTAGTCTGATAGGGAAGAGAGGAGACAAGTAAACTGGGCATTAGAATGTGGCATGCTGGGTGCTTGAGGTCGACGGGTAAGGCCCACGTGTGTCAGGGTAGGTGTCCTGAAGGGGGAATGGCAGGGTAGAGATGGTCCAGGGCATCAGATGAGGGAAGTGACTGCTAAGCTCAGTCCCAAAGGCAAACAGAGTGTTGGCCAAACAGACAGAAGGAAGTTAACCCAAGCCAAAGGAGTTCCTATCCCAAGGGAGACAGCACATGGTGATTTTGAGAAATAGAGAATTCACTGTATCTAAGAGCATCTAAGAGCATCAGAGAGGAGCAGAGAGGATTAAGGATGGGGACAATGAAAAGATCTGTAAACCATCTTGAGGTAGCTAGTGAGGGATTTTGAGCACATCTGTAGAGTCTAGAGCTATTCCTTCCCGTCTGGTAACCACTGGCCACAAGTGGCTGCTGCTGCTGCTAAGTCGCTTCAGTCATGTCTGACTCTGTGCGACCCCATAGACAGCAGCCCACCAGGCTCCCCCATCCCTGGGATTCTCCAGGCAAGAACACTGGAGTGGGTTGCCATTTCCTTCTCCAATGCAGGAAAGTGAAAAGTGAAAGTGAAGTCGCTTAGTCGTGTCCGACCCTCAGCGACCTCATGGACTGCAGCCTTCCAGGTTCCTCCGTCCATGGGCTTTTCCAGACAAGAGTACTGGAGTGGGGTGCCATTGCCTTCTCTGCCACAAGTGGCTACTGACATGTAAATAGAACTTAAAATTGAGTCCCGCATTTCACGGGCTCAGCAGCCACATATGGCCAGTTGCCATCACCTTGGGAGGGCAGATGGCTGTATTGACAGTGGTGGTCTAGAGGGTCTATCGGAGGAGAAGCAGAGGGCCAGTAAGGATGCTGATCTGGTGGTCCAGGTAAGAGATGGAGGCTGGGCGCTAAGGTAGAGCAGGGGCAGGGGGACCGCAGACATTCAGGTAGCGGAATGGACAATTCTTGGTGGTGGATAGGACAGAGGGGTAGGTTGTTGTGGGGTGGCCACAGCACTGAGTGAGGAGATGAGGAGGAGGAGCTTTGTGAGGAGAGGTGATGGGCATGTTTTGGACGTGCTGAGTTGAGGTGTCCTGAGGAATCCCAGGAGAGATGTCAGGTGAGCTCAGGGCTCTGTGGAGATGAGGATAAGTGCTGATGCAGCCTCGGGAGGTACAGCGCATGGCTGTCCACGCAGCCCGGGGGTCAGTGGAGCTGCCCAGGCGTCGGTGTGGCTGTGTGATGGACAGAACCAAACCCAGAGGAAGAGACCCACCAAGGGACCAAAACCAGGAGGGCGCCTGCAGGGAGTCTGGGCAGGAGCTGCTGCTGAAGTGAGATAAGGAGGCAAAGATACCGACAGGAGCCAGAAGAGAGTGTGTCCCTCACTGTGCAAACACGGGGTGGGGGTGGGGGCAGAAGGTGCCGACGGGCCAGTCAGCAGACAGACTGAAAACTGTTCAGTAGCCATAGCAACAAGAAGGTTACTGTGAGGAATAGCTGATTGATTCAACTAGGTTTCCAGTAACTCACCTCTCAGAAACCACAGAGCAAACAGGGACTCCAGGAAACTCGGGAAAAGGTCAAGGTGACAACCGGTAAAGCTCTTTAATAAAAACTGCTTTAAGAAGACGGAGCTCTGAGTCTTTCTGTGATGTGATGGCATGGACGGAAGACAAGCGTTTCTGAATGCGGTGGAGAGAACCTGCAAAGGCTGTGTCTATGTGTTTAAATACCGTGAAGAAATCACAGTAGCTTAGCAAACTTTATAAAAAAAAACCCCAAACAAACGATTATGGACCTAGACCCATGTCTGAATAATTTTGAATTAGTGAAAGCTGTATTATGTATTATATATATATATATATATATAATGTACCATATACATGTATGTGTACTATTTATACACATAGATGAGGGACAGACTCACAGGTAGGTAGATGGGTAGATGGATGGATGAGTGTTCGGCCCTGAAGAGCTATAGATACACATGTGAGAATTTGGCACCTAAGGCATCCATGATGCTTTGGAGCTGGTCTCGTCCTTCAAGTCATGATTTTATCATAAGGTTAGTCCTGAATCCTTTCTAACCATCACTTTCACATCTCAACATAACTATAATAGTTCATTTCCACTTGCAGTCACAGAACTTTATCTCCTTTGGTCATTTGTGTTTGCTCATGGCTTTCAATGGCTAACTTAATGCAAAATCTTGGTTATTTCCAAATAATGTGAAATGGTTTAACAGTGTGAGTGTTTTAATTTAATGATGTGAAATGTTTAAATATTTTCAGTGGCTAAGTTTAGACTATTTCAGACAGTGCTTACCAACTGCCGATCAATCGCCTGGCAACATTCTGATGCAGTTGTACATGACTGTAGAGAAATGAGGAAATTATCTTCAATATAAGAGCTTGTTATTCCTGTCTTTAAAATTGTGGTAAAATACGCAAACATAAAATTTACTGCTTTAGCCATTTCTAACTATTTGGCTGAGTAATGCTAAGTACATTCACGTTGTTGTGCAGCCAATTCCCAGAACTTTTCATCTTGCAAAACTGAAGCTCTGTACCTGTTAACTCCTGTTTCCCGCCCCCCCAACCCTCTGGTGGGCGGGAGGAACTCATGTCCAAACTCATGTCCATCAAGTCAGCGATGCCATCCAACCATCTCATCCTCTTTCATCCCCTTCTCCTCCCACCTTTGGTCTTTCCTAGCATCACCTCCTCTGTCACTCAGTCGTGTCCGACTCTTTGCAACCCCATGGGGTATAGCCCACCAGGCTCCTCTGTCTATGGGGTTTTCCAGACAAGAATACTGGAGTGGGTTGCCATTTCCTTCTCCAGGGGATCTTCCCAACCCTGGGATCGAACCCAGGTCTCCTGCATTGCAGGCAGATGCTTTAACATCTGAGCCACCAGGGAAGGGTCCTTTCAAATGAGTCAGTTCTTCACAACAAGTGGCCAAAGTATTGGAGTTTCAGCTTCAGCATCAGTCCTTTCAATGAATATTCAGGACTGATTTCCTTTAGGATGGACTGGTTGGATCTCCTTGCAGTCCAAGGGACTCTCAAGAGTCTTCTCCAACACCACAGTTCAAAAGCATCAGTTCTTCAGCACTCAGCTTTCTTTATGGTCCAACTCTCATATCCATACATGACTACCGGAAAAGCCATAGCTTTGACTAGACAGACCTTTGTTAGCAAAGTAATGTCTCTGCTTTTTATTATGCTGTCTAGGTTGGGCATAGCTTTCCTTCCAAGGAGCAAGTGTCTTTTAATTTCTTGGCTGCAGTCACCACCTGCAGTGACTTTGGAGCCCAAGAAAATAAAGTCTCTTGCTGTTTTCATTGTTTCTCCATCTATTTGCCATGAAGTAATGGGACTGGATGCCATGATCTTTGTTTTCTGAATGTTGTTTTAAGCCAACTGTTTTGCTCTCCTCTTTCACTTTCATCAAGAGGCTCTTTAGTTCTTCTTCACTTTCTGCCATAAGGGTGGTGTCATCTGCATATCTGAGGTTATTGATAATTCTCCCGGCAGTCTAGGTTACAGCTTGTTTGCAAATGTTTTCTATGATTCCATGGGTTTTTTTTTTTTTTTTGTCTTGGTGTCAGAAATCTTTCTCCTATAAATTTATAATGATAACAGACAGTAGTTTGCTTATTAATCCTTGACTGGCAGAATTAAAGGTTATGTCTGATACCAATTTATTTAAAGAGAGGGAGAAAAAGCACTTTTCTTATGATAACCATTTCTTTGGCTTCATTATTCATTTCATACATTTCCCAAGTATACCCACAGAACATGCGCCCTTGTTCACAATTAGTTTGAAACTCCATAAGAGAAGAACATCCTGTAGGAATGCTGGGGATAAATGCAGACCTTGCCTTGTTTAGAGAGGTTAGGGAATTGTGCATTCCATTTCCTCCTGACCCCATGAGATTTATGATGCTATAGGGTAAGCTTTCAGGGGGAAAAAAACCTCAGCTAGAAAGAGCCACTGAGGGTCTGGGAAAATGTCCTCATAGAAAATCACATCTGACCTACAGGAATCTTGTCCTAATCTGAAATCTACCTAGGGAAGCTTTTTGGAAAACTATGTCATTGTCTAACACCTGTGTCTATAAATTCCCCCCTCTTAGGTGACCTAAATCCCTCTTCTTACATATAAAATAATTCTATAATGCCTGGGATTTACCTAGTGCCTTTCTTCCTCAGTCCTGTCTATAAATCCTTCTAATAACTCCGTGAGGCAAGGATGTGTAAATATTACTATTTACACTTAATTACCTCATCTTAACTCCTTTCTCTATGAAAAGAGAATAATAGTAATATTTACTCAATTTTTTTTACCCTTTTTATAGAGAAAAGGCAAGGAGTGATTAAGTGGGTTTTCGCTCGTTCATGAGAGAGGCAGGCCCAGAAGGCAGGAAAGAAGGGAGGAGAAGCCCCCGGGGGGACAGGAGTGCAGAGCCAGCCCTGCACCTGGTTTAGCCCTGCCACCCCCGGTAGCTTCGCTCTCCCTTCGGGGCCCTCACACAAAAAAGGGCCTCCATCTTGGCTTAATGGTCTACTGTTGCCATCTTGAAATTCTTAGCAAACTTTGAACAAGGGGCCCCGTGTTTTCTGGCACTGGCTCCACAAACAGTGCAGCGTGTCCTGGGCATAACAGAATCTGTTTAAGATCCTGTTGATCAGAGGAGATGCTGAGTGTGAAGAGAATTTTGCAGCCTGTGGTGAACTGTGCACGTGTGTCTGTGAAGGAAGTGAAGGTCAGAGAGGCAGAAAGCGTCAGTAAAGCAGGGCATGAGGGCTGAAGGGAATGAGGGAAACCAGTGCACGGGAAAGGAGCCTTAAAACTAAGACCGTTTTAGGGGCCTCAGCCTGCAGTGTGAGGGACTTAGGTTCTCACGGATCCCTGGGTTGGGAAGATCCCCTGGAGAAAGGAATGACTACCCACTCCAGTATTCGTGGGGTTGCAAAGAGTCGGACATAATTGAGTGACTTTCACTGGTGGTCCAGTGGTCAAGACTTTGCCTTCCAATGAGGGAGTGCAGGTTCAACCCCTGGTCAGGGAATGAAGGTCCCCCATGCTGAGGGCCGTGGTCAGAAAGTAAAACAAACAGAAAACCTGAGATCATTTTAAAAGCTGGGAGGATGCCATTGGATCACTTTTATTTATGAAGGTCACGGTTCATGGGACTAGAAAGTGTATAGTGTTTCACACACACAGCCAGTCATCCTTACTAGCAGATTCTGTATTTATGAATTTGCCTTCTAATTAAAATGTATTCTTTAACCCTCAAATCAGTCATTCTCAGGGCACTTTCACAGTCATTCACAGACATCCGGTGGAAACTTCAGGTCACCCCCAAGGAGCATGCTCCCAACAGGGCCAAACAAAGTGACGTTCTGCCTTCTTATTTCAGCTCTTGGTACAGTGAGTGAGTGTCCTTTGGGTGGACTGTGTAATGCCACTGCTTTTTTGCATTTTGATTGGTGATCTTGCTGTCTACAGTTGCCCCCAGATGTACTGCTCACACACTGTCTTGTGTGGCTCAGTACAAGGAGTCTGCCATATGCCTTATGGAGATGGTAAGTGTGTCCACCAAGCTCTGTTCAGGCGTGAGTTATAATAATGGTCTTGACCATGAATTCAGTGTCAGGGAATCAGCAGTATACAGGGGATAAGTTGTCTTTAAACAGTTACATGGCTTCCTGGGTGGCACAGTGGTGAAGAATCCACCTGCTAATGCAGGAGATGCAAGAGACGAAAGTTCGATCCCCTGGAGAAGGAAACGGCACCCCACTTCAGTATTCTTGCCTGGGAAATCCCGTGGACAGAGGAGGCTGATGGGCTACAGTCCATGGGGTCTCAAAGGGTCAGATACAACTGAGTGCACACACAGAGACATACATAAAACAAGGTTATGTATTGAGAGTTTACTGTTGTGACCAGTAGCTCATGGAAACCTGATCCTCTATTTCCCTGGGAGCAAAGGGTCTGTATTCACTGATTCACTCCTGGCAGTGACTTTATAGGGTATAACTACTGAGAACAATGAAAATCAGTTGTAAATGTGTGTAACCCCCATGACATGAGAGATGGCAGCTCTCCACTTAAATGAAAACTTCTGAATCCTTTAAGCTGGGCCCTGTCTTAGCCTAGTTTAGCCCCCTTATGGACAAGGATTCTTCCTAAAGCATTTCTTAAAGGCTTAGAGAATCTGTATAATACTTGGAACACCAGATCCAGCCAGAACCATATCACTTGATTCACAGACTTTTCCCCCCACGTTTAATATTTCTGAAATCAGGAAACATCTTACATGGGATTTATATAACCAACAACCAAAGCCCGTTCTCCCAGAGCCATTGCTGAACTCCTGGCGCTCCTTCCAGTCCAGAGCCGGCAGACTTTTTTCCATAAAGGACCAGGTAATAAATGTCACAGGCTTTGTGGGTCCTGTGGCCTTTGCCACAGCCAGTCAGCCACAGATAATATCTAAATGAAGGAGCATGGCTGGGTTCCAGTAAAACTTTCTCATATAAATTTCACATGTCACAAATATTCTTTAGGGTTTTGTTTTTCCAACTATTTAAAAGTATAAAAAACAAAATGAAAAATTCTTACAGAACCATTATTAGGTCAGATTTACCCTGGAGGCTGTAATTACCGACCCCTCATTTATTCAGTGGCCTCATAGAATTAACGGGATAAATTCAGCCACCTTGGTGTCTACTGGAGAGTCCCTATTTGGATTAGAAGAGGCCTTTGGTCCTTAGCCAGTGGTGTCTGCCTCTTGTAACTCAGTGATCCTTCGCTTTCAGAGACTGAAATAAGGATTTAACTGCTTCATCTTGATGTAACCAGATATTAAAGTTGGTAACTTATAAATATGAATTGGTTTAGATTTTTACACTGCTCCGTGGAGCCTGTATTTGCAAGAGGGATCTAGGAAATATTGAAAACAAAAGTAGCGAAAGTTCATACTTCTATATACAGTAACATGCCAATGCATTTCACACACAACCCTTTCATTAGATTTCCTTTGTTCAGCAATGTTCTAATTACCCCTTTATCTTTAAGCTCTACTTTCTGCTTTTCCATTGTGTCATTTTTCTTTGTGGTTTTCACACGTACAATAGACCTTATTCACTAGAAGGTGGAGCCGCGATCTAGAACGAGGCTAGTAATGCAAGGAAAGTTAAACAGGGTGGAAATTAAATAAATTTAAGGACAAAAAAAAAAAATCAGAAGGAAATTGAATCCATCTTGCTTTAGCACAGCATCCAAATAACGTATTTTGAAGATTGAATATTCATCACTGACCAAAGATGGATGCCTGGTGTTGAATTTATTATAAAAACAGTGATGAGAAGTGAATTCAGATGTAGCCTCAGATAACAGTCAGATACTAATGGATGGGAGCAGCGGAGAGTGCTCAGAAATGCCCTTGGCTTTTCATGACCTGCTTCTGACCCCCGCAGCCAGCCCACTCATGGGCACCTGGTGTGGCCCAGCTGCTCGAGCCCGTACCAGCCTAGACTCGGGAGCCAGCCCTCTGAGGCCACACACAACAACCCTGCCTCTCCCCCTCATCAGGCAGCTGGGCCTCTGGAAGCAGAGCCAGAGGTGCCCATTTGGCCTGAAGTCACCCTCACAGGGGGTCCACTTGTCTAGAATTGGCAGGCAGAGCTCACATGAGCAAGCAGCCGCATAGAGGCTTATCTCCTGCATCTGGGACACACTTGACCCCAGATGCCTGTGTCCATGCAGGCTGGCCCTTGGCAGAGGAAGGCAGTTTTTAAAATAGGGAATCCAGATAACCCTCTTCCAGATGGCAGCTTTCCTGCCAGTGGTAACTCAGAACCCCAGAACCTCCTGCTAAGTTCCCCAAATGCCTCCTGTAGGCCGAGAATTTAGTTGATATCCTGAGTATATTCACTTGTAAACTGGCCAGGAAATGCCTTTTGGTGAGTGTTTAAAAAATAGCCTTTCTAGATACTTTTCTGACCATACCTGGTTTGTTTGTTTTTTTAAGTATAGTTGATTTACAGTGTGTGTTTATTGCTGCTATACAACAGAGTGATTCAGCTATATATATATATACACATTGTTTTTTATTCTTTTCCATTATGGTTTATCTTAGAATATCAAATAGAATTCCCTGTGCTACAGAGTAGGACCTTGTTGTTTATACACACACGCGCACATATATAAGTTTACATCTGCTAACCCCAGCTTGCAACTCCATCCCAACCCCCACCCCTTTGGAGACCATCAGTCTGTTCTCTGTCTCTGTTTTTGTTTCACAGATAGGCCCATTCGTGTCATATTTTAGATTCCACATGTAAGTGATCATACGGTATTTGTCTTTCTCTCTGGTTTCCTTTTGTCCGGTAACCTCTAGTTGCATCCACGTTGCTGCAGATGACCTTACTTTGTCCTTTTTGTGACTGATATTCCATTGTGTATATGCCCTACATCTTCCTGATCCATTCATCTGTTGAACGCTTAGGTTGTTTTCATGTCTTGGCTATTGTGAATAGTGCTGCTATAACATAGGCGTATATTTATCTTTTTGATTCTAGTTTTCTCTGAATATATGCCCAGAAGTGGGATTGCTGAATCATACAGTAATTCTGTTTTTAATTTTCTGAGGAACCTCCATACTGTTTTCAGCAGTGGCTGCACCAACTTACATTCCCTCTGGTAGTGTGGGAGGGTTCCCTTTTCTCCACCCACTCTCCAGCATTTGTTATTTGTAGACTTTTTAGTGATCACCGTTGTGACCAGTGTGAGGAGGTACTAACTACCCTCATTGTAGTCTAGATTTGCATTTCTCTGATAATTAAAGATGTTGAACAGCTTTCTTATGCCTAATGGCTGTCTGTATTTCTTCGTCAGGAAATGTTTATTTAAGTCTTCTGCCCATTTTTTTTTATTGGGTTGTTAGTTTTTTGTTGTTTAGTTGTATGAGCTGTTTGTATGTTTTGGAAATGAAACCCTTTGTCAGTTGCATCGTGTGCAAAGATTTTTCTCTCATCCTGTAGGTTGTCTTTCCATTTTGTTTATGGTTTCACTTGCTGTGCAAATCTTATAAGTTTTATTAGATCCCACTTGTTTGTTTTTATTTCTGTTGCCTTGGGAGACTGACCTACGGTATGATTTATTTCAGAAAACGTTTTGCCAATGATCTCTTTTAGGAGTTTTATGGTGTCGGATCTTATGTTTAAGCCCTTAAGCCACTTAGAGTTTTTTTGTGTGTGTATGGTGGGAGGGTGTGTTCTAACTTCATTGGTTTATATCCAACAGTCCAACTTTTCCAAATCCACTTAGTGAATAGCCTGTCTTTTTCCCATTGTCTATTTTTCTCTTCGTTGAAGATTAATTGATCAAAGGTGTGTGTTTATTTCTGGACTCTGTATATTGTACCATCAATCCATATGTTTGTTTTTGTGCCAATACAACGTTTTTTTTTTATTACTGTAGCCTTGTCATATTGTCTGAAGTCTGGGACAGTTATGTCTCTTTACTTTTGTTTTTTTTCTTCAGGATTCCTTTGGCAATTCTAGATCTTTTACGATTCCATATGAATTTTAGGATTATTCTAGTTCCGTGAAAAACGTCATAGGTAATTTGTCAGGGACCACATTAAATCTGTAGATTGCTTGGGGTAACATGTTCATTTTAACAATATTAATTCTTCCAAACCAGGAGCGTCACATATCTTTCCGGGAGCGTCGCATATCTTTCCGTTCCTTTGAATCATCTTCCGCTTCCTGCATCAGTTTTATGGGTCTCAGCACATCAGTCGTTCACTTCCTGGTCAGGTTTATTCTGAGTATTTATTTCGGGTGGTGTGATTTTAAAAGTTATTGTTTTATTTTTACACTTCCTTTATGATATTTCATTGTTGGTGTAAAGAAATTTCTGTATGTTAATCATGTATCCTACTACCTTGCTGATTGTCTTGATCAGCTCTAGTTTTTGGTGGAATCTGGGAAGCCCCTAAGGGTTTTCTATATAAAATATCGTATCATCTTCATATGACAGTTTCACCTCTTTGCTTCCAATTTGGATACGTTTTATTTCTTTCTCTTACCTGATTGCTGTGATTAGGACTTCCAGTACTATGTTGAATAGAAGAGATGATAGTGGGCATCCTTGACTTGTTCCACATATTAGCATGAAGGCTTTTACCTTCAGTGCCACTGAGTATTATATTGGCTGTGGATCTGTCATAAGTAGATTTTCTTGTCTTGAGTATATGTTCCTTCTGAAGCCACCTAGGTGAGAGTTTTTTATCACAAATGCATCCTCAAATATTTTCAAATGCTTTCTCTGCACCTTTTGAGATGAACGTGTGGTTTTGTCATCTGTTGATGTGGTGCATCACATTGATTGATTTGCTTATGGTGACATTCTTGTGAACCTGGCAAGAATTCCACTTGCTCATGGTGTATGATCTTTTTTATGTGTTACTGGATTTGAGTACTTTTTTATTGAGACATAACTGACATATATATTATAAAAGTTTAAGATGTCCAGCATGCTGCTTTTATACATTTATATATTGTGAAATGATTACCACCATAGGATTAGCTAACCTCTCTATCATGTCACATAGTTACCATTTCTTTTTTGTGGTAGGAACAATTAAGATCTAATCAATCCATGCAGTCCATGGGGTTGCAAAGAGTCAGGCACTGTGGAGTGACTAGCACCTTTATAGTGAGTTTAAACTGAGTAGCAGCTTTATAAAATAGTATTCTTGTCTGTAATCACTATGATGTGCATCAGATCTCTAGGACTTACCTACTGGTTGCAAGTTTGTACCCTTAAACAACATCTTTTGTCAGCGTCTCTCTTCCCCCTGGTAACCAGTCTTCTAATCTCAGTTTTTGAGAGTTTGGCTTTTTCAGATCCCACATATAAATGAGATCGTACAGTATTTGTCTCTGTATGGCATATCTCACTTAACGTAACGCCCTTGCGGTCCATCAGAGTTGCTGCCCATTTCTTTCTTTCTCATGGCTGAAAAATATCTCTTATATGTGTGTGTGTATTACATCTTCTTCATCCATTCATCTCTTGACTCTTAGGTTATTTCCATGTCTTGACTACTGTGAGTATTGCTGCAGCAAACACAAGAGTGGGTATGTCTCTCTGATGTCCCATTTTCCTTTCCTTCAGCTGCATAACCAGGAGTGGGGGTGCTGGATCGTAGGGTTGTTCTAATGTTTTGAGGAACTCTGTACTGTTCTGCATAGTGGCTGAACCGCTTTGCATTCCCACCAGCAACAGTGTGCAGCTCCCATTTTCTTCGCATCCTTACTAACATATATCTCTTCTCTTCTTGGTGACAGCGATTCTAACAGGTGTCATTATCTGGTATCAGTGGAGTTGGTGTCTCATTGTGGTTTTGATTTACATTTCCCTGATTAGTGAGGTGAAGCATCTTTTCCATGTACCTTTGGCCATTTGGATGTCTTCTTTAGGAAAAAAGTATATACAGTTCCTCTACCCATTGTTCAATTAAATTGCTTATTATTGAGTTATGAATTTTTAATATATTTTGGATATTAATTCCTTATCTTATATATGATTTGAAGATACTGTCTCCTATCGTTTGCCTTTTCAGTTTTTGATTGTTTCTTTTGCTCTGCAGAAGCTTTACAGCTTGATGTAGTTGTACTTGTTGAACTTTGCTTTAGTTACTTGTGCTTTTGGTGTCAGTGGACATGAATTTGAACAATCCAGGAGATAGTGAAGGACAGGGGAGCCTGGAATGCTGCAGTCCAGGGGCCACAAAGAGTCACACATGACTTAGCAATTGAATATCAGCAACTATTGTTCTGGATAGGATTTCTAGTACTATACTGATTAAGAGGGGTGAGAGTGGGCACTCTTGCCTTGCTCCTGATAATAGAAGAAAAGCTTTCAGTCTTTCTCCATTGAGTATAACAATAGCTCTGAGTTTGTCATATGTGGCCTTTATTTTGTTCAGGTATGCTCCCTTAATACAGTTTGCTGAGAGACTTTTCATGAAGGTGTCAGGGGTATTCGTAATTTCCTCAGTTCTGTCTCGTTGCAACAAAAATTGGAAGCAATGGACAGACCAGTGTTACAGCCCCGTGTAATCTTCTCGGACAGACCAGTGTTACAGCTCTGTGGTATAGCTCAGTTTTATTTAGAAAGTAAAGGAAAATACATCCTCAAGGTGTGAGGGCGTGCCAACCCAAATGCCTCGAAGGGAAGAGAAGCCCCCAGCTCAATTTTGGCTCCTCTTTTTATATGTTTTTTTTCTCCTCCCCCTGGGTCTGCGCTGTGTAAATTGGGCTAGCCAGGAGGGTTGTTTTACCTGAAGTCCTCACTCTGGTCCTCGGACCTTCCCTAGTTCTGTTTTCATGGGTTTTTCCTTCTTTGTCTTTTAGTCACTGCCAGTCTGGACTCCTTTTTCCTGTTCTAACTACCTAACAAAGGGATGTTGTATTTTATGAGATGCTTTTTCTGCATTTATTGAGATGATTATATAAGTTTTAATTCTGTTAATGTAGTGTACTACATTTAGGGGCCGCCCAGGTAGCGCTAGCAGCAGAGAACCTGCCAGTGCAGGAAACTTAAGAGATGTGGGTTCGATCCCCGGGTTTGGAAGATCCCCTGGAGAGAGAAATGGGAACCCACTCAAATATTCTTGCCTGAAGAATCCCATGGATAGAGCAGCCTGGTGGGCTACAGTCCATAGGTTCACAAAGAGTCAAACGTGACTGAAGTGACTTAGAATGGATGGACCACATTTATTGATTTGTCTATGTTGAACTGTCTTTAATCCCAGAGAGAAATCCCAATTCGTTGTGATACTCCTTTTACTATTATGTTGAATTCTATTTGTTAATATTCTGCTGAGAATTTTTGCATCTATATTCATCAGGGATATTGGGCCATAGTTTCGTTTTCTTGTAGTATCTTTAGCTTTCATGTTAGTAATGCTGGCCTGGCAAAAGGAATTTGGAAGTATTCCCTCTTCTTCAGTTTTAGGAAGAGTTTGAGGAGGATTGGCATTAATCTTTAAATGTTTGGTAGAATTTGCCAGTGAAACCATCTGGTCCAGGGTTGTCTATATTTGGAGATTTTTGATTACTGTTTCAGTCTCTTTACCTATTATTGATTAATTTAGATTGTGTATTTCTAGGAATTTATCCGTCTCCTTCAAGTCATCCCATTCATTAGCATATTATTTTTCACAGTAGTCTCTTACAACCCATTGTATTTTTGTAGTATCAGTTGTAATGTCTCCTCTTTCAGGTTTTGAGCCTTATTTTTTTTTAACTCTAGCTAAAGGTTGGTCAGTTTATTGTTTCAAAAAACTAGCTCTTAGTTTCATTAGGGTTTTTTTTTTTCTTACTGTTTTTCTGAGCTTTATTTCATTTATTTTCATTATGATCTTTGTCATTTCTTTCATTCTGCTGAACTTTGTCCCCCCCCCCCCCCGTTTTCTTGAAGTGTGAAGTTAGGTTATTGATTTGAGATCTGTCTTCTTAATATATGCATTTATCACCATAAAGTCTTCCCAGAACTGCTCTTGCAGCATCCCATAGGTCTTGGTATATTGTTTCCATTTTCATTTGTTTCAAGATATATTTTAATTTCCCTTTTAATTTCTTCTTTAACACATTTGTTGTTAGGAATGTGTTGTTTAATTTCTACAGGTTTGTAGATGTTCTGACTTTCCTTGTACTGATGTCTAGTTTAATAACTCTGGTCAGAAATGATTCTTTGTATGATTTCGCTCTTCTTAAATTTGCCCAGACTTGTTTTGTGACTATCATATGGTCAGTCCTGAGTGTCCCATGTCCCCCAGAGATGAATGTATATCCTACCTGTGTTGGAGGGAATGTTCTCTTAAGTCTGTTTGGATTAGTGTATGGTTCAAGTCCAGTGTTTTCTTACCAATTTTCAGTTTGGCTGATCTCTTCATTACTGAAAGTAGGATGTTTAAGTCCTTTACTATTATTGGATTGTTATATATGTAACCCCTCAGATATGTTAATATTTGCTTAATATACTTAGGTGCTCTGATATTGCATATGTAAGTATATACATACACAATGGTTATGTCTTCTTGATGAACTTGCCACATTCTCATTATATATTGACCTTCTTTGATTCTTGTTACCATTTTTGACTTAAAGTCTATTTTGTCTATTATGAGGATAGTTACTCTCGCTTTCATTTGGATGCTGCTTGCATGGAACATCTCTTTCCATCCTTTCCCTCTGCGCCTGTGTGAGTGCTGCCTTAAAGCTGAAGTGAGCCTCTTGTAGGAGGCATATAGCTGGGTCTTAATTTTTTACCCATCTAGCCACTGTGTCTTGTGATGGTAAATTCAGTCCATTTATGCTTAGTGTTGTTACTGGTAATGTAAGGACTTGGTAATGCCCTCCTGTTCGTTGTTTTCTGGTCGCTTTGTATTTCCATTGTTTCTTTTACTCTGTTTCTGCCTATCTTTGTAAATTGGTAATTTTCCATTTTGGTATGCTGTTTCCCTTTTATCTCTTGTGCATCTGCTGTAGGTTTTTTGGTTTGTGGTTACCATGAGGCTTACATAAGACATTGCGTAGATAAAACAGTTCATTTTAAGTTCATGGCAGCCTAACTCCACTTGTATATTTTTATGTCATTATCTGCCTCTTCTTAC
Organism: Oryx dammah; assembly: GCF_014754425.2. Classification (NCBI taxonomy): domain Eukaryota; kingdom Metazoa; phylum Chordata; class Mammalia; order Artiodactyla; family Bovidae; genus Oryx; species Oryx dammah. Next base: position 10,052,526 of record NW_024070196.1, read on the forward strand.
ATTGTGTCTTTAGCACACTGTAGTCACTATAATAATTACTTTAATATTTACTTTTCCTTTGACCTGTATAGTAAAGTGGTTGACATTCCATCCTATTACAGAATTGGGATTTTCTAAATTTGACTGTATATTAACCTTTTACCAGTGTGTTGTATAGTCATGTGTTTTCATGTCCCTGATTAGCATCTGTTCATTTCAGCTTAAAGTATTCCTTTCAGCATTTCTTGCAGGGTGGGTCTCGTGGTGATGAACTCTCTGTTTTTGTCTGTCTTGGAAAGTCTTTTTCTCCTGCATATTTGAAAGATAATTTTGCTGGGTAGGTCTTGGCTGGTAATTCTTTTCTCTCAACAGTTTGAATATGTGATTCCACTCTCCCCTGACCTGTAGGGTTTCTACTGATAAATCTTCTGAGAGCCTAATGGAAGTTCCTTTGCAGGTTACAGTCTACTCCCGCCCCCTCCCCCAGCTGTTTTTAGAATTCATTATTTTGGATGTTTGGCAGTTTCATTATAATGTGTCTTAGAGTAACCTTGTGAACTTGGACGTCCATTTTTCTCTCCAGGTTTGGGAAGTTCTCAGCTATTTCTTTAAATAAATTTTCTGCCCCATATCCCTCTCTCCTCCTTCTGGAACCCTGATTTCTCTAATGTTAGGTTTTTTGATGGAATCCCAATCCCATAGGCTTTCTTCAGTGTTTTTCATTCTTTTCCCTTGTTTTCCTTTAACATGGGTATTTGAAATCTTCTGACTCACTTTTTATTTCTTCCTTAATTCTGCTCAACTGCTGATGCTCTCTATAGCATTTTTTATTTCATTCCATGAGCTCCTCAGCTCCAGAATTTCTGCTTGATTCTTGTTTTATGATTTATGTTTCTTTGGTAAATTACTCACTTTTAACCTGTATTTTTTCATAATCTTGTTAAATTGTCTGAGTTCTCTTATAGCTCACTGAGTTTGCTCTAAACATCTATTCTTGAGTTTAGCTACATTGCAAAAGCCCATGCCTTTGATCTCAGTTTTTAGGGAATTACTGTCTTTTAGGATGACACGTTTTCTCAATTTTTCATGTTTCTTGCAGTTCTACATTGCATTTTTTTGCACTTGAAAGGGCAGATACTGCCTTAAACTACTGCTGGTTGCCTTCAGATGGGATATTCTGTTCTTTGGTGCTCTTTATTGGAATTTGTCTGCCTTTGTGTGGGTACATCTTTCCACTCCTTTTGCTTCCTATGGTGGCAGAATTCTTCAGCTTTTCTGTCTCGTTCTTAGAGCACCACAGGCTGACTACTAGACCGTTCTTTTGTTTCCAGAAGGTGGTGCTGCTAGAGAAGTTGCGGTTTCTCCCTTGCCCACAGATCCCGGCCTGTTTTCTGAGCACACTTCCCGTTTACTGGAGCTTCCTCCTGCCGCACCACGTTTGGGACTGTGCACAAGATGCCAGCCACAGAGTCGGGGGAGTTGCGAGTTTAGCACTTGGGGATTTGGGGGTACTTGTGGACTCTCTAGGGAGATCTCCAGGTGTAGTATTCACAGAAGCTCATGAGTGGACTTTAAAGAATGTGTGCCTTTAATGTCCTTTGATACTCCTACCTGTCTCTTTCCCAGTCTCCTCCCTCCTCCTTCCAGTCATGGAGGTCCACCTCAGTTCTCTGGGTGTTACTGTAAAGAAACAGGTTTCTCCAGCTGTGACCTGCAGCAGCAGGGTAGCCAGGCACTCACTCACCTTTCCCCCCAGGGACAGGTTGCTGCCACCTGATAATTTGACCCCATGCAGTGTTGCCGGGGTTGGCGGAACACTAGTAAACTTTCCGTCTCCAGTACTTACAAAAGCTCCAGCAGTATGCTGGCATCTCCCCTTGGGAAGGCTGGTTTTCTGCAGTTCCTCCCTTGTCGGTGGTATCTGGCCAGGTCAGCAGTCTCTGGGTATTTTCTCAACCATGGCAGGAGGGCTCCAGGCAGGCCCACTGCTCCACTGGTTTCGTAGTCCTTGCCAAAATACACCTGCCTGCTACCAGATGCACAGGTGGGCAAGACTTCTCCCATGGGTCCCAGAGTTCCACAAAGGAGCTTTTGTTCACAAATGGGTGACTAATTCTTTGCTGCAAAGGGGAGACAAAAAGGAGGATGGATGATGCTGATGTACTCTGTGATGGTCTCTTTCTGATACTTCTCTCAGTTGCATCTAGGAGGCCCTTTAGGACTCTCCTACACTCAGCCTCTAGGAGACCCTGCCAGGAACACTCAGTAGGGTAGCCTCACAGCAGGGCCTGGGATTTCCATGGGAACCCACGAGTAAAGAGTCTAACCTTGTTGTTAAAGGTTATAATTTCTTCTGGGTGTAGAAGCAGATGCTACTAAATCAGGGTAGGAGGGGGCTTTGTTACCATCTCATTTTGCTGAGACATCACCAGCCAGAGAGAAGCAGTCCTGCCTAGCCGCAGAGGCCCCACCTGTGCACCCCCTGGCATCTCCCACACTAGCCCATGCTGGGTGGAGGTTGGGGGGTTTTGAACAAGGGCCAGACTCCTTGCATCGCTGTGCAGCACTCACAAGGCTCTTGCTGGAACAACGAGGGTAAACGGTTGCTGATTGTTTCTATTACCGCTGCAATATTGAGAGCTAAAGCTGTGTATCTTTTGCCCCCTATCAGTATATCTGGCTAGAATTCTGATCTTTGCAAATAAAGCTTAACCACCCACCCCACCCCCACCCCACTCAATGCTCAATTCAAGCAAAAGCTCCATCCTAATTAGGTGAAAGTTCTGGAGTCAGCAGCTAATTTATTTGCTGTTGAAAATGCAGGGTACCCTTCTGCAGAGAAGCTGTATCTTTCAGGGGCTACATCACTGCTCACTGGTTGTAACCTTAGAACAACAGGGCCGGACCCTCCTTGTATACCGCCCCCCTCCTCCCCCCACAAATAACCTCAGTTCATGGTGGGAGCAGGGCCCAGCTATCAGGCTGCCACAGGCAATGATGACTCATTGGAGAGAGTGGGGAAGAGGCACTGACCAAGCCCAGTAGCATCCAAGGCGAGCAAGCAGAGAGAGCCACTAGTCCCCCTGTGACCTTGCAAGGCTTCTCTCTGCCTCTCTCCCCGGATAGCTGTGGCCCTGACATGGGCTCTCGGTCAGTCATGCTGAGCAGGCAGCTGAACTTCTGTGCTCCCAACCAGATGCATTTTGTACAGAATGAAAAGTCAACACAGAGGGCTTTCTTTAATTCCTAATAATATGGACCCTTTAAAAAAATAAATTTATTTATTAATTAAAGGATAATTGCTTTACAGAATTTTGTTGTTTTCTATCAAACGTCAGTATGAGTCAGCCATAGGTGTACATACGTCCCCCTCCGCTTTGGAACCTCCCTCCCATCTCCTGTCCCATCCCACCCCTCTAGGTTGATACAGAGCCTGTTTGAGTTTCCTGAGCCATACAGCAAATTCCCCCTGGCTGTCTATTTTACATATTGTAATATAAGTTTCCACGTTACTCTTTCCATACATCTCCCCCTCTCCTCCCCTCTCCTCATGTCCGTAAGTTTAATCTCTCTGTTTCTCCATTGCTGCCCTGTAAATACATTCTTCAGTACCATTTTTCTAGATTCTGTATATATGTGTTAGAATACGATATCTTTCTCTTTCTGACTCACTTCACTCCATATAATAGGTTCTTGGTTCATCCACCTCGTTAGAACTGACTCAGATGTGTTCCTTTTTATGGCGGAGTAATATTCCATCGTGTATATGTACCACAGCTTCTTTATCCGTTCATCCGTTGATGGGCATCTAGGTGCTTCCATGCTCTAGCTATTGTAAATAGTGCTGCAGTGAACAGTGGGATACATGTGTCTGTTTCAATTTTGGTTTCCTCAGGGTATATGCCTTGGAATGGGATTGCCGAGTCATATGGTGGTTTTATTCCTAGTTTTTTAGGGAATCTCCATACTGTCTTCCATAATGGCTGTATCAAGTTACATTCCCACCAACAGTGCAAGAGCGTTCCCTTTTCTCCACAACCTCTCCAGCATTTATTGTTTATAGATTTTTGACGAGGGCCATTCTGACTGGTGTGAGGTGATATCTCATTGTAGTTTCGATTTCTCTAATAATGAGCGATGTTGAGCATCTTTTCATGTGTGTGTCAGCCATCTTTATGTCATCTTTGGAGAAAGGTCTGTTTAGGTCTTGTTCCACTTTTGTTTGAGCTGTTTGTTTTTCTGGTATTGAGTTGCATAAGCTGCTTGTATATTTTGAAAATCCTTTGTCAGTTGTTTCATTTGCTATTATTTTTTTCCCATTCTGAGGGTTGTCTTTTCACCGTGCTTATAGTTTCCTTTGCTGTGCAAAAACTTTTAAGTTTAATCAGGTCCCACTTGTTTACTTTTGTTTTTATTTCCATTACTCTAGGAGATGGGTCATAGAGGGATCTTGCTTTGATTTATGTCATCAAGTTTTTCTATGTCTATGTTTTCCTCTAAGGGTTTTATAGTTTCTGGTCTTACATTTAGGTCTTTGATCCATTTTGAGTATATCTTTGTGTTTGGTATTAGGAAGTGTTCTAATTTCATTCTTTTACATGTAACTGTCCAGTTTTCCCAGTGCCATTTATTGAAGAGGCTGTCTTTGCCGCATTGTATATTCTTGCCTCCTTTGTCAAAAATAAGGTACCCATAGGTGCATGGGTTTATTTCTGGGCTTTCTGTCTTGTTCCATTGGTCTGTATTTCTGTCTTTGTGCCAGTACCATACTGTCTTCATGACTGTAGCTTTGTAGTATAATCTGGAGTCAGGAAGGTTGATTCCTCCAGCTCCATTCTTCTTTCTCAAGACTGCTTTGGCTATTCAGGGTCTTTTATGTTCCCATATGAATTGTGAAATTTTTTGTTCTAGTTCTGTGAAAAATGCCATTGGTAATTTGATAGGGATCGCATTTGATCTGTAGATTGCATTTGGTAGTATAGTCATTTTCACAATATTGATTCTTCCTACTCAGGAACAAGGAATCTCTCTTCATCTGTTTGTTGTCTTTAATTTGTTTTATTAGTGTCTTATACTTTTCTGTGTACAGTTTGTCTGTCTCCTTAGGTAAGTTTCTTCCTAGATATTTAATTCTTTCTGTTGCAGTGGTGAATGGGATTGATTCCTTAATTTCCCTTTCTGATTTTTCATTGTTAGTATAATGCAAGTGATTTCTGTGTATTGATTCTGTATCCTGCCACCTTGCTAAATTCGCTGATTAGCTCTAGTCATTCTCTGATACTCTCTTTAGGGTTTTCTACGTACAGTATCATGTCATCTGCAAACAGGGAGAGCTTTACTTCTTCTTTTGACCTGGATTCCTTTTATCTCTTTTTCCTCTCTGATTGCTGTAGCTAGGACTTCCAGAACTGTGGTGGCTAGTAGTGGCGAAAGTGGGCACCCTCGTCTTCTTCCTGATCCTAATTAGAGGGAATGCTTTCACTGTTTCACCATTGAGACTAATGTTTGCTGTAGGCTTATCATATATGGCCTTTACTGTGTTGAGGTAGGTTCCTTCTATGCCCATTTTTTGAAGAGTTTTAATCATAAATGGGTGCTTGCTTTTGTCAAAGGGTTTTTCTGTATGTATTGAGGTTATCATATGGTTTTTATCTTTCAATTTGTTAATATTGTGTATAATATTGATTGATTTGCATATATTGAAGAATCTTTGCATCCCTGGAATAAACCCAACTTGATCATGGTGTATGAGCTTTTGATGTAAGTTTTGTTGAGGATTTTTGCATCTATGTTCATCAGTGATATTGGCCTATAGTTTTCTTTTTTTGTGTTGTCTTTGTCTGGTTTTAGTATCAGGGTGATGGTGGCCTTGTAGAATGAGTTTTGGAAATGTTCCTTCCTCTGCAGTTTTTTGAAAGAGTTTTAGAAGGATAGGCAAATGTTTGATAGAATTCTCCTGTGAAGCCATCTGGTCCAGGGCTTTTGTTTTTTGGGGAGATTACTGATCACAGCTTCAATTTCCATGCTTGTAATTGAGTTGTTCATAATTTCTGTTTTTTCTTGGTTCAGTCTTGGAAGGTTGAACTTTTCAAAGAATCTGTCCGTTTCTTGCAGGTTATCCATTTTATTGCCTTATAGTTGTTCATAATAGTCTCTTAACATCCTTTGTATTTCTGCATTGTCTGTTGTAACCTCTCCTTTTTCATTTCTAATTTTGTTGATTTGATTCTTTTTTTGTTGCTGAGTCTGGCTAAAGGTTTGTCAATTTTATCTTCTGAAAGAACCAGCTTTTAGTTTTATTAATCTTTACTATTGTTTCTTCCATTTCTTTTTCATTTATTTCTGCTCTGATCTTTATGATTTCTTTCCTTCTACTAACTTTGGGATTTTTATTCTTTTTTTTCCCAGTTGTTTTAGGTGTAAAGTTAGGTTGTCTGTTCAATGTTTCTTGAGGTAGGCTTGTATTGCTATAAACTTCCCTCTTAGAACTGCTTTTGTTGCATCCCATAGGGCTTGAGTTGTGTTTTCATTGTCATTTGTTTCTAGAAATTTTTTGATTTCCCTTTAGATTTCTTCAGTAACCTTTTGATTATTTAGAAACATTATTTAATCTCCATGTATTTGTGTATTTACAAGTTTTTTTTTTCTTGTAATTGATATCTAATCTCATAGTATTGTGGTCAGAGAAGATGCTTGATATGATTTCAATTTTCTTAAATTTACTGAGGCTTGATTTGTGACCCAAGATGTGGTCTATCCTGGAGAATGTTCCATGTGCACTTGAGAAGATGGTGTATTTTTCTACATTTAGATGGAATGTCCTGAAGATATCAATGAATTCCATCTCATCTAATGTATCACTTAAGACTTGTGTTTCTGTATTAATTTTCTGTTCTGATGATCTGTCCATTGGTGTGAGTGAGGGGTTAAACTCTCCTACTATTAATGTGTTACTGTAAGTTTCTCCTTTTATGTCTGCTAGTGCTTGTGTTATGTATTGAGGTGCTCCTATTTTGGGTGCATAGATATTTACAATTCTTATGTCTTCCTCTTAGATTGATCCCTTGATCATTATGTAGTGTCCTTATCTCTTGTAATTTTCTTTAAGGTCTATTTTGTCTGATATGAGGATTGATTGCTACTCCAGCTTTCTTTTGCTTCCCATTTGCATGGAATATATTTTTCCATCCTCTCACTTTCAGTCTATATGTGTCTTTAGGTTCTAAGGGGGTTTCTTGTAGACAGCACATATATGGGTCTTGTTTTTGTATCTGTTCAGCTGGTTTGTGTCTTTTGGTTGGAGGATTTAATCTGTTTACATTTGAAGTAATTATTGATACGTATGTTCCTATTGCCATTTTCTTAATTGTTTGGGGTTAATTTTGTAGATCTTTTTCTTCTCTTGTATTTCTTGACTATATAAGTCCCTTTTTATTTCTCCATCAGTTTTGAATGAGATCTTTGCTGGGTACAATAATCTTGGTTGTAGATTTTTCCCTTTCAGGGCTTTAAATATATTGTGCCATTCCCTTGTGGCCAGCAGAGTTTGTGTGGACTCTCATTGCTGATTATAATTGGGCTTCATGACCCCTTCTAGCCTTGTACTTACTGACCTTCCAGGTTGTTGACTGTGACCTGCCCACCCCCACCAACTGTCTGTGCCTGGGGCAGAGGACAGGACGGTGCCTCGTGAGGGACGTGCATCACACATACCTCGTTGTCCCTGAGTTTCCTGGCTCCTCTGGGCTCGGACAGAGAAGCCCCGTGCTGCACGTGGGGGCTGACACCCAGGAGACGCATGCTTGTGTGCAGCATGACCAGCAGATGAGCTGCCATGACACAGCAGTTTGTCTCAGGAACTGGTGTACATTCTGCTGGGTCGGCATTCCTGCCGATGCAACAAAAGGTGAATCCCTAGCTCTCAGGATCTAGTCCCCACCTCCTGCTCTGAGCATCTGCAGCCTCACTCTTCCTGTGCCTTGTTTTTCTCCAGGAGGGATGGTTCCCTTGTACCTACTGCAGCAGCAGGCGCCTCAGCATCTTTGAAGGGCCAGGGACACCTGGTTCTCTGGCTGTGGGAGGGTGCTGTTGGTCAGCAGGTGCCTGGCAGGCAGGTCCTACAGCCTGGACCAGGGGCTCCTGGCTTTTATTCTCAGATGTTCCCTGACCCCACCAACTGCAGCCACCAGCCCAGGTTCTGCTGGGTTGGGATCTTCAGAGCATTGCAGCCCTTCAAGGGCAGTGAGTCAGGCAGGATTGTGAGGCAGCTAGCACCTTCTGGTAGCTCCTGGGGGCTTCTGGGCATCTTGGCCACCCCAAGAGCAAACAGTGAACCCTTTCCTAAGAGTGGTTAATGCTAATGGGGGCCCCCCTCCAGGTGTTTTCAGGGTCAGAGGCTGCCCCACGTGAGCCCCCCTCCCTTGGCAGCTGACATCTCTTTTGAACAGAAGCCCTGGATATAGCTCATGGCTGGAAGCGAGCTGCTTTCCTTGCCCATGGTCCAGAGGTGGGCAGGAAATGCCAGCCCCGGGTTATAATATGCAGGGTCATAAGTAGCACCCAGGACACTTGCCCCCAACCAACCTGTCAGGAAGGCCTGCCGAGCCCCGGGCCTGCAGTCTCTCCACTGGTCCCGTTGCTCCGCATCTCCTAGGTGACGCTCACGTGCCTGGTAAAGACAGCGGCCCTGTCCCCATTTACGGACTCACAGAGGCACTCCCCTGAGTGCTGCTTCAGGTTCACGGACTGCCTGCCTCCGCTTCCTCGTCTCTCATCGCATACAGAAGTCACCAGTGCTGTCGCCTATTTGCAAACATAGACCCCTAAGTGGCCCTGGCCCTCAGCTGACGCGTCAGGGATGTAGTCTGTCGGCCAGCAGGTGCTGCCCACAAGCTTCCTGCTGCTCTGAGTCCTCTGAGAGACCTCACTCCACCGTCCTTGGGCCACGTACCAAGGTCCCCTTTTCACTCTGGCCGTCGTCCACACCTGACCTCCTGTGCTGATGTCTCCTCCAGTAGAACAGGGCTCTGTCGTGTCTACTGAGGGTCCCAGCGCCTGGTCTGGGGTAGATGGATGAGAGGTGGGTAAGACCTCAGCCTTCCCCAGACACTCTGAGCCACAGGGAGCCTTTCTCTGTGGATGTGAGCCCGTCCCATCCCCAAAGACATGTCGGGTGTGGCAGAGCTCTGCTGTCCTGCTCGGGAGCAGCAGGGGCGGAGACCAGGGTGAACGTAAACTAGGCCCCAGGTGCCCTCGGCCGGAGCCACTGACAGGCATGCCTTGCCGCCCATGGCGAGACTTCTTTGTGGCACCAAGTCTGGTGAGCAAGACCCAGCATGGCTTTTAGTTCTCGCAGCCACTGGCCCACCATCTGAAACAATCAGGCAGTTTGCCATTGCAGATCTCGCTCAAGAGTCTCTTTCCAGGAAAGGCCAAACGTAAATTTCCCACATCTCGTATTTTATAGAAGGGGGCGCCTGAGAACCAAGTTACACAAAGATGCTCCAGAGCAGGTCTTGCAAACTGTGTCCTAGTTTGCAGAGAAAAGATGGTGGAAGGAGTTTTGGAAGAGGGTTTGCTAGCCCAAGTTAGCTCGCAGTGATTACCCTCGGGGCATTCAGGCCAGATCCTTACTCTAAGCAGTGCAGCCCCAGCCCCCACTTGCTAGTGGCGGATGCAGGCGTCTGCGCTGCTTCTCTGCTGGGGGAGTTACCGTTGGGCTCTGGGCTCGTAATCTGTGGGGTTTAATTATTTAGTTATTTTTCCTCCCTGTTATGTTGCTCTCTGTGCTTCCAGGGCTTGCCACAGACTTGGCAGTAAGAGTGCTTCCTGGTGTTTGGAAACTTCTCTCTTTTTAAGACTCCCTTCCTGGGACAGAGCTCCATCCCTACCTCTTTTGTCTCTTTTTTTGTCTTTGATATTTTTCCCTACCTTTTTTCAAAGACAATGAGCTGCTTTTCTGGGTGCCTGATGTCCTCTGCTGGCATGCAGAAGTTGTTTTGTGGAATTTACTCAGCACTTAAATGTTCTTTTGATGAATTTGTGGGGGAGAAAGTGGTCTCCCCGTCCTATTCTTCCGCCATCTTAGGACCGCCTCCAGAGTTTGGGAAGAGGGAAAGGATGATTGCGAATTGGTACCCGTTCAGTGCTTACTCATGCCAGTTCACAGATTCAGTCACTCCTGCCAGCCTCATGCAGCAGATACTTTTTTTTTTTGGCTGTGCCACACAGCATGTGGGCTCTTAGTCCCCTGACCAGGGATCAAATCCATGCCCCCTGCATTGAAAGCATGGGGGGTCTTAACTATTGGACCAGCAGGGATGTCCCAATAGCAGCAGGATACTCTTCTTGCCCCCATTTGACAGATGGGGAAGCTGAAGCCTACCGTTCACTAAGCAAGCACGTGTGTGCCCGAATAAGCCAAAGCAGAGAGTGCCTCACGCTGTCTCACAGACTATGAGGCCTCAACTTTCTGTGGGTACAGAGAGTTCAGTCCTTGGAACCTGCCTAGGGAGATCCCAGTCTGCAGACTGAGGGCATATTCCGGCACAAACAGAAGCATCAGATATTGCTCCCCATGGGTTTTCTGAGATTCCTGGTTTGTTTTGAAGGCCTTTACCACAGTTATTTACTACCTGACTCAATGTAAGCCTACAGATTGCCTTTTTTTAAAAAATCTTGAGGGAAAGTTACAGATTTTCACTTAATAAAGTGAAAATCACTTTATTAAGATAGTAGTTATTTTAGACGTTATGTTAATATTACCTATTTTAATACAATGGGAAATGACCAAAAGTCATTTTCCCCATAATAGGATATGGAATTAACTCAAGAAAAATTAGAATATATACTTTCTCATTTGAAATTATATTCCTAGTAAGCAACCAGTAATGCTATACTGCATTTGTGGGTTTGTCTTTTTTTTAACTTACAGAATTAGGAGTAGTTCAGATCTAGGAGGATAGCAAAGTCCTTGGGTCACAGAGGAGGGGAGATGGCTGGACAGGCGGCAAGACAGTTTCCCTTGATGTTTTCATGTTCTCAGAGTGACTGAAAATGGATGAATGGATAAAGATAATATTTTATATATATATATATAAATACATCTATATATATTATACACACACAGAGGAATATTATCCAGCCATGAGAAACAAGGAGACACCACTATTTGCGACAACATGGATGCATCTAGGGAAGACTGTGCTGTGTGCTTAGTCGCTCAGTCGTGCCTGACTCTTTGCAACTCCATGGACTGTAGCCCACAGACTCCCCTCTCCATGGGGATTCTCCAGGCAGGAATACTGGAGTGGGTTGCCATGCTCTCCTCCAGGGGATCTTTCCAACCCAGGGATCAAACCCAGGTCTCTGGCATTGCAGGCGGATTCTTTACCTAATCGGAGCCACCAGGGAAGCCCAGGGAGGCTTATGCTCGGTGAGATAAATTAGAAAACTCCTACTGTACAACCTCACTCACATGTGGAACTAAAAAAGCTAACGAATAGCAACAGTAGAATGGTGGTTACCAGAAGGTGGGGGAAATGAGATATCGGTCAGAGAGTACACATTTCCAGTTATAAGAGGAACAAGTTCTGGGGATCTAGTATACAGCGTGGTGGCTGTAGTAACAATGATGCTGTCTTATACACTGGAGAGCTGCTAAGTGAGATCTAAAAGTTCTCACCACAAAAAAGAAATGGTAACGATGTACCTTAATAGAGGTGTTCATGTTTCAATATTATAAATGTGTCAAATCTACCCCTTGTACACCTTAAACTCCCACCAAGTTATATGTCAATTCCACCTTAAGACAGACCTCTCAGCCCTCAGCTCAGGACTGGGGTCTTGAAGGAAGGAGTCTGGCCCCCCCAGCAGCCACAACTCCACTGGCAGGGCCCGCTCAGGCCTTACAGGCTGGGGAAGGCTCAGTGCCAGGGTCCAGAGCTACACACATGTGCTAATACCTGCCCCACCCAACTCCACACTTACAAATGAGAGTCGGTGATGTTTGCAGCCACTCTGGACTCTGTTACTGGCCCTGAGCCACTGATAATGTTTAAGAGTCAACCCTAACACAGCTCCACTGGAATCTGTTTTGCAAAAAAGGCATATTCCACGCAGCAGGTACATCCTCTTTCCTCCCCCAAGATGGATGACTTAGCCACATGAGCTGGGCGGCTTCATAGACACGGTCGGGTTTATGAATGTTGCCCCGGCTGCAGGCCAGAGTGGGAATCAGGCTTTGACGTCTCGGCCCTCTGTCTGTCTGTTGCAGCTGGTGAGCGACTTGTTGGAATTTTGCTTCTATACCTTCCGGGAGTCGCAGGCTCTGAAAGTGGAGTTCCCAGCCATGCTGGTGGAGATCATCAGTGACCAGCTGCCAAAGGTGGAGTCCGGGAATGCCAAGACCCTTTACTTTCACAGGAAGTGACGGGAGACGTCTCACAAGAAGAACTTTGCCTTAAGTTTCCCCGTGTTGTTCCACACCCACGAAGGACCCAAGAAAAATCCTATTTTTGACACACATGATGGTTTATTCCCACTTGTTCAGCAGTTTCTCAAGTTGAAAATCATGTCAAGGGTTGGGAGGCGGGCAGGCAGGGTGACGTGGCTTTGGCGAGACCTGCACAGTCTGGAAGGTTCTTCCTTCTCCAACCCCCAGTGCTTAGAAACATGTTCCTGTTCCTCTGGATGAAAAGCCATATCTAGTCAATAACTTTCTGATTTTGATATTTTAACAGATGGAAGTTTTAACTATGCCATGTTGTTTCTGGGATCGTTCGCTTGTGTTAAAAGGGTTCAAGAACTAACGAACTTTTTCAAGCTCACCCTTGGTTTGCACATAAAAACGTATAGTCAATATGGGGCATTAATATTCTTTTGTTATTTAAAAAAAAACAAAAAAGAAAAAACATATACAGATTCCTGTTGTGTAATAACGGAGCACGTGGAGTAGACTGGCAGCTCCCTCGGGGGTGCGTCTTCATCCACGTCTTTCTGCATCACTGGTATCCACACCCTCTCCACTTATTATTTAATTAGAATGGATAAGATGTTCAGAAAAATGCCTTGGTTTCAATTTCTAGTATCTATTGTGTTGGCTTTACAGATAATTTTTGCAGTCTTTTGCTGTGCTGTACATTATTGTATGTATAAATTGTGAAGGACCTAAAATAAGGTATAAGGAACTTTTGTAAATGAGACACATACAAAAAAAAAAAACTTTAATGGTTAATAGGATGAATGGGAAAGTATTTTTGAAAGAATTCTATTTTGCTGGAGACTATTTAAGTACTATCTTTGTCTAAACCAACAAGGTAAAAAGAATTTTTTTTTTTGTAAAGTGAAATGTTCTGCATGCATCATGAACCGTTTACAGTGTATTTAAGAAAGGGAAAGCTGTGCCTTTTTTAGCTTCATATCTAATTTACCATTTTACAGTCTCTGTTGTAAATAACCACACTTAAACCTCTTGGTTGTCTCCAAGCCTTTCTACTTCTTCTGTACTTTCGTTTCGTCCTTGGTCTCCCGCTTGGGGTGTTCGTGGGACTTGAGTGCATTTTCCAGCTTCGGCTCCATCCTCCTTCCAGTGGGGACAGCGCCGCGTGGTGTCTGCAGCTCCTTGAAGGCGTCCTTCGACAACACCCCTGTGAGAGGATGTCCCAGGAGTGCTGTGGCTTTAGGAAGCTGCCTCTTTCCCCTCAAGAAGCAGAATCCACTTTAGGAGAGAGACTGGAAAGGCTGTGGCTCAGAGTGCTCATCCTCATCCCATTTTAGAAATCGAATTTTCTCCTTTCAGGGGGGCGGGGAAAAATTCCATGCACTCTCTATGTCTGCAGAAGGTGAAATGTTCACTTCCGGTCACAGAAGGGGGTGTTGTACTCCTGGAACTGGTCACAGGAACATGTAGGTCATGGCAGGAAGCCCTTGGAAGATGCCGCTGGGCACAGTTCAGTCAGAACAGCGTGGAGACCGCACGATAATCAGAGGGTTTTTAGATTTTTAAAAGGTAGGTTTTAAAAATAAAATTTTATATGTAAACAGTTTTGGAAAAAAAAAAAAACACTACAGATCATAAAAGCAAGACAGTGGCACTAAAATTTTTAATTCACTAATCTGTTTGGCACTGAGGCAATTTATGGCTTTTTCTCTTGCCCCAAATCACAAACATATATATATATCTCTCTTTGGGGAAACTTAATATGATTGCACTAAATAAATTACTTTGAATAGAGGCCAAATTAATCTTGGAAAAGTGATGATAATCATCAGGTACTCAGTGAAATCTTATTCTTTTCCAAAACCTAAAAGCTAGAGCTGGGGAACCCCAAGGCCGGGAGATGGCAGCGCTGGGATCAACCCTTTTCTCCAGGGTTCACCATGCAGGCAACATTACCTTGTCTCTCAGAAGACACCTGCCTTATGCAAGGGGAAACCTGTGAAAGCTGCACTCAGACAGAGGAGTTTTTTCTTACATAATTTGCAATTTCAGGAATTTACTTTATAGGCAGATCTCTCAATACAGTCAACTTACATGCACAGCAATATGAAAGCCACACTTGGAAGGTAATAAATATATCGCATGCAGACTGGGGGTTTCTGGGAAAGAAATGGCTTCATAAGAGCAGCTTTTAGCTCAGACTGACTTTTCATGAAATCAGAATTTCGACGTAACCGGGTTTGGGATGGAGACAGTCTGCATCAGCTTTTTGTATTAACAAAGTTACTGACTCTCTGTGTGTCTCCGGGTAACTTTGCTTGAGTAAACAGCAAAGCCATATTCTAAATCCACTGTTGAATGCCTGTCCCAGTCCAAATTGTCTGTCTGCTCTTATTTTTGTACCATATTGCTCTTTAAAATCTTGGTTTGGTACAATTCATAATTCACCAAAACTTCTTCATATAATTAAAAAAACCACACTAAATTAGTTTAAAATGAAGCAATTTATATCTTTATGCAAAAACATATGTCTGTCTTTGCAAAGGACTGTAAGCAGATTACAATAAATCCTTTACTTTAATCACCTGTTGTTTTGGAAACAGTTCATTTGAACGTTTATAGGAATACATGGATTTTGTGGCCTCTTAAATCTAGATCATATGCCCCTCTGCCTACATCCAAGATGGAATCACTATGCCCACGCCCTCCCCATGTTAGGAAGCCCTGTGTTATCCACATATTAATTACTCTTTGGGGGGACTGGTTAAATGTTTTGTTTCTTAGTGCTAATATTTGGTTCACTGAAGTATACCCCATGACAATTTTATAACAACAATTACTGCTGATGTAGCCACTACATTCGATACGTACGTGGCCTCATTTATCTTCACAACCACACGGAAGCTTCTTTACAGACTTTGAGACTCACCTGAGGACACCAGATGCCCCGTCTCATTCCCAGGTCCTCCTCCACACGGTGGAGTCTTATTCTCACCCCAGATCCTCTTGGGCTGTCAAGAGACTCCAGTAGCCATCAGTCATAATGCTCCTCACATTCCTTACAGGCTGCTCCTCTGGACCTCATTCAGCAATACAGACTACAAAAGAGCAGTCAGGAATTATCAGCTCATCTGAAAACTAGAAAACACGTATTTCCCACAAGAGAAATTCATGTACATTTTTAACATGTCATTTAAGTGACAGATCAGTCAAACTAGAAGACTGACGGTTAAACACAACTTTGCTTTAATACAACTGATCTGTCTCTGAAACACAACATTAGCCATGAGACACAGCACAGGAAAAAAACTTTTGAGCTTTGTGCACAGATTTGTTTGTAAAAATTTATTGAAAACGAAGATAATTTTACATCTTAGAATGTATGCAGTCTGACCTATGAGGGAACAGGGTTTCTCACAGAGAGCCTCTAACTTTAAACAAAAGCCATCATGGTCTGTGAGTCTGCGTGGCTAGACATGGGGCCCCTTGGATGTGCACCTTTGGTTAAAGTGAGTGTTCTTTCTTCATAGAGCAGGCTCGTTCCTGGGTCAATGAGCCAGGAACCTTCCTGTATTTCTAGGAAGGTCTTAAAGTGCTCTCAGACCCAAAGGATCCACCTGCACACTTAGGAATCATTAGCTAAGAACTAAGTTTCTGCCGCTGAGTGAGCCAGCCAGCCACTGTACGCCAAAGCAGTAAAAATTACACATAGTGATGCATAGTTAGTTAGGGGTTTGCTATAAGTGTCCCTCAAACAAATAGAAAACAACATTCCCTTATTTTAAAGTCAGCTTCACATGTGTGTGTCTCTCAGTTGTGTCTGGACTCTTTGCGACCCTACAGACTGCAGCCTGCCAGGCTCCTCCATCCACGGGATTTGCCAGGCAAGAACACTGGAGTGGGGTGCCATTGCCTTCTTCAGGGCAGCTCCACATGCTTTTTGATAAACTGCAAATGTCCACAGACTAAAATGACTTGATTACAAGTATCTCCAGCACCTTAATTTCAAATCATCCAGTTGCTGTTGCAGCAATTTTCTTGGAAATAAAGCAGCGGCTTCCAAAAATAATGTTGGATAAGAGAAGAGTAAAATAGGATTTTAGCATTCAACACAGACCAAACCTGTTGTTAGTTGCTAAGTCGTGTCCGACTCATTGCAACACCATGGACTGTAGCACTCCAGGTTTCCCTGTCCATCAACTACTTTCTGACGTTTGCTCAAACTCATGTCCATTGAGTTGGTGATGCCATTCAACATCCCATCCTCTTGTCACCTGCTTCTCCTCTTGCCCTCAATCTTTCCCAGCATCAGGATCTTTTCCAATGGACATTCAGGACTGGTTCCCTTTAGGAATAACTGGTTTGGATCTCTTGTTGGCCAAGGGACTCTCAGACCAAACCTGAATCCGAAGCAAAGTGAATGAAGGAGCACAGTAGCAGTTTGCTGCAAACCACCCAAACACTGAGTGCTTCAAAGCAACCATCATTTATTATTCTCCTAAGTTAGCTAGCGGGGGTAGTTCTGCTGGTCTGGGCCAGGCTGGGCTCAGTTGGGCTGGTCATGTAGCCAGCTGGTCTGAGCTAGTTTTGCTCCATGCAGCCTCTCCTCTAGCAGGCCAGTCTGGGCATATTTTCATGGTATAAGCAAGGCTCTAGGACAGTGGAAATGTATAGCACTTTTCAAGCTTCTAATTGCATCAAGTTTGCCTCTGTTTCATTGGCCAAAGCAAATTACGAAGTCAAGCCCCTAGCTCACACTGGAAGGTTACCCATAAAGGGCATGCATCCAGTGAGGGATGAAATTTGGGATAATTCAACCAATGTACAATGCACAACTTAGGTATTTTTCATACAATTTATGTTGCCAAGACAGTGATTTTCAAGTTTTCCATGGCCAGAAAAACCCATTTCTTTGGATCTTCATGCCCTGGTCCAGCCTGATCCAGAGAGGGTTGTGGTGCATACTTGCTTGAACTGAGTCAGATCATGTTCTGCCCACACTCCGAGCTGCTCCACCTGCAGCTGTTAAACCATCGAAGGAAGGAAAAATCCAGAAACTATAACGCATGGTATTGAGCATCCTCAGTGAATCCCATGCATTTATTTGCCGAAGTCCAAAGTGCAAGTCTCTTGGTGGGCAAAAATTAAAACTCTTCTTTCCAATCAAGTTGATCTTCTGATAGGAAAGAATTCTCCAAGATATTCTACTCAGCAGATTGAGACACTTTTAGCCAGACATGAAAGCATCAGGAGAATGTGCCCGCTTACCCAGACAGGGTAGCAATAAATTACCACCCAGGCCAGTCAAGATAAAGAGTGCTGACAAGCATCGGAGAAGACGTTCTCAGAGCTCAAGCCAGAAAGCTGTTTGAGGACACGCTCCTGGAATAACTTCCTCCCACAGGAGGGAGGGAAGAAAGTCGAGTGGCTCTGGAAGATTGAGTCACGTAGAACATCTGGCTGGGGAAAGAGCCACCCAGCCTGGTGAGAGTCTTCCCGGGACAACCAGTGAGCAGGCAATAAGGGGCCCAGTGGGAAACGGAATGGGGGTACTTCCCTGGTAGTGCAGCGGCTGAAAATCGGCCTTCCGCTGCAGGGAACATGGGTTCAATTCCTGGTTGGGGAACTGATACCCCACATACCTTGGAGCAACTAAGCCTGCGCACCACAACTAATAACAGCCTCAACTTAGCCAAATGAATTACTTAAAAAATAAAGGCATGGAGCGCCCTTGGGAAGGCAGGGGAAGGCGGGACAGTGTAGGGCAGAGGGAGAGAGCAAGGCATGGCCTTGGAGCCTGCAGGTGCGAGGGAAGCCGGGTGTGGCTGTGAGGGGAGAAGGGGGCAGAGACCAGCCCCCAGGTACCTCTGTGGCTGCCTTCTCCCATCTTCCCCATTTACTAAACCCCGTTTCTTGCTGGGTGCCCTCCAGACACTTCACATCGTTCGTCACAGTCCTCCAAGGAGGCTGGTACCACTCTCTCCATTCCATGGCTGCAAACTGACGCCTAAGAGGTCAAGGGAACACATTCAAGATGAGCAAGGTACAAAATAGGGAAAATAGAATTTCAAAATAGGTATATATTTTTTTTAACTCAAAACATGTACTTTTAGCCACCATATTTGTTTCCTAGAGATGTCACAAGGTACCACAAATGGGGGGTCTTAAAACAGGGATGTCTCGTCTCCCCATCTGGGAGCCTGGAAGTCTGAGATCACGAGGTCATCAGGGTTGAGTCCCTCTAAGGGAGAATTCGGCCTCTCCTCCTGGCTTGTACGTGGCCACTGTCTCCCTGTGTGTCTTGACACTGTCTTCCCTTACGCTTGTCTCTGTCCAAATTGCCCCTTTCTCTAAGGATACCAGTCCAGCCCCACCAGCCTCACCTGAGTTGATGACATCTGCCACGATCCTGTTGCCCAGTGAGATCACATTCGGGTACCGGGGTTAGGACTTCAGCATATGAATTTTGGAAGGAGGTACACAATTCAGCTCCTAACAGCCCTTACCCCCTACCAGCCCCCAGAAGTAAGACAATAAAGGAGAAAGAGTGTGACCAGCTTACTGAACTTGAACCAAGCTCTCTGCTCTTGACACCCTTCATTAAAATAACTGCCCCTGGCTGAGTCAGGCCCAGTAAAGTATGAATGCATTGAATGTCCACCACCAGCACAAACAGTCCAGTGTTCCCCCACCCCACCACCCCCAACTATAGATGCTTCTGTTGCTACAAAGAAAGAGCGGGTTATAACCCACCCCACCCCCCCCCCCCGCAGGCCACCTGGCTCTGCTCTCATCTGGCGTGTCCTTTACGGGTGCAGGGACCCCCAGGGCCAGCCTTTTAGTGACCTCATAGAACGCAAGCCCCACTGCAAGTAAGCAATCTGAGTGCCCTCTTTTGCTCAAAGCCCGGCCACCCCCCATCATGCTTCTGAGAGAACATGGGATGACAGCTGGTGGCGGCGGCTGGTGCTGAACTAGGTGGGCTGAGGGGCCTGGGTCCTGAGGGAGGCACGGCCGCTGCTCAGCCAGCCTTCAGTAGATGTTCAGGGAACTACACCCACACACCCCCACACTCCTCTCTTCTGGGGAGAGATCTGCAGTGGAATACCTCCTGCTCCTGTTATTAAGCGTACATTGGGCCAGGCCCAGAGGAAAGCTCCCCAGCCAGGGACCGCCTGGCGCCACCTATTCCCAGAGGAAGACACCCCAACACTCCAGCTCCCCGCTGGCGTAACCCTGTTCTTCCTGGAACAGCCAGAGAGGAGTCTGCAGGGCTGGGGGAGCCCGTGCAGCCAGCGCTGTCCTGAGGCTTCACTACTGTTACACTGTCATCCTACAGCGCACAGACGCCCCGACAACAGAGATGCGAGTGACTCTCACATCAGTTAACATCAATACGGGGAGCAGCAGTGAGCAGATGGTGGCCCATGGCAATGGGGGCTGGAAGCACGTGACTCCATCAGTACCAGGACTAGCATTGCCCGCTGAGCATACACTATCACTTCAACCCCAAATCTTGGAGTATCCTTGGCTTTTGAGGAGGCAGGAACAGAATCAGAGTCTATTTAATTTGCCCTAAACCACACAGGTAGCCAGTGTGTGTGCTAAGTCACTTCAGTCGTGTCTGACTCTTTGCGACTCTAAGGACTCCAGCCCACCAGACTCCTCTGTCCATGGGGATTCTCCAGCAAGAATACTAGAGTGTGTTGCCATGCCCTCCTCCAGGGGATCTTCCCGCCGCAGGGATCAAGCCCACGTCTGTTTCTTTACCACTAGTGCCATCTGGAAAGCCCAGCCCGGTAGCCAGAACTTACAGCAATTTCCATGAGCAAGAAGTGGTGATAAATATACTTTGGGAGCTAACAACAGCTTGGGGGCAACATCAGTGAGCAAAGGCATCCAGTCTCAACTCGGTAGGTCCTCTGTCCACTGCCGATGGGTGGACTCCAGTGAAGAACACAGCTAGGAAATCGCTCCAGTGCTCAGCTGAGTCCACTTACCCTGACTGCCCACGAGCTTGCGCTTTCCCACAGAAATGGGGACGTTTGCTCCCAGCCACGCTTCTCTTCTGTACCTCTAACCAGCAGGCAGGAGCAGGAAGGGAGAACTCAAAACAGGCGCCACCCCCACCCTCTTGCCAGCCTGGCCCGCAGCCCCAGGGCC
Organism: Oryx dammah; assembly: GCF_014754425.2. Lineage (NCBI taxonomy): Eukaryota > Metazoa > Chordata > Mammalia > Artiodactyla > Bovidae > Oryx > Oryx dammah. The sequence continues at coordinate 10,073,107 of NW_024070196.1, forward strand.
AGGCATTGTCTGGGGCCCTGGGGCCCTGGGGCCCTGGGCCCCTGGCAGCCCCAATACTCTCCACTAGGCCCACAGTTCAGCATTTTCAATTATATTGCACTAATGGCAACACACTCCAGTATTTCTTCCTGGATGACCCCATGGACAGAAGAGCCTGGCGGGCTACAGTCCGTGAGGTTGCCGAGAGTCAGACATGACTGAGCGACTTAACACATTGGTCAGAAAATGGATACTTCTCAATGGGCCTGTCTCTCTACACACACCTGACCCCAAACTTGACACCTTACACGGTCCAGGGAGGCGAGCTCCAAACTGATAACCAGTACGCTGGGATCATCTCACCTGGGGAAGAGGGTGCCAGACACATCCTTCCAGGGACAATCTGAGGGGAGAACTCTAACAGACCAGGAAGCCTCTGTGGAAAAAGAGAGATGCCGGGCCCCCCAAGCAGACCCTGGAGCAGGGCTGGCTTCACAGTCCTGAGGCCCCTACAAATGAGCTGCACACTCCAGGGACTCCAGGTCGGGGCAGAGAGGTCCGCTCTTCCCAGAGAGGTTGGTTTAGGCTGTGCCTGGGAGTCAGAGGCTGGGAAGACCTCGGAAGCATTACTTGGAGCACCCTGTGTGCAGGGATGAGGCAGAAGTTCCTCCAAGCAGGGTCTGGGTCCATATAGCCCAGACAGCCCTATAGCCCAGCTTAATCCAGATGGACAGGTGGGCACTGCAGTCTGGAAAAGAGGAAATGGGATTGGGAGGGGGAGGCTGGGGGTCGTGATACAGGGCTGTACACAGAAGCTCATCAGGAGTTTGCCCTCACACACACAGCTCTGGGGAAAGTGCCCCAGCTCCACCCTGTTCGGGCTCCCCCATGGCCCTCTGAGGTAGCTGGAGGGGACCCGCCAGGATCTCACCTGTCAGAGAGGGGACCCCTGTCCCCAGAAACACGCCCCATTCCAAAGCAGCCAGGCCCTCGGTTAATCCATCCTACCTGTGAGCGTGTGCATGCCAACACCAGGGGAGAGTGCAAGCCCACCCACCAGCCACACCAGGAAATGTTACAGAGCAAGTGAGTTCCACCACCTCTTCCCCACGTGAGGACACAAATCCCATAGTAAATTAGATTTTATTTCACGTACAGAAAACTCGGGGTGAAAAGGGGATGTCGGGCAAACAGCACACCGGTGAGCAGCACAGAGAAGCTTGTCGTGAGCCCGCAGGCGCCCTAAGTCAGCGAGCGTGGGTCCCCGGGGAGGGCGGCCGTGCGTCCAGGCAGGAGCCTTGGTCTGCTGCCCTGGGAGCAGAGGCCAGCACAGCCTGTGCCGGCCTGCTGCCACCCCTCAATGACACCAGCGTTCAGGGCACATCTTGCAGCACAGTTCCCTTCCAGGTGTGAGGGGAGGTGTCCCGTGACGGGGCCGCCAGTGGGGCAGGTGGGCCAGTAGAAGGTCATCCCCGCCCCTTGCTCTGGAGACCAGATAATTTAAAACCACAGGTCCCAAGGCATGCCAGATGCAGAGTCTCTCCTGTGCATCTGGACAGCCTTCTCCGGCTGCTCAGATTCGCACCGCCCAACACGGTTCTCCCCCCGCCTCGAGCCGTCTGTCCCCGCTCCCCGCCCTGGAGTGTCCAGGCGGCCGTGGGTGCCGCCCGGGCGGTGGACGGGGCTCGCCGCTCCCAGGAAGGTGCTCTGGGGCCAGGGTCTGCGGCCGGGCGCTACAGCAGCTTGACGTAATTCTGTGGAATCAGCCCCCTCTTGCCATTCAAAGTCCCTTCCAGCCAGCCAGGTTCCCTTGAGGTTTGCACTGCAAAGGAAGAGACATCACTCGTTACCAAAACGCCCCAGGTACTTGCCACCAGTGAACTCCCTGCCCCACAGTGTGTCAACCAAACCCAGCAGGGGCCTCTCCCCGGTCGTCTGGTTACAAGTCTGCACGAGAGTTATCTACAGGGGGCCCCCTCCCACCAGTCACCCCAGCCTCCACACCTCCTCCCTACGGCAGCCTCCTAACCCAAACCACGGTGCACCAGGGAGCTCAGTGAACTTTCCAGAACACCCGGCTGATCACAGCACAACTCTCCACGTTCCGAAGGAACAAACCCAAGCTTCATGGCACCCGGCCCGGCCACCTCCCCACCCGCCCCAACTCTGCCCACAGCAGGTCACCCGCAGGGAATGGCCCAGAGAAACCCCCAAGTGAGTCTCTAGGCCTCTGCATGGGCAGTGCTTTCCGCTGACGTCTAAATTTCCCCCACCTCTTCATGGGGCATTCTTCCTCTTCAGAGACCCCCAGACCCCCTCTCCTCTGGGGAGTCTTCCTCGGCCATTCTCAGCAGTCACCAGGCCTCACCAGCATCATCTGGGTACCCCGTCTGACTGGCACCTGTGTGGGGCATCCCGGAGGGCAGGGGGAGGCCTTCCACACCTGAGCCAGCGTCGGGCGACTCCAGGCCCCACAAAGAGCCATAACGATATGCAGGACAACCACCACAGGCTGGACAGCACAGGGTCTAAGGCTCATCACCAGGGTCTGGAAGCATCTGGTCCCCCCACAGCCATGGGGCGATCCCAGCTCAGGCCAGACCAGGAGCAGACATGGACCCATGTCCACAGAAGGAAGGGGAGGTGTGTCCCGGCCCAGCAGACCAGGTCAGGAACTGGCCAAGCACAGAAGCCGTGACCACAAGCCATCAGAAGGTGGCTGCTGTAGCTGAAACCCAGCACACACAGACATGTGGCCAACACACAACAGCTTCATGCGATAATACTTCTCACTATGTTCAATGCACTTTTTTTTAATGCACGGTTTCCTATTTTTCAATGGTGACTGCAACTCAGCAAATGGAGTTATAACCCACTCCTGCGTAGCCAGCCACAGTCTGAGCTTTACATGGCTGGCCCTCTGCTCTCACTCCCATTTATGCCTGGACAACCTTCAGATATTGGCACCCCACCCGCCCTCCAAGACCACTCTCAATGCTTCAGACCAGGTCAGAGTCCTCATAAATAACCCCTACATGTGCCTTGTGTGTGTGTGTGTGTGCATGCATGCACGTGTACATGTGTGTATTGGGAGGGAGGCCGGGTGTCTCATGAGAACATCATCTGTCCTGAGACCTTACACACACAGCGCCCACTATGGGATATGGGAGGCACCGCCCCAGAATAACAGCTTAAGCATTAGGCATCTCAACACTTCATGGCAAATAGATGGGAAGAAAGTGGAAGCAGTGACAGATTTTATTTTCTTGGGCTCCAAAATCACTGCAGACAGTGACCACAGCTGTGAAATTAAAAGATGCTTGCTCCTTGGAAGGAAAGCTATGACAAACCTAGACAGCACATTAAAAAGCAAAGACATCACTTTGACGATTAAAGTCCATACAGTCAAAGCTATGGTTTTCCCAGCAGTCATGCACAGATGTGAGAGGTGGATCATAAAGAAGGCTGAGCACCGAATAATTGATGTTTTCGTACCATGGTGCTGAAGAAGTCTCTTGAGAGTCCCTTGGACTGCAAGATCAAATCAGTCCATCCTAAAGGAAATCAACCCTGAATATTCATTGGAAGGACTGATACCGAAGTTGAAGCTCCAAGACTTTAGCCACCTGATGCAAAAGACGACTCACTGGAAAAGACCCCAGTGCTGGGAAAGACTGAGGGCAGGAGAAGAGGGCAGCGGAGGATGAGATGGTTAGAGAGCATCACCAACTCAACGGACATGAATTTAAGCAAACCCCGGGAGATAGTGAAGGACAGAGGAGACTAGCATGCTGCAGGCCATGAGGTCATGAAGAGTGGGACATGACTTAGCGACTGAACAGCAAAGACCAAGGGTCTTCCACTGTCTGTGACCTTTAAGAACCTCCTTAAGAAACAGTCAGTCTGGGGACATGGGTTCTGAACACGGTCCCCATGTGTATTTGCTGCTGCAAAAGGAGGGGGCAGAGCTGCAAGGCATGGACTTCACATCAAATGAGGCGAGTATGCTCGTGGAGAGGGAGGGTGTCAACACACCAGTAAGCACCTCTGGGGTAGATGGCCTGGGGGAAGGCCTGAGGGACGCCCAATACTCCCTGGGTGCCCCAGTCAGCCATCCAGACCACCATCACAGACCCCCCAGTCTGAGGGCTCTGTGTCTTGGCTCAAACTGGAGCCGGGTCCACAGGGCACCAAGCGAAGCTCTGCGGTCAGCAGCAGCCTCCTCAGATGTCTGTGCTGCACTCGTGGCCCCAAATGCTGCCTTAACACACCACCACCCGTGAGAATATCCTTGTGGATCAGGATGGAGGACCTGAGGCAGAGAGAACTTAAGGAGCTTGTCCAGGTCACACAGAAAGTGGAAAAGCCAACTGACCTCGGGCAGGTAAGTGCAGGGTTGACAATCCTTAGCTCTCTGCTCTCAATCACTCTCCTGTTCCCAAAACACACTGAGATGCATGTGTGTGTGCACATCTGTGTGTACATGTATACATGGATGTGTTTGTGTACACACACACACAAAGAGAAAGAGACACACACACCTGTGCACACACTATCTTTCTTAGAAGGACTCCCACAAGCCACCGAGGGACTTTAGAAGTGGAGGTCTTCAATCTCCTGCATCAGACGTCTGCTGACCTTTCCCTAGTATCATCCATGCTGGCAGAACTAGATTTGACTGAAATTCTGACTCCCCCTTCCTATATCTTTGTGCCGAGAGGAGGAGTTTCTGGACCAAGTGTGGTCTGAAGTCCTGGCCAGCAGTGGGTTTAAGGTGAGCACCTGACCTCATTCTGGCTATTGAGACATGAGAACAGATAACGCAGGAAGGAAGTTGGGAGAGGTTTTCTCATAGTTAAAACACAGAACACAAGGATGAGGCACACCCTTTCTGCTGTGGCTGAGCGTAGCCATGACACCCAGAACTGGGGCAGCCTTCCCACCCCCGCTGGGGAAGCAGCCAGGCCCCCCTGTATTCAGGCTGAGATGGACACACTGTGGGCTCTGGTGACACCCTTGGGGCTGTGGTTAAGCTGCCCTGGAGCTCCCCACCTGCAGACTTCTTACTGCATGAGGGTATCCATCTTCATGACTGCTTCCACTAGGTCTATTGGTTTTTGTTACCTGCAGCCAAAGGCATCCTAAGAGATACATCTTCCACCAACGTAAACATCACATAAACCATGCTGTGTTCAGGGGTTCCCAAACAAATCTAATCACACAGCGTCAGAAGCGGTCCAGTGGTTAAGCCGCCATGATTCCACGGCAGGGGGAGTGGGTTCAATCCCTGGTGAGGAACTGAGATTCCACATGCTGCACATGTTGTTGCTGACTCACCAAGTGTCTGACTTTTTGCAACCGCATGGACTGTAGCCTGCCAGGCTCTTCTGTCCATGGAATTCTCCAAGCAAGAATACTAGAGTGGGTCACCATTTCCTTCTCCAGGGGATCTTTCCAACCCAGGGATGGAACCCACATCTCCTGCACTGCAGGCAGATTCTTTACTATCCGAGTCCCTGGGAAACTCCATGCCATACATGCAGCTGCTGCTAACTCACTTCAGTCATGTCCGACTCTGTGCGACCCCACAGATGGCAGCCCACCAGCCTCCCCCATCCCTGGGATTCTCCAGGCAAGAACACTGGAGTGGGTTGCCATTTCCTTCTCCAATGCATGAAAGTGAAAAGCGAAAGTGAGGTCGCTTAGTCATGTCCGACTCTTCACGACCCCAGGGACTGCAGCCCACCAGGCTCCTCCATCCATGGGATTTTCCAGGCAAGAGTACTGGACTAGGGTGCCATTGCCTTCTCTGATGCCATGCATGAAGGTACAGCAAAAAAAAAAAAAAAGAATTCATCTTCATTTCTTAAATGACATGTTTCAATGCTCTCAGCTCTCCCTTCTGCTCTATGGGTGCCAATATGCGACAGGCCTGGAGCAGCGCAGCTAACCGACCACCGTCTCCTGGCAAAACCGTGTGCCACGTATGTTGCAGCGGCAAAAGCTTCTACTCTTAAGAACGAAATTTCTCCACGGAGTTTAATTCTGTCACACGTGGGGTTTTCTGTTGCTGTTTGTTTGCTGACACTGTCAGCAGTCTCTGGCTCTCCAGAGTACGTATCCCACAGATAACAGAAATCTCCTCTAAATGAGGCAGCTTGCTTTCTAAAACACAATCGTCGGCCCATGCCACATCACTGACAATATAGCACCAGGCGCTGTGTTGATACACTCCATATATTCCAAACATGCTGGCTAATCAACCATTCCATTCCAAGCATCAAAGGTTCTCACTGCTTCCCCAGAACTCTTTTGGGCAGCCACACCCCCACACAGCATCGCTGTTTCCATAGCAACCAATGAGTTTCATAATGAGGAGGACTGGGAAGGAAGAAATCAAGGGGGAGGGAAGAGATACTCATGGAACCTCAGGAGGAATTTGTGAAATCTGAAACCGGGCACAGCTCCTAAAATGCTTACGTGTGACTATTAAACACACAAATAAAATCTATACCCTGGTTTCAATATGCAAAGTCAATACCCACATCAAGAGATTCAGACACAATTCCAATGAGCAAAAATCATGTCAAGCCTCAGAATGTAAGGGAACGATAAACCAAAATCGGCTGACAACAGCACCTGCCTGTAACTCAGGGCTGACAAACGAAGCATTTAAGAGAGCTGGGGACTCTGGGAGGAAAACAGGGGTGCAAATTAGAAACATTTTTTGATTTCACATTGCACCAGCTTCTCTACATCCGGACAAAAATGTCCTGAATGAAAGACCTTGAGAGTTACAAAGTTTGGAGAAAAACCAAGATTAAAGCAGAAGTGGGCAGGCACAGGCCCTGGTGTTCAGTTCCCGGGAGCCACGTGGGCTGGCCCTCGCCCATCCAAAGCAACAAGCTCCTGACAACCCCACAGCCAGGGACTGCCTGCCTGCTCTGGGCTGCAGACCCTCTGTGAGGGCAGAAGGCAACCTCCCGCAAAGCTCCCACGGGACACTTACCATCCTCAAAAATCGCTCCAATTTCGAAGGACAATTCCGAGCTGTGTTCTGCTTCACAGGGGTACACCGCCCGGGCCTTCCGACTGATGATGCTGAGGAGGGAACACGTGAGACACACAGATTGAAGCGTGAGAAACCTCACCTCTCCCCCACCCACATTTCCCAAATCTGATTTCTATGACACCCGCGCAGCAGTGCCTTCCAAAAGAGAGATTAGCGGGAAAGTGAACATCGGGCGAAACCATAGTGCCTGACAAGTAACCGACGAGTTTCAAATTCAGATCTTCCTTTTAGGGAGCCTCTCTGAAAAGCTTACCCTGAACCTCTTCACCTAATTCTCCTCTGCACTCAGTGGGATGCCCTTTCTCATTCAGTGTTACTAGAACCATGGGGCGTGTTTATTTCAGTTTATTAAGGAAAAGCACCAGTGTCTTGAGACAGGGGCGAGTCAGTTAAGGGCAGAGGCACACAGATACTCAGTGGCTCCAGCCATGAGCCGAGGACACAATCCTCCACTGACAGTCTGTTTCCACGCCCCCGCCGGAAACGGCTTGTTGTTCTCAACTGGGTCTTCTATATTTGACCCCCTCACTCTCGCCCCCAAAAGGCACATCAGGCGCAACTTCTCTCTGCTTGTCAAAACATCCTGTGTGTTCTCGTGGGAAAAGAACCCAGTGGGGAAGGATGGAAACCAGGCTGCCAGCCAGTTGTGCACCAGGGCAGAAGGCAGCATCCCATCTCTCAGCAGGAGGGGAGGCCACTGATGGGGATAGCCAGTCTGCTGGCCCAGAAGATGGGCTTTGCTAAAGCACTCTGGCCTCTGCATCACTAGCGCACCAGAGGGCCATATTAATTACAGTTTCCAGTGCCCCATTTATACCTGATGCAAACAGCTGACTCATTGGAAAAGTCCCTGATGCTGGGAAAGATGGAAGGCAGGAGAAGAAGGGGATGACAAAGGATGAGAAGGTTGGATGGCATCACCGACTCAATGAGCATGAATTTGAGCAAGCTCCAAGAGACAGTAGAGGACAGGGAAGCCTGGGATGCTGCAAGTCCATGAGGTTGCAAAGAGTCAGACACACGACTGAGCTACTGAACAACATTTCCTTCTGGAAAACAAAGTATGTGTGCTTTCTATTTATGTATAAGGAGTTCTTCCAAAAAATATGGTTTCATAAATGCACGATCAGAACCAGAAAGGGTAGATTCAAGCAGGTCTCACATAAGGCAAATTTCTCGCAAGAATGTACTTGCTCTTGAACCTTTAAGATAAGGTTATAAATGTCCACAGAGTCCAGGAGACGGGAAGCCTTTTCCATGCGGGGAGCACTAGAACCCGCTCAGGTTGATCAAGCCCCTCTGCGCGCCACCACAATATTCTACATCACACTGAAAACCACATACCTTTCAGGTGGCTTGTCCACTACAGCGGCAGGAAGAGAGAGGGGGAACGGTGACAGCTTGGGTGAAGGAGGTGTAACAGCTGGGCTGCAGCTCGGTGTGGTTGGAGACTGAGGGTTAAGCCACTGGACTGTGGATGATCGGGCCTGGCTTGGGCTAAGGGTGGAAGTTTGAAGAATAGAATTAATAGTATAAAGGCCACAGGACACCAAATACATGACGCTCCATTCCTCAGCAGCTAGGATGAGAGCTTCTTTCTCTCTCCGGATGATCCAAAGGGACAGAATCCTCCCCACACCCTCCCCGGTCTGTAGCCCCAAGAGCCACATCTCAGAACTAGAGATGTCTTACTGCACTTCTCCAGGTTTGTGGAGAAGATCTAGTCTTGTCCAACCTAGCACCATATTGATTCACTAATTAGAACACCAGAATCCAACAGCCAAAACAAATCGCTTGGACTTGCGAAGTATTCGTGTTTTCTGCTTAGAAGGAAAGTCACAAGAATCTATAGGTAAGCCCGTGACCTATACCTCTAAAAATTCAACAGTGGCCTTTTCATGTCTAAAGTTCTTTCACCTGGTCCTATACATGTGGAAACTCAGAACAAAATGCCACTGGGAATTGAGATTCCTTTAGAGTAGACAAAAATCAAGCATTTAAGGAAGAAACCAGGGAATAGCAAACCCCTGGTAACCTGAACATTCCCTAGTATTTGCCAATTCTGAAAATAAGTTAATGTAAACAGATCAGTAAACAGACTCATGGAGGGGCCTCTAGACATCGAGAGTTCAATAAATATATGTGGATCTGAAGTAAATTATTCTTCAGTGGTCTCAAAACTGGAGGCTTGAGACTATGGTCAACAAAGCTTGCTTTAAAAGTAATGCGCTGAAAGCTGCTCATTTCATTCAGGGACATTTTCAACACATGGGTATTCAGCGCGGCTACACCCAGATGCTCTTCACCTCAATTTCACCCTCTTTGGCTAAAACCAGTTTCGACAAGCAGCTTCTGTCCTTCCACGTCCCAGAGCCTTCTCTTTGATTCCTCTTGTAGACGAGAATGCACCTCACGTTCTGTCCATCTTTTCTGCAAAAGCTCCCAGGCTGTTCCTTTCTGTACCCTCTCGATGTAAACAGGAGGCAACCCCATTCTTCCTGCTCGTGGCTATGTTGCTGCTGTGCTCTCCTAGCCGAGCCCCCAGCCCCATGCTTCCCAGTCAGCGAGCTCCATCAGCCAACCAGGTAAGACCCAGTCTACCCCATCTGCCTCCCCCAAGAACTGGTGCACTCCCCCACCTGCCCTCCAGCAGCTACCCCAGCAGCCTGGCCATTCTGCCCACGGTCTGGCCCCACGACGTTCCCCTCCGCCCCACTGTCTCTCCCGCTCCTCTGCCTGTTCCAATCTAGCCCGTCCCCCCGCTCAGCTCCAGCTGCCACCCGCCACCCGCCCCATGCCCCACCAACTACTTCTCCTCTGGCCTAAGTCACAGAACTTCTCTACAGGCCCATCACACCAATAAACAGGAGGGGAGATGAGCATGGGTCGTTCTGTGATGGTTTCAGGGATTTCTTCAGCCTCTGGATAACAGCAGGTTCATAATCCTTTCTGTAGATTGCATAAAGCCAGGCAGAGTGCTCGGCACGGGAAGTCGTCAAGCCACATCTGGAAATTCAATCCAGATGTTCTAACACTATCCCTGGCTTTTATCCACCGAGTACCTGAAATGTTGCATGACTGACCTCATAGGCTTTTAGTACAGAAAAGGTTCCTATCCTCTTCATCAGAAGAAAAAAAAAAAAAAAAAGGGAGGGATGCACGTTTTAAAAACTTTATACTTTGGGGGTCTTCCCCAGCAGTCCGGTGGTTAAGACTCCACCCTGCCAATGCAGGGGTCAGGGAGCTAAGATGCCCATGCAGCACAGCCAAAAGATTGCAAGCTATTCTTTGAACAACTTCTTTACAATCCCCCTATCCAGCCATTCATTTGGAAGTCATCAATTCTATTTCATACCAAGCTATAAATATATACCATTCTATAAATCCCAAAGGGGTCCGTATATCCAACAGCAAAAGTCACTCCATTCTTCAGCAGAAAAGGAACCTTTAATGGTGTCTTACTAATCAGGAAAGGACAGCGGGAGTGAAGCGCTGACAGAGAATTTAAGACCACACTTAGCCAAACAATTGCCATTTTATCTCCCAGCAATCACTCAAGGTGCTCGGGGGTGGCGGCGGCAGAGAATTAAGTGTACTACCCCACCCCCATCAACTCTTCCTGGTCATAAATAGTCAAGCGGTAAAATGATGGCCATCCATCCGCTGACAGGGAGGACAGTCACGAGATGAAGACAGAGTAACAATGTGTATATTTATAAGGCTCTTTCAAAGTGAAAGTCATAAATTTTATAGCTATTATCTATTTCATCCTCATTTTTTTTTTAAGAAAACTGTTTTGTTTTCTTGTAAAGGGAAAATACACCTTCTAGAAAGTGAAAGAATTGTTGGATTAGCAGATGCAGAAGGCAAGGGCATATCCCTAGCTTGTCTTCTCCAACTTGTCCAGAGTCAAGCCCTCAATGAGCCTTTTTTGCTTCTTGGTCTGTTCTCTGTGATTTTTCTGCTATCTATCAACACAGAGATGTGCTGGCAATCCCGCACTCAATGATTCATAAAGGGAGCCTTCCAGACTTCCCACTGAAACCTAAACTTCATCTGTGTGCTGTATGTTCAGTAGCTAAGTCGCGTCTGACTTTCTGTGACCCCAAGGGTTGCCATTTCCTCCTCCAGGGGATCTTCCCGACCCCGGGATCGAAGCCCCATCTGTGTCTCCTGCATTGGCAGGGGGATTCTTTACGACTAGCGCCACCTGGGAAGTCCTTCTTTATGTGAGTCCCTGGGTTTCTCCACATCTCAGAAGCCTCAGCTCAGGACTTCTCTGTGGGCGCGAACTTTACAGGCTGGGGTATTTGTGAGAGATCAGAAGACACAAGTCTGGGAACAGCCTCCACTGGAGGGAGGTAGCATTGTCGTATGGAGAAATAAAGTCCTGTGAGACCGGCCCAGCAAAACAAAGTTCGGGAAATAGCGAGTGGTCTCAAGGATACAAGAAACCTTCCACTGGCTTTCCTGCTGGGAAGGAGCCAGGACGAGGCAGGAAGCAGTTACATAAATATACTCAAGACTGAAGACCTGACTTCTCACCTCAGCTAGCAGAGGCTAGAACATGCTTCACAGGTGTCTCCAAAACAATCTTCCCCAATTTTTTTTTTAAGACAAGAAATAGTAAACGTGAGCTTTTTTATATAAACCATTCCCTACTTTTCAGGGACTTCCCGGGTGGCTCAGATGGTAAAGCGTCTGCCTACAATGCAGGAGACCCAGGTTCAATCCCTGGGTAAGGAAGATCCCCTGGAAAAGGAAATGGCAACCCACTTCAGTACTCTCCCCTGGAAAATCCCATGAACAGAGGAGCGTGGTAGGCTACAGTCCATGGGGTCACAAAGAGTCAGACATGACTGAGTGACTTCACTTTCACTACTTTTCAGAATTTGGGTTTGGTTTTGTTTTGGCAATAAGCATCAAAAAATATTTTTAAGTATTTAAATCTTTAAATATAATACTTATATTTCTCAAAAAGCAGTAAAGTATTACTTTAGTACATTATGGACCAGGGGATTTTTGCAGAAACAAACACCTATGGCATTAGTATGTCTCCAGTCGATAATGTGTTAAGAAAGAATGTCTGATATTCTCTTTCTCTTCTTTGACTTAAACATTTTAGAGGAACCCTAGGCATTTGGGGCAGGGTGGTCCTGGCAGCTCAGTAATGAATCTGCCTGCAATGCAGGAAAACCAGGCTTAATCCCTGGGTTGGGAAGATCCCCTGGAGAAGGGAATGGCAACCCACTCCAGTACTCTTGCCTGGAGAATTCCATGGACAGAGGAGCCCCACAGACTATACAGTCCATGCAGTGGCAAAGAGTTGGACATGACTGAAGCGACTAACACTTTCACTTTGACTTCAAGCACTTGGGAAAGGGTACCCATAGCAAAGGTCTAGCAGTTTTTCTCAGCCAGCGCTCTAGGAGAGAAGGTAGCCCTAAGGCACCCATGTACCTAATGAATGACGTCTCTCCTGCATGTCCGGAAGTGCTCTAGCTACGTACATGTTGGGAGACAGTTCTACCTGAATCTCTGCTGTTTATGCACTTCTAGTGAGCAGAGGCTGGGTTATCTTTTCAAAGGTGTTTATGGAACATACAGCCTTGGAAGATAAAGTTTGTGTCTTCTCCTGGAGTGAAGAACAGGCTTTACCACCATCATTCCAGAGCTCTGGATTCTTTCTTGTAGCACTCCACAGGCAGGTGTTATCTGGCCCACAGGGCATCACCCTATGAGAAATGTGACTCAAAGGAATCCTCTGAGGGCTGCTATATCTGTGTTGAATACAGTCTTTTAACTCTGACCAGGAGTCCCATGTCCTGTGCCAGCATTCTCAGAATCATGGCGGGCCAATGTGGGAGCTTGCAAAGCAGAGTCAAATTTCCAGTGTCACAGTTCTTCATGCCAGCATCCCTGAGGGCACTGAGAAAATACTCAGGTCATTTCTTATCGTCTGTGGTTCACAGGAGAACTCCGGCTAAAAATGTCCTCAGGTGAAAGATCAAAGCTGATAGCTGATCCAAGAATAAAAAATACTAACATAATAAAACAAATATGCTAGAATATAATGAAATATTTTGAATGTTCTCTCTTTTCACTTCCCAAAGTTTCAGCACTTAAAAAAAAAAAAACTATTTAATTCCTTCCTCCTGCTACCCCTTTAACTACGGATTTTTGATGAACAAGACTGAAGTGATCATAAACCGCTGATTTTATTGAGTAAGAAGCCACTGACCAATTATGAAAGAGTACCTCAAGTGCCCTGTTTCCTGAAAGCCAAGTTGTGGTCTGCAAAAACGGGAGGCAGAAGTCAACTCTTCCTGAAAAGCTCAGAAACCACATTTACCAAAAGAGAAATAAATTACAGAGAAAGATGAATGTGCGTCTCTGCTCTCTTCCCAACTTCTCACACAAAACTGAAAGCGTGGTGACTCTTCTCCATTTTCAGGGCAGAAGAGCCAACCTTCTTTTGAGGAGGCATGTTTCCTTCTCAGAGAAAAGGAAGAAATGGAAACAAAAGGGTTTCACCAAAAAACCCAGAGGTTTCCCCTGCTAACTTAGAAACATGCTGGAAAACTTTCTGATAGTGAAAGACGACAGAGATGTCTCCTGCTTTGGGGAGGCGAAAGGAGTAGGGAATGGAAGTCACGTTTGTGAAAGTGATAAGAAAATTCTATCCAGCAACAAAAATCAACATCTTTGCTTTGGCAAAACAGGTATGTACTCCTGGGAAAGGCCCTGTAGCTCTCACCATGCAGAGGAATAAACCCTGAACACAAAATTATGACCATAGCTGTACATGCGTATGCTTTGCAGAGCTTATTTTTCTGAAAACGTAACACATCAGCAGTAGATGCTGCTTGGGATTCCAACGGCGACCCAATCTCCAATACCAGACTCCACGCACCGTGCATATTAAGAAACTTTTTGGCAGCAAAACAGCACAAACATTTCAGAAATAGGGAAGGGGACTTAAGCTTTTAACTGCTGAAATTCGACAACAGCTGCACCAGTCACCAGAGCCTGTCTCTCTCTAACAAATATTTCTTGCATAGCTGAGGCAGGTCAAGCCTTGGGCAGTGCTGGTAGTACAAGTACCCAGTTCCAAGCTCTGGGAGCACAGGGCATAAGGTAACATTCAAGGGAGAATACATTTCAAGGAAAGAAATGACTGCTTTTCTAAAGTGATTAAATCCCCCAAGCACCAAGATGTCTGAAGATGGCCTTTGTCGTGTCGGCATCAAATCAGAAGTTCGCACTGGAAGGAAAGATTTTAAAACCTCATTTTCAAGATCTCGGAGCGGAAGCTAACACATTAGTGAAATGATCTTTCATTCCAGTTCGGGAAGCGTACAGCATAAGTCTAGAACAGCTGTCCTGGGCAAGAGTGTTTGAAAATGTTAATGAAGACAGAAGGAAATATTGTCAATCTGTATATTACGGGAAGTCTCTGTTCAAATAAATGCCACTGCTCTTCCTGAAGTGCCCGAGAACGAGAACTCCCCAGCCAGCACCCTGCTGGCTCCAAGTGAGGGCACGGCAGTGAGGAGAGGCACTGTGACAAGTCACCAGAAACCGCAATGGTGGGCCGGGAGGTCAGCGCTGACCACTAGGAGGGCTCAAAACACACCCTGTTCACTCATCGTTCAGAATCTGAGAAATACCAGTCAAGGGAACTACGACATCTGTTTTCTACAAGCACCCATTCAGGTGAGAGGAGAAGGACACACTGATGATGACGCAGCGTGATGAGGGCCACGCGGAGAGGTGCCCAGTGTCCTGCAGAACAGAGGCAGCTGTCACGTGGGCATCCGGACAGACTTTCTGCCCCGAGTCGACGCCTTGCTCATCAGGATCCTCACCCCCTCCCTACACCCTGGCTGTCGGCACTCTGCACCGCACACACGTAACTGCGCTCATTCCGACGTGACTCATGACAAGCCAGTAGCAGAAAGGCGAAGGTGGCTTACTCAAGGTCGTGTTGGGTCAAAGCTGCGTTCTGACAAGAATGCAATACCTCAGAGTCTCAGGTCCCTACCAGCGAGCGGCTAGAATGAAACATGAGCTGAATGGAGAGAGAGAGGGGAGGCAGAGGTACCCAGGGGACAAGACCACGGAGTCAAGTGCTCACAGGCAGGGCAACTGAAGGATTTCATTCACACCATGACACGCTGCTACTCTACAGAGACACCTGCGTTCCAAGACAGCTCTGGCTGGGTGCCCATCTGCAATTTCATAATCTCCCTAAGCTTCTTCCTCTTTTTGTTAAAAAAAGAAAAAAAAAATGAGGCCTGGTGGGGAACAGAGGAGGACACTTCTCACTCTCTTGGAGGCTGGGAGACAGCTGGCATTATCAGCCCTGGCTGAGGGTCAGCCACAACTCACAGGCAGCTAACAATCTCCTTGGTCTCAGCTTCCTTGGCTAAAGTGAGAGTAATTGTTAAGAGGCTGGCTGGCAGTAAGATATGAATAAAGTTACAGGCAGAAAGCATCCGGGAGTCACTGGAGCCCCAAGTTCACTTCTTATGACCATTAGGTATTCTAGCCTCTGCTTTTCAGACTTGTTTCTTCACTAATGAATCATCTTCTTTACCTAAAGAAACGAACTATGTTAAAGAAAGACCCTAAACATTAAGGAAATGCCATCACTGGGGAAGAAAAGTTGCTAAATGCAATGTGACTATATATGATCTAGGGCTAGTTCCTAGAACAAAAGGACGTGAGTTAAAAATATATATATAGTGATATACAAATACATTCTGTATGTGTTGTACCAACGTGAATTTCTTAATTTTAACCAAAGTAAGTTTAGTTAAAAGTAAAACTGTCCGAGAGTGATAATTCCAACCGATTTCTTAGTTTTAACCAAAGTGGTTCAGTGTAACATGTTAACAGTAGGAGAAGCTGAATGAAGGGTCTAAGGAACTCTCTATACTATCTTTGTATATTTTCTATAAATCTAAAACTATTTCAAAATAGAATGTTTATTTTTAACAATAGGTTTTAAAAAGAATAACCCCAAATAATTTTTAAAAATCATTGAAACACTAAAAGCCTTTTGAAATTATCACACACTTGCAGGAAACCTTTTGGTTAATTGAATAATAAGAAAAAATTCATAAGGGTTCTATTTAAAAATCACTCAGATCACCCATCTGAAAGGTGGCAAATAACCACAATTGTTGAAACTGGTTTTTAAGGAATGTGGGCTTTTCCAAAAAGATTGGTTTTGTTTATATGATAGATTGAAGTTGGCAAACTTTTTCTGCAAAGGGCCAGACAGTAAATGCTTTGGGATTTGCAGGCTGTAGGTCTTGCACCCTCTTAACCCAGTTGTTATCACAGCCGCACAAAAGCAGTCACAGACAGAATGTCAGTATCTGGGTGGCTGTGTTCCCATAAAACTTTATTTATATATTAAAAACAGGCAGCAGTGGGATCCAGTTTGCAGACTCCTGAATGAGATGGGTTAGATGTGAATCTATTTTGTAGTGCAGAGTCGGAAGACATGGAGACACTGATGGAAAACTCCCCAGGGCTCAAGAAGCCCACCCCCCTTCCTCCATCTTCCTGGGCTTTGAGGCATGGGGCTCCTGTGTGTGTTAGAAGCCGATGTGCAAATACCCAGGCCTCTCCTGCAGCAGCAGCTCTCTTGACAAATTGCTCAAGATCACCTGCCATGCAGGAAGGAGACAGCCCATAGATCAAGCCAGCACTTAAAAGCCAGAACTTGCTCCCTCTTGAGAAAAAAAAAAAGTCTTCTACAGGAGGGAGATGAGCAGTGAGAGAAGGAAGGGAATGGGAGGAAAGCTCTCAAACGCAGGTAAGACAGAACCCTTTGAGGCTGGACACGACCACTCTGAACACTCAGTCCCCACCCTGCAGGATGCTAAGGCGGCAGGTGGCTTTCCTCCCTTGACAACAAAGGACATCACCATTGAGTCAGCCAGTATCTTACGAAGTTCACTCCCAGGAGGATCATTTACTTGGGTTTCACTATAAAAGAAATATCTGAGAGTGGTAACTCCAAGAACTATCTGAGAGTGATTAACTCTAACCAATCTGTTGCTCAAAGTGTTCCTTGAATCGCATTTCTCTTCTTTCCAGATGATCTGTGGAATCAGGGACAGGGCTTGCCAGCTCACTGGAAAAGGAGCTGCAGCTGCCTTTCAGAGAATTATGGGGCTGGAGGGGTCTCAGAGTTGTGGTCCTGCAGGGCAACTGACAGGAATGTTTCTACAAGCTCAATCTGGATGTGGAAAACAGCCGCCACCCAACACAAGAGTGGAACATATAGAACAGGGGAGCTCCCAAGCACAGCTTGAAAGGGGCATACCATTTCTCTGCTATGAAGAGCCTCTGGTTACTCCCCAATCTGTTTTACAGGTTACCTGTCATGATGGGTGAGCTTCCCAAACTGTTCAGCACAGCTGAGGGAGTTCACTGGCCATGGGAACCCCATTCCCTGGTCACGCAATACCCAAGGGCCATTTTCTCAGAAGTTTCTCCAGAGGAGGTTCCTGTATAGCAAGGTTAGGAAAGGAGCCTTGGGCTCTCCTGGAATAACTACTGTAACTGCTGGAAACAACACAACTTCGGGTCAATGCCAAAGGCTCCTGCAGGACTAGAGAGGTCATTTTTCCTAAGCCATTTGGTGGGGAGATTATATAACTGATGAACCAAGAAGTCGGGTCAAGTTCAACTAAGACTATCAAGTTAGGTTCTCAGAGGAAAGGAAAATGCAAGCAGGTGGCCACCCAGGGCTCCCAGGGGAGCAGTGGGGTCTTATTTCACTTGGCACCTAGAAACCTCACAACAATTCAGAGGGGTAGGTGCTCGCACTCCCGCTTTGCAGATAATCTCGCTAAGTCTAAGTTTGCTCGAGTAATTTATATAAGGCCTCCAAGGTTTTAAGTGGCAAGAAAAGAATGCAAAGCTAGGCTTGTATGTCTGTAAAATCAGTGCTTTGGGGAGCTCAGCTCAGTGCTCAGTAATGACCTAGAGAGATAGGATAGGGATGGGGGTGGGGGTGCAAGGGACATTCATGAAGGAGGAGGTATATGCATGCGGGCTAAGTCACTTCAGTCGTGTCCAGCTCTCTGTGACCCTATGAACTGTAGCTCATCAGCTGTATATCAGCATGTATACATACAGCTGATTCACATTGTTGTACTGCAGAAAGCAACACAGTGTTGTAGAGCAATTACACTCCAATTAAAAAAAATTTTTTTAAGGAAAAAAAATTATTTGATAAGTTAAATAAATGATAAAAGTCAGTGGTTCACCAGTCTACACCAGAGTCTTCCAACTCACAGAAAGCTCACAAGGCCCTGCCTGCATTTCAGTACTGAGATACAGCCAACCAATCCATGAACAGCCAGTGAGCAATTACAACAAAAACTGATAAAATGAAAATGAAAAACACAATAAGTCTCAAGACAATTTTTTTTTTGAGCCTTAAGCAGTAGAGAAGCTACTATAAAAATTCAGACAAGTGTCTTTATTTTGGAAAGTCAACTTTTTGTTATGAGGCTTTAAAGTTATAAGAATAAGCAACAATCTGGCTTGAAAATAAAACCTCTGAACTTCAGAACCTGTAGTTACAGCACTGGAAAGGAAGAAATGAATCAGGCCACAGGCAAGTGCCAAGTACACAATACAAATACCAAAAACACCTAGCAACACACAAGGGACATGTATGGAAGGCTGCGAGGAAGCTAGGAGGTCAGAGCAGCATAATTTCTGTACCAAGTTAGAGAAAAGAGCCAAGAAAATATACAGGACAAAAATTATTATATTACCCCACCCTCTCCACCAATGAACATGCAGAGACTGATGGTGGAAGGCCAAAAATGGGGGCCCTGAGATTAACTTCAAGAGCTTTACCAGATATCACATTACTCATAAAGAGATTATGGATGCCGCTCTGTTGCAAAATATCGAAGTTTCAAGTCTCCCAGCTCTGCTGTGGGGTCGGGTGGGGGAAAATGCCCTCCCCCTCCCAGACTTCAGCCAAAGGTGCTGGATGGTGAATGTGCCGATCAAGCGTTTATTCCCCATAGATAATTATAAACCGCAGCCACATGACCTAACACTGAGTCAGTGCTCCCACTTCAAAACAAGGGCAGCGGCCAGCAGACAGCTACCCTTCACCAGTTCACCGGGTCTCAGAATCAGGGTAAAGCTTCAATTCGACGGTGGCCCCATCTGCAAACAGACCATCTCCGTGCTGACAGTAAAACACGGCAAGGGAACCACAGATCCCAGGGACAGACAGATCAGGGTCGAAAACAACCTCTGCCCTTACTAGTCACGTGACTTGGGGCAAGTTTCTGACCATCTTTGTGCCTCCATTTCCCTATGTTTAAAAATGAATACATCGGGATTCCCCTGGTGATTAACACTTTGCCTTCCAAAGCAGGGGGTGCAGGTTCGATCATTGGTTGGGAAGCAAATATCCCAAATGCCTCATGGCCAAGCCAAAAATAAATAAATAAATAAATAAAATAAAACAGAAGCAATATTGTAACAAATTCAATAAGACTTTTTCAAAAATGAATACATCGGGACTTCCCTGGTGGTCCAGTGGCTAAGACGCCTTGCTCCCAACACAGGGGCCCAGGTTCAATCCCTAGTCAGGGAACTAGATCCCATTTGCTTCAATAAAGACCCAGAGAAACCAAATACATGTATTTTTTTAAAAGACTATCTCTCTGCCTTACCAGGTTTGATGTGAGGCTCAACATGAAATATTTATAAAGAATCTATAACAAAGTCTGTGGCCCTTGAGAGTCAATGCTCTACAGTCTTTCTCTTTCTGAGAAATGCAAGAGGTAATTTATTGCATCAAACCTTCCTTGCAGCCTCTCACCACCAGCCCCTGCTAAAGTATAAGCCTTGTCCCGTTCTAAGTCCCCAGCCCACACAGGTCCAGAAGGGTTCAACCTCTGAGCAGACGTCACAAGACTGCTGGGGCTCGCAGCAAGGCAACTCTCCTCTTGCTCACTGCCCTGTGTTTCCTTATGGGCTATCTGACATGTCGATCTTTCTGAACCCACCAGGGACTGTGCTGCTCACTTAGGTACGGGACGCTGGCTTCCAGTTCACTCCCCATAGCACCGGGGGGGTATGTCCTCGCACAGGCACTGCTGCTCCCAGCACGAGCTCTCCTAGAGATCACAGTCAATGGGGCCCACCACTTTCTGTACCGAGGGCCCACCTACAGGTAAGCAGAGAAGACAAGGTGCTCCCATTATAAGGATATGATCACCTGATTAGCCAGTAAAAATTCTGGAAATTCCTATGATGTGCAATTCATTTGGGGGAGTTAAAGACTACCCTCTCTTGATCTTTTTTTAAAATCTGCATCGGTTTTCTCCCATTGTTATAAAAGCCATTTGTGTTCATCTTAGTCAAGTTTAACAAAATACAGATATGCAAAAACAAAGAAAGAAAGAGAGAGAGGGAGAACGTTTAAAAGATAAATTCCCAGGACTTCTGTGGCAGCCCAGTGGCTGGCACTTTGCCTTCCAGGGGTATGGGTTCCATCCCCAGTCGGGGAGTGAAGATACTACATGCCTCAAGACCAAAACACCAAAACAGAAAAGAAGAAATACTGTAACAAATTTCATAAAGATTTTTAAAATGGTCTACAGAAAAAATAAAAAAAAACTAAAAAAAAAAGATAAATTCCCTATTTTCTTTCAAAATAATCATAGTAATAGAGATAAAAATTTAAGACATCAACTTCTAGGGTGAACTGACTGCCCCTGGCAGGGTTGAGAGCAGTAAAATCCAGAGCAACGGGGTTGAAGAAGCCCTCCCTGAAGGAGTGAAGGAGGGAGAAAGGGAAAGAAAGAGAGAGGAAGGGAAGAAGTGGAGACAAAGTCTGCTAAGACAGCTACCTGAGCACTTCTAAGTGTGCACCCAATTTCACCAAATCCGGTTAAAAATTGCTTAAGAGGATTATTTTTTCTGATTCAGACAAATCACTGTTGTGGTAGACACAAATACAATTGAAGCAGTACTTTGCTATCTCCCAGCAAAGTTTATCAACTCCCTGAAAAGCAATCAAGTAACCAAAAGTCAAGGAATTTCAAATGCCATGTAACTCTCTATGGGAAACTTCTATTTGTCGGCCCACATTAAAAGCAGCAAGTTATTTCATTAACAAGAATAAAGATGGTCACCAGTGAGCGCACACAGAGTCTGCAATGGGCACGGGAGTCTACCATGTGACAACTTTAACTAACAAGCACCAGGTCTGGGGAGGCATGAACCTCTGATGCAGTTCAAGGCAGCTCTGAGGACAGATGTGCCAGAATACTTTCACACTCAGGATAAACCAAACCAAGAGCCTCACAGTGGGTGGAAGGAAGAGCAGCATCTATTGCCCTCCCAGCCTGCCAGAACCCAGACTGACTTACACCTCAGGGTATCAACATCCCCAGTTATGAAGAGCTATTCTATGATGCAGCCATCTTTCTTTTTTTTTTTTTTTTGATTGTGTGCTGTTATTTACAGGATTCATAAGCAAATCCACTTAGGCAGAAAGTAGATTACTGTTTGTCTACAGATGAGGGGAATGTTGAAGAGAAACAGAGGCTGACCACACAGGAATGAATGGGTAGAGGGGGTGACAATGTTCTCAAAACGCCTTTGCTGCTGTTGTCCAGTTGTGTCCGACTCTTTGCAACCCCGTGGAAAGCAGCATGCCAGACCTCCCTGTCTTCCACCATCTCCTGGAGTTTGCTCAAACTCATGTCCATTGAGTCAGTGATCAATGAACCATCCAACCATTTCATCCTGTCACCTCCTTCTCCTCCTGCCCTCAGTCTTTCCCAGGATCAGGGTCTTTTCCACTGAACTGACTCTCCACAGCAGGTGGCCAAACTATTGGAGCTTCAGCTCTGCCTTTCGGTGATGAAAACCTTTCAAAATTGATTGTGGCTATGCTCACACCTCTCTGTGACGATGTCACAATCAATTCTTTTCAATGGGTGAATTATATATCAATAAAGTCATTCTAACAAAAGTTATGGTCCACGTTAAATGAAGCATTGGTGCCAGAACCACCACAGGGACTGTACAGGAAGACATGAAAAAGCGTGGAGAACTGTGCATGTTGGTATAAAACAAAACTCAAAAAAAAAAAAACCAAAAAACCCAGGTAACTATTTCCTAAAGAAAAATGTATATGTTCAGTTCAGTTGAGTTGCTCAGTCGTGTCCGACTCTTTGCGACCCCATGAATCGCAGCACACCAGGCCTCCCTGTTCATCACTATCTCCCGGAGTTCACTCAGACTCAAGTGTATATGAGGCGATAATAAATGAGCAACGGGGCAGAGAATTAACCTCTCTATGTCTGTCCTTTGTAATGGAGGCTGACCTAGGAGATAATATTACAGCAGTAACAAGGATAATAGGATTCCAGAAAGCTGGGGTACAGGTGACAGGGAGGCAGGAGCAAGAGCTAAATTTTTAAACTCCCTAAAAATGTCAGAATGGAAGCAGGAAATTCTGACTGTGAGGGGGCTTCTGGAAATGTCTAAAAGATCATGGTATTTCTAGAGGCAAGGCAGACGGACAGCCAACAAAGAGTGTTGCTTCGTATCATAATTAATAGAATCAAGAATGACTGAGTTGGGGGCTGAGATTAGTTGCCTAATAGAAAGCTGCCTAAAAGAAATATCTACTTCTGCTTCATTGACTATGCAAAAGCCTTTGACTGTCTGGATCAAAACAAACTGGAAAATTCTTAAAGAGGTGGGAATACCAGACCACCTGACCTGCCTCCTGAGAATCTTGTATGTAGCTCAAGAAGCAACAGTTAGAACTGGACATGGAAAAACTGACTGGTTCAAAACTGGAAAAGCAGAATGACAAGGCTGTATATTGTCACCCTGCTTATTTAACTTCCATGCAGAGTACATAGTGCAAAATGGCAGAAACCACTCTAATGGCAGAAAGTGAAGAGGAACTTAGGAGCCTCTTGATAAGGGTGGAAGAGGAAAGTGAAAAAGCTGGCTTAAAACTCAACATTCATAAAAACTAAGGTCATGGCATCCGGTCCCATCACTTCATGGTAAATAGCAGGGGGAAACGTGGAAACAGTGACAGACTGTATTTTGTTGGGCTCCAAAATCACTGCTGATGGGGACTGCAGCCATGAAATTAAAAGACACTTGCTCCTTGGAAGGAAGGCTATGACAAACAGAGACAGTGTATTTAAAGTAGAGACATCACTTTGCCAACAAAGATCTACACAGTCAAAGCTATGGTTTTTCCAGTAGTCATGTATGGATGTGAGAGATGGACCATAAAGAAAGCTGAGCACTAAAGAATTGATGCTTTTGAATTGTGGTGTTGGAGAAGACCCTTGAGAGTCCCTTGAACTGCAAGGAGATCAAACCAGTCAATCCTTAAGGAAATAAACCCTGAATATTCTTTGGAAGGACTGTTGCTGAAGCTGAAGCTCCAATACTTCACCACCTGATTTGAAAACCTGACTCACTGGAAAAGATCCTGATGCTGGGAAAGACTGAAGGCAAAAGAAGAAACGGACATGAGTCTGAGCAAACTCTGGGAGACAGTGGAGGGCAGAGGAGCCTGGTGTGCATGACGTCCGTGGTGCCACAAAGAGCCAGACATGAGTTAGAGACCGAACGACATTAACTAGGGAATCATTTCCTAACATCGAGTATCGGGCACAGACAGAGAAAGGTATAATTCTGAATCCTTGAGAAGGTTTCCCAAAAGTGAAAACTAAATTACACCCTGAAGACAGGTCAGGACTGTCTTGAGCAAAAAGAAAGGGAGACATTTCAGGCAGAGGGAATCAGCATTTGCATTGAGCACCCAGGAGCTGCTTGAAGAGAGCAAACACAATCCTAGGAAGAGAAAAGAAAAGGAAAAAAAAAAAAAGGAAGTACTCTGCACTGTCACTTCTCTGAACTGTAATCCTCAGAGAGGTACATCAGCACGTGCCTGGAACCATGGGGGGAGGGGCAGGCAGGAGGGTATATCAGGGTTTGCCAACACCATCAGGAAATACATTAGAAACACACATTTTCCGGCTCCCCTCTAACCCTAAGTCACTCTTGGGTGGGGTCCAGCACTGTGGGCTTCACGAGCCCTGCAGGGGATTCTCATTGGGCTCAAGTATGAGAAGCACTCCCCAACTTAATGAGAAATCTAGACTGAAACACACTTACAAGTAAATCCTTTAAAAGATACACAGGAAACATTCCAAGAACCTCAGAGAGAGAGGAGTTTTGTCCAGAGCACAGGGAAAAAGATCAAGTTCTTCAAATAGCAGGAAGTGTCCATTGAAACAAAAATCTCCTTTCCAGACTGAGATTCAACTACTTACTTTGCCCTGTTCTTTTCGGGCCTCTCAAGGTTGGAGTACTTTCTGTGACATTTTAAGACATGTATGGGGACTTCCCTGGTGGTCCAGGGGTTAAGGCTCTGTGCTCCCTATGCTTGGAGCAAAGGTTGGGGAACTAAGATCCCACATGCTGAGCAGGGCCTGGCCTGAGACATAAAGCAGATAAATAAAGACTACAGTTTTTTTTTTTTTTTTAAATCTGTATGAATAAGAAGCTGGGGGATTCACTCTGCATTTGATTGACAACCAAAAATATCAAGCTTTTCATGTTTCAGCGGTGGATGTGCTATGAATCGAGCACTGGCTGCATCGTGGCTCAGAATGCCACTTCTCCACAGAACCACCACGAAGAACTGACTAGACTGCTGTGCACTGACTGGGACAGTTACTGAGAAGACTGGGAGCTTGGTCTGTGCTTTAAAACACACACACACAACACACACACACACACACACACGTGCGCGCGCGCCAAGTCCCACCGCTTGAGTGCCCTGCATTACAGATTCTGGATTCTGATACAGCCACTATCACTTTTGCTTGTAGCACAAAAGTGAGAAATTATTCTTACTTTAAAAAAAGAACAGTAAAAATGGTAGGCCCATTTCAGTAACATGTACTTTAAATCCGCAATATAGTCTTCAGCATTTAAATACATATATATGTGACAATCTTTGGGGGAAAAAAAACTCCCCTGGAGAACGTGTACCTGTATTTTGAGTTCCACTTGGATTTTCAGTTAGATTTTGCAAAGTCTTTAGGTCACCCCCAAATTTCAGAATAACATACCAGATTTGTCCCTGCCTCTTTTAATACTTAATAAGTTCATAATGATTTCATGTGAATCCAGCAGTAACTATAAAAAGCCAAGTACTGTGAGGAACAGTTTTCAATTCCATTTAAAGTCCCAAGAATGCTCAGCTAGGGTCAGATGACATCATTATCTATGACTTATTTTAAGCAACTTTGATTTTAAAAAATTTTTTTCACTTTAAAGGCAGGATACCAGATACTCTCATCTGTTGAATTACAGATGTATTTTTGGATGTCATTTGATTGACTAATCAAGTAATGTCATGTAATTATTAGTGGAGTTGTTTTATTTTCCCTTCTCTGAGCATTTGTTTGAAATCTGATGTTGCACACCACCAATGATGTGCACACCACAACTTCAGGAAGCAGAGAAAGACACACCCTCAAGTGGTCAAGCCAGGTCCACACATGGTATTTTGTTTGCATGGAAATTATTTGCCCTAATACACATGAGCATCTGCATAAGCTTGGCACTCAACCAAACTGAGATATTTCATCCATCAGTTGTCAATTATACATGTTCACACAGAGTAAATAGAGTACGACATTAGCATGAAGCTCATAAAATTCCTATCATTAAGATATCATCCTATAGAAAACTTAAGTCTACTGATCACAAGGCAAGCATTTTCGTCTTTCTAAAAGTCTGTGGTAACTAATGAGGAAACCTCCCGAGCAGGACAATAACAAACTTCCTTTGTGCAACCCCAGACGTCCACGAATTGAACTTAAAACAGATTTGAACTAGCATCCACCCACCCCTTCCATACTGGGAACACACAGACCCTATTCCCTTTGGTTTATGGACCCTCTCCTCTGTGGCATCCCCACAGATTAAGAGCAGAAAGGTCCTGAGGCCTAAGGCTATAGGACTGACCCGGCACATAAAACTTCAAAATAAAAACCACCACTCCCCTCCCCTCCACCCAACGGAACAGCACAGCCACTTACGCAGTGCATGCCCAGTCCCCAGAGCTGCCCCCGTCTGTAAGCAGGTGGTTCCGGTCTGGTCCAGGGGGCCCAAGGGCAGCGGCAGTCGTGGGAGACGGAGAGGAAAGCGAGTCCAGGCTGCTGGGAGGGGTGTCCTCCTTAGGAAGATTGGGACGGTCACCTAGGGAGGAGAAAAAGGCTTTAATTTTTTTCAAACAAACGCTCAGAGGAGAAAAAAACAACTCCACTAATAACTACATGGCCTCACTTGATGAGTCGATCCAATTATATCCAAAATTACAATTACAATGAAGTCTGAAGAGTATTTTGGTGCCCTGTCTTCAGGGATTTTCTTGTTGTTTTTTTTTGTTCGTTTGTTTTTAATCAAAGATGCTTAAAATAAATCATAGATAATACAAAATGAGGAGTGTTTTCCCCACAAGAAAAAAAGCAATAATCAAAACCAGATCAAGATGGAAGATGAAAGCCTTCATGGCGGCCACGATGACCTCCTGGTCTCTAAGGAACACAGTCATAAATCTGCGATAACCTCAAGAGCAATGCAGAGCAGTGCATCAGCCCTGCTGGGTCCAGCCTCTTTCTTTCCAGCCACATGATGACTCTGCAGGCTACTGCCAATCACCACCTACCACATAACTTCAACAACTTGCAAGGACCTTGTTTTCTGAGCTGAAATCTTAGATTACAATTTAACAGCCCAACTGATTAAATCGTGGACAAGGAGAAACTTCCATTTGCTGGTGAACATGAAGACGTTCTACAAGAAGTAGGCCCAGGCAGTGACTGCAGGGGATGACTTGTTTTTTTAAGATTTATTTACTTAGTTGGCTGCCCCAAGTCTTGGTTGCCACAGGCTTTCTCGAGCTGCAGAAGGCAGAGGGCCTCTTCGCTCCCGGGCTCCTCACTGAGGCTGCTCCTCTGGCTCCAGGCGCTTCAGCCATTGCAGCACACGGGCTCTGGGGCACAGGCTCAAAAGGCGTGATGCTCGGGCTTAGTGGCTCTGTGGAACATGAGATCCTCCAGACCAGGGAGCAAACCCGTGTCTTCTGCACTGGCAGGCACACTCTTAACCACTCGACCACCAGACCAGGGAAGTCCCTGGAGGTGACCTTACACTCAAACAGAAGCGTTTTTTAAAGGGGTTCCATGATTTATTCACGCAGAGAGGACCATTTGGTGAAATACATCTAGTTATCATTTGTATACATTATGAGCTTGGGTGGAAAATGCACAAGGTGGGTAGGAGCTCAGAAGCGCTTCTGTCTCTCCCAACTGGTCTCCTCACTTCCGTGGTACTGTCAGCCACATCACAGCTTGGCCCCTCCGGCCAAAGTCATGGACCCCATTAAATCGTAACCACTTAAGGGTGTCTTCCAGAGGCAGCAACTTTCTATTAAGATGGCAATGACCTGGCCTTGACTTTTATAAATAATGGGTCACGACAGCTGCTCAACAAGCTGCCATGGCAGCAGATGACACACAGTGTGGAAGGTCACACCCTAGCCACAAACCGCCTCCAGCCGATTAAAGCTTCCTTCTTCCTCAGGCCTAAGTCGCAGAAACAGAGGGTGTATGAACGCCAGGAACCCACTCTCAGAAAAGCATCTTAGACAGACTTCAGCTCTACTCATCATGGAGCACAAGCGAAATCCCTGGCCTCTGATTAGGCTCACTCCCAGAATACGAATCTTGAAAATTGACTGGGGAAAAAATTTTTACTTAACTCTGACCCAGCTTACAACTAAGGCTAAGAGGATCTGAGGAGCAAACATCTGGAAAAGCAGAATTCAGGCAAGAAGGAATTAGAGATGGTGATGGCTGGAAGAAGGGATCCCTTAAGGAAGCACTGAGGGGGATGCAGGTCCTGTGCAGAAGACTCTGGTGAGGGAGAGTTTTCTGAGCTTTTTTTTAAATGCATGGTTGGGGAAGGAAATACAATGAGCAAGAGGGGAACATCACGTGATCTCTGTGGGCAGGTCTCCCTGAGCAAAGTCTCTCTATAAAAGCCTTGTTCTCTCTCCCCATTCACAAACACATGGTCCAGAATGATGCATGGACATAGAGAATAAGCATATGGATACTGAGGGGGAAGGGGGAGTGGGTGAATTGGGAGATCTAGGTACATGATTGATACTGCGTATAAAATAGACAATTAAAGAGAACTAGGGTTCCCTGCATAGCCCAGGGAACCCTACTCAACACTCTGTGATGACCTAAACGGAAAGGAAATCAAAAAAAAGAGGGGAGGGGATATACGCACAGCTTCTGGCTCTGCTGTACAGCAGATACTAACACAGCAATGTAAAGCAACTATACTCCAATAAATTTAAAAAAAAAAAACAGAATAAATACCATATGCTTCCTCTTCCAGTGAGCTTCCTTTTCCTACAGCCCTTCACCACAAACACATTTAGCTAATTGGGATAATTCAGCCCCAAAGAGAAGGGCTCATTTTCAGGCAAATGAACCGAAACCCACTGCTAGATTTCTGTGATTTCCTTTGGGTTTATTTTCGTTCTGGGATACAGTCCACTCTGCAGCAAAGGCTGCCTCCCTCTGTGCCCGGAGAGCTCCATCCATCCAGTTCTCTGCAAATGAGACCTGGAGCTCCGGCTTTTCCCGGGCCCTTCCGGGTAACGCTCAGTCATTCTGGGCAACCATTCCCTTTAAAACTAGGACGGCCTCTTGTGTAACCACAGCACAGAGTCTAAAGCAAACTCTGAAATGTTTTCTGGCATGACAGTTGCCAACTCGGGGTTTGGCTAGAAGGTGCAAACGGGGACCAGTTCTGCAGTAGGACAGGGTAACCTCCACAGTGGGTCACATGCCAGCAGCTTCCTGGGGGCAGGAGGCTGGACGCTGGCCCGCTGCTCTCTGGGCCACGGGCCCTGTCTCCAGGGCAGGGCTTGACCCAGCAAAAGCAGCAAGCGGGTCTATTACTCCCTGCCTCATTCCTACAAGAAGAAAGCTGACATTGAGAAGTAGCTTGAGGAAGTGGAGCCCAAGGTCCCAAGTTCCTTTCCAAAAGTACATGCCTAAAACATTGGCACAGCCACAGACCCTAGCTCATCGCCAGCCCCTCTGATTCTGTCCCCAAGCAGACTGACACAGCACACACTGTCACTCAGCACATTAAATCACACGCCAGTAAGAGAATTTCTCCCTTCCTTCCTGCCAAATGGTGGCAATCTGAACCCTCAAGTGAAAAAAAAAATATTGATACAAGGGGATAGGTGTACACAAACTGATCAAAGAGCTTCCTCAAAATTCCCTTCTCTCTCGCTGTTTAGGAAAGTGCTTTTCTACTTAAGAATCACTGAATTTGAGGAAACAACATTAATATCAGGCATAAAAAGTTAAATATTCTAAAACTTAAAGTTTTAGACTTCTTTGTAACTATTAACAGGAGGAAAATAATAAAGCTTTAAAAAGTTCTACATTCAACAATATCGGGAATAAAGACGTTAAATCCTGTGAAGCTCACTTGTACTTGAGAATCAAAGTCAGACACCCTCATCATTTTTCACCTTGCATTTCTTCAGAGTGTCATACAACCTCTTTGTTTAGGTGCTACCCGTCAACCGGCATCTCCAGACAGACACGTCACCAACAAGTAACAAGGCTGAGCTGGGTACGTGAACAAGAATGCTGCTGAAAGGCTTTCGTTAGCAACAGACTGCAAGATGAGAAAGGCACTAGAAGAGAACCACCGGCATCTCGAAAAGAGAATGACACCCTCACAATCAACCCTGGATTAATTCCCACCTTATCCATAAGCTCTTGCCAACCACATTTTTTGCCTGTTCTCTCCTCTCACAACAGCAAGCTGCAGTCAAGTCTACATTGCACTGTCAACGCTTCCATGACCTGATTTTAGCTCCCCACCACGGTTACACATCTTCTGAGGGTGGAGACTGCCTCTCATCTTGGTGACCCTTACAGACCACAAGGCAGTGCTAGGCAAATCAGGAGGCTTCAGGAAATACTGTGGACTCACTGCCAGAGAAAAGATCATGATACTGCAAAGCCAATACCTCTAGGAATTAACAAGGAAAAAAGCCTACAAACCTCAAAGTAGTCCTGTTATAAAATCTGCACAGAGTTTCTGAGGATTGTCCTTTCTCCTTTGAAGTCACAGATATCAGTCATCCTCTTTCTTCAATTTGCTGAGGTTCTGCTTACATACAGTAAGTCCCAGACATACGACCCTTCACGTTGCGAATTTTCAAAGATGCAAAAGTGAGCTCGCTCAACGTCAGGCGTGAGTCAGAGTGCAGCTTGCTCCCTCTGATTGCTGACAGTCCTTCAGCTCTACCATCTCCCACCTCCTCTCCCTCCTCTGGTCAGTAACTCTTCTTGATGCCAGCCCCTGTATGCCAGCGGTTGTACTGTACTACTGTACTTTTCAAGGTACTCTACTGTAAGATTAAAAATGTTTTATTTTCGTGTTTATTTTTTAATGTGTTATTTGCGTGAAAGATATGATAAACCTATTGCATCACTGTACTATATAGCCGATTGTGTTGGTTGAGTACCTAGGCTAACTTTGTTGGACTCACAAATGTGTTCTCGGAACACAACTCATTCATATGTAGAGGACGTACAGTACAAGGCACACGACCCTCAAGTTCTTGCCTTAGATAACGGGGTGAATGTAGAGTTATCGACTGAAATAGGGAATGAAAAACAAGGAGCAAGTGAGTTGGATGTGGGACGTAAATCAAACCATCTGTGGACATGTTAGGTTTGAGGGATGAGTAACTGACCCAGGGGATCTGGTTAAACAGCTCCAGAGCCCTGCAGAGAGGTCTGGGACAGTTTTGTTGATGTGAGAGGCATGTGGGCGGAGTTGAAGTCATGGCACTGGATGCAGAGAGCAAAGGAGAAGATGTAAAAATGGAAGCGAACCCTGGAGGAACTTTAGTGTAAGCAGCAGGCTTCTCCTTACTGGTGGTGGTGGTGGTGGTGGTGGTTATTGCTGTCCTTCTGGTAGAGAGAGAGAAGTGTTGTTAAGTATTTAGGACTTTCCCCTAGACATTGACTCGCATTAAAAAATGGACCAAAAACAATATTCACGAGGACATGCCTTTCATGCCAGCTACTGGGATGGCCAAAAGTTCATTTGAGTGTTTCTGTTGTGGCTTCTGGAAAAACTCGAACAAACTTTTTGGCCAACCCAATAGATTCATTACTTATTCTGATTTCTTTACGACCCTGAGCACGTGCAGAAGTGCTTTGTTCTCATGAGCGACTAAAACAATCTTCAATGACTGGCAGAGAACTCAGCAGGAAGAGGGAAGAGGAACTCTATAATTCTACTACAGTTAACAACACAGAGGATGTTTATCTCCTATATTTTAATATACTGATCAACTTTTACTCTAGTCAACTGAACTTTCTTGTTCTGATGATGACAAAGTGAAACTCTCCACTCATCTTCTGCTAATTCCACTTAAACAGAACTGCTGTTACATTGTTGGAGGGAATGAGTTATCCTTCCCATTTCATTCATTTCTTCTTTGTCCGCCTCTCAAAGACACTTCCTAATTGTTAAGAAGTCAGAGATGGTTCCTTTTGAATCTCTTTCCAGCTGTTTCCTACTTAGCCTAGAATTTTGGGGCATGGGCTGAAACTGTAGAAGGTTTCTGTTATTTCTCAGAGACAGGCTATCTGCACTAGTAAGGCTGGTCCATGTCCCCCCTCTCAAACATCCTGGCTGATGAATTAGCAGAAGTAAGAAAGAAAAGGCAAATGGACAGAGAAGAGGAAAGAAAGAAAGCAAAAAAAAAAAAAAAGAAAAAGAAAAAAGAAAAGCACTAATGCATTAGTTGAACTTAACTCTTGACAAACCCCAGAGTTACATGTTTGGTTAACTGGAAGACAACAGTAAATTCCCTCTGTAGTTCCCCTGGCACACAAACACCCCTTCCATCAGATCAGAATAAACTCAGATGCTCCTAAATTGAGCAGCTAGTCAGGAGAACCAAAGAAAGATTTATTGAGAACAAAGTAGCTGTACTTATAGCAACACTAACTGTACTTATAGCAACAGTAACACTTTAACAATAAAGATCAGTCAGGAAATGTTCAGTCAAGAAGACAATGAAATTTTAAAAGGACACCCACATATTTTTCCCCACATATCCCCAAAACAACAAAACTGAAATAATTTCTTTTTTATTTTTTAAAAAATAAACTTGTAGTTGAAAACTTGCTTCACATTTCTGTGAAATAGAAATAAAAAGAAAATTGTTTCAGAAATCAGTGGGAGCTCAAGCCAGAAGTCTACTGGCTCCAGGACTCATCAAAACCAGCAGAGCCAGTAGACGTTTCAATCCTGTGGTTGGACAATATACCTACAATACACCAGGCGTGATTCAGGGGTAGAACCAGGCTCCCTGCTGTGGAATCAGGAGTTGGGAGACACCACACTAAATGAAGGCCAAAAATCTATGATTAAGTGCCCTACTTGCCTGTGAAATGGATTTAGTAAGCTTGTCTGCTCCCCTCCCCGGAATGAGAGTTACGCACGCGAATAATCGCTGGTTCTGAACCAAAGCACCTGGTTCAACCCGGTGAACCCGATAAAGGCAAAGCCAGAAATGGAAAAGAAAGAAAGAAGGAAGGAAGAGGAGGAGACTCCAAACCATCTTAAGCACAGGCACACACACACACAACCCTCCTGCACAAGGGACTTGTACCTACAATGTCTAAGAACACAAAGAAAACTAGGAGAGCAAACTCAACAAAAATTCAGCAATTTAGAGATCCGTAACATAAAAGAGAAGTGAAATTGCCAACATCCAGATCCCAGAAAAAGAACTACACTGAGAAGAAGAAATATTTAAAGAAATAATGACCAATTCCTCAAAATTAAAGAATCTGAAAGACCTCGAAAGACTTCAATCTATTTAATAAAGGACTCAGAGTACCAAACAGGGAAATAAAGAAAATGGGGCTCATAAGATAGGTTACTGAAGAATCCGAGAATATCAAATACCGAGAAGAAAATAAAAAGCATCCTGACGGGGAAGATATTTTTTAAAAAGACCCAGAATGACATCAAAGTTCTCAACAGTAAAACTGAATTCATAGCAATATGTTTTAAGTACTGAAGGAGAATTTTGAGCATACAACTGTATACTCAAACTGCCATTCAAATGTGAGGGCATAATAAACATATCAGACATATAAACACCCAAAATTTAGCACATAAAAAACTATAGCGCTAACACTCTTAAAAGACAATTTTCAAATGTTTAAATAAACGAAGCGCTATGAGATTTTCAATGTCTACTGTTTCTTCTGAAAACTTTAAGATAAAAGAAAAAAAGGAAAAAAATAACCAAACTGATCCAGAACCTAGAATCATATCAACATGATGGAGGTGGGCAGCCCAGAAAGGAAACGTAGAGTTCATTAGTTATTTATCTTATTCGAGATGGAGAAAGAAACATAGTAGAGTTTAAGAAAATTGAAAGTTGTTCAGTCACGCCCAACTCTTTGAGACCATGGACTGCAGTCCACCACGCTCCTCTATCCATGGAATTCTCCAGGCAAGAATATAGGAGTGAGTAGCCATTCCCTTCTGAAGGGGACCTCCCAACCCAGGGATTGAATCTGGGTCTCCTGCATTGTGGGCAGATTCTTTACCACCTCAGCCATTGAGCTTAAGATGCCAATAGATAAATGAGAGCATAAATCTCACAGCTACCTGAGAAACAAAGACAGACTATACATTAGTGGAAACAGCAGAAGAACACTTGCTTTAGTAGAGAGAAAAGAGGAGAGGAAAAAAAATAAAAAGCAAAAGGTATCAAAATAATTATTAAGTAAAAACTGTAAAATCACAGAAATTCTAACATAATGGTAACTGCAGTATATGATATATAAACGGATTAGACTCACAAATTAAAAGGCAGTGATTCTCCAATGTATTTTTTTAAATCCAATAATATGTTGACAACAAGACACTTAAAGCAAAAAGACAAAGGTTGAAAATAAAAAAATAAAGCTATATTGGACAAATATAAATCAAAATAAAGTTAATGACCTTAGTAAACTACATGAAACACAAAGAGGGTCATTTTATGGGTCATGGATAAAGGGATAAGATTATGGAACAAGAAGATAAATACCTAACAATATGCCTCAAGCAACATATAGAACTGTACAGAAAAGATAAAAAATCAACTACTGTAATTGGAGATTTTAACATACTTTTCTCGGGCAGTGCTATCAGACAGGACAAAAAGAAAGAGAAATTAAGGTATCTGTAATCAATAATGTCAAGCATTCTGTTTTATACATACATACATGTGTATGCACATACTTTGAAAGAAACCGAGGATAAATATTCTATAAGAACTGTTTTTGAAGGAAATATTTTGAAGGATGAAATTATACATACTCTCTTCTCATGCCAAAATTGTAAAATATTTAGAACTTAAAAAAGGATGGGATTTTTATGATTTCAATATGCTGTTAAACTAAATATGGTTAAAAAGAGAATTGTAATCGAAATTTTAAAAGATTTAGAACTCAATGATAAAGACATTTCATATCAAAATTTGTGAAACATGGCACAATAATACCAAGAAGAAGAATTTTAGAGCTCTAAAATATTTATTAGGAAAAAAAGAAGATTCAGAACATTTTCTATGCCATATTTAAATTGGCAATTTTCCTAAATATTGATAGTGAAAGGGTCATCATGACTGAAGATTTAAGTTAAATTCAGTCACAGTAAACCCTAAAAACTAGAATTTATTAAAATCTATTTGATGTACTCTATATTTTAGTGTACTCACTCAACGAGGATTACTTGTATACTATAATTAATATACACAGGCTATTCCTTAAAATAAAAAACTAATATTCTTAACTGCTATTTTTATTACTGATTGGTATGTACAACTTCCTCAGGGGGGAAAACAGTCTACAAAATCACAATGGAAATTGACTAGAAAATATAATCAGACATATAAAAATTCACTACCTAGGAATGGAGAAATAAATCTCAAGGCTAAAATAACCTGTTTTACTTCTGAGTGTGCACATGTGAGTGTGCACGCTCAGTCAATTCTGACTCTCTGCGACCCCACAGACTGTATTCCCAGCAGGCTCCTCTGTCGGGGGGCTTCTACCAGAACCAGATGTACTCCTCCCCCAGCAGGGGGTGAGAAGCTGATGTGGTAACGGGCACCTCAAATCCCTCTTTCCTTGTGCGTGCATTCCTCCTCCTATCATTCTGTATCACAATTCTCCTCCTGTCATTCTGCGTTCTCTACCTTTTCAACAGGGCCTCCCAATAATCACCAATAACGTCTTGCTTAGAGTGTCAACATCTTCTTTCTCCATTTGGTGGGTATGTTCTCATGATGCTGCTCCCAAGGAAGACTCAGGTGCCAAACATTTGGGCTTAATGTCTGAAGTTGAAGAGCACGCAGCATCGGGAGACTGAGAAAGGCTATCCCCAAGGAAAGACATGTCTGGGTACAAGTCACAAGAGCAGACAGACTAACAGTTCTAACGAAGCTAAATGCAGAGAGGCTGAAACCGGGAGGGGATGATGGAATGCTGCTGGAAGAGAGTTTTGTTTGTTTTGCTAACTTATATAAGCCTGTTCAAAACACGACCTTTGAACTAAGCAGAAAATAGTCATGCTGCCCTACTTTCCATCATGCGGTAGATATTATGACATCAATAAAATCGCCTTCGAGCCACAGTGCTCTTTCCTCCTAAGGTCACCCGGGACATACAGTGTACTAAAAAGGAGAGGGGTGCCTGGTATCAGGATCAGTACTCTCAAACTCATTTCACAGATACTCTGACTAAATAATTCTTACTCTGCTAAAATGAAGTCTGAGGTGCCGTATTTCATCATGTCAAAAACTAGTTTCTAAAACTCCACTGCCTAGTGTAAAGCAGAATAAACCAAACCCTCCCCTTTACTCAATATGCGTTAGACTTGACCTTGTAAACAAAACCTAATGCTGAACAAGTATGGAAGTGACCTCCAAAAATAAAGCTAAATCTGTCTAGGAGCCAGTGTGAAGCTTCAGCTATATGAGACAGTAGAGAAAACAGGACTTCACTGGTGGCGCAGGGGATGGGAGTCCGCCTGCCAATGCAGGGGCTACAGGTTTGAGCCCTGGTCTGGGAGGTTTCCAAGCGCTGCACAACAGCCAATCCTGAGCACACAAATACAACTACGGAGCCCACGGGCCACAACTACTGAACCCGTGTGCCTCAACACGAAGTCCACGCACCTAGAGCCTGCGCTCTGCAACAAGAGGAGCTGCTGCCAGGACAAGCCTAGGCACTGCAACAGGAGCAGCCCCCGCTCGCCGCAACCACAGAAAGCCCATGCAGAGCAGTGAAGACCCAGCACTGTCAAAGGGAAAAAAAATGCCCCCATCAACCTTCATAAGGCCAATATAACACACGGGATGTGGACTAACAATGGGGTTTTAAGGCCGACAGACATCAAAGGATTTAGCCACAGTTGGTTCTTTAATGACTTCGTGCACAGGGAGAGCAGCACGCACCAAGCAGTGCTAGTCCCTGAAATGCAGCTGTGAAGGTGTGTTAGTTGCTCAGTCGTGTCCAACTCTTGGGACCTCATGGACTATAGCCTGCCAGGCTCCTCTGTCCATGGAGTTGTCCAGGCAAGAGTACTGGAGTGGGTCGCCATTTCCTTCTCCAGCAGATCTTCCTGACCCAAGGATCGAACCTGGGTCTCCCACATTGCAGGCAGAATCTTTACTGTCTGAGCCACCACAGAAGCCCTGAAATGTGGTTAATAAAAGTCAAAGTATACTACTTCACTCATGAGGAATGAGACCTCATGGAATTATCATGCTGGATCAGAATACTCACCCACCTAGGATAGCACTCCACTTTTAACAAGGACACTCAAGAACACTTGAGTCATTCACGGCCTTACTCTTCCCACCTAAGTCTTGAAAGTACAACATAATGTCTCCTTGCTTTCAAATCACTGGGTGAGACTGCTGTAAACGATGGAACATCCAAGGGTTCCAACCCTGAGTAACGGAGCATGACTTTCACAACAGTAGCTGGAACACAACTACGGCTCCATAGAGGGGATTACAGTTTTGTCCAGCATTTCAGCTTTGCCTCTGGTCCTTAGCGCTAGCATCACCATAAAAACTATCATGCAGATATGAGGGTAACCAGATATTCAGATTTACTGTGAGACTGAGGGAAATGGGAAAAGCCTACATACAGTCCAACAACATAGAAGAACAGCCTGTCTTACCTAACTGGACCATCTAGGCCTGGTTTTATCAAGTGGTCCACTCTTTGGCGGTGAAAGAAAGTGAACAGGCTTGTTTCCTCATAACCTACTTAAACGCTCACCCAGAGCCTCATGGAGTTCTATGAGCTTCTAGAACTAAGAGCTGCAGCATACACACGGAATGACCAGCGTACAGCAGGGCAGTCTGTGAGCAGTATGGCTGAGAAGTGACAGGATCAGGTCCCAAACTCCATTAACACCTAAGAGCCAAAGAAAATGCAGCGCTGCCTTCACAGCTTTGCATGTGCTAGCCCATATCAACTAAAATGGCCAAGGAATTAAGAGAACTTGCCTATGAGACACCGTCAATAGTGGCATTGAACAGGTAAGATCAACAGAGAGAAAAAGACATCCAAAGCAGGACAAAAATTAAACTGGTATAGTTTCCAGGCCAGGTATTCTTATATCCTTCTCAAAACATAGGCCAAAAGAGTTACATCTTAAACAGTAGCTTTAATTAACTGAAAAAGTGTACACACACATGCACCCAACCCCATGCGTACTTGCACATACAGGCAATTTCTGTCTTAAACTGATTAGAATAATAAAGATGGGTTAGGAAACTCAAAGTTTGAATTTAAAATTAAACTTTTATAATGGTTAATATGATGGGGTACATTTCTTTAAAAAGAGCAAATCCAACCCTCCCATGCAAAGGGAATTCTCCTTTGCCATCCATAGATCAGTAGGTAGTAAATGACTACTGTGAGAAAACAGTCTGGATTCTCTGATTAGAAAATCTATCCTAAGTCTTCCATTAGGGAAAGAAAGGGGAGGGGACTGTAAGAAATTAACCCAGCCAATTGTCCGTTAAGGAAAGAACACTAATTTACTTCTCAGCAGTGAAAGGTGCAGTGAGAGACCAGTTCTAATTGTCAAGTGGAAAGAAAGGTTCCTAAAGCCCCCGTGACCCCAATTCTTGGCTCTGCTGCAAGTCAGTGCAATGTCATGCTGGGTGGGGGGCAAGATGTCTCAGTTCCTCGCATTTCATTTGGCCTCATGGAACAAAA
Source organism: Oryx dammah (assembly GCF_014754425.2). NCBI lineage: Eukaryota > Metazoa > Chordata > Mammalia > Artiodactyla > Bovidae > Oryx > Oryx dammah. The sequence continues at coordinate 10,111,648 of NW_024070196.1, forward strand.
CAAACCACAATGGGAACCATGATAAAGTTAATAACATGCAAATTAATGACACTCAGGGTCTAGCTAAGAAAAATGCACTTTGGCAATATAATTTCTTTATCTGAAATAGTGTCTAAAAAAGCAAAATGTGACTCTAATAGAATAGCCTCCCACCCTCAGTCCCCAAAGTCAAAAAAAAAAAAAAAAAAAGTACACACAGAGACGCATCCTCCCCACCGACACACAAAGCAAATCAGAATAAAAGTAAACTCCTGTCACATTAAGGCACGAAAAGACGTAATGAAATTTCCATACAATTATAAAGCAGATTTTATTTCCTACTGCCTGAAGATGTTAAAAATGGAACATAATGCTTGCCTGAAAAGCTACCGAATGGCTAAGATATGCCAAAAGTGCAAGCTGGGAAAAGCTGATGAGAGAATCAGCTGTGTTCTAATCACATGACATAAAACACAGACCCAATTATAATGTTAGAGCAGCAGCTAATAGGCATTAGGTTACCACTCCAGGAACCACCTCTGCTACTTATAAAGGTCAATGGAAGTCTGCAGCAATTCAATTACAAAGTGAGTAAGACCAGTTCAGTTGCAATGTCAACAGAAGTCAAAGCAAATTGCTTTACTCTGTAAAGCAGAGAACATTTTTATATCATAATCACAGTCCTCAAGCATTATTTACAGATTGAGATTTCTGCCTATATAAACAAACAAAAAATATGACCGCCATCTACTATTGTCCTTAGGAACCAAAAAGTAATCAGATACTGAATCAAGCTGTCTTCCATAAACTTCTGAGGAAGCCTGACATTTTGACAGCTCAGGAAATTTAGAGCACTATGCTCGGAACACCTTCCAAGTCCAGCTGAGAAAGGAGGGTTGTTGGATTCCTAGCTATTTACCTGTTCTCCTCCCCTCCATTCTTTTCCCCTGAACAATATAAATTATCAATTGCCAGATGAAGACCTTAAGTAGCAACCAATAAGTCTCCTTACTAAGCTGGACAAAAATAACCAAAACCCCATGACTAAGTTACATTTTCTTGGAAAGTTACATAGAAAGTACAAATAGTTCCTCTATTTGTCCTCAGGAAAATATAAGCTAAAATTCTTGAGTATGTACTAAATGTTGGGTGCTTCAGTTCAGTTCAGTTCAGTTGCATCTGACTATTTGCGACCCCATGAATCACAGCACGCCAGGCCTCCCTGTCCATCACCAGCTCCCGGAGTTCACCTCCATTGAGTCCGTGATGCCATCCAGCCATCTCATCCTCTGTCGTCCCCTTCTCCTCCTGCCCCCAATCCCTCCCAGTATCAGAGTCTTTTCCAATGAGTCAACTCTTCGCATGAGGTAGCCAAATACTCAGTTGTTCTTGGCAAAAGCCATGTGAAAGTTTACTAACCCAAACTCATGAGGCTTGGAGGGGAACTTGCCTAGGTCATAAAAGACAAGAAGAGGACAGGGACTGAAATCCAGGTTAGGTTACATCCAAACCTAGCCACAAATAATGCTGCCATTCAATAAAACTCATCGCTGTCTTAAGTGTTTCCACAAATATGTTGGGCTCAGTCGCTGTGTCCAACTTTTCTGTGACCCCATGGACTGTAGCCTGCCAGGCTCCTCTATCCACAGGATTTCCCAGGCAAGAACACTGGAGCAGGTTGCCATTTCCTTCTCCAGGGATTTCCAGTAATACTGATCCCCCAAAATGCCAGGGCAATGAGACTATGAGAGCAGCCCAGGGGGCAGATGAAAGATGCACTGAATCCAACATGAAAACACTAAGCAGGCGGGGCTCCCCATTCTCAACGTGCGGCCACGGAAGCTTCTCCAGGTCAGCTCAGGCGAGTGGGACTCCATGTGTCTGTCCTTGGGCTTTGCTTCGTGTTTTCTACTTCAAAATCTTCAACTTACACCCAAGACACCAAACAGTAAGCACAGCTTACATCAGTTAGGCTGAAACTATTGTAACCTAAGTACACATATCTGTATGCATGTTTTATGTGTAATGTGCATTTATATATGTATGTAATGACAAGGAAAAAGAACGAGGTACGTTTAAAGATGAAAATCAGACTCACTTTCTAAGGAGAACTACTGTCATAGCTGACTAATACTCTTCCAGATTTATTTTTATGCTTATACATTTATTCACTTAGTTTTCCATTGAGAAGGGAGGTGATTCTGAAATTCTGTTTTATACCTTACTTTAGCCACTGAAAAACACACTATGTGTATTATTTCTGTGGACATATTTTTATGTGTGCAAGTGTGATCCTTGGAAGGTGAGGAGCCTGTGTGTGGTTAGTAAGAGACCTACATTGCTTGTGTTTGGCTGTACAACACAAGGCTTCTAGGAGCACACCCACACAAGAGAACATGAGGAATAATACACAGCAATATAAAAGGAGAGAGCTCTCTATACAGGCATGAAAAGCAACACCAGATATACTGTAGTTCTTTTTTTTTAAATAAAGGACACAACTATATATATGCATATATATATATATATATGAAAGATTCTAGAAGAAAAAAGTAAACTATAGGTTGAACCATGTCAAACTGCTGCTATTCAATCATTTTTGACACAAACAGCAGGGCAGTTTCACATGGAATGACCATGCTCGTAACAGTGGCTAGCAATCCAATTTGGAATTTTAATTTTCAAAGGACTTAAGAAACTATAGGCTGAAATGACATGAAATTAATGTTGCTTTACTATTTTGAAGCACTGAATGGAAAAAAAAGTGTGACATTGCTGATATTAGTAACTCTAGAACTGAGAGATGCCACTAGGCATGGGTCAACCTGCTAACGGCAGGGGCTACAGACCTGGCTTGCAGGAGCACCTAAGGGCAGGGACTGAAGGACTGGAATTGCACGGAGACTTTCCACTTTATCACAACTAACATGAGACCAGACCCTGGTTCACTGAGGTAAATGGGTACACGCATCACGATAAAACACATATAATACTGAAATAAAATTACTATATTCCCTCCTCCTTGCCCATAAAAACGAGCATCCTTCTTTGCCTTAGGGGTCCATTTTTGTCATAGTGTATTGTATCCTAGGTTTAAAACCATCCTCACTTCAGTTCAGTTGCTCAGTCGTGTCCGACTCTTTGCGACCCCATGAATCGCAGCACACCAGGCCTCCCTGTCCATCACCAACTCCCGGAGTTCACTCAGACTCACGTCCATCCAGTCAGTGATGCCATCCAGCCATCTCATCCTCTGTCGTCCCCTTCTCCTCCTGCCCCCAATCCCTCCCAGCATCAGAGTCCTTTCCAATGAGTCAACTCTTCGCATGAGGTGGCCAAAGTACTGGAGTTTCAGCTTTAACATCATTCCTTCCAAAGAAATCCCAGGGCTGATCTCCTTCAGAATGGACTGGTTGGATCTCCTTGGACTCTCTCTCAAGAGTCTTCTCCAACACCACAGTTCAAAAGCATCAATTCTTTGGCGCTCAGCCTTCTTCACAGTCCAACTCTCACATCCATAGATGACCCCAGGAAAAACCATAGCCTTGACTAGACGGACCTTAGTCAGCAAAGTAATGTCTCTGCTTTTGTATATGCTATCTAGGTTGGTCATCACTTTCCTTCCAAGGAGTAAGTGTCTTTTAATTTCATGGCTGCAATCACCATCTGCAGTGATTTTGGAGCCCCAAAAATAAAGTCTGACACTGCTTCTACAGTTTCCCCATCTATTTGCCATGAAGTGATGGGACCGGATGCTATGATCTTCATTTTCTTAATGTTGAGCTTTTAGCCAACTTTTTCACTCTCCACTTTCACTTTCATCAAGAGGCTTTTTAGTTCCTCTTCACTTTCTGCCATAAGGGTGGGGTCATCTGCATATCTAAGGTTATTGATATTTCTCCTGGCAATCTTGATTCCAGCTTGTGCTTCTTCCAGCCCAGTGTTTCTCATGATGTACTCTGCATATAAGTTAAATAAGCAGGGTGACAATATACAGCTTTGACGTACTCCTTTTCCTATTTGGAACCAGTCCATTGTTCCATGTCCAGTTCTAACTGTTGCTTCCTGACCTGCATATAGTTTCTCAAGAGGCAGGTCAGGTGGTCTGGTATTCCCATCTTTTTCAGAATTTTCCACAGTTTATTGTGATCCACACAGTCAAAGGCTTTGGCATAGTCAATAAAGCAGAAACCCATGTTTTTCTGGCCCTTTCTTCTCCATCTCTTTCAACCATCACTCTGATTTCTTTATAAATAGCCACTGTTTCTAATGAAAAAACTAAGACTTATTCTTAACATTAAAAAAGTGAATCAACATAGTGCTTGAAAGGCACATGATAGCTCAGAAAAGACTGGTCGTGGAAAACTCCAGAGAAGAGAAGATGCTGTGTTGAGGCACTTGGGTTTGTACTTGAGCAGAGTGGTAAGGAGCCCAGACTGTGGGATCTGACTGGTCAATCTTGGGTCTGTCCCTCACCAGCTGGGAGACTGAAGTAAGCTACTGCACCTTCTCTGAGTTTCAGTTTCCTCAATTATAAAATACCGATAATAGTACTACCTAAAGGATTGTTATAAGGATTACCTAAGTTTAACAAATATCGCTAACAACAGTAGCTGGCATATAATAGGCTATCTATACCTACGCAGTAGTGTCACCCTCTCAATTGTATATTCTATTCTCACAGTAAGTATTAGAAATGTTAAAAGTCCACCTTTGCAATAATTAAGATAATAACCAGAGAATTAAAGAGTCACTATTTCTATTTATACCCAAAGAGAAAAATAAAACCATGACCATCATCACATTTCAAGCTCAAAAACTCATGCTGCTGAGTTCAGAGAACAAATATTAGTACCCGCAAAATATTAGATGTACAATTCACTGTAAAAACCTTCACTGAAGATTTTTTTTTCCCCTATCCAAGGCTGACACTGGGCTTCTAAATACTGGCTCAGAAGAGACACAGGAATACCACGGTAAGTAGAATGAGCATTTAGGAGGAGCCAGGCTGCTAAGTTGCGACCCAGGGTTCACGAAAAGCGATGCAAAGACAACTGGTTATAGGAGTAGTCTCCACAGCTGACTCAACGCCAAGTCATTTTTTTTCCTTCAATAGCTGGGAAGGATTTAGTAGGTACAAATTAACCGGCCACAGGTTTGTTTGGTTATAGTAATTGTATATGGCACTCTTTACTCTGGGTAACATTTTTCTTTTGCTCCTCTGCACAGCTTGAGGATCTTAGTTCCCTGACCAGCAATTGAACCTGGAACCCAGCAGTCAAAGTGCAGAGTCTTAACCACTAGACCATCAGGGCAGTCCTGGGTGCCTGGTAATTTTTATCATGGTCCATAAGAGTTTTCTCAGCAATCAAAGTCACTTGGACTCGGCCACATTGAGATAATACCTTTCCCTTCAAGATTTCTCTTCATCTTCCTGGCTACCAAAGGAAATGTTTGAAATCAGTCACTCCTGACAGCCTTAAAAAATCTATTTCATTCAGGATAAACAATACTTTGGTTGGTTTGAAAAGATGTTTCTTAGACAGCCCAGCTACCTCCTACGCTGTAAGTGTTTCAAAGGGGGCTATAAAGAGAGTGACAGCTGCTTGAATTCAGAACTAGAAATTAAAATAAAAGCTATTAGAAGTGAAGAAAAAAACCCACACCACAGGGAGACAAGCTTGAAAGACTTCTTCTCTCTTCTATAAATTCAAGTTACCTGCCATGAACTTATTTTCACCACAGAAGCAGCTATGTATTTTTTAAGGCATTAAATAAGCCTTTTTCCCCCCTCCAGAGAAAGGGGGAAATGTTCATCCCACACAGAAGCACAGTTAAGATTATAGAGGAAGTCATATAAGAAGCTGCCTCGTGCTTTGTCGCTAATACGCCGGGGGCTGAGCTTCAGGGAGGCATCTGGGGAGACGGCCATGCAGAGGAAGCCGCATGTGTGATTTACAGGCAGGCCACAATTCAGTCACAGTCCTGATATTCCGGCTGCCTTTTCCAACCCACTGATCTAATCACTGTAATAGTGAGACATAATCTGTCTACATAGGTTGTCACTGAGTCAAGCGCGGGCTTAGATTTAACTTCACAACACGGTAATTCCATGCTACAGAACCGGGACTTTGCTCTGAGAAAGCGACAGCAGGTCTTGACCCTCGGGGAAATTATTATCCAGGGTCTACCCGTGAAGGGTCATGCAAAAAATAAAAATGGTAAGAATCAAGAGAAGATGACCAAGCCTAACACAAAGACCTATCTGGGACCAGTTACTTGGGTTGGTCATCCGTCTATGCAAACTGAACAGATATGTCTACAAGGAAATGCCAATAGCTCTCAAAATCCACATCAACCAAGGTTTTACACCGGTTCTTCTCTCACAGAAGGGCCCTGGTACAATTTGAGAGAGGACGGGGTAGTAACAATTTACTTACAAAAGCATGCTTTCATGAAGGTCATTTTTAAAAAAAATATCGGAGTATAGCTGATTAAGCCCGTATAGGTGGGCTTCCCTGGTGGCACAGGGGTAATGAATCTGCCTGTTAATACAGGAGATGCAAGAGGCTCGGGTTCAATCCTGGGTCGGGAAGATTGCCTGGAGAAGGAAATGGCAGCCCGCTCCAGTAATCCTGCCTGGAGAAGTCCATGGACAGAGGAGCCTGGTGGGCTACAGTCCAGGAGGTCGCAAAGAGGCACACACAGCTGATTAACAATGCCGTGTTAGTTTCGAGTGTACAGCAAAGCGATTCAGTTGTACATACACAGGTATCTATTCTTTTTCAAGTTCTTTTTCCATTTAAGTTATTACTGAGTACTAAGTAGAGTCCCCTGTGTGATACAGTAGGTCCTTGTTGATTATTTTAACTCTAGCAGTTGTACACGTCAATCCCAAACCTCCTCATTTATCCCTCTAAAGATACTCTGTCGGGCCTGAGCCTGGGGAGTGCATAGCTGCCATGACTGCCAGCCTTCCATCCTTGACATCTACTGAAATAACCATCTTTGAGTGTGGTGGGTGCTGCCTGTCCTTTACAAAAGCCTATGAATGAATGTATATGTCTGTGAGGCAAAGTAGGAGAAAACTGAGTTCTGTAATACACTGTTCATAATTTATGATGCTATACTTTCTCTAGGAAGATAACATTTTAGGCATTATGTAATATTTCTCTATCCACTGGTTTTTATATACACTACTTATACCAAACCCATTTTCTAAAGCAGTTATACACAACAATATGTACTGAGGACACTAACAAAATGAGATCATTTTTTCCTTTTGATGAGAAGATGGTCTAAATATTTTTATTTAAAAAAAGCCTCAGAACCAGACTAAAATACAAACACAAGGAATAGATTTACCTATGAACCTAAACTGCTGTTGATGACATCTGTTTTAATGACCTGCTTTCATCTTCCACACCTGATCAATGCAGAAGTCGCAAACCTGCTTTAACATCTCTACCAGACAACTACTTATTTTCAATTCCTACTGCTGATTCAAGCCCAAGCAACCTAAGCTTAAATTATCAACCCAGCGTTTTTCAAAAGCCTTCTTGATTCCTACTGACAGATTTGTTCTAATCTGATTTTAGAGACTAATGCATATCAGGAGAGGTTCCCTCCTTTAAGAAAGGAGAGAAATGGTCCCGTCTCATTGTTAACCCATCTCCCCTTCAACAGTTGTGTTTTCACAGTTTTGCTTACAACGCTCTGCATTGTCATCATATTCTCTACCACAGTGTAGGACTATAATACATGTTCAACAAAATGTGCTGCAGTTAGCACATTGGGGATCCAAGTGGGAAAGTGCCAACCTAACGATACCCAAGTAAGAACTACTCTAAAATAATATCAAATCTTGCCAATTGGCTTGCAAGATGATTTTGTTTTCAACTCATTATAAGTCATATTTTTTATGTTGTCTAAACAAACAAACTGCTATATCATGTACAAAAGAAGATAGGCATAGAATACCTAATTACCCAAGAAGATACAAATAAAAACTACTCCTGTGAATGTCTAGTTCTGTTTAAAATTAGAGCTAGCATACAGGAAGAACTGGAGAGCTTAGTCAAAATTCAGATGATAATCTTCTCACTCACTCCCAACCTTCTTTTAAAATGTTTCTTCTGCCTTGAATAGAAAATAGCAAAGAATATACTTCATATAGCCTCCTGAACTTTCTTTATACCTGAGGATATTAAAACAAACAAAAGTCTCTCTTTATATGAAAGGGTACTAAGGGTTGAGGGGCCAGCCCCATCCAGCAGACACTGCAACGGGAGCCACAGTCCCACTGTAAGAGAGCACACGCGGCCCACACCGTGAATATTCCCTGAGTACCTCGCTCTGGTGGGCCAGTCAAGAAAACACTTCTGAGCCCCACAGGGAATCTCCTAAATGAGGCCACTCCTTCAATTCAGGGAGAGAGAACTGACTGACCTAATACATATGTCAACTACAAATTGATACCTGCCATCCAACTCTACAAGGATTAAATCATGAGCTGCTGCAGTTGCTGATTTTCAATACCCCCTGGAAGGAATTCATGGTGTGGAGAGCAGAAATGAGGCACTCTGTGCTCTGAGAAACTGACAGGACAGGTTTTTAGAGAGCTAGATATTCTCAGGAGCTGATTTTATGAGCACAATTCTTATATCTACTCATATCTAGAAAAGCACTGAAATCCTTCATGGTGACAATGGCTCCTTGTGACTAGTAGACATCTTCTGAAAAGAAGACTATGTGCTTGATTGCATGTACTCCCCCTTTACTGAAGTCACATATATACTGACCTTCCCCTCTCCATCCCTGCCACCTCTTTGGAGCAGTTTCTCAGAGCTATCTGAAATTTTGTTTACCAGGCTATCGTCCTCATTTTGCCCCAGATAAAACTCACAACTTGCACATTGTGCATTTTTTAAAAGTCAGTAATAGAAACAAACACAAAATGAGACAAAATGAAGAGACAATGGAATATGTTCCAACTAAAGAAAAAGACAAAGCCTCAGAAAAAGAACAAAAGAAAGCAAAGATAAGCAATTTACCTGTCAAGAGTTCAAAGTAATAGTCAAGAAGGTACTCACTGAACTTGGGAGAAGAACAGACGAATACAATGAGAACTTCAACAAAGAGACATTAAAGAAAAGAAAGTACCAAAGATAAGTTATAACTGAACTGAAGATACACTGCAGGAACTCAACAGGAGACTAAATGAGGCAAGAGAATGAATCAGCAAGCTGGAAGACAAACCAATAGGACTCACCCAGACAAAGCAGCAAAAAGAAAAAAAAAAAAAATTTAAGTGAAGATAAGCTAAGGGACCTTTGGGACAACATCAAGCAGAATATATTCATATATAGGGGTGCCAGAAGGAGAAGAGGGAAAGAGGCAGAAAAGTTACTTGAAGAAATAGTGGTTGAAAACCTCCCTAATCTGTGGAAGGAAACAGACTTTCCAAGGGTCCAGGAAGCCCAAGAGTTCCAAATAAGATGCAACCAAAAAGACACACACGAAGACATACAGTTAAAATGGTAAAAGTTAACGATAAAGAGAATTCTAAAAGCAGCAAGAGAAAAACAATTTGTTGTATACAAGCAAAGCCCCATAATGCTATTAGCAAATTTTTCAGCAGAAACTTAGGCCATAAGGGAGTGATACAACATATTCAAAGTGCTGAAAGAAAAAAGAATTCTGTACCCACAAAGTTATCATTCAGAACTGAAGTAGAGATTAAGAGTTTCCCAGATAAGTTAAAGCTACAGGAGTTTATCACCACTAAATCAGCCCTGTAAGAAATGATAAAATGAATTTTTCAAGCTGAAAAGAAATGGCACTAATAATGAGATAACATATAAAAGTAAAATGATCACTGGAAAAGGTAAACATATAATAATGAACCAACCACTTAAAACTCAAATACGAAGGTTAAAAGAAGAAAAGTAGTAAACTTAACTAAAATTAAAATAATTAGTTAAAAGATGCACAAAATAAAAAGATGTAAAATGTGTCATCAAAAGTATAAAATGTGAGGACTTCCCTGGGCCAGTGGTTAAGACTCTGTGTCTGAATGAAGGGAATATGGGTTTGATCCCTGGCTAGGGAATTAAGATCCCACATGATGTGCAGTGTGGCCAAAAATTAATTAATTAATTAAAAGTTACTAAAATAACTTTTTTTCAAAGGTATAAAATGTGATTGGGGAGTAAAAAGATAAATCTGGACACATTCCAAAGCTTTAAGCAGCTATCAACTTAAAATGGGCTACTATGAAAATGTTATATGTGAATCTCATTGAAACCATGAGAAAAAGCTTACAGTAAACACAAAGAAGAAAATGATGAAGAAATGTCAATATATCACACACACACACACACAAAACCACCAAGACAAAAGAAGCTATTAATAGAAAAGGAACAGAGAAGAACTACAATAACAGCCAGAAAACAATTAACATAAAGGCAATAAGTACATTCTTATCAATAATTGCTTTAAATGTAAAAAGACTAAATTTTACAATCAAGAGAATGGCTGAATAGAGACAGACTTCAGAAGACAGGGCACATACAAACTCAAAGTGAAGGGACTTAAAAAAGACATTTCACACAAATGGAAATAAAAGAAAGCTGGAGAAAACTCTACTCATAACAGACAAGATGTTCTTTAAAACAAAGACTGTAATAAAAGACAAAGAAGGGCATTATATAATGATAAAGATGTTAATACAGCAAGAAGAGGTAAGATTTATAAACATATATGTACCCAGTAGAGGAGCACAAGATATACAAAAGCAAGTATTAATGGACATACAAAGAGATTAATTAAAGGCAATACAATTATAATGGGGTACTTTAACACCTCACTTACATCAGTGGGTAGGTCATCCAGACATAAAATCAATAAGGAAACATTGAATTTAAACAATGCATTAGATCAGATGGACTTAATACAAATACAGAACATTCCATCCAAAAGTAGAATATACACTCTTTTAAAGTGCACGTGGAACATTCTCCAAGATAGGTTACATGTTATTTCACTAGTTTCAAGACTGAAATTATACATCAAGCATTTATTCCAACCACAGTGGTATGAAACTAGAAAACAATCACAAGAGAAAAAAAAAAGTAAAATCCACAAAATCATGACGGTAAGTAGGCTACTGAGGAACCAATGCATCAAAGAAATCAAAGGAAAGATAAAAAATATTTAGAGGTAAAAACAGAAATACAACATGCCAAAGAATGAGTTGCAGCAAAGAAAGGTCACAGCAATACAGGCCTACCTTACGAAATAAGAAAACTTCCAATTAGACAACCTAACTTCACATCTGAAGAAACTAGAAAAAGAAGAACAAAGTCCAAAATCAGTAGAAGGAAGGGAATAATAGAGTGAAAATAATGAAACAGAGATGAAAAAACAATAGAAAAGATCAATGAAACTACAAGCTGGTTTTCTGAAAAGACAAAAACTGACAAGCCTTTAGTTAGACTTACCAAGAAAAAAAGAGAGGACTCAACTAAATAAAATCAGAGATGAAAGACGGGAAGTAACAACTAGAGAAACACAAAGAATCATGAAAAACTACTACAAACAATTATCCACTAACAAACTGTCGACAACCTAGAAGAAATGGATCAATTCCTAGAAACAGGCAATTTTCTAAGACTAAATCATGAAGAAAGAGAATATCTAAACTAGATCAATTACTAGTAAGGAGGTTGAAACAGTAATCAAAAATCTCTCAACAAACAAAAACCCAGGCAGATGGCTTCACTAGCAAATTCTACAAAACACTCAAAGATTTAAAACCCAACATGCTCAAGCATTTCCAAAAAAAAAAAAAATGAAAAGGAGATAAATCTTTCATATACGTTTTATAAAGCCAGAATTACCCTGATGCCAAAAACAGATAAGACCACCACAAAAAATAGAAAATTACAGGCCAATACCTTGATAAATACACATGAAAAAAATTCTCAACAAAATATTAGCAAATGAAATTCAACAACAGATTAAAAGGATCTTACATCATTATCAATTGGGATTTATTCCAGGGATATAAGATTGGTTCAACACCCATAAATCAATCAATATGATACATCACATTAACAAAGCTAAAGAATAAAAACCACATGATCATCTCAATAGATGACCACAAAATTCAACATCCATTTATGGTAAAAACTCTCAACAAAGTGCATGTAAAGGGCACAAACCTTTACATAACTGAGGCCATATGTGACAAATCCACAGCTAACATCATATTCTAACAGCAAAAAGCTGAAAGTTTTTTTTGAAGATTAGGAAGAAGACAAGGATACCCACTCTCACCTTACTTTTATTGAACACAGTACTGAAAGTCCTAGTCACAATAATTATGTTAAGAAAAGAAATAAAGGACATCAAAACTAGAAAGGAAGAAATAAAACGGTCACGATCCACAGATGACATAATACCATATATAGAAAACTCTAAAGCTTCCATCAAAAAAAAAAAAAGACTGTTAGAATAAATGAATTCATTAAAGTTGCAAGATACAAAATCAATATATAGAATTTTGTGGCTTTTATATACACTGACACCAAACTACCAGAAACGGAAATTAAGAAAACAATCCCATTTAAACTTGCATCAAAAATAATGAAATACCTGGTAATCAAGTTAACCAAGGAGGTGAAAGACCTATAAACTGAAAACTTGTAAGACACTGGAAAGAAATCAAAGGAGACACAAATAAATGGAAAGATATCCCATGCTCACAGATTAGAAAAATATTGCTAAAATATCCATGCTATCTACAGATTCAATGAAATTCCTATCAAAATGTCAATGGCACATTCCACAAAATAAAGAGAAGGGGAAAGAATAGGAACAAATAATTCTTAAAATTGTATGGAACCACAAAAGACCCCAAATAGCCAAAACAATCTTGAGAAAGAACAACAAAGCTGGAGGTATTATACTCCCTTTATTCCAAGTATACTACAAAGCTATAGTAATCCAAACAGTATGGTACTGGAACAAAAACAGACACACAGGTCAAAAAAACAGAACTGAGATTCCAGAAATAAACTTTCACACACATGGACAATTTAATTATGGAACAAATCACATAAAATGTAGAAATGACAGTCTCTTCAATAAACAGCCCTGGGAGAACTAGACAGCCACATGCGAAAGAATGACCAGACACAAAAATTAACTCAAAATGGATTAGACACTTGAATGTAAGAGCTGAAACCATAAAATACCTTGATGAAAACATAGGCAGTAAACTCACTGACATTGGCCATAGCTAATTTTTTTGTGGATCTGACTCCAAAGGCAAGGGAAACAGAAGCACAATAAATGAATGAGACTGTATCAATCCTGCACCGCAAAAGAAACTATCAGCAAAATGACAAGCCAACCTACAGAATGGAAGGAGACATTAGCAAACCACATATACAATAAGGCTTTAAAATGTCAAAATATATAAAGAACTCACACAAATTAACAACGAAAACATAAAAATAAACAAACCACCCATGTTAAAAATACCCACTCGTGTTAAAAATGGGCTGAGGGCTTCCCTGGTGGTCTGGTGGCTTAAAGCCGCCTTGCAATGCAGGGGACACAGACTCGATCCCTGGTCTGAGAAGATCCTGCATGCTGTGGGGCGACCGAGCCCCTGAGCCACAACCGCTGAGGCCCACATGCCCTAGAGCCTGTGCTCCTCCAGAGACGCCACCACGATGACAAGCCCACGGACCACAGAGGGCAGGAACCCGGAGTCAGCGCAACGACAGAAAGCTCGTGGGCAACGATGAAGAGCTGGGGCAGCCAAAAACAAGGCAATCAATCACCAAAACTTTAAAACGGGCAGCAAATACGAACAGTTCCCAAAGAAGGCATAGAAAGGGCCAAAAGACACATGAAAAGACGTTCAACATCATCCATTACAAGGAAAATGCAAATCAAAAGCATAATGAGATATCACCACACACCTGTCAGAATGACTATTATCAAAGATAAGAAAAAGCTGGAGAGGCTGTGGAGAAGAGAACCCTGGAGCACTGCTGGTGAAAAAGTAACTTGCTACAGCCATTAGGGAAAACAGTTCCTCAAGAGATGAAGACCAGGACTGCCACGTGACCCAGCTCTCCCACTTCTGAGTATTCACCTGAAGAGTACAAAAACACTAATTCGAAAAGACACACGCAGCCCAATTTCCCTGTGGCATTATTTATAACAGCCAAGATATGGAAGACAACCTGTGTCCACTGACAGATGGATGGATATGTATACATGTACCATGTACATTGCATACGTATATATGTAACTCAGCCATGAAAAAGAATGGAATCCTGATATCTGTGACAACAAAGAAGGACCTTGGAAGTATTTTGCTATATGAAGCCAGCCAGAGAGAGAAAGACAAATACTACATTATTTCACTCACTTGTGGGATCTTAAAAAACAAAACAAATAAACAAAATAAAACAAATATGCAGATACGGAGAACAGATTAGTGGTTATCAGGGGGAAAGAGGATTGGGAAGTGGATGAAAGGGTTGAAGGTCAACTGGAAGGTGATGGATGATAACTGATTTGTGGTGGTGATTAACCTCTAGTGTATATAGATGTCAAATTATAATGTACATCTGGAATCCATATAATTAAAAAAGAGGTAGGAAGGACATAAATTTGGAGTGGACAGGTGAAATAAAAAATACAACATACATTAACTGTTTAAAAGTTACTTTACTACCACTTCTGAGGAAATAAAAACACAGGAACATAAGTTGAGAATAAAATAAAAGGGAGCCTTTGATTTTTTCATCTACTTTTTAGCACTGAGCAGCCTACCTTACATTTCACTATTTCACAACTGACTTAGCTAAAGCTACTCAGCTTTAAAGTTTTGAGACTATAAAACACTATATTCAAGTGAACAATATGGCTTCTACAAAATAATAAGATAAGAATTTCAGAAAAGATTTAACAGTTGCTCTAGAAATCTAGCTAGACACTATATCCATTTCAGTTCATATTAATCATCAACAGAGATCCGTAGGAAACTAAATTGTAAAGATTTCTGCAAATAACAAGTCTAATACCATTAAATCACATATTAACAAAGGAAAATAGTGAGCCTGCCTATGCAGTATGGCTAAATGTGCCAAGGCCAATTAAACCTTTGCTAAAGTAAAGATACTAAGTGTCTTTAATTAAATTTGCAGGGTGGGTATTAAAAAAACATAATAAGAACCACGTGTAACAGCAGAGGGTGTCTCTCCCAGTTCACACAGGGGAAGCTAGGCCTCTCTGCTTTTCAAGCCTATCTTACCTCCGCTCATGCCATCAGGCTTGCTGACTGGTAATCATGACTTTCTGATTTACTACATGCTAAACTGAAACTAATTCTAAGTGTTTTCCAGGGTTGGCTGTTCCGTACATCACATATTATAATTTCACACCCTACTGCATGCAGAAGAAGAAATAACATACTACAAACCACTTCACTCAAATACCAAATCTGTGACCCAAAAAGCTTAAGAAAATCCTCAAAGAACACAACACTGCAAAGCAACTATACTCCAGTAAAAAGTTAAAATAAAAAAAAAAAGAAAAGAAAGAAAATCTCTAGTCATTCAAACTAATTCCTTGAATCTTGGCAAATAAATTACCTAACTTTAAACAAAAATAATTTGTACTGGACTTCATTAAATCTAACTTGTGCTACAGTGAATAAATGAGGGGGGGAGGGTGGAAACACACTTGCATTTAAATTTTCTATTAGACTCAAACCAAATAATCTGGAAAAATAAATCAACCAAAGGTGGCTATAACGCATACTTTCACCAGAACTAGATAAACATGAGAAGTGACCCAATGACCGGGAATAAGAAAAGATGCATAAAAGTATTAAACTTTTGAAAATTCCGAATAGAGCTGACGATTAGATGACTCAGACGACCGAAAAGCATTTAGTCCTGGTGATAAAAGATTTCTTTTTTGAAAGGGTAAAGTTTTCAGTATACTAAGTAATCAATAACAAAGCTCTTTAAGTATCCTTTTTCTGTATGCTTCCTTTCAAAAGCATTTTCACCACCTCTTCATTTATTTCCTTTTTTAGAATATGCGGAATATGGCTCCCACTTTGTTCTCTCTGAAATAATCCTTTTTTACACAACTTGAGTTTCACTAAAGCTGAGCTACAAATAGTTGGGGTGAGGGGAGAAGATAAATAACAGTTTTTAGTTGCTTTATCTTACGACCCGTGCGATAAAATCACTCCATGACCAAAATCACGAACTTTCGTGATTGTAACAACATTCAAAAAAAAAAAAAACAAAGGCTGAAATCAAGAATTAACATAAAGTTTATAAAAAGACAAAATGTAGATTAAAACATCATATAAGTAGTGAATATAAAGACAGACTAAAGAAATTAAATATCTGTCAATCTTTTTTCCTTATAATTAAAAATTTTAAAGAATTATTATGTAGCCTAAAAATCAGAAAGCCATGACTGTACACCATTTTGAATATATCCATTAAAAATATGCTAAATACCACTTCGGCAGTTTCTTACCCATTAATAATAATCACTCAGCAACTCAACGATCAAGAGATTAGTAAACTATATTCACATGACTGGATACTCTGATTTAATTGCTAAAAATACCTGCCCCCCAAGTAGATGCAACTCGAAAACAAAAGGTCCCTCCTTGGTCATTTCTTTTATGAAATGAGAGTCAATTCGATTTTGCTCAAAGTTGATGAGCCTGTGTAGGTACTGTTTCATGTCACCTTGATTTCTCTCCCCCGCCTACTTTCCAACATTTGCCTCATTCACTAATCTTTTAACACTTCCACCAGAGGACAAGTGAGATAAAAGTCAAGGTGCAATTCAAACCCGTCAGCTTCACTCCTTATTAGCAACTCTGTAGAGACAGTGAATGTGAGGGAAAAAGAAAAGAGGAGAGGATAAAAAGTTAGCTGGACTCAGAAGCTGAAACTAAGGACCAAAAGGCAGCTCTGAAATCCGAGGTTGCTTTAAATCATAGGGCTTCCCCGGTGACTCAGATGGCAAATAAGCCGCCTGCAATGTGGGAGACCTGTGTTCGATCCCAGGATCAGGAAGATTTCCTGGAGAAGGGAATGGCTACCCACTCCAGCATTCTTGCCTGGAGGATCCCATGGACAGAGGAGAGTGGCGGGCTACAGTCCACAGGGTCACAAAGAGTTGGACATGACGAAGGGAGTAACACAGCAGATCATGCCCTTACCCTGGAAAATGCGTATGTGAGTGTGACACTAACACTTGTACCACGCGCACGTATGTCTTAAAGACTTTAAAAGAGTATTGGAACGCCTTGGCCCTCACTGTTATTACAGGAGGCATTCTGAGTCCTCCTGCACAGACCCCCTGGGAGTTAAAGACACATGTCACTTGCTGGCTTGGATCTCTGGATATCAGCTATACAGCTGCTTATGATGGAGGTACTGGATTTGTTTCTGTCTTCATTTCTTCCCTCCCTTTGACAATCACTTCATACCTCCAAACCAATAACATCTTGGTAGTTTCAATCTTATTCTCCACACCAATGACCACATGGTTACAAATCAGCAACTGGGTGTGTCCAATGAGCTCACAGCCTTGTTTTGTAAGGATCACTGTTTAAAATTCCAATTTGAGACAGGTGGCAACCACAGGACAACGGTGAGCTGGAACGGGGTGGTTTGGATGGAAAGTGAGGGCTTCCACTGATCAGAGTCCCAGTGTAGCTTGGTCCACTCAGTCGAGCCCCGACCGTGGTCAATTTGCCACCTCTGCCACAGGATAAGACACCTGCCTCTGGAGAAAGTCAGAAAACTGGGGCAAGGATGGTGCAGAAGCACAGACCCAGTGCAACCTTGACCTGCGCCTTTGATCTCAACACACTGAACATCAGACTGGATCTGCTCATCTCGCAAAAGACCTGCTTTCACTTTAGTTCCTCTTCCATTTGTCTCAGGGTTATGTAACCTCACAGGAGGTCACACAAGCCTCCCAAAAAAGAAATGTAAGCTGTCTTTTTCAAAGTAGAAAAAGAACCGTGCATAACAAAGACAAACACAAACTGAAACTGTGCATGCTCTCCCTGACACAAAAGCTTTACCCTCCCCGTTAATCTAAAAAAATTATAATCTTAAGGGTAGAAGGAAGCTAAAAACACAAAGGATGGGAAACCATGGCCTGCCCTGGGGACAAAGGCAAGAAGAAAAATGTAACGAACATCTTACCATCTTCCAGTTCAAGACAGAGATTATATACGGCCACGGGTCTCTTAGTCCTCTGGCCCTGCCTCTTCGATTGTCTTGGCGGAGCATTTGGGGGTGCTGACAGGGGGCCTGGCTCAGGCAATGTGGCATCAGGCGGGGTCCTAAAAATCTGCCATCGAAACACAAAGGACATTAATTGTTTCCCATGAACAGAAACTTGGGTTTTGCAACAGTATACCAATCCCAAACAACATTTGATTTGGAGTCCATCCAAAATGGGCTGCTGGAGCCAAAAATCCATGCCTTTAAATTTTGGGCATAAGTCATAAATCTTGTATTTATTTTTTAACAGAAGATTTCAAAATAAAATTTCTCATTAACAGTAAGTAAAAGCAACATCAAATCATTATATTTCAAAATAGAGTCATGCCCAAACTAAACAAGTCTAATTATCTCCACCAGATGTAGACAATACCACAGCTCTTCATCCACAAAGGAAGTAACCAGGATAAAACACTAAAAACAAATATCCCATTCAATTTCACACAGGGTTATATTTATGCCAAAATGCTAGTTTCAATTTTTTTTCAAACTACATAAACAGAAACATACGACTGCAAATATTTTTTACACATTTAAAAATAGCGTGTGCTTGTGAAATTACCTTTCGGAGTCCACATACATTTTTCATAAAATGCTCTGTATGTTTAATCAATTTGTTTAATACCCTCCAACCTCCCTTAAATATTTCCCCTCTATTTCTGAAACCTAGCATATCAGCACCTTCATTATCTACACGGCCACGGGTCTCTTAGTCCTCTGGCCCTGCCTCTTCGATTGTCATTCATCTGTCAGCAACAACAACATTAATTAAAATGTGCTGATTCTTTTCTTAGCAAATTTTTTTCTTTGAGAATCGCAAGCTGCGCAATGCATGCATCCTAAGTCGTTTGTCTGATTCTTTGTGACCCTATGGACTGTATGTAGCCCACCAGGCTCCTCTGTCCGTGGGATTCTCCAGACTACTGGAGTGGGTTGCCCTGCCCTCCTCCAGGGATCTTCCCTACCCAGGGATCAAACCCATGTCTCTTAGTCTCCTGCATTGGCAAGAGGGTTCTTTACCATTAGTGCCACCTGGGAAGCTCCAAACTGTGCCATAAAGGGAAGCATATCATAGAGGTGATTTATAATATAATTTCCATTGCTGCCAAGACCTGAGTTCAGAAGCTTCCCATCCCCAACACTGGAGTCCTTTCTGCCTTCAATGAAGTCCTAATATAAAATATTTAGATATCACCCTAACCGACACTGTATCTCCAGACCACTGACGTTCTAAATGTAGATAACTTGGAGAAAGTCAGCTAGCATTAAATAAACCATAAATATAAAACTCACAATAAAAGGCATTGAGTGAAAGCCCTCTTGTTGCACAGGGATTATTATTTATGCATCTGAATAAAAATAGATGTATGACCTGTATATACAAGTGAGGGTACCACATATACGTATCACATTTAATAGCTAACCAACATGTCAGAATTATATTCACAATCTACAAGTTCTCATCTAAAAGCTATCATATACCAACAGAAATAACCAATTTCAACAGAGCTTTTGCTTTATAGTACCATACTGCCCCCTCATGTGTAAACGGAATAAAAAATGGTTTAAATTACTATGGACAAATATTTGCTTGTGAAAATTTAATTTTGTGCTCCAACTGGTAACCTGCTAATACCATATTTCCACAGACTTTGTGCTCCAATAGGGTGCTCTGGCAAATAGCAACTACTTATCTGCCTTAAAAAAATCCCCTTCTGTGTACACTATTGTGCACAGGTGGCTTTACCGCCATGTGTCATCATTGCAATTGAGGAAGGTTGCAGAGTGACGGGAACAGGAGAGAATTTAGGCGGTGAAGAGGATGACAGTGATGAAAGAAGGAAGAAAAGACGGGGAAACTTGATCCCATGAAAAGAAACTAGCACCTGTGTGTGACCAACATTGGGAAGAGCCTGTGGTCTTATGTTCAATCTTTACAAACATGGCACCTGTCCCTGGGACGTTACTAGAACAGGAAGTCAAACAACACAGAGCCAGTATCCCCAAAGCATAAACAGTCGGAAGGGTATATACGAAGAAACAGTGCTGGAGAGCTGATAACCTTCTAAGCAGACCTTCCTAGAAGATCGCACTGATTGGAATGATGAGAATGCTGACCCGTTTCGCATCCCCTACCTCCCCCACCACACAGGGTGAGGGGTGGGGAGTGTGGTGTGAGAGCAGTCCCAGCCTGCAGAGCCAGACGACCAAGCAAATCGGGGCCCAGCTGTGTGACTCCTAGATTCCTGGGGGGCTGATCTGAGACATCCCAGGGCTGGGCATCCAGATGATATGAAACAGTTCAGTTTACATCAGAGCATCTAGGAGAATATTCAGTTAGTTCAGTCGCTCAGTCCTTTCCTGCAGCACGCCAGGCTTCCCTATTCATCACCAGCTCCCAGAGCTTGCTCAAACTCGTGTCTATAGAATCGGCAATACCATCCAACCATCTCATCCTCTGTCGTCGCCTTCTCCTCCCACCTTCAATCTTTCCCAGCATCGGGGTATTTTCTAACGAGTCAGTTCTTTGCATCAGGTGGCCAAAGTATTGGAGCTTCAGCATCAGTACTTCCAAGGAGAATACTACTCAGACATAAAAAAGAAGAAAGCCCTGCTACAAGCAACAGTGTGGATGAGGGCACTGTGCTCAGTGAAATAAGTCAGACAGGTAAACACACGTATGATCTCACTTACATTGGAATCTTAAAACGAAAGAAAGAAATCTCATAAAAAACCAAATTTATAGAAACAAAGAACAGATTGGTGGTTGCCAGAGGCCTCTGGGAATGAGTGAAGGTAGTCAAGATGTACAAACTTCTTTGAGTTATAAAATAAATAGGTTCTGGTGGTGTAAAGTCCAGCATAGTGACCACAGGTACCAGTACTGTATCATATACTTGCAAGTTGCTAAGAGAGTTCCCATCACAGGAAAAAAAATTGTGCAACTATGTGACGTGATGTTGGATGGTAACTAAACTTACTGGGGTAATTTTTCACAATATATACTCTTATCAAATTAGTTGTACACCGTCAACTAAAACAACATTATATGTCAATTATAAAACTGAAAGAGGGACTATATCTAAGAATGGGGATTGGGCTTTTTTGGGGGGGTAGGGGTGGTTCTGTTTTTCTGTGATTTGCATTTTAAAGCTCCCCAGGTGATTCTTTTGTGTAGTCAAGGCTGAGAAACAATTATTTACATAGTCATTCCACTTTTCTTGGATGGACTAAATCTATATTGAAACACCAGAAAAGTTGTTTCAGAAAAACTGGCCCTGGACATATGCAATCAATTCCTTGGATCTTCCCAAGTCCTAATTAGGCATGAAATGTTTCAAAGATTCTAATGACCACCATTCTCTCAATAAACTCTATGTGAAAAAGCTTTCAAAGAGCTAACCTATTAGCAGATTGGTGGTGGTGGTGATTTGCTCAAAATTCTCCAAGCAAGGCTTCAACAAACAGTACCTGACTGTGAACTTTCAGATGTTCAAGCTGGATTTAGAAAAGGCAGAGGAACCAGAGATCAAATTGCCAACATCGCTGGATCATAGAAAAAGCAAGAGAAGTTCCAGAAAAACATCTACTTCGGTTTTAATGACCATGCCAAAGCCTTTGACTGTGTGGATCACAACAAACTGAGGAAAATTCTTAAAGAGATGGGAATACCAGGCCACCTGATCTGCCTCCTGAAAAATCTGTATGCAGGTCAAGAAGCAACAGTTAGAACTTGTCATGGAACAATGGACTGGCTCAATATTGGTAAAGAAGTATGTCAAGGCGGTATACTGTCACCCTGCTTATTTAACTTAATGCAGAGTACATCATGCAAAATGCCATACTGAGTGAAGCACAAGCTGGAATCAAGAATGCCAGGAGAAATATCAATAACCTCAGATATGCAGATGACACCACCCTTATGGCTGAAAATGAAGAGGAACTGCAGAGCCTCTTCATGAAAGTGAAAGAGGAGAGTGAAAAAGCTGGCTTCAAACTTAAGATCATGGCATCCAGGCCCATCATTTCATGGCAAAAAGATGGGGAAACAATGGAAATAGTGACAGACTTTCTTTTCTTGGGTTCCAAAATCACTGCAGATGGTGACTGCAGCCATGAAATTAAAAGATGCTTGCTCCTTGGAAGAAAAGCTATGACAAACCTAGACAACATATTAAAAAGCAGAGACATTACTTTGCCAACAAACGTCCATCTAGTCAAAGCAATGGTTTTTCCAGTAGTCATGTATAGATGTGACAGGTGAACTACAAAGAAATCTGAGTGCTGAAGAATTGATGCTTTTGAACTGTGGTGTTGGAAAAGGCTCTTGAGAGTCCCTTGGACTGCAAGGAGATCAAACCAAGCAGTCCTAAAGGAGATCAGTCCTGAATATTCATTGGAAGGACTGATGCTGAAGCTGAAACTCCATTACTTTGGCCACCTGATGCGAAGAACTGACTCCTTGGAAAAGACTCTAATGCTGGGAAAGATTGAAGGCAGAAGGAGAAAGGGACAACAGAGGATAAGATGGTTG
The DNA here is from genome assembly GCF_014754425.2 of Oryx dammah. Classification (NCBI taxonomy): domain Eukaryota; kingdom Metazoa; phylum Chordata; class Mammalia; order Artiodactyla; family Bovidae; genus Oryx; species Oryx dammah. The sequence goes on from NW_024070196.1 coordinate 10,134,520, forward strand.
GATGGCATCACTGACTCGATGGACATGAGTTTGAGCAAGCTCCGGGAATTGGTGACGGACAGGGAAGCCTGGTATTTTACAGTCCATGGGGTGGCAAAGTGTCGGACAAGACTGAGCAACTGAACTGAACTGGTGGTGGTTTAGTCACTAAGTTGTGCGCAACTCTTTGCAAGCCCATGGACTATAGCACACCAGGTCATTTCCTTCTCCAGGGGACCTTCCAGAGTCAGGGATCAAACCTGTGTCTCTTGCTTGGCAGGCAGACTCATTACCATTGAGCCACCTGGGAAGCTCATCCTCAGATTAGGTGGTTCGAAAGCACAGGTGATAACCTGAGAAGGTACTATCCTGGTTTTTAAGTCTTCCCAGTTACGGAGGTTTAGACATATTATTAAAAGAGTGTTTCCTCATCCTTTCATTTACATAGTAAGAGCCATAATATGTACATCTCAAGTTATTACAGGGATTTAAGAGATATTTATAAAGCATCTGGTACAGTACTTGGCACCATTAAGTAATAGAAATAAACAGTAACTACTGTATTATAATGGGATCACATCCAGTAAATAATGATAATAAAAATGAAGGCAGATCCTTATTGCCCTACTCAACTGCCATTTTAAGAGGTTGTTAATTCTTTGAGGTATTGAATATCCCTTAAATTCAGTTTAGTTAGTTGAAAGTGTTTGTAGAAAAGCTCATCAAGCAACAGACTAAAAGGAAGCAATGAACAGCACCTCCTCAAAACTGCCAAGTCACCTAGGATCACACAATGGTTTCAAATATTTACTTCTGTATTTTTGCACTGAAATTTAAAATTTAAATTACTTCCTCTATCATTCAATACATTTCACATTTAATAAACAATGGTGGTAGCCTAGGTGGTAGGCTCTCTCTGAAACAGTTTAACATTCTCAAGGAACTCAAGGACCTCTGAGGGAAGTATTACTCCTCACGGTTTTTTAAAATGATAAAAGCTCAAAGATTAAATAGTCTAGTCAGCCCAGATGGCAGAGTTGGTATAATAACTCTCAACTCTGATTTCAAAGCTCCTGTTGCCCATTTAAAAAACAAACAAATTTAATTCTTAAGTAAAAAACCACCAATTATACTGTCCTATATCTATTCAGGAAAGTACATCTGGAGATTATCTATACAGAATTCCATCATTGTGTTTTGTTCTCCTGGACATTTCAAGAATACATTACCTTTCATATGTATTTAACCTTGTTTGCCAAAGCACTGACCACAGTTCCCAATTCGTTTTTTTTTTTTTAAGACTGCAAATCTATGCTATCATGGTTCTGTCTGAAACTTCAGAAATTATTTTAAAAGATACTTTTTTTTTTTTTTTAGTTTTAAAAGATATTTTTTAAATTCAAAAGAGGAGGAAAGAGTAAATTATTTACTTTAAAGTGTTGTCTTCTTTCCTGGCAATCTGATTCTAACAGTTAAAATTTAGCTTATCTTGTTCTATATAGTCAAGACGTTTGTCTGCTTTAAATACAACATTGATTTTCCAATTTCAGAACCACTGCATGGATGCAAATTCCTCTACCTCCCAAGTCTCATTCCAAAATCATGTGACTTTCCCAACTTCCCCGCATCATGACATCTTTGCTCTAGGGCAAAAGATGAACTCAAATCAATCCTACTCAAAATCTGTTTTTTCCAGGGTAGAAAATTTCTCCACAGTACCTATGTATTTACGACATAAGAAAAACTCAAACTACACAATCCAATGACAAAAAACAAAAACCCACACGTAGGCCTATCAGGTAAAGAAGAGCTTACTCGGGTCTCTGAAGAGTGCTAGCACAAACAGAAGTCTGGCACGACTGCTCAGAGTCACAGATTCCTCAGACTTAACAAACTGGATGTTTATACCCAAGGGATGCAGCCATACACATAAATACCTCCCTGGGTCGTTCACGCTCTGTTACCAGGGGCCTGAGTAGAAACGACCAGGCAACTTCTGCCGGAAATACTTTGCAGAGAAGAGGAAACAAGAATGGGCTTCTGCAAATGTCACTTCAGTATCCAACTCGAGCCTAGAGCATTTGGTTCAGCTGAAATCTCATGGACAGAAGAGCCTGGGGAGCTACAGTCCATGGGGTCACACAGAGTCGGACATGACTTGGCAACTAAACAACACCATCATGAGTAAAGGAAGTTAAGGGGAATGAGGTCATTCTTTTTAAGAAAGCTCTTTCTCTAGAAGAGTTCAGTGGTCTTTCTTGTGATAGGGAGATTACTAATATGTTTGTATATTCCTGGCACCTTGAATAGTAACAGCTGCAACTACTGGGTACTTGCAGTATGGCTGACATTGTGCCCGATGCTTAACTCACAAAGATCTGAGCCCAGATTTCCTGATTCCAGCATGCCTGTCTTCATCACCATGCCCGTCCACCTCCAATACTACCCAGCTATATTAGGCCCCATTCATCTTATGTCCTTTCTGGTGATGTCATATCTCATATAACTACATCTATCTGTAAACAGGTTCAAGAAGAAGACATTGGAAATCAGTGCATATTCTCCTTAGTAAACCTTTAATATAGAAAGGAGGGACAAATAAAATATCCAATCTTTTTTTTTTTAATACAAAACTACACTGGTATATACCTGAAACTAACACAACATTGCAAATCAACTATACTCCAATGAAAATTTTAAAAAATAAAAAATACAACAGACTAGGGAAAATAAGTAACAAAAAGGAAGCAGACTCACAGATACAGGGAAGAAACTAGTGGTTACCAGCGGGGAGTGGGACTGGGGGGAGGGGCAACACAGGGATAAAGGATTAGGAGGTACAAAATATTAGGTGTAAAATAAGTTACAAAGACATGCTGTACAACATAGGGAATACAGTCAGTATTTTGTAATAACCGTAAAGGGAGGTTCATCTTTGAAAACTGTATTGTTGTTTGGTCGGTGAGTTGTGTACGATTCTTTGTGACCCCATGAACTGCAGCACGCTTCCCTGCCTTCTACTATTTCTCTGAGTTTGCTCAAACTCATGTCCATCGATGCCATCCAATCATCTCTTTCTCTGTCAACCCCTTCTCCTCTTGCCCTCAATCTTTCCCAGCAAAAACAATCATGTAAAAAATAAAAAATTTAAAATAAAACACATAACTACAAAATGGCCAAATATTTCTTTCAGTTCAGAGTCTCTAGTGTCTCTAGACGAACACTTGTTACCCAGGGGCGGTGTGACTCTTACCCTGACCGATCCATCTACAACATACTTGCAGAGTTAAGCTGCGGGGTGAATAGTACACCGAGAGCTCTGAAAACATCCTACTGTCTGTTCTGGAATCAACATTACCCCAAGACTAAATGTGCGTTTTACAGAAAATTTAACTAGCACTGATAATAGCAATTGACAGTAAGACTAGACCCTGGAAACAGTCTAAGGCTTCAAGTTTTATTCTGATTGGAGAATAAACTCAGCTCCTAGTTATCGCTTCCCTCACCCCTGCATCTCAGTGGAACAGACTGAGGCCCTGTGGCTCAAGATTCCCTCATATTCTATTCACACCACCAGCTAACAGCAGATTCGTCCTCAGATGAAGTTCTCAGCGTTCACTGCTTGCTCTCATCACGCTGGCACCGACCCTCTTTCCAACAGACTATCCTTTATGCATTCACTTCCTCACTGAGGAGACTTTTGCTCAGTAGCTGAAATTCTTCAAAGTGCTTTCACATGCATTATTGGACACAAGCCTCAACACACAGACCCAGGAGGCTGACATGGGAGCGCAGTGCAGGGGCTTGCTCCCAATTCTGCTGACACCCACCAGCACGAGGCTGTTTCCGTTTTGTCACAGAGGAGCGGGAGGGGGGCGTCCAGGAAGAACGAGCAGGAGGAAGGAGCGGGAGACACGACAAGCCCCGGGGCGTCCATCCCCCGGACCCCGGCTCTGACAGTGGTCCTGACTCACTGTGAATGTTTGAAGGGCAACGATTTTGGTTTACAATCTCCCCTAAAAGAAAAGAAAGGCAAAAAGTGTATTGAGGGTGAGGGTGGGGGTCCTTGCACGCACGTTAAGTTACTTCAGTCATGTCTGACTCTTTGTGACCCCATGGACCGTAGCCCACCAGGCTCCTGTGTCGGTAGGATTCTCCAGACAAGCACACTGGAGTGGGCTGCCATACCCTCCTCCAGGAATCTTCCCAACCCGGGGATTAAGGTGGGTTTTTTACCACTAGTGCCACCTGGGAAGCCCCACTACGGGGTGGGGAGGGATTTATCAAATTGGTAGAGCTGTTTTTCTTCCTAAGAGTCCTACTGTGGGGACTTCCCTGGTGATCCAGTAGCATTTTTCCAACCTTTTCCCAAGTCCTAGGGCAAGGCATACTTTGATTTCTGCAGCTCTCTGTGCTCCAAATAGGAGAATACATAACTGACTCTGGATCTTGCCTTCAAGATTTCAGTAAATGACAACCTTTATCAACAAGCTTCATAAAATGGAACGTACCCCAAAACAACCCACCAAACCATAGGCATTTTTTCAGTGACAAAAACTGCAGATGCAACATCACTGCTTTGGTCTTCCTAGTGTTCCACAAAGACCAAAAGAGGCAAGAAGAAGAAAAACTGAGAACATGCTGGAACCAACTGGTATTAAAGAAATTCACATATGCGCACCAAATAACTTTCTCCCTGATCAGTTCATGAGGGGAACCTCTCCTGATTAAGCCAAAACTGCATCGTTCTTACATTCACGGTGCAAACACATATTCCCAGTTTTAAAATGTTGTTTTCTAGTTTACAAACCTTTAAAAACACTCCAAGTGCATTTTTTTTTAATCAATCTGCACCTGCAAACATTTGGGAAATGCAAGCATACACTTTCTGAAGTCAGAAGAAAACACTTTGCCAAACACAGCTGTAACCTGACTTTCATAACCCAAATGTCTACAAATATTCTTAACTGAATAAAGAGCCAATGGTTAGCTAGAATTTTTTTCTGATCAATATGTCCTTTGCTCACATGCAAACAGAAAGCTTATAATTCTCCTACAGAAGCCTAGAATAACACTGAAGAAACATACACCATGTCAACAATACAGCGTATTCCACACATGATATTCCTTTGTTTTTCTCTTCCTCCTCCTTCAATTTAGGTGTACAACTTCTCCTGAGGTTCTTTTGCTTCTCTGTTACTCTAGCCTCTTTCCAGGACTCAAGTCTGCCTTAGAAATCACATGGTCCTAACAGTGGCACAGAAGATCAGGACACAGGAAGCCTAGCGTCTGCAAAAAGAGATCTCTGCCAGCCAGGGCTAGCTCTGGCTATGACAAAAGTAAGACTTGTCCTCAATGTTACCTGTGCAACTTTAAACTGAATATAAGTAAATGCATTTAGAACTGACTCATCAAGGTAAATGACATTTTCAAGGTAAATGCCATTTTTTTCTTTGGGCATGGAAGCCAGAACTCCTACTCATTTGGGTAGGCAGGAATGACCATTTCTCTGAAAAGAAAAACAAGCCCTGGACCTACTAATTCTACAAAAGGAAATGCATGAATTTTCATCAGTGAAGAAAACATCTCCTGAAGACCTGTATATGATTACATTTAACAGAATCATCTGAAATCTTTTTCCAAATATGCACGCCTCCAGGCATGGCCCACATATTTAAGAGATAATGCAACATACTTTTTTTTTCCATTTTAGCTATCAGAATAAAATGCCTAAAATGCCTAAAGCAAAACCATGTTCTGTATGCGATCAATTGGGATTTTATGAGAAGTTGCATAAGGGGAGAGGTGAGGTGTGATTTCAGCCTTTATATTTTATCACTGCTTCTAAAATTTATGGGACTAGGTTGTCAGTTTTTAATAGCAAGTTTCTTTCAAATTACAATTTATTTGTTACAGAAGTGATAACTAATACACATTATATTCCTTGCAGAAATCCTGATACACACTCAAAAAAAATCTCTTTAAAGATGAAACCATCCATCAGCCCACACACAAAACCATTTCTGTTAAAATGCTGATGACTATTCTTCAGAGCCTTTTCTTCCCATGTAACACCTGCATCTTTAAAGAATCAACCCATCAGGACAACTGCATGTGGAGCCCAGGTTCCTAGAGTTTACCAGAACACAGTCCCTAGCTGTACTTGAGAGGTGACCTCTGCTGTATGCGTCTGTTAGAAACAAGCTTTGGGGCAAGATTCGATTTCTCAACACATTAGGGCCCAGCTAGATTTTAACCTCCCAAGTGAAATGTGTTTCTAACTAGGGGTTTAGAAACCAGGCATACATATTTTTAAGAACATTCCAAACAGCCCAATGTTTTAGACCCTCATCTTTGCCAACTCAAGGCTACATGAAGGGCATACATACTAGAGACCAAAAGTAGCCTTTCCTTCAGTGTGGATGCAGAATTCATCTTCTTAAACCTTAACTGTGATGAAAGCACCCACTCTACCTAGTTCCTGTTTCTTACAGGGAACATCTCAGAAGGTTAATGCTTAGATGCTTGGATTCCAGCTCAGTTTGGAACTTGTGCATCCTCCATCTTCAGTAGCTGTGCTTGAAGTGAAAAAGGGAAGAGGTCCCTCCACTGAGCTCACTTCACCTAGGACCAGCTTTGACATACATGTTTCCAATAATGACAAAGGGTGCGAGGATGAGTTAAGTGTATTCCTTTAACCAGAAGGAGAGAGAACGGTCAGGATAAAACAGCCAGCGAACCACACACTGAAGAGAGCAGAGCCCCTTCCTGTTTTGCTGTCGATATTCTAATTATCAAGTATCACTTAACATCAGTATGAAATGTTTTTGTTTATTTGTTCAGTCTCAGTCATGTCCAACTCTTTGACACCCCACAGACTACAGCACGCCAGGATTCCCTGTCCTTTACCATCAACTCCCAGAGTTTGCTCAAACTCGCGTCCATGGAGTCAGTGATGCCTTCCAACCATCTCGTCCTCTGTCATCCCCTTCTCCTGCCTTCAATCTTTCCCAGCATCAGGGTCTTTTCCAATGAGTCAGCTCTTTGCATCAGGTGGCCAAAGTACTGGAGCTTCCCATCAGGTAGCCAAAGTATTGGAGCTTCGGTTTCAGCATCAGTCCTTCCAATGAATATTCAGGGTTGATTTCCTTTAGGATTTCCTTGCTATCCAAGGGACTCTCAGAAGTCTTCTCTAGCACCACAGTTTGAAAGCATCAATCCTTCGATGCACAGCCCTTTTTATTGTCCAACTCTCACATCCATACATGACTACTGGAAAAACCATAGCTTTGACTATACAGATCTTTGTCAGCAAAGCAATGTCTCTGCTTTTTAATATGCTGTCTAGGTTTGTCATAGCTTTTCTTCCAAGGAGCAAGCGTCTTTTAATTTCATGGCTGCAGTCATTGTCTGCAGTGATTTTGGAACCCAAGAAAATAAAGTCTGTCACTGTTTCCACTGTTTCCCTATCTATTTGCTACCATATGTTTAGAACCTGTCAAACTGGGTCACGCATGATTATCCTTATCACAAAAGATTCCAACAATGTATCATTATGTATATGCTTATTTACTGAGAGATGAGCACCTTATGTTTAAGATTTTTATGTAACATAAATCTTAACATCAATGAATATTAACTTAAAAGGGTAAAAACCTGCTGGAGGGAATGGATTCTTAACTATTCTGGGGTATCTCCTAATGGATCAATTATCTTCAATTACAAAGAGATCAGTGCATTTATGATTGAGAAATCTGGCAGTCACCACCCATAGCAAGGGTTTTTGTTGTTGTTGTTTATTTATTTTGAATTGGAGGACAACTGCTTCACAATATTGGCCTGGTTTCTGCCATACGTCAACATGAATCAGTCATAGGTGTACATATGGCACCCCACTCTTAAAACACGGCTGCAAATCCCTTGACATTCTTCCCAACAAGAAGCGGTGTCCGTCCCCTCCCCTTGAGCCTGGGCAGGCTGCCCACTGAGTCTGTCAACAGCACATGCTCGGTGATGCTCTGTGGTCTCTGATGCTAAATCACAAAAGGCCCTTTGGTCTCTGCCCTGTTGGCTGAAATCCTCGCTCAGAGCCCTGAGGCTGCCACACTCTACAAGGAAGCTCAAAATACAGAAAGAAGCTCGTGTGCACGTCCTCTGCTCAACAGACCCAGAGGAGCCCACTCTCAGGTCACCCCAGCCCAGGCATTAGAGGTGAGTTACTACAGAAACCTCCAGGTGATTCCAGTCCCCAGCCATTCAAGATTTTCCAGCGGAAGGATTCTGAAGAATCAACATTATTTGTCTATTGCCCCAAAATATATAACCAGAATCTAATTGTGAAGGAAAAGTCAAAACAGATCATTCTGAAAAATAACTGGCCCGCATACTTTGAAAAGTACCAGTATCAGGCTTCCCTGATGGTCCAGTGGTTAAAAATCCACCTGCCAATTCCAGGGACATGGGTTTGATCCCTGCTCCAGGATAATCCCACATGCCACGTGGAAGCTAAGCTTGGGTGCCACAACTCCTGAAGCCTGTGCACCTAGAGTCCGTGCTCCACCATAAGGGAAGCCTGCGCACCACAACTAGAGAGGTGCCCCCTCTCGCTGCAACTAGAGAAAGCCTGCCAGCAGTGAAGACCCAGCACAGCCAAAAATAAATAAATCTTTAAAAAGTACCAGCATGATGAAAAACAAAGACTGAGAAACCAGTTCCAAATGAAAGGAGATGAAAGAGACATGACAATTGTTAAATACACTCACTGCACGACACTGGACCGGATCCTGCACTGAGGGCAATTTTTCTGTAAATTACATCTGACAACTGGTGAAGCATGAATATGGATAACCCATACATTAGTGCTTCTCAAACACTGATGCGTGTACACTCACTTGGAGGTCTTGTGAAAACACAGACTCTAATTCGCAGGCTGAGGTGGGGGCCCAAATTCTAATTTCTAAGAAATTCCCAATTTGTACTGACATGCTGGACTATGGCCACACTTAGAATCACAATATATCCAATACAGTGTCCTTGCGAAACTTCCTGAACTTGTCCTTGTTTTTGTAAGACAAATGTTGAAGAAATGAGGGTTCACGATGTAAGGGAACTTAGCCTCAAAGGGTTCCACAACAATAGCTATAATAATTACATTGTACAGGGTTTACAAACCTTTATTGTACTATTGCTGCAACCTTGCTAATGGGTCTGAAAATTTTCAAAAGACAATTTTGGAACAGAAAGGGTATTATGTAAATAGGTAGATATCAACAACCCTACAAGGTTGCTATTTTGATTTCAATGGTATACCTGAGGAATCAGATGTTTGGAGAAATTAAATAATTTGTATGTAATCATGCTACTAATAAAGGGCCCCAAGGCCATAAAGGTTAAATGATGATCTTGCTTATTTGACAAGTACTGTTAATAACTTGCCATTTGCTTATCACAACTTGCAAAATAACTCAGACCTTGCAGAGTAACTCAGCATTCTAAGCCTCAGTTTCCTGATTTGAAGGGTTGTACCAGACCAAGTGACTTCGAGCAACTCCAACACCACATAATTAACACAAGTCAATGCCCCATTCAATCACGCTATTCCTCCCACACTTTACTATGGCAGAAGTTTATTCTTCCTCCACCTTCATGGCAGAATGAAAGGGTAAAAGCAAACATTACTGGAAAGCTTATCTATCCAAGCTAGACCAAATCACAGATCTCTATGAAGTTTTGCATTAGTTAACCAGAGTAGCCATGATTTCAAAACTAGCAAAAGTTCAAGAGTTAAGCCCCATTTTTACTCTATGAAACAGTATTACCCCTTATTCAGATGCCAGACTTAGTTTTCAAGTGAGCAGATTTCCAAATATTCGGCATGAGGTTAAGGATGCTTCCAATGCTTTAGGGACTGAAAGGAAAGCCTGCTCAAAGGGCCAAAGTGAAAGTGAAAGTCTCTCAGCCCTGTCCAGCTCTTTGCGACCCCATGGACTATACGGTCCATGGAATTCTCCAGGCCAGAATACTGGAGTAGGTAACCTATCCCTTCTCCAGGGGATCTTTCTAACCCAGGACTCAAAGGGCCAAAGATATTTTCAAAAATTTAATCTTGACTCCGCCTTGTTTTGGCAGGCTGCAGTCCATGAGGTCACGCAGCGTCTGACACGACCTAGTGACTGAATAACAACCACCTTAACTGTGCAACCAAGAGATGGTATACACGAATGGGACCAGGGCCCGAAACTGACAATTCTGAATAATGGAGATTCCAACTGGGGCTCTGGACTGATTTCTAAAGGAATGGTGAGCAGCTGGAAAAGCAGAAAGAATATCCAGGACTGTGCAGGTTAACTAGGAAGCTGCCAATTAATTTCCTTCAGTTCAAGGCTTTCAGGCTTTTCAGATCAACATTTTGTACATCTACATTCTTTTTCTTCCCTGTTTTTTGAACTCACTTTCTAAAACTATGTTTATTTCATATTGGAGTATAGTTGATTCGCAATCTCATGTTAGTTTCAGGTGTACAGCAAAGTGAGTCAGTTACAAACATATATCCACTCATGTTTAGATTCTTTCCCCATGTAGATCATTACAGAGTATTGACAAGAATTCCCTGTGCTAAACAGTAGGTCCTTGTTAGTTACCTATTTTATATATAGTAGTGTACATATGCCAATCCCAGCCTCCCAATTCATCCTCCCTCCAACTCCCCTTGTCAACCACAAGCCCACCCTCTTAAGTCTGTGACTCTGTATCTACATTCTAACAAGGCCTTAGAAACTGTTGCTCATGACAGGGTATCCCTGCACAGAAAATGAAGAAATACAGACCAGTCAAAGGCACTTAAAATCTGTCATCTCAGCACCTCTTTATACTCTTAAAAATGACTAGGTTCCAAAGAACTTTTCTTTGTGTGGATTCTCGCTAATGATATTCCCAGTGTTAGAAATAGGAATTAAAATTTAAAATTTTTCAAAGACATATTAGTTGATTAAACAACCATTACATACTGTCTTATGAAAAAATAACTATTTTCCAAAACAAAAATAATGCAGTGAAAAAAAATGGCATTCTTTTATATTTTGTAAGTGTATTTCTTGTCAGATTTAGATGAAGACAGCAGGATTCTCATATCTCTTCTGCATTCAATCTGTTTTGACACCAGATGTCACATCACCCCTGGAAAACTCCACTCTACAGTTATAAAGAATAAGTGAAAAAGGCAGTCACCTCACAGACCTCTGAAAGGGTCTCACGGGACCCCAGTTCACACCTTGAGAATCTCTATCTTACATGCTGATATTTATAAAAAGTGTGCTTAACTAAATTAAAAATATCATCCCCACCAGACACTCTGTAGGAAAATAACATCAGTCCAGAGAGTTTTTCACCCTCAGAAACACAGATATTTTGGGTCTGATCATTCTCTTTTTCTTTTTTTGTTCTTGGTCACTCAGCATGTGGAATCTTAGTTCCCTAAACAGGGATCGAACCTGCTCCCCCTGCATTGGAAGCACAGAGTCTTAACCAGTAGACAACCAGGGAAGTCCCGGATCCCTTTTGTAGGAGCTATTCTGTGCCTGTTAGCAGCATCCCAGACTCTACTCCACCCCAGATGTAACAATCAAAAATGTCTCCACACTTTGCTAAATGTCCCCTGAGGATTGAGAATGACCACTGTAAACCCAGAGAAACATTTCTAGTGGTTTGTCTCAGAGCGCTAGTTCAATATTTGTTATCCATGACTTGGTCTTCATCAGCAGACAACACAAAATCGGGAGAGGTACTGAATAATTTTCTGAGCGAGAAATGTGCCCAAAACTTGCAGCAGTTTGGAAACAAACCAACAAGCAAGGCAGGATCTAAAGGGAAAAATTATCAGGCAGTACCTACATGTCTACAAAGCAGTCCCACAGGTATAGTACAGAGACTAGCTACATCAACAACCACCAGGAAAAAGCCAGTTCTGTGGACAATAAGAGCAGGATGAGGCTACCACAGGGCATGGCTGGCAAGCTGATGACATCACAGAATACAGCTAGCCAAGAAGGACGCTCATCCCAACTGTACTCCTTACTGACTGGACCAGGAGAGGGCATTACACTCTGTCCCATGGCAAGAGACAGTAAGCAACAGAAGTGTCCCTGGTGGGGTGCAAGGATTCCAGTCACCAATTCCAGCAAGTAGTGAAGGTCTCCCCCCACCAATAAGCAATTTCCTGACACTCACGGGGTATCCTACAATCTGACACAATTCTGACCCTATCTACCTGAAGACAGGATCAGCCCCCACAGGCTGAAATTTCAGTCCCACAAAACTAACCCCTACTTTAGGTGCCAATCACAAGTCCAGGTTGTTACCTGTGGTTCTGATCATTCAGTTCAGTTGCTCAGGCATACCTGATTCTTTGCGACCCCATGGACTGCAGAATGCCAGGCTTCCCTGTCCATCACCAACACCCAGAGCTTGCTCAAACTCATGTCCATTGAGTCAGTGATGCCATCCAACCATCTCATCCTCTGTCGTCCCCTTCTCCTCCTGCCTTCAATCTTTCCCAGCATCAGGGTCTTTTCCAATGAGTCAGCTCTTCACATCAGGTGGTTAAAGTACTGGACTTTCAGCTTCAGCATCAGTCCTTCCAATGAATATTCAGGACTAATTTCCTTTAGGACTGACTGGTTGGATCTCCTTGCAGTCCAAGGGACTCTCAAGAGTCTTCTCCAACACCATAGTTTAAAAGCATCAATTCTTTGGCGCTCAGCTTTCTTTATAGTCCAACTCTCACATCCACACATGACGACTGGAAAAACCATAGCTTTGACTAGACGGATCTTTGTTGGCAAAGCAATGTCTCTGCTTTTTAATATGTTGTCTAGCTTTGTCATTGGTTTTCTTTCAAGGAGTAAGCATCTTTTAATTTCATGGCTTCAGTCACCATCTGCAGTGATTTTGGAACCCAAGAAAAGAAAGTCTGTCACTGTTTCCATCGTTTCCCCTTCTATTTGCCATGAAGTGATGGGACCAGATGCCATGATCTTAGTTTTCTGAATGTTGAGTTTTCAGCCAATTTTTTCATCTTCCTCTTTCACTTTCATCAAGAGGCTCTTTAGTTCTTCTTCACTTTCTGCCATAAGGGTGGTGTCATCTGCATATCTGAGGTTATTGATATTTCTCCCGGCAATCTTGATTCCAACTTGTGATTCATCCAGCCCAGAATTTCACATGATATACTGTGCATTAAGTTAAATAAGTGGGGTGACAATATTCAGCCTTGACATACTCCTTTCCTGATTTGGAACCAGTCTGTTGTTCCATGTCCAGTTCTAACTGTTGCTTCTTGACCTGAATAAAGATTTCTCAGGAGGCAGGTAAGGTGGTCTGGTATTCCCATCTCTTTAAGAATTTTCCATGGTTTGTTGTGACCCACATAGTCAAAGACTTTAGTATAGTCAATAAAGCAGAAGTAGATGTTTTTCTCGAACTCTGTTGCTTTTTCTATGATCCAGGGGATGCTGGCAATTTGATCTCTGGTTCCTCTGCCTTTTCTAAATCCAGCTTGAACTTCTGGAACCAGAACATCTGGTTCTGATAGACTGGCTATAAACCAGAGGTTCCTAGATCCCCTCTCCTTGGGTTCAATTAATCTTCTAGAATGGCTCTGAGAATTTGGGAAACCCACACACTCACTAGTTCAGCAATTTATCACAAAGGACGTTTAAGGGTATGAATCAACAGCCAAATGAAGAGATATATGTGGAAGGTTCTGAAGAGGCTTCCACCCTCTGGGAGTTTGGGGATGGGCAGAGTAGCATGCAGAAGCTTTCTGGTTCCCCAATCTGAATGTTCTCTGAACTCCCTCCTTTTGGGTTTTTATGGAGGCTCCAATACACAGGCACCATCGGCCCCTAGTGACTGATTCAACCTCCAGCCCCTCCCACCTCCCCACAAATCAGGGGGTGGGACTGAAAGTTCCAATCCTTTATTCATGGTTGGTTCTCTGGCAATCTGCCCTCACACTTAGGCACTTTCCAAAAGCCACCTAATTAACATAAGCTCAGTCGTGGTACAAAGAGAATTCTCATGAAAGAAAGATACCCATTTCATCTTCATGACCCTGAGGCAACTTGAGGAACTGTGGATGAGAAACAAAATATAACAAAGATGCTCCTAACACTCTTATTACTCAGGAAATTCCAAGTGTTTGGGGAGCTGTGTGCCAGGTACCATGGATGAAAACCAAACATATATTTATTATAAAGTACATCAAAGCAAATAATGGATACTAGCTTAAAATTCTGTGAAATTGGAACATAACCTGTACTTTAGTTAATAATACTCTATCAGTTGTTACATGCAACAAATTCTGGTAGAGTCTCTTTTCATTTTTTATTCAATTATAAATATTTTCTAATTTTCCTTGTTATGGCTTCTTAGATATACCCATCATTTAAAAGGGGACATTTAATTTCCAAATACATGGGATTTTGTTTAAAGTATCTTTAATTTCTCATTTTGACACTAATTCCTCATTTAAATGCTTTCTTCTCTGCAGTCAGCCTCTGTTTTTTTTCAGCCTAACTTTAAAAAAAATTAATTTACTTTAATTAGAGTCTAATTACTTTACAATATTGTGGTGGGTTTTGCCATACATTGACATTAATCAGTCTAACTTTTTTGAGGCTTTCAATGGCTAAGTCAAAGATCTCTCTTGGTATAAATATGTGGGTTATTTTCAAGTTCTTTTGATATTGATTTCTAACATAATTCCACCGTGATAACAAACTCTGTATGATTTCAACACCATTAGACCATGGACCTTCTGCACCTTGTTTTATGTCCTAGGATATGTTCTAGTGTCTGCTAGTTTATAGTCTATGGGAACTTCAACAGAATTTGTATCCTATGGTCGTGTGAAAATTGTTTTGAGAAAATTGTATGTAAAATCAACATAAAATTATGTTGAACTGGTTCACAGTGCTTTTCAGGTCTACTATATCCTTCTCTGTATATTCATTCTATTAATTTTGAGAGTTTGATATTGAAATTCCAGTTAAAAATCTTAATTATCTACTTAAAAAATAACCGTAATATGTAGTAGAACTATATATAATCTTGATCTGTATTTTCCAAGTCTTCTATAAACGTGTTAACATACTTTTATAACTTAAAAAAACTTTTTTTTAAATAAAGGACATTACAGAATGTAACCAGGAAGATAAGAAATTCAAACTGAAGTTATACAAGTGACGGACCCAGAAAGAAACTCAACAGGTCACTGTACCAATTCTCAGATTCTAAAACTCGTCCTATGTAGAAGAGGGATTCACCTTGTACTTGACCCAGAGGTTTAACCAGGGCTAATGGGCTGAGAAAATAAAAAGACACATGTCAGCTGAGTATGAGGGGAAACAACTTTCTGGGTTGGTGAAATTACACAACTGCTGGGCAGGTCAATTTGGGAGATACTGAGTTCCATGTCACAAAAGTTTTATAAGATAAGACTGAGGCATTCCAAAAGAGGTTCAAATACTACACACAGGGCTCAAATAGCTGACCCATGCACCTGTAGGTGAGAAAATACATGCCTATCCCCTAAAGACAGTCTCACTCACCAAGTTCTTTGAGCCAGCTGACTCACTCTTCTCAATACAGAAGCCATCCTGTCAAGCTGACCTGTCACCGTTTTCTGCAGGACAGGGCAACCTTACCAAATCCCTGATAAACACAGGTTGTGCCATGTAAGGACTTGAACTTTCTTTCTGTACTCCAAGTTGGCCACATTCAGGGTTCTGATTTCATCTGCACTGCATGGATATCAATGCCAAAGGGCTGACCCAGACCCATCTTAATATTCCTTTTAATCCAATTTTCTCTTTCCCAAAGAAGAAAAGGCCAGATATTAACAAGTAAAACAAGTAAATGCTAAGGCTTTGTAAACTGTTACCATTCATAAATATATTCATCATCAATAGGGAAGGGGAAGGGAAAGGGAAAGTCACTCAGTCGTGTCTGACTCTTTGCGACCCCATGGACTGTAGCCTACCAGGCTTCTCAGTCCATGGGATTTTCCAGGCAAGAGTACTGGAGTGGGTTGCCATTTCCTTCTCTAGGGGATCTTCCTGACCCAGGGATCGAACCCAGGTCTCCTGCATTGTAGGCAGACACTTTACCCACTGAGCCACCAGGGAAGCCATCATCAATAAAGTCACTCTTATTTGGCCCTTGAAATACTTACTTTATAATTCTTCCACAGACATGTCCAAGAGTATAATAATTAGCCTCTTAGAAGTATCCTAAGAGCCACAGCACCTGTTGGCATTCTAACCTGATTTTCCTATATCATAGTACACAAAAATATGCAGACACACACACAAAAGTATGCATGTGTTACAGTCCCGCTGTTACTATTCCCCTAAAGACCTGAGAATTCAACTGAGAAGTCAAGTACATGTGTGGCGAAAGGATGAAAGAGAGAAGGGCAGAGGAGGTGGACATCTTAGCCAGGGAGCCAGAGCTCTAAAAGTGCTACTAATATGGGGAGAATGGTATGAGAAGAAGCTATATATCCTGCAGAACCTGCACTGCATTTTCATTTTTAACAACTTCTATTGAATGAAAAGATGTAGACAACATGTTGGTCTAAAAATACACAACCTTTAAAAATATTCCCTTTTCAGAACCCTCCTACACTGTTGGTGGGAATGTAAATTGGTGTAGCCACTATGGAGAATAGTACAGAGGTTCTGCAAAAGACTAAAAATAGAACTATAATACGACCCAGCAATATCACTACCAGGCATATACCCAGAGAAAACCTTAATTCAAAAAGGTACCTGGTACTAGAGAAATGCAAATCAAAACTACAATGAGATATCACCCCTCACTGATAAGAATGGGCCTCATCAAAAAGTCTACGAACAATAAATGCTGAAGAGGGTGTGGAGAAAAGGGAATACTCTTGCACTGTTTGTGGGAATGTAAACTGATACAGCCACTATGGAAGACGGTATGTAGATTCCTTTAAAAACTAGGAATAAAACCACCATATGACCCAGCAATCCCACTCCTCGCTATATACCCTGAGGAAACCAAAACTGAAAGAGACCCACGTATCCCACTGTTCACTGCAGCACTATTTACAATAGCTAGAACATGGAAGTAACCTAGATGTCCACTGACAGATGAATGGATAAAGAAGCTGCGGTACATATACACAATGGAATGTTACTCAGCCATAAAAAGGAATGCACTTGAGTCAGTTCTGATGAGGAGGATGAACCTAGAACCTATTATACAGAGTGAAGTGAGTCAGAAAGAGAAAGATAAACATCGCATTCTAACACATATATACAGAATCTAGAAAAAAGTATTGAAGAATTTATTTAGGGGGCGGTCCTAAGATGGCAGAGGAATAGGACAGGGAGACCACGTTCTCCCCCACAAATTCATCTAAAGAACATCTGAACACCGAGCAAATTCCACAAAACAACTTCTGAATGCTGGCAGAGGACATCAGGCACCCAGAAAGGAAGCCCATTGTCTTCAGAAGGAGGTAGGACAAAATATAAAAGATAAAAAGAGAGACAAAAGAGGTAGGGATGGAGATCCGTTCCGGGAAGGGAGTCTTAAAAAAGAAGTTTCCAAACTTGGGAGAAGTTTCCAAACACCAGGAAACACTCTCTATGGCAGGTCTGTGGTGAGCCTTGGAATCTCAGAGGGCAAGATAATCGGGAGGAAAAATAAATAATTAAACCCCACAGATTACGTGCCTAACAGCAACTCCAGTGGGGCAGCAGCCCAGACACTCGCATCCCTCATTAGCAAGCGGGGGCTGGGCAGGAGGCACAGGCTACATCGCTTAGGGTAAGGACTGGGCCTGAATGTCCCAAAGGCAATCTGAGGGAACTAGCTTGAGATAACATCCCAGACTGTGGGATAACTATCCCGCAAAAAGCCCTAACCTAAGACTGCCAGGCCCGCTCACAGAACAAAGGACTGAGCAAAGCTAGCTGGCTGTGGACAGGCCCATTTCCCGCCAGAGACAGGCAGGTGAGGGCAGCCAGAGCCGAAGGGGCCAATCACAGCCCCAGAAAGGCATCCTATACTAAACTGCAAGCAGACTTCATTGCTAAACAAGACTTCTTGGGATTCTGGATGGTTGACATCCGCCGGGAGGGTCACAGCCAGAGATCAGCTCCCCAGAGGAGACACACGGCACACCTGAGAAGGCAGGTCCGTTGTACACCCAGAAAACTGAGCGGCTGGGACTGGGAAGGCGATAAGTCACAGCCTTCAACTGGGGGAGACTGTGCTCACCACGCACCTGGTCACCTGAGCTGCTCGGACCTGGGACAGGCACAGAATGCAGGCCCAACCAAGTCTGCGCCTTTGTGGAGTACCCGAGAACCAGAACCTGAGCAGCTTAGACCTGGGGAGTGCATGCCACCCAGGGCCAGCATCAGACAGTTCCTGGCAGAGCAACATAAAGCCTGAGCAGTGTAGACTGGGAAGGCACACACGCTGTGAGCGGGGGCAACCCCAGTGTGGCTGAACCACTGTGAGCACACGCCAGTGATACTTGTTTGCGGTGTTCCTCGCTCCCCACAGCACAACTGAACAACTGAGCCTAAAAAAGTGACCACCACCACCCCCCTTGTGTCAGGGTGGAAATTAGACTCTGAACTTCAGACCACCAACAGAAGAAGCTAAAATAAACAGAGGGAATAGCTTTCAAAGTGACAGGTACAATAGATTAAAACCCTGTAGTTAACACTGACTACATAGGAAGGAGCCTATAGACCTTGAGAAGTACAAGCTGAACCAAGGAACTATCTGAAAATGAACTGACCCCACACTGTCTGCAATAGCTCCAGAGAAAGTCCTAGATATATTTTCACTATTATCACTTTTTTAATTAAATAAAAAACTTAAGTCCTCTATTATTCCTTTAATTTTCATTTTTATAACCTACTTAGTTCAGTTCAGTTACTCAGTCATGTCTGCCCCTTTGCAACCCCATGAATCGCAGCACACCAGGCCTCCCTGTCCATCACCAACTCCCAGAGTTCACTCAGACTCACGTCCATCCAGTCAGTGATGTCATCCAGCCATCTCATCCTCTGTCGTCCCCTTCTCCTCCTGCCCCCAATCCCTCCCAGCATCAGAGTCCTTTCCAATGAGTCAACTCTTCGCATGAGGTGGAGTACTGGAGTTTCAGCTTCAGCATCATTCCTTCCAAAGAAATCTCAGGGCTGATCTCCTTCAGAATGGACTGGTTGGATCTCCTTGCAGTCCAAGGGACTCTCAAGAGTCTTCTCCAACACCACAGTTCAAAAGCATCAATTCTTTGGCACTCAGCCTTCTTCACAGTCCAACTCTCACATCCATACGTGACCACTGGGAAAACCATAGCCTTGACTAGACAGACCTTAGTCGGCAAAGTAATGTCTCTGCTTTTGAATATGCTATCTAGGTTGGTCATAACTTTTCTTCCAAGGAGTAAGCATCTTTTAATTTCATGGCTGCAATCACCATCTGCAGTGATTTTGGAGCCCAAAAAAATAAAGTCTGACACTGTTTCCATTGTTTCCCCATCTATTGCCCATGAAGTGATGGGACCCGATGCCATGATCTTCGTTTTCTGAATGCTGAGCTTTAAGCCAACTTTTTCACTCTCTACTTTCACTTTCATCAAGAGGCTTTTTAGTTCCTCATTACTTTCTGCCATAAGCGTGGTGTCATCTGCATATCTGAGGTTATTGATATTTTTCTCGGCAATCTTGATTCCAGCTTGTGTTTCTTCCACTCCAGCATTTCTCATGATGTACTCTGCATATAAGTTAAATAAGTAGGGTGACAATATACAGCCTTGACGTACTCCTTTTCCTATTTGGAACCAGTCTGTTGTTCCACGTCCAGTTCTAACTGTTGCTTCCTGACCTGCATACAGATTTCTCAAGAGGTACCTTGCAAAAAAAAGACCCTATTTTTAAAGCAAACTTCATATATATATATTTTATAATTTTGTGACTTGTTTTTTTTTTAATATTGTATTTTTGAGAATCTAACCTCTACTCTAGATTTTTAATCTTTGCTTTTTGGTATTTGTTATCAACTTTATACCTTTAGGAACCCAATCTTCAGTACCCATTTTTACTTGGGAGCGAGATCACTGGCCTGACTGCTCTCTCCCCTTTTGGACTCTCCTTTTTCCTCCACCAGGTCGCCTCTATCTCCCCCCTCCCCCTTTTTTTCTCTACCCAACTCTGCGAATCTCTTTGTGTGTTCCGGGCTGTGGAGAACACCTAGGGAACTGGCTGATTGCTGGCTGGATCTGTCTCTCTCCTTTTGATTGCCCCTTTTATCCTTCTGGTCACCTCTGTCTCCCTCCTCCCTCTTCTCTTCTCTGTGTAACTCCGTGAACATCTCTGAGCGGTCCAGACTGTGGAGAGCACAAGAGAAGTGATTACTGGCTAGCTTGCTCTCTCCCCTTTTGATTCCGCTTCTTCTCCTCCTGGTCACCTCTATCTCCCTCCTCCCTCTTCTCTTCTCCATGTAACTCTGTGTACCTCTCCAGGTGTCCCTCACTGTGGAGAAACTTTTCATCTTTAACCTAGATGTTTTATCATCAGCGCTGTATACATGGAGAAATCTTGAGGCTACTGTAAGAATAAGACTGAAAACCCAGCCAGAAGGCTTCAGTCCAAATCCTGAGAACACCAGAGAACTCCTGACTCCAAGGAACATTAATCAATAGGAGCTGATCAAACACCTCCATACCTACACTGAAACCAAGTACCACCCAAGGGCCGACAAGTTCCAGAGCAAGACATACCACACAAATTCTCCAGCAACACAGGAACACAGCCCTGAGCTTCAATATACAGGCTGCTCAAAGTCACACCAAACCCACTGACATCTCAAAACTCATTACTGGACACTTCATTGCACTCCAGAGAGAAGAAATCCAGCTCCAACCACCAGAACACCAACACAAGCTTCCCTAACCATGAAGCCTTGGCAAGCCACCTGTCCAACCCCACCCACAGCGAGAAACCTCCACAATAAAGAGAACTCCACAAACTGCCAGAATACAGAAAGGCCATCCCAAACACAGCAATATAAACAAGATGAAAAGGCAGAGAAATACCAGCAGGTAAAGGAACAGGACATTTGCCCACCAAACCAAACCAAAGAGGAAGAGACAGAGAATCTGTCTGATAAAGAATTCCAAATAATGATAGTGAAAATGATCCAAAAGCTTGAAAACAAACTGGAGTTACAGATAAATAGCCTGGAGACAAAGACTGAGAACATGCAAGAAAAGTTTAACAAGGACCTAGAAGAAATAAATAGAGTCAATATATAATGAATATAGGCTTCCTTGATAGCTCATCTGTTAAAGAATCTGCTGCAATGCAGGAGACCCTGGTTCAATTCCTGGGTTGGGAAGATCCCCTGGAGAAGGGAAAGGCTACCCACTCCAGTATTCTAGCCTGGAGAATTCCATGGACTGTATAGTCCATGGGGTCACAAAGAGTCGGACACACTGAACAATTTTCACTCGAATAACGCAATAAATGAGATCAAAAACCCTCTGGAGGGAACCAACAGTAGAATGAGGGAGGCAGAAGATTGCATAATTGAGGTGGAAGATAGAATGGTAGAAATAAATGAAACAGAAAGAAAAAAAAAGGAATTAAAAGATATGAGGACAACCTCAGAGACCTCTGGGATAATGTTAAATGCCCCAACATTCGAATCATAGGAGTCCCAGAAGAAGAAGACAAAAAGAAAGACCATGAGAAAATACTAGAGGAGATAATAGTTGAAAACTTCCCTAAAATGGGGAAGGAAATAATCACCCAAGTCCAAGAAACCCAGAGAGTCCCAAACAAGATAAACCCAAGGCAAAACACCCCAAGACACATATTAATCAAATTAACAAAGATCAAACACAAAGAACAAATATTAAAAGCAGCAAGGGAAAAACAACAAATGACCCACAAGGGGATTCCCATAAGGATAACAGCTGATCTTGCAATAGAAACTCTTCAGGCCAGGAAGGAATGGCCTGAAAGAATGGCCTAAAGTGATGAAAGAAAATAACCTACAGCCCAGATTACTGTACCCAGAAAGGATATCATTCAAATCTGAAGGAGAAATCAAAAGCTTTACAGACAGGCAAAAGCTGAGAGGTTTCAGCACCACTAAACCAGCTCTCCAACAAATCCTAAACGATCTTCTCTAAACAGGAAACACAGAAAGGGTGTATAACCTTGAACCCAAAACAATAAAGTAAATGTCAACGGGATCACACTTATCAATAATTACCTTAAATGTAAATGGGTTGAAGGCCCCAACCAAAAGACAAAGACTGGCTGAATGGATACAAAAACAAGACCCCTATATATGTTGTCTACAAGAGACCCACCTCAAAACAAGGGACACATACATTCTGAAAGTGAAAGGCTGGAAAAAGATATTCCTTGCACATAGAGACCAAAAGAAGCAGGAGTAGCTATACTCATATCAGATAAAATAGACTGTAAAACAAAGGCTTTGAAAACAGACAAAGATGGACACTACATAAAGATCAAAGGATCAATCCAAGAAGAAGATATAACAATTATAAATATATATGCACCCAACATAGGAGCACTGCAATATGTAAGACAAATGTTAACAAGTATGAAAGGGGAAATTAACAACAACACAATAATAGTGGGAGACTTTAATACCCCACTCACACTTATGGACAGTTCAACTAAAAAGAAAATTAACAAGGAAACACAAACTTTAAATGATACAATAGACCAGTTAGACTTAATTGATATCTACAAGACATTTCACCCCAAAACAATGAATTGCACCTTTTTCTCAAGTGCACACGGAACCTTCTCCAGGATAGATCACATCCTGCGTCATAAATCTAGCCTTGGTAAATTCAAAAAAATTGAAATGAGCATCTTTTCTGACCACAATGCAGTAAGATTAGAAGCCAATTACAGGAGAAAAACTATTAAAAATTCCAACATATGGACGCTGAACAACACGCTGCTGAATAACCAACAAATCACAGAAGAAATAAAAAATGAAATAAAAATATGCTTAGAAACGAATGAAAATTAAAACATAACAACCCAAAACCTATGGGACACTGTAAAAGCAGTGCTAAGCGGAAGGTTCATAGCAACACAGGCTTACCTCAAGAAACAAGGAAAAAACCTAACTCTACACCTAAAGCAACTAGAAAAGGAAGAAATGAAGAACCCCAGGGTTAGTAGAAGGAAAGAAATGTTAAAAATTAGAGCAGAAATAAATGCAAAAGAAACAAAAGAGACCATAGCAAAAATCAACAAAGCCAAAAGCTGGTTCTTTGAGAAGGTAAATAAAATTGACAAACTATTAGCCAGACTCATCAAGAAACAAAGGGAGAAAAATCAAATCAACAAAATTAGAAATGAAAATGGAGAGATCATAACAGACAACACAGAAATACAAAGGATCATAAGACAGTATTATCAGCAACTATATACAAATAAAATGGACAATGTGGAAAACTTTTCAAAACTGAACCAGGAAGAAATAGAAAATCTTAACAGACCCATCACAAGCACAGAAATTGAAACTGTAATCAGAAATATTCCAACAAACAAAAGCCCAGGACCAGATGGCTTCACAGCTGAATTCTACCAAAAATTTAGAGAAGAGCTAACACCTATCCTACTCAAATTCTTCCAAAAAATTGCAGAGGAAGGTAAACTTCTAATCTCATTCTATGAGCCACCATCACCCTAATACCAAAACCTGACAAAGATGCCATAAAAAAAGAAAACTACAGGCCAATATCACTGATGAACATAGATGCAAAAATCCTTAACAAAATTCTAGAAAACAGAATTCAACAACATATTAAAAAGTTCATACATCATGACCAAGTGGGCTTTATCCCAGGATTGCAAGGATTCTTCAATATTTGCAAATCAATCAATGTAATACACCACATTAACAAATTGAAAAATAAAAACCATATGGTTATCTCAATAGATGCAGAGAAAGCCTTTGACAAAATTCAACATCAATTTATGATTAAAAACCCTCCAGAAAGCAGGAATAGAAGGAATATACCTCAACATAATAAAAGCTATATATGACACACCCACAGCAAACATTATCCTCAATGGTGAAAAACTAAAAGCATTTCCCCTAAAGTCAGGAACAAGACAAGGATGCCCACTCTCACCACTACTATTCAACAGTTTTGGAAGTTTTGGCCACATCAATCAGAGCAGAAAAAGAAATATAAGGAATCCAGATTGCAAAAGAAGTAAAACTCTCATTGTTTGCAGATGACATGATCCTCTACATAAAAAACTCTAAAGACTGCACCAGAAAATTACTAGAGCTAATCAATGAATATAGTAAAGTTGCAGGATATAAAATCAACACACATATATCCCTTGCATTCCTACACACTAACAATGAGAAAACAGAAAGAGAAATTAAGGAAACAATTCCATTCACCATTGCAACAAAAAGAATAAAATACTTAGGAATATATCTACCTAAAGAAACAAAAGACCTATATATAGAAAACTATAAAACACTGGTGAAAGAAATCAAAGATCCCACAAACAGATGGAGAAATATACCATGTTCATAGACCAGAAGAATCTATATAGTGAAAATGAGTATACTACCCAAAGCAATCTATAGATTCAATGCAATCCCTATCAAGCTACCAATGGTATTTTTCACAGAGCTGGAACAAATAATCTCACAATTTGTATGGAAATACAAACAACCTTGAATAGCCAAAGCAATCTTGAGAAAGAAGAATGGAACTGGAGGAATCAACCTGCCTGACTTCAGTCTCTACTACAAAGCCAGAGTCATTAAGACAGTATGGTACTGGCACAAAGACAGAAATATAGATCAATGGAAGAAAATAGAAAGCCCAGAGATAAATCCATGCACCTATGGACACCTTATCTTTGACAAAAGAGGCAAGAATATACAATGGAGAAAAGACAATCTCTTTAACTAGTGCTGGAAAAACTGGTCAACCACTTGTAAAAGAATGAAACTAGAACACTTTCTAACACTACACACAAAAATAAACTCAAAATGGGTTAAAGATCTGAACGTAAGACCAGAAACTTAAAGGAAACTCCTAGAGGAAAACATAGGTAAAACACTCTCCGACATAAACCACAGTAGGATCCTCTATGACCCACCTCCCAGAATATTGGAAATAAAAACAAAAATAAACAAATGGGACCTAATTAAAATTAAAAGCTTCTGCACAACAAAAGAAACTATAACCAAGGAGAAAAGACAGCCTTCAGAATGGGAGAAAATAATAGCAAATGAAGCAACTGACAAACAACTAATCTCAAAAATATACAAGCAACTCCTAAAGCCCAATTCCAGAAAAGTAAATTACCCAATCAAAAAATGGGCCAAAGAACCAAACAAACATTTCTCCAAAGAACACATACAGATGGCTAACAAACACATGAAAAGATGCTCAACATCACTCATTATCAGAGAAATGCAAATCATAACCACAATGACGTACCATTGCACGCCAGTCAGAATGGCTGTGATCCAAAAGTCTACAAGCAATAAATGCTGGAGAAGGTGTGGAGAAAAGGGAACCCTCTTACATTGTTGGTGGGAATATAAACTAGTACAGCCACTATGGAGAACAGTGTGGAGATTCCTTAAAAAACTGGAAACAGAACTGCTTTATGACCCAGCAATCCCACTGCTGGGCATACACACTGAGGAAACCAGAACTGAAAGAGACATGTGTACCCCAGTGTTCATCGCAGCACTGTTTATAACAGCCAGGACATGGAAGCAACCTAGATGTCCATCGGCAGACAAATGGATAAGAAAGCTGTGGTACATATACACAATGGAAAATTGCTCAGCCATTAAAAAGAATACATTTGAATCAGTTCTAATGAGGTGGATGAAACTGGAGCCTATGTACAGAGTGAAGTAAGCCAGGAAAAAAACACCAATACAGTATACTAACACATATATATGGAATTTAGAAAGATGGTAATGATAACCCTGTATGCGAGATAGCAAAAGAGACACAGATGTATAGTATAGAACAGTCTTTTGGACTCTGTGGGAGAGGGCAAAGGCAGGATGATATGAGAAAATGGCATTGAAACATGTAAATTATATAGGAAACAGATCACCAGTCCAGGTTCAATGCATGAGACAGGGTGCTCGGGGCCAGTGCACTGGGATGACCCAGAGAGATGGGATGGGGAGGGAGGTAAGAGGGAGGTTCAGGATGGGGAACACATGTACACCCATGGCAGATTCATGTCAATGTATGCCAAAATCAATATAATATTTTAAAGTAAAATAAATAAATAAAACTGGGAAAAAAATTTA
This sequence comes from Oryx dammah, assembly GCF_014754425.2. Lineage (NCBI taxonomy): Eukaryota > Metazoa > Chordata > Mammalia > Artiodactyla > Bovidae > Oryx > Oryx dammah. The sequence goes on from NW_024070196.1 coordinate 10,160,917, forward strand.
TTTACAGGACAGCAATGGAGAAACAGAGAGAATAAACTCATCGGCATGGGGAGAGGGGAGGAGAGGGTGAGATTTATGGAAAGAGTAACATGGAAACTTACATTACCATATGTAAAATAGATAGCCAAGGGGAATTTGCTGTATGGCTCAGGAAACTCAAACAGGGCTCTGTATCAATCTAGAGGGGTCAGATGGGCAGGAGATGGGAGGGAGGTTCAAAAAGGAGGGGATATATGTATATCTATGATGATTCATATGGAGGTTTGACAGAAAACAACAAAATTCTGTAAAGCAATTATCCTTCAATAAAAATAATTTTTAAAAGTACAGGCAGAAATAAATAAATAAAATTTAGCAAAATGCAAAATAAAAGGGGGAGGTACATGCACTCCAATGCTCACTGCAGCAATATTTACAACAGCCAGGACATAGTATCCATCCAACCTAAGTATCCATCAGCAGAGGAATGGATAAAGAAGGATGTGGTACATATATACAATGGAATATTACTCAGCCATGAAAGGGAATGAAATAGTGCCACTTGCAGAGACGTGGGTAACCTCAGTTCAGCTCAGTTCAGTTGCTTAGTCACGTCCAGCTCTTTGCAACCCCATGAATTGCAGCATGCCAGGCCTCCCTGTCCATCACCAACTCCTGGAGTTCACCCAAACCCATGTCCATCAAGTCGGTGATGCCATCCAGCCATCTCATCCTCTGTCGTCCCCTTCTCCTCCTGCCCCCAATCCCTCCCGACATCAGTCTTTTCCAATGAGTCAACTCTTTGCATGAGGTGGCCAAAATACTGGAGTTTCAGCTTTAGCATCATTCCTTCCAAAGAACACCCAGGACTGATCTTCTTTAGAATAGACTGGTTGGATCTCCTTGCAGTCTAAGGATCTCTCAAGAGTCTTCTCCAACACCAGCATTCAAAAGCATCAATTCTTTGGCGCTCAACTTTCTTTACAGTCTAACTCTCAAATCCATACATGACCACTGGAAAAACTATAGCCTTGACTAGATGGACCTTTGTTGGCAAAGTAATGTCTCTGCTTTTGAATATGCTATCTAGGTTGGTCATAACTTTCCTTCCAAGGAGTAAGCATCTTTTAATTTCATAGCTGCAATCACCATCTGCAGTGATTTTGGAGCCCCCCAAAATAAAGTCTGACACTGTTTCCACTGTTTCCCCATCTATTTCCCATGAAGTCATGGGACCAGATGCCATGATGTTAGTTTTCTGAATGTTGAGCTAGAGACTGTCATACTGAGTAAAGTCAGAAAGAGAAAAATAAATATTATATACAAATGCACATATGTGAGCTCTAGTCTAGAAGAATGGTCCAGATGAACTTATTTGGAAAGCAAAAAAAAGACACATATAGAACAAACTTATGGATATCAAGAAGGGAATGGGGAGTGGGATGCATTGGTAGATTGAGATTGACATATATATACACTACTATGTCTAAACGGATTGGAGAAAATGATGGCAACCTATGCCAGTGTTCTTGCCTGGAACGTCCCACGGACGGAGGAGCCTGGTGGGCTGCCGTCTATGGGGTCGTACAGAGTCAGACATGACTGAAGCGACTTAGCAGCAGCAGCAGCATGTATAAATGAATAACTAATAAGAACCTAGCGTATAGCCCAGGGAATTCTATTCAATGATCTTTAGTGACCTAAATAGGAAGGAAATCCAAAAAAGAGGGGAAATATGTACATATATATAACTGATTCACTTTGCCATACAGCAGAAACCAGCACGACACTGTAAAGCAACTATACTCCAATAAAAATAAGTTCTTAAAAAAAAAAAAAAACTCCATTTTCCATGTAGAAGCACACAGCTCTGGAAGGCAACAGGGAAAGACACTCATTAAACCAAAATTCATTTTCACCAAAATAGTGGGATACTGCTATTTATTACAACATAACAGGCTCTCCAAAAGTGAATGGTTTCCAACAACCTCTATTTAATTATGCTCCTAATTCTCTGGCCCAGGGATCTGGACATGGCATATCAGGGCCAATCAGCCTTGCAGTGATCTGGCAAAGGGCTGGACATGGCTATGACCAGGACTGGGCCCAGAGTCTGAAAGCTCAGTTTTGGCTGTCGGTGGGGTTCCTCAGTTTGGTCTGCTGGAGTCTGGGATAACGCCTAGGATGGACAGGCTGGAGGGCCTGAGGCTGGCCGGGCATCTCTCTCTCTCTCTCTCAGCTACACAGCTTCTGCCTGTGGCGAGCAGGAGCCTCCTCACAGCCCGCCACTCTCAAGGAGGCCGGATGTCCTCCACACAGCGGACTTCCGGATGAGCAAGAGGAAGGAAGGGCTCGGTCTCTCCCAGCCATAGCTCTGAGTCACTTCTGCCACAGTCTAATGCTCAAAGTCATTCCAGAGTCCACTGAGGTTTAACAGAAGGAGACACAGACTCTCCTGTCTCTACAAAAACAGTGAGAAAGAATGTGATAGGCCACCAAGAGACACATTTATTTCAGGTTTCATCTGGTATCATGTGCAGGCCCAGATATAAGATGAGCAAAATAACCATCCCCAAAGTAACTTCAAGACAGACGCACTTTACAATAAATATAATGTGCTAAATAAATAGGTCATAAATACCAATACTCTCTCACGACTGCTTTGAGTCTTTGTCATCGAGGACAAGACAGCCACACAAGAGCTCCATTTATCACAAAGGATATGGAAGAATGTAAGGAGCTCAAACTCAAAAAAGGTTCAGACTTATTTTTTTTAAAGGTTCTTCAAACTGAAACCTGATCCCTCTAGTGATTTCCAATTTTATCCAATAGATTAGTCAAACTGACAAATATTCTTACACTGAGATTAAAGGCTAGTGTATTAATTTACCTTGTAATGTAAATTTAAGTCTGTGGTACTTAGCTTGCTATTTTTTTCTCTACATTCTTTCTATGGGAATATAATTGCTTTACAATCTTGTGTTAGCTTCTGTATATAACGTGAGTCAGTCACATGGACACATATATCCCCCTCTCTAATTTTTTAAAACCTTTTTATTTTGTATTGGGGTACAGTCAATTAATAATGTCACAATAGTTTCAAGTGAACAGCGAAGAGACTCAGCCATACATGAACACGTATCCATTCTCCCCCAAACTTCCTTCCCAGCCAGGCTGCCACATACCATTGAGCAGACTTCCTTGACTTATTATTTAAGTCTAAGAAGAAAACTATAAATGAGTCATAATCTCCCCCATCACTGTAATGATAATATTGACAAAGAACATTGGAAAAATACAAAGGCCCTTTCTCCCCACCAAGGTAATCGTTATCAATAGTTTCTTTGATTTTTTTCCTAAGAAAATTTTAAAAGTTGCCTATGCATATGCCTGCTTACATGAGTCATTTCTATGTATGTATTTTAACATACAAAGGATCATAATAGAGATACAGTACATCACTTCAATTTTTAATTATCCATTCAAATACTAACTGAACGCCTGCTACGGGACATGCAACACTCTGGACGTTGGAGATAGAGGAATAAGCACAAAGACCCTAACGTAGAAACATACCTTGTGTGTTCCAAGGAAACCAAAGAGGCCAGGTAACTGGCATGCAGTGCATGAGGATATGAAACGGAAGCTGCATCAGTAAACAGCAGGAATGTTTTTGTTTTTAATTCACAGCGAGACAGGATGTCAGAGTCTTAGAGACCATTCATTTTCAGTGTATTCATTTATTATTACTAACAAAAGACTTTGATGCTGGGAGGGATTGGGGGCAGGAGGAGAAGGGGACGACCGAGGATGAGATGGCTGTATGGCATCACTGACTCGATGGACGCGACTCTGAGTGAACTCTGGGAGTTGGTGATGGACAGGGAGGCCTGGCGTGCTGTGATTCATGGGGTCGCAAAGAGTCGAACACGACTGAGTGACTGAACTGAACTGAACAAAAGACTATGAATTTATAGGCTGAAAATAATACAGCTACTATTATTGTGTTTTCTAATTCTTGTGCTATATAACAAAGTTAAATATACATTTTATAACTTTGCTACATATAACAAGAACTAGAAAAGAATTATCTCAAAGTTTCCAAGTGTCAGGCTTCCAGGCGCATCTTAACTGGGGCTCCTGCCCAGGTCCTCAGCTCACAAGGCTGTCATCAAGGGGTCCACCAACCTGAATTATGGAGGCTCCACTGGGGATGACTCTGCTTCCAAGTCCATTTGGGTGACTGGCGGATTTCATTTCCTTGCAGTCAGAGGACTGAGTCCCGACTTGTTGCTGACTATGGGCTGGAGGCTGCCTGCAGTTCCCTGCCATGTGGGCCTCTCCATAGGCAGTTCACAACATGGCTATTTGCTTTCAGGCCAGCAGGGGAAACTCTCTCCAGTCTGATCCACTGGAGTCTTATATAACCAAACATTCTTGGGAAAGAATCCATCAGCTTGGGTCCAACTGGTTAGAATCAAGCAGGTCCCAGCAGTGCTCAAGGGCCTTGAACACTGGGTCACCTTAGAATGTGTCCACCACAACCAGTATCAGCATGTACAAATCTACCTCACTTTTTAATGAGTTACCCATGTTTCTTCTTGGGAGCATATAGTTTAATTTTCTCCCCTGTCATTGAAGACTATCTGTTTCTGATTTTTTCCACTAAGATATACACACGGCAGCGAACATGTTCGACATATTTGCAAAATTTTGAGAGAATATCTGTAGAGTATTTTGTAGCAGAGATTGCCTTCAAAGTAGGAGTGCATTTTAATCTTTGCTGGATGCTGCCAAACCATTTCAGAAAGGCTGCGCCAACTCACATTTACATCAGCCACAGAGAGACCACTTATGTCAACCCTAAATAGTCATTGGAAGGACTGATGCTGAAGCTCCAATACTTTGGTGACCTGATGAGAAGAGCCAACTCATTAGAAAAGGTCCTGATGCTGAGAAAGACTGAAGGCAAAAGGCAAAGGGGACAGCAGAGGATGAGATGATTAGATAGCATCACCAACTCAATGCACATGAATTTTAGCAAACTCTGGGAGATAGCAGAGGACGAGATGGTTGGATTGCATCACCAACTCAATGTACCTCCAGACAGAAGAGCCTGGCATGCTGCAATCCATGGGGTCAAAAAGAGTCAGACATGACTTAGCAACTGAACAAATAATAATGAGATGTACTTCTCTCACATTCCTTACTGGAACCTTACAATTTTCATCAAGTAGGTGTTCTTCATCTATTGATTTACGCTTACAACTGGGTGTTTTATCTTTTCTTGCGTTAGGTTTACACTCAGGTAATGTATCTTTTTCAAGGACATCAATGATACAGCCTGTTCTCTCACTGTATTTACTGATTTTTGTTGTATATAAGGAAGTTATTGAGGGGGTGATTACTTTTAATCCTTCATCTCAAAGAATCATTTGATGTACCTAATAGTTCTTCAATCTGTTTTCCTGGGCCACCCATGCACGCAATCTAATTTGCAAATAATCTAACATTTTCCCCTTCCAGTTTTCATACCAACTCCTTTTTTTTTTTTTTTTGTCTTTTCTTGTTTAGTAATCCTAGGATAACAGTTAATTAAATAGCATGTCACGTTAGAATTTCAACATTTTGAGCATTTTCATGATGAAAACTCTACCTTTTGGGTTAAAATATACATTTTATATCATTTTAAGGAAGTATCCAAAATTTCTACTTTATTAAAGTGTTTTACTAGGAATTCAAGTAGGCCTTAGGATGCATCACTACGAACAAAGCTAGTGGAGGTGATGGAATTCCAGTTGAGCTATTTCAAATCTTAAAAGATGATGCTGTCAAAGTGCTGCACTCAATATGTCAGCAAATTTGGAAAACTCAGCAGTGGCCACAGGACTGGAAAAGGTCAGTTTTCATTCCAGTACCAAAGAAAGGCAATACCAAAGAATGCTCAAACTGCTTCATAATTGCACTCATCTCACACGCTAGTAAAGTAAGGCTCAAAAGTCTCCAAGCCAGGCTTCAGCAATACGTGAACTATGAACTTCCAGATGTTCAAGCTGGTTTTAGAAAAGGAAAAGGAACCAGAGATCAAATTGCCAACATTCACTGGATCATCGAAAAAGCGAGAGTTCCAGAAAAACATCTATTTCTGCTTTATTGACTATGCCAAAGCCTTTGACTGTGTGGATCACAATAAACTGTGGAAAATTCTGAAAGAGCTGTAAATACCAGACCACCTTACCTGCCTCTTGAGAAATCTGTATGCAGGTCAGGAAGCAACAGTTAGAACTGGACGTGGAACAACAGACTGGTTCCAAATAGGAAAAGGAGTCCGTCAAGGCTGTATAGGTCACCCTGCTTATTTAACTTATATGCAGAATACATCATGAGAAACGTTGGGCTGGAGGATGCACAAGCTGGAATCTAGATTGCCAGGAGAAATAGCAATAACCTCAGATATGCAGATGACACCACCCTTACGGCAGAAAGTAAAGAACAACTAAAGAGCTTCTTGATGAAAGTGAAAAAGAGGAGAGTGAAAAAGTTGGCTTAAAACTCAACATTCAGAAAACGAAGATCATGGCATCTGATCCCATCACTTCATGGGAAACAGATGGGGAAACAGTGGAAACAGTGGCTGACTTTATTTTTCCGGGCTCCAAAATCACTGCAGATGGTGATTGCAGCCATGAAATTAAAAGACACTTACTCCCTGGAAGGAAAGTTATGACCAATCTAAACAGCATATTAAAATGCAGAGACATTACTTTATCAACCAAGGTCCGTCTAGTCAAAGCTATGGTTTTTCCAGTAGTTATGTATGGATGTGAGAGTTGGGCTATAAAGAAAGCTGAGCACCAAAGAATTGATGCTTTTGAACTGTGGTGTTGGAGAAGACTCTTGAGAGTCCCTTGGACTGCAAGGAGATACAACCAGTCCATCCTAAAAGAGATCATTCCTGGGTGTTCACTGGAAGGACTGATGTTGAAGCTGAAGCTCCAGTACTTTGGCCACCTGATGCAAAGAGCTGACTCATTAGAAAAGATCCTGATGCTGGGAAAGATTGAGGGCAAAGGAGGAGAAGGGGACGACAGAGGATGAGATGGTTGGATGGCATCAGCGACTCAATGGACATGAGTTTAGGTAAGTCCAGGAGTTGGTGATGGACAGGAAGGCCTGGTGTGCTGTGGTCTGTGGGGTCGCAAAGATTCAGACACGACTGAGCAACTGAACTGAACTATTAGGAATTATGAAAATTTTTTCAAGTACTTTTAGGCATCTGCTGAAAGATTTCTCCTTTGCCCTAGCAATATGCTATATTATATTAATATAGTCCCCAATATTGAGCCGCCCTTGCATTTCAGGGATGAACTCAGCTTAGGCTGAAATATTATACTGTTAAAGTGCTGCTGTTATTTGCTGGTGTATTATTTAAGATCTCTGCGTAAATATTCATAAGTAAAATTGATCTACAACTTTATCTTTGACAGGGTTTGTTAATGCCCTCCTCACATCACAGAAAGAATTTGAAGTTTTTCTTCACTATGCTGTGGACCAGTTCAAATGCCAATAACTGTCTGTTGCAAGTTTAAATGCATTCACCTGTGAAAATATCTAAGCCTGCTACTTCTTAGAGAATGTATGGTAGTTCGTCAAAAAATGTCTCAGGTTATCATTAGCTCACTAATTTCATTCAGGTCTTCAAAATTCTGTACACTGTGTAGCTGTGGTCATTTCCACATGTTTCTACCTACACATGCAAGCAGCCCTCTCATCCTTTTTTCTTGACTAACCTAGCCCATGGTTTAGCTGTTTTAGTTCATGCTCTGTAATCCCTCCACAAAGTAGGAGGTACTTATAAAAGCCACTTTTTTCTTTTCTATTGATTTTATCTTTTATATTTATTATTTTCTTCAAATTTAGGGGGAGGTGGGTGAGTGGAAAGCTATGGTTTTTCCAGTAGTCATGTATGGATGTGAGAGTTGAACCATAAAGAAAGCTGAGTGCCAAAGAATTGATGCTTTTGAACTGTGCTGTTGGAGAAGACTCTTGAGAGTCCCTTGGACTGCAAGGAGATCCAACCAGTCCATCCTAAAGGAGATCAGTCCTGAATGTGCATTGGAAGGACTGATGCTAAAGCTGAAACTCCAATACTTTGGCCACCTGATGTGAAGAGTTGACTCATTTGAAAAGACCCTGATGCTGGGAAAGATTGAGGGCAGGAGGAGAAGGGAATGACAGAGGATGAGATGGTTGGATGGCATCACCGAATCAACGGACATGAGTTTGAGTGAACTCCAGGAGTTGGTGATGGACAGGGAGGCCTGGCGTGCTGCAGGCCATTGAGTCGCAAAGAGTCAGACATGACTGAGTGACTAAACCGAACTGGGTGAGTGGAAGCTTTTGACATATTTCATTCCTTCTGTCTTATGTATTTATTTAAAGTTATAATTTCCCTCAGAACATAATTTGTGCCTTATCCACCAAGTTCTAATGCACTTGTCTTCATAATAGTTTTCTAGGCATTGTATGATTTTTTTAAATTTCTATTTTGATCCAAGAATCATGAAAGTTTCTAAATTTCCAAATGACCAGATAATTTTTTTGCTTCTATAATTATTAATGTTAAAATTTTCCTGGATTGAGCCTGATACTGCTCAGAAAAAGCTATATTTTTTTCTGCCTTCTGAAATTTATACTTTTAGTTTGTTGCTAAAAATAGATACTCAAGACTTATAAACACTGCTTTATTACCTTTTGAGTTGGTATAGAAAAATATGAGGCAATCAGGTGTACCATCCCCATTGGAATTTTGAATTTTCCTCCAAAATCCAATAACTGAGCCATACTCTGGCTCTATATGAATAATTCTGAATGACTTAAAATTCAGAATTGGTTTCTTCCAATTCAGTGACACTTTGATCAGATAAAGGTTTCACTTTGATTCAGGAAAAAAGACTCTTATTTTTATCAGCAAAATTATTTTTATTTGTGCATATGTTCCTGTAGCTCTGGGACCACATCTTACCCTGGGTCATCTCCACCTTGTTTCCCATGCTTCCATTTGTCTTTCTCCTTTCATTGAACAGGTCTGCTTCATCGATGTTAATTCCTTCTTTCTTAACTTTTGATTCTATTCATTTCCATTTTAAATTTGTTCATTTGTTTTGAAATTATCACTGGAGGTGTCAGTCTGTTTTCTTAAAAAATTCTCATCACTATTTCTGAACTCCCATTTTACTGAATATTTAGTTCTCCCAGAGAGATAAATTGTAGTAAAGTCACTGCTCTTCCTTAGATCAAAACAAATCCCTCATCCACAGTTTGTATTTCTTCCCCTCTTGCTGCAACAGATTCACATAGACTCCACACTGGGTATTTTGGGTTTATTTCAATTATACGAATGTTCTGAATGGGCAGCTCTATCAACACTTTCTCTTCACACCACTACATTTGGGTGACATCTCCCCGAATCTTGTCCCATGTTTTGGATGTCCTTCTTCCATGCTCTAGTTTTGCCTGCCCCGGTGTCTGCAGCCTGAGAATGGTGGATTTCTCTGCAAGAGTTGCCACAACAGAACACCACAGCTAGGTGGTTTAACAGCAGGTCTGGTGGCTGGAAGTCCAAGATTAAGGTGCTGGGAGGCCTGTCTCCTTAGCTTGTAGGTGGTTCTTTCTGTGTCCTCACGCTTGCTTTCTTCTGTACATGCACATCCTGGGTGCCTCTTTCTCTTTTTATAAAGACAGCAGTCCTATTGAACTAGGGGGCCCTCATTTTGACATCATTTTAATGTCAATTATCTCCTTAAAGATCCCCATTGCCTAACAGATTCACACTGGAGGCTAGAACTTCAATATATGAATTTTGAGGGCATATAATTTCCTGGTGGCTCAGACAGTAAGGAATCTGCCTGCAACACAGGAGACCCAGGTTCTACACTCGGGTCAGGAAGACTCCCCTGGAAAAGGTAATAGCAACCCACTTCAGTATTCTTGCCTGGAAAATTCTATGGACAGAGGAGCCTGGCAGGCTACAGTCCATGGGGTTGCAAAAAGTCTGACATGACTGACTGACTCACACACACACAAACACACAATTCAGTCCATAATAACAGGCATGGAGAGGATACAGATTCAGCCAGGACTGGATGTAGTAGTCTCTGACCTCACCTTTGTGGTTTGGCCAAAATGCCCACGTATGTGTTCACTCCCCATCTGGGCTGCACAAGATTCCTACAGAGGGTGTGGCCCTTCAGCCCCCACCAGGAGCATCAGTCTTCCCTAGGTGGCCAGTTTGACAAACACTTTCTGTCATTCTGCAGGCACGAGGTGGACCACGTAAGAGATGATGACTTCCAGGTGCTCAGGCTGGAAGTTATCAGAGTGGGAAATGACACTCCTCCACTCTCAGGGTCCCTGCCCTTCCTTTTGCAGAAGCTCTTTTCCCTCTGAAGTTTTCTTTCTGTTTCTTGCTGGAGATCACTGATCTGGGAGTATCTCTGAGATGGGAGTATGATCTGCCAAAGCCCCAGCTAGTCTAGCAGAAGAGTTGGATGCTCAGGAGGAGCTTCAGCCTCTGTGGAAATTGCACATCTTGACCCAAAGCTGCCCAAACAATCTACCCCCTTACTCCAAAGGGAGGTGTCTGAGGACTGCATACGTGTCTGCCCCATGCTGTGGTCTGTGGAAGGTTAAGTTAGGATAAAAATGAAGATGGCCCACACCAATGTTTGGAAACTCCATTTGGTGGTCTCTAGGCCTTTCCCCGGAGAAGGCAATGGCACCCCACTCCAGTACTCCTGCCTGGAAAATCCCATGGACAGAGGAGCCTGGTGGGCTGCAGTCCATGAGGTCGCTAAGAGTCGGACAAGACTGAGCGACTTCACTTTCACTTTTCACTTTTATGCACTGGAGAAGGAAATGGCAAGCCACTCCAGGGTTCTTGCCTGGAGAATCCCAGGGATGGGGGAGCCTGGTGGGCTGGGGTCTATGGGGTCGCACAGAGTCGGATACAACTGACGCGATTTAGCAGCAGCAGCAGCAGCAGCAGGCCTTTCCCTCCATTTGGTTGATACCACAGTTTTTCTCTGTTTTTAATCTGTTTTTATTTGTATTGAAAGATTATGAGACTTGTCTTCGCTCTGTTTTTATTTGTATTGAAAGATTATGAGACTTGTCTTCGCTCTTAAAGACTAGTCTGTACTTTTATGCCATGAGGAAGCCTATGTTTGAGATACCTATTTTAGATAATAAATGGATGACAAATAATACAGGTAAATACATTAGTAAAAAGTAATACACCATCTCATGCGGAAACCTATAACTTCACTTCCTCCACTCTGCACACTGCCTAAATGGGTCACATGCTTTTATTAAATTATTTCAATATCACTCAAGTTCATTCCACCCAGAGCAGGGGTTCCTTAACCGCGGTCTCTCCTTAGTACATGCCCTAGAGTCACATGCAAATGGCACATATGCAGTTGTATTTTTTCAGTAAGTGGGTTTGTGACCCTTCAAAGTCTCAAAGGGGTATGAAACAAAAAAACGAGCTAAGAATCACTGACCTAGAGCAATGAACAGGAAAGCTGCCAAGAATGGGAAACAATGGAAAATTAAGAGACAATTTACAAAAGGTTGAATTCATCTGAATAATAAAGGCAACTAAAAGAATTTTCTTTTAAGATACATGGAATTTGGCTAAAGCCACAGCAAACTTCCAAAAAAGCTTAACTGCTGAGTATGTGCTTGTGGCCCTGGACGCTGCAGGAAACAGTCTTGCAGGAATCATGGAATGAAATGGTTATACACATGAAACAATCATCTCTCCAAGGACCTTTCCACATCAATCTGTCCATAAGTACAGCTGACTCTGAGCTTATAAGCACATTAATGACAAATGACTTAATTCCTTCATTAAGTTTTGAAAATCACAACTAATCCTCTTAGTGGTCATTCCCTTCACTTCCACCTAAAGAAAAATGACATTCCAGAAAAACCAAGTGTTTGAAGCCTTCCCTGGAGGAAGAATGTCTCCACTTTTACTTACTGCTGAGGTAGACGGAAAAAAATTACAAAAAAAAAAGCACAGCCTGTAAATAAATTCCATTTTAAATATACAAAAAAAAACAATGAAAAGTGGATTCAGCAACAAATAAAAAAATGGGAGGTAGATGTAGAGAAAATTATATACTTGAGATTTCGATCCAGATTTTGAGTGACTTTCTGAAGTGTGCTGTTTCTTTCCATGAACATACACAAAATTACTATCATTTACAAAGGATTATAAATCTCCCCCCAAACCTATTAATCCAACCACTTCAGAGGTTTAGTTTGGCACGATCGACAGTCTGCAGCCCGTGTGCACTTTTGGTAATTAAGAATAAGGAATAACGATGACAAACGGCACACCAGCTGTACAGTGATGAATAAGAACTTTCTCGTGCGTACAACCAGGCGCTGGCATGTGTGGCTCAGGCAACTATGAAAAGCTCATGACTTTATGAAACCAAATACAGAGACTTCCTTTCTGACTCCCACACGTTCCAGTAGAGACACGCATAAGCACTTTTGCACAATTTAAACTTGGAGCTATCCTGCAGTAATATTCACTGAAACACTATGCATCATTTAAGCTCAAAAAGGAAAAAAAAATATAGCCTTGTTTTTCTTGGGATGGTAGAAGGACCACAAGGAACTTTCTAACTGTGTGGCTTCACAGCCTGAAATCCTGTTTGGAACGACGCAGGCTGTAAATGAATAAAGCAAGCTGTGTGACCTTGGGTTGGTTACTTTCAACTCCCCAAGCCTCAGGTTCTGGCCCAGGTCTATAATCTGCAGACAAATCTACACTCCCTGCCCTTTCAGCATTAGCTGATTGATTTCTGCTCTGACCTAGAGCCAGACTAGTGTCTACAGCACCAGGGGCTCGAGAAGCCCTCAGAGCCCAGCCTCTTAAGAACATTCTAGTCTGCTAAGGAACCTTACATTTCATAACTACACACACTATCGCCCCTACAGGTCTCGCTTGCTGCTGAAAATGGAAGGCGTAAATACCTTCTGGAGAAACAATAAGGGATGCCCAGTACAAAGATTTCAAGTGCAGAAATGGTCTCAACCTGGCTTTGGACCAAGAAAGTAACTAGCTTCTCATCGGTCCAAACTCAAACACACAATCCCGAGGTCCGGGAACTATACTTCAGCTGTGTCCAAGTTAGTCTCACTGTTGTCGTTCTCAGTAAAATGCTGGACTTCTGGAAAGCAAGACCTGCGTGTGCATGTGTGTGTGTGTACAAGTCAAGGAGCAGCTTAACAATTGATTGAACGGATAATGAACTGCAATAAAAGAAATGATGTCAGCACTAAATATCAGATCATTTACCTTTTATCATCAATCATTTCTGATGCTGAAGCTCTAATACTCTGGCCACCTGATGCAAAGAGCCAACTTATTAGGAAAGACCCTGATGCTGGGAAAGATTGAAGGCAGGAGGAGAAGGGGACAACAGAGGATGAGATGGTTGTATGGCATCACCGACTCAATGGACATGAGACTCAGCAAACCCCAGGAGATGAAAAAGGACAGGGAAGCCTAGGGTGCTACAGTCCATGGAGTCACAAAGAGTCAGACATGACTGAGCAACTGAACAACAACAAATTTCAGATATATGCACAAGTATATACAAGTAAAAAGAATACTATAACAAATTCCTCTGTCCACCTCATTGAGCTACACCAAGTCACTAACTGATGACCAATCTTAGTTCATCCATATCCCCGCATTGTTTTGAAGAGGATTTTAGGCTAAGGACTGTACATACAGGTCTTTAAGAAGCTTTAGGGGATTAAATTTTGCTTAACTCTAGAATTCTAGATACTAGTATCTCCAGAGTAAAAAGAAACATACATACACTATTGCACCAAGATCAGTAGACTTCACCACTGCATGGTCAAGAAGTAAAAATCAAACCATCCTCCTCAACTGCTATGGGTCAGTGTGTGCATGAGTGCCAAGTCACTTCAGTCATGTCCAGGATTCTGTGCGATCCCATAAACTGTAGCCTGCCAGGCTACTCTGTCCATGGGATTTCCCAGACAGGAATACTGGAGTGGGTTGCCATGCCCTCTTCCAGGAGATCTTCCTGACCCAGGGATTGAACCCATGTCTCTAAGGTCTCCTACACTGGCAGGAGGGTTCTTTACCACTAGCAACCCCAGGGAAGCCCCACTATGGATCAGGGGGTACTTACAATATGGATATGATTAAGATATCCTCCCCCAAAAGAGTTAGATAATAATTTTACAAATATCTGCATGAAAAGAAACAATGACCTTGAGACATGTCATGGGAGAAGGAAGACAGTGTTAATACTGGATGGAAAGCTCACTGAGGAATACTGACGAAAGGCTGCAGGGATTTCATCAAAGTTTGCAATAAGAAGGTTTCTTAGAGAAAAATCCAGAAGATTAAACAGAGGCAGGAGCATATCTGAGGAAGGTCAGGCTCAGACAATAAGGAGGGGTTGACCAGATGCAGAGGGAAGGGGGCAGGAGAGACGTGGCAGCACCTTGATCCTTGAGGACACAGGCGGCCCCAAAGTCCCGACTCCACAGAACTTAAGGGTGAAAACAAACACGCCCAACAAAGCTGGCTCCTGCCTTCTGGGGTCACTCTCAAGGAGAAATCAACCAACCGGAAAGTTAAAACAGATTTTTGAGGGACATTTCATCCTGTGCCAAATTCATCCAGTGACATAAGCAGCCATGGCTTACCCCGTACTGACCACACCCTTCCTCCACTCCTCGGCAAAGCGAACCCCGCACTTTCAACAGAGCTGACCACAGGGCACTTCCCTGCTTGAATGGGGAAGACGCTTTCAAAGCAAAAGAGGAAGGGCTCTGAATCCCGATGACAGAGAACATCCTTACAGACGAAACAGGAATTCACCCTCACAGCTGCCCTGCAAGTTCCTCACCGTGGCTGGTCAAAGATTCCCAGCGAACAGAAAAGCTGAGCCGGCCATCCTGAGAAAGCCCTGTCTGCAAGGCTGGCCTCTGGTTGGCATCTAGAAACCTGGCAAATTAACAGTTCTCTACATTGCTATAAAACATTCCCGAGGGAATTCCTTGGCCATCCAGTGGTTAGAGCTCCACACTCTTACTGCTGAGAGCCAGGTCTGAGCCCTGGTCGGGCAACTAACATCCCACAAGCTGCGTGGTACACCACCCCACCCCTTCCCCCGCCAAATTCCTGAAATGATGCCGCCAAAAGAAAAAAAATTCCGAAACAGTCAGGATGGCCCACCATGCCTCAGCTGTCTACACATAAACATGCAGGTGTGATGCAGAACACTGGCTTTTCTTCCGGGAGTCTGGAATTTGGTACCCACCTGGCAAAGGATGTCGATGTGACTGCCCCCCACAAGGCCCCAAGTCTCTAAGGCGCTTCCCTGAACAGACACATTCTACGCTTGCAGCTGCATTTTCAGGGCTGGGGGAAAGTCTGCTGTGTGGGACCCCTCTGGGAGGTGAGACCGCATGGAAGATTCCACGTGATCCTTCCAGATGCCTCTGGTGTCGTCTCTCCACTGTATGCCCTTACTGCATCACTGTGAGTACAACCACAAGCTGAATCCCATGAGTCCCTCCAGCAAATCCCCAGGCACAGGGATGGTTTTAAAGACTCCGGACACACCCAGGGAGGCAGGCGCTAGACTTAATGGAAAGGCCTCGATTTGGAGGACCCCCCCACCCATGGCAGCCTGCTTCCTTAAGCAGTCTACCCACTGTGATCTGTAGTTCCCGGGGAAATTGGAGGAGGATCAGAACAAGAAGTCTGGCAGAAAGACAACAGTTATGCCCCAGGATCCATGAGCTAAGACCGTCAACCCTTCGTTTAGCCATTTCCTGGCTACCATTCATTATCAGTTGGGTAAGATGACACTATTTGCCATTCTAAAGATTCAGAAGCTGAGACCCCAGCATGAGGTCAGTTATCACTGACTAAATGCAGCAGTGGGGTTTCAGAGCAGGCTTAATTTCAAGGAAATGTGGAAGAATTCAAATGTGATAAAAGGGCTGGCTCTGGGAAGACCTGATGTGCACAGAATGGCCTTCTTCGATCTGTCTCCTGATTTCCTACCTGTAGCCCCAGTGGCAGAAGTCTGAGCACCAGCACACCTCAAAGAAATGCAGAGGCTGTCTCTCATTACTGGAGCAAAACGCCTCTCGCTGGGGGTCCCTACTGTCTGTGGCCCATCTGAGCAACCAGTATCTTCAGGAAAGGTTCCTTCAGTGGCTGGCCCCAGGCAGAGGACAGGAACAACCAAGTGTCACTGACAAAACAGAGTATGAATCCTTACCTACCCACACCCTGCCCCCACCTCGGTTCCTCAGCAGAAGCAGAGAAAGTAAGTCACCAGCAAAAGAGGAGAAAGGCTGAATCTGAAGAAATGCTCTGGACCCTACTTCTTCAGGGATCATACTGTAGCTCTTGCTTTCCCTATGGTTCTAGGTTCTTGACCTGGGAGTCTCCAAAATTCCTAAAACTGTATCTATGTCTCTTTTGTGTATAGATACTATACTACTTTCTGGGAAAAGGACCCAAAGCTTTCCTTAAATTTTCAAAGTGGGTCTTAATGTAATATGCCTTCAACAGATAGAGGGAATGGAGAAGGAAATGGCAACCTACTCCAGTGTTCTTGCCTGGAGAATCCCAGGGACAGGGAAGCCTGGTAGACTGTCGTCTATGGGGTTGCACAGAGTCGGACACGACTGAAGCGACTGAGCAGCAGCAGAGGGAAAGGATGTCAGAGACATGAGTAGACTTTAAGATGCCAACTGGCTGCCTCAAGGTGGACCAGAGGCCCATCATGCTGGGAGACATACGCAGTGGCGAATGCAAGGAAGAACGGGGGCATGATACTGGAGAGCAAGCCCTAGGAAATCAATTACCTGGCAAAAAAGACCTTAGGTGAGATTTGAGAAGAAAGTCACTTCTGGTTTCTACTTTGGTCCAAGATGAGAAAACTAAAGAAGAAAGTTAAAGAAGGTCTAGTCATAAAATTCTGGGAAGAGACCAACAGGTTCCGATCTGGGTGACTTCAAAGTACCAGTTTCTACCTAAAGCTACATTGACCAGACCACTTGATCTGTTTTCATAAGGACTGGGCCCAAGGAGCAGCTGGACTCAGGGACACGCAGGGACTACCTGAGATTACCAAAACATAAATTGAGCCAAATCAAAGCTAATGAATAAACGATCTGGGAATTCATCAAACTGCCAGCACTTCACACTGTGTATCTTCTCATACCATCCCAAGATGACTCGGCTGCAACCAAAATGTCACCGAGTTGACATAAATAAAAAGAGATTTACTCCAGATCTGCTGGTTCTGAGCATCAGAATATCATGGTCCTGCTCGTTAGCAGCCCTGAACACAAAGCCTTCCACTGGAAGCGATTTAAATCAGGAGGAGCAGCAGCAGAGATGAAGATGGGACAGTCCCACCTTCCGAGCCAGCCAGTCCTTAGTTCAAATCCCAGCGCGGCCGTTTCCCATAAGTCATGAGTGAACCCTGAGTAAAGTCTGGTGACAATGATGTGTCCAGGTGGGTTCCGCAGTTCTAACCATGGACCCCTCGGGTGGCAGGTGTTTATAATGGGGGAGGCTGTGCATGCGTGGGTGTGGGGGTTGGGGAACAGGTCTGGGAAACCTCTGTTACCTTCCTCTCAATTTGATGGTGATGAAAAGGAGAAGGAGAATGACCTCCAGGGCTTAGCTAGAGCTTTTATCAGCAGTGAAGCCGAGAGGCCTGACCCTGTCCGCTGGGGTGTATGTCACAGGAAATCCATCCTAGGGGTGGGAAGGAGGTCAGGGAAGAGGAGTCCATACCCACTGGTCATAAGAGTCATTTACAGAACAATCATCCTGGTTCTCTCAAACTACAAACAAGTCAGCACTAAAAAGAAATGAGCTACCAAGCCACGAAAAGACTTGGGGGAGCTTCAGACACACAGTACTAAGTAAGAGAAACCGATCCGGAAAGGCTCATACTGGATGAGTCAAACTACATCATACTGGATGAGTCTAACTACATGACGTTCTGAAAAAGGCAGCCTTGTGAAGACAGTAATCAGTGTTGGCTGGGCTGGGGGTGGAGGATGTAGGGGAGGGAAGGGATGAACAGGCTGAGCACAAGATATCCAGAACCATGAAAACACGCCGATGGTTATGATGAATAAAGCTCGTAACGTGTTTGGCCAAACCCAAGAAGGTACAGTCCTGAATATTCCTTGAAAGCACTGATGCTGAAGCTCGACTATTTGGCCACTTGCTGTGAAGAAGACTCATTGGAAAAGATACTGATGCTGGGAAAGATTGAAGGCAGGAAGAGAAGGGGACAACAGAGAAGAAGATGGTAGGATGGCATCACCGACTCGACAGACATAAGTTTGAGCAATCTCCAGGAGTTGGTGATGGACGGGGGGCCTGGCGTGCTGCAGTCCACAGGGTCACAAAGAGTTGGACATGACTGAGTGACTGAACTGACTGAAGAAGGAACAACACCATGAATGAACCCTGAATAAACTCTGGTGATAATGATGTGTCCAGGTGGGTTCCTCAGTTCTAACAGATGGACCCCTCGGGTGGCGGGTATCAACGATGCAGGAAGCTGTGCGCGCATCGGGGAGACTGTGTGTGCATTGGGGAGGCTGTGTATGTGTGGGGACGGGGTGGGGGAGGGACAGGTATGGGAACTCTTCGCACCTTCCTCTCCATTTTGTTATAAACCCAAAACTGTTCTAAAAAATGCAAAGTCTGTTCAAAAATACAAATAAGTCACTACTGCTGTTTGACATAAAATGTACAGAGTTATGCACACTTCATCAGACAGCTAGAGCACAGATGTTAGGAGCAGACTTTGGAGGCAGAAAGACTGTGTTCAAACGCCAGCTCAGCCCCTTGAGCAAGTTACTGAGCCTCGTTTTCTTCATCTGTAAAATAGCTCCCAACATCCTTGCGTAGGTCTTGACTGGATAGATACTTTAGCTTTTCTTCTTTCAAGGATGAGAAAATTGACGATGAGGGTCAGTGGGGGGCCCCGAGGCCCCAGTCACACACCTGGTGGAGCTAAGATTCCAACCCAAGGAATCGTGTGCTCGAGCCCACTCTGCTGCATTCTGTGATCCTGTGTGCAGACTACGGCAATAAAATGTCAAGTCAGGAGTGGAGCCTGGTACCAGCACATCATCACCCCTCTGTTAATACTGACTGCTGGAATTGTTACTGTTCTCCATTTGAGCTTGGGGTTTCACTGGTGGCTCAGCTGGTAAAGAATCCACCTGCAATGCAGGAGATCCAGGTTCAATCCCTGGGTCAGGAAGATCCCCTGGAGAAGGAAACAGCAACCTGCTCCAGTATTCTGGCCTGGAAAATCCCATGGACAGAGGAGCTTGGCAGGCTACAGTTCATGGGGTCACAAGAGAGATGACTTCTCAACCAAACCAAATTTGAGCTTGAGAGATACGGAAGAGCCATCTCTGAAAGCTGGTTTCTTGATTTTACAAAGAAAATTTAAAGTAGGGTGGGGGGAGATTTGTCCATGTGAAAACCAGTAAACACCCCACACTCTGCTGCCCCCTAAGAAAAGGCACTGATGGTGGTTTCTCCAGGGCTCTACCACACAAACCCAGCTCTTGGATCCTTATCTTCCCTTCCAAGACTTCTGGATGATGCTGGGAATATAAACAACATAAAAGGGAGGTGAACAAAAGGATCAGAATCCTCCTTGCTATTTTTAACTATTTCAATACTGACTGAGTGCCAAGCTCCAAGCAATGAGACTGGTCTTTGCAGCTCTCCGTCTCCAGAGTCTCTGGCCAAGACTTCCAGATTGGGCCAGACCTCGGCCATCTGCCAGCTTTTCTTCAACTCCTCAGATCCATCTCTACCAGGAATATAGTCTCATCATTAAAAATATTATGGGGCTTCCCTGGTGGTCCAAGGGTTAAGAATCCGCCTGCTACTCTGGGGCACATGGGTTCCATCCCTGGTCTGGGAAGATCCTGCATGCTGAGGAGCAGCTAAGCCCACGCACCATAACTCCCGAGCTCTCACACCCTGGGGCCCGTGCTTCCACGACAAGAGAAGCCACCACAGTGAGAAGCCTGCACATCCCAGCGAAGAGCAGCCCCGCCCACCGCAACCAGCGCAAACCCCACGACGAGAAAAACTCAGCGCAGCCCAAAGAGATAAACAAGTAAATCGCAAAACACTATGGAGTTCTTCCTTCTACTAAATTAAAAACTCACCTTCCGGCAAGTTCCACTCACTTGTTTCTTAGACAAGAGAGAATCATCTCCCCCATCTCCCTCTTCTGTGCTGAAGCTCTACCATCCTCCTGAGACAGTCCCAGTGCCTCGTCTCTACTGGACACAACAATGCTCCAGAAGGAAAGGCCCCTATCTCACAAATGTTCTCACATCAAGCCACTCTACAGGCCCCTGGGGAAATACTGCCTACCATCTACACAGTTACAACACAGCAGAGACGCCTCATGCTGGAGCCAAAGGAAAAGAACAGCAGACAACGTCATTATTATTTTCCAACTCACCTTAAAGGAAGGAAGAAGCAAGTTTCCTGTGCTTCTAAGGCTCCTTTCTTCAAAAAGAGAAAAATAAATATTGTATATCCACGCACATATACGGAAAATAGAAAACCAGTACTGATGAACCTATTTACAGGGAAGAGATAGAGACACAGACAGAGAAGAGACTTGTGGACACAGTGGGGAAGGAGAGGGTGGGAGGAATTTAGAAAGTAACGTTGGCATATATACACTACCATGTGCAAAATAGAGAGCTGGTGGGAAGCTGCTGTGCAGGACAGGGAACTCAGCTCAGTGCCCCGTGATGACCTAGGGGGTGGGCTGGGGGGAGGGGGTGTTCAAGAAAGAAGACATTATATATATATGGTGGTTCAGATGGTAAAGAATCTGCCTGAAACGGAGGAGACCCGGGTTCAGTTGCTGGGTGGGGAAGATCCCCTGGAGAAGGAAATGGCTACCTGCTCCAGTATTCTTGCCTGGAAAATCCCATGGACACAGGAGCCTGGCGGGCTACAGCCCATGGGGTTGCAAAGGGTCAGACACAACTGAGCGACTAACACTTTTTTCTCTTGAATATATATTTATATGTAGAAACCAACACAATATTGTAAAGCAATTATCCTCCAATTAAAAAGAATAATAAAGCTTCTTTCTAAACACTCCAGAAAATGCACTGCCCTGTTGAGAGGAAAAAAAAAAAAAATCTAGCAGTAAAGTATATTTTCACGGCTATGCCAAGGAGGTCAACATTTATGAAAACTGGAAAGAAAAAAAAAAAAACCTTTTAAAAGTTCTCAAAATAATCTTGCCACAGAGTTTGACCTCTACGCTGAGTGATCACAACTCAGGCAGACTCAACTTACAGAAACTTAGGAGTTTGATTGTTGTTGCTGGGGTTTCAGACATTTCTTTTTCTCTCACATGAAAACTGGTGGCTGCCTAGCAACCCAGTGCCAGCAAAGCTAAATCAAGATGCAGTTTAGGTTGGGCTCTTTTTGAAAAAGAATCTTTCTCCCATTAAACAACAAGCGTGTGCTAAGACTGGAAGGTTCCTCATACTCAGTGAAAAATGGTTTGCATGCTGCTCACTTGGGTCTCACTGGCGTTAAAGGATGACAAGAGATCAGGAGACAGCCAGGTCGGTGTGTGGTTTCTGTATCCACAGGAATGGAGCCGGGCTCCCCGTATCCCAAACAGAACTCACATGGCTGCTGCTGGCCTGCAGGTGGGGCCCAAACAGGGAATCCATCCCACCATCCATCCCACCAGTCGCCGACAGACTCTTCTAGCTTTGGGAAAATCCACTGGATGCAAGGTCAGACAGTCAGTCCCAAGGTTAGCAGAAGTGAATCATCCCTGCCCCCACCCCCGTTGGATACCCTTCTCCACGTGGTATAATTTAACATCTAGGGATTACGCTGCACACCTGAAGGGAAACATGTACGCCCGTCTCACATTTAATCCTACTAAATGCTCTGTGATAAACAGCAAGCCTGCTCTGTTACTCAGTTCCGTCCAACTCTTTGCAACCCGTGGCCTATAGCCCACCCAGCTCCTCTGTCCATGGAATTCTCCAGGCAAGAATACTGCAGTGGGTTGCCATTCTGTTTCTCAAGGGGATCTTCCCAACCCAGGGACCGAACCTGCATCTCCTGCACTGGCAGGCAAATTCTTTACCGCGAGCCACCTGGGAGGTTCCTGTGACGGGGATATAGGCTAGTCAAGAACTTTGCAACCCGTGTTACACAAAAAGAAGGATAAAGGAAGTCTACTGAAGAAACTCATGAACAGGAACGTGACATCAGCCTTTACCACAATGCATGACCATCTCCAACAGCTTCTGTTTTTTCAGCAAGAAAAAAAGACACAGGGATTTCCCTGGTGATCCAGTAGTTGGGACTCCACACTTTCACTGCCAGGGTCCAGGTTCAATCCCTGGTCAGGGAACTAAGATCTTGCATGCCACACAGCACAATTAAAAAAAAAAAAAAAAAAGAAAGACACAGGCTGACTCTGAGCCTACTTCAAAGGGAAAAATGCTTCTTTTGGCAAAGTTACAGGAATCCTCATAGAGGAAAAGATTTATGTAAACAAAACGTGATTATTTATCAGCACCCTGTGGTCCCCAGAAGTTGTACTGAACACAAGCTAAAACAAGGAAAAAACCTCATCACCTGCTGTCCCTCAGAATCAATGACCTTGAGAGCAAACCCATCACACTGAAAATCCAACCAAAATCCTTAACAAGATAAATATAACTTAGATTATAACTATGGTATGACACATATTTTGTGAAGTGACTTTCTTGAGAGTAACTTTATATACCTCACTTGATATAAATTGCCGCTTTCAGTAAGAACACAAAATGAAGCAGACAGTAAAAGAAAACCACTGTAATATAGGATTTTTGCCTTTTTTTTTTTTTTTTTTTTGATGATCCTCAAAGGCTCTTCTGAATGTTCAAGGGCCCCAGTCGAACAGATCAGGGCAGAGGCATGGAGGGAGTCACATCATAAACATAAATTTCTTTTATGACATTAAAAATGTAAAAATAACAGAACATGGTCAACTGAAATAGACCCTATAACTCAAGAGGGTTCTTTACACTTAGTTTAACTAAGATCCTCTGAGGATCATCCCCACCCCAGCTGAGAGCTAACAGAAGATCAGGTATGACAATGATGACCAAACCATGTACGACGCAGGTGAAGGCGCCCACACCATCCTTCCCTTCCCCAGCAAGCCTGCTCTGACTCTTCCTGCTGTACATTCTTCTGTGACTCAGGAAACACTGAAAGTAGGCCCAGACTAACTACCCACTCCTGAACACTCGTGCACTTACGGCCTTAGAAGCTGCTCTCAACAGACCTCTTACTCTTGTAGAAAACATGTCTTCCATTAGCCCTCAAACTTGCCTGTCTCCTGAGAGCAATTGGCATCACTGAGCAACAAAGCCCAACTGTCTGCCGGGCTTTGTTGTTCAGTCGCTAAGTCGCATCCGACTCTTTGCAACCCAATGGACTGCAGCAGGCCAGGCTTCCCTGCCCTTCCTGAGTTTGCTCAAACCCACGTCCATTGAGTCGGTGATGCCATTCAACCAGCTTATCCTCTGCTGCCCCCTTCTCCTCCTTCCTTCAGTCCTTCCCAGAATCAGGGTCTTTTCCAATGCTGGGCTGATCTTGCTAGATATCCAGACAACCACTAAAATCCTGCATGTTATAAACTAAACTCAATCTTACTTTTGCCCCAAACACATTTTTCCCTTCTTTCATTAATAACACCAATATTCTCCTGAGATGGAGTACCCAGCATCACTTATAGCCCCGTCCTCTGAGGCACCCTACAAATCCGGCACCTGGATTTTGTCTCTTCCACCTCACAAACTGATGCTCTACCCCCGGAAATGCCCCATTCTCACCAGCGTTCCATGAGACCTCTCACCTGGTCCTTCATGCCTCTGCTCCCATGGCAAACCTTGCTGCCAGATTAAGCAGCTCACTTCAAAACGATGAGAGACCCTGGTACCACCAAAATTAAACCCCAAGTCCTGTGGTGGCAGTCTCAACCTCTCCACACCTGGCCTGAATCTCTTTCCAATCTCATCTCGTGCCACTCGCCCGCGTTCCAACAAGAGGTGCGTTCCCAGAACACACACCGACTCGCTGCTTCTCTGATTACATGATGCCTCATACCTGAAACGTCCCCTTAAAACACCTCCACCTGTTCAAACTCCATGCTACAACCTATTCAAGTCACCTTTTCAGGAAGCCTTCCAGATTCCCCTCAGCTGGACATAAACTCTGCTCATAAACTCCCGGCAGCTGTCCCTCTTCTGTCTGAGCACACTTACCCTCCACCACTCCATTTCTTCTTTTCCCTACAGGACTATCTTCACCTCTCTCAAATCTCACACTGTGTCTGACGCAGAGCAGGCGCTCGTGACAGATGTCCTGAATTAATCCTCAACTAGTTGGCCCTCCGTGGGTTCCCCATTAGCAGATTCAGCCCACAGCAGATCAAAACTATTCAGAAAAAAATTCCAGAAAGTTCCAAAAAGCAAAACTTGCATTTTCCCCACACTGGCAACTATTTACACAACATTTACATTGTATTATATTATCAATACAAGTAATCTAGAGATGATGTAAAGAATACATGAAAATGTATATAGTGAAGTTGCTCAGTCGTGTCCAACTCTTTGTGACCCCATGGACCATAGCCCACCAGGCTCCTCCGTCCATGGGATTTTCCAGGCTAGAATACTGGAGTGGGTTGCCATTTCCTTCTCCAGGAGATCTTTCCAACCTAGAGATTGAACCCAGGTCTCCCGCATTGTAGGCAGATGCTTTACCATCTGAGCTACCAGGGAAGTCTCACAGGAAAATGTGTATAGAATATGTGCAAATACTATGCCATTTTATATAAGGGACTAGAAAATCTGTGGATTTTGGTATCTGCAGGGGATCCTGGAACCAACTCCCCACAGATATCAAGGGGACAACTGTATACTTTAAGAACAAAACAAATGCAAAGTCACACATTCTAAGGTGAAACCCCTATTTGAAAATCCTTGGGAATTTCACAGTACCCTTTTCATTTGAGAAATGCAATTTTCTGGTTTGCAAAGGAAAAAAGACCTTGATAATATTTTTGGCCCATGAACACTTTTCTTAAAACAACATCTTAATGTATTGAGTGGAAATGAAGCCAAAACATATGGATTAGGTTTCCTATAAAGTACATATGGATTTTATGAAAACAGCAAAGAGGCTTGGATAAAATGTGATCTCCAGAGATTAACCAGGGGTCCTTTTCCAACTCCAAAATTAATCTGGAGCTCTCTTGCTTTAATTACATGTTGAAAGTTTCCTTTTCTGACTTAGCAACTCTCCTGGCCAGAGTTAACATATTTCACATTCCTAGGGAAGAAAAATAAGTAACTAAGGAAAAGAAAACATTTTCTTTCTATTGTCATTTTGGCCGTTTCATTTCACTGCTAGTTTCCCCTCTTTTTTGAATTATAATTATTTTTCCTTCCTCACGAGACTATTCTTTCTCACATTTCCTCTCCTTTCTCATTTTTCTCTTTGCTCTCAAACATTAAAAGGAACTATCAACATATCCCTCTTTCACCACGTTCAAGACAAACATCAGCCTCTTTAGGTGGTGTATGGAGATCAGTTGTCAAGGAAACGCATGGCTCAGGTGGGGCCAGACATCCACAGGAAGTGTTTCTACAAAATCACCCTTGTTGGCAGAAATACTCTTCCCCATAGCAGAGCACAGACTCTTATGTGAAGCCCAAACAGAAACAAAAAGCTGGGAGTGAGAGTGAAAGTGGACAAGGATGGGACTTCCCAGGTGGTCCAGTGGTTAGGACTCCATGCTTCAATGGGAGGGGGCTGCAGTTCAATCCCTGGTGAGGGAGACAAGATCCCACATGCCTCAGGGCCCAAAAAAACAAAACATAAAACAATATCTTAACAAATTCAATAAAGACTTTTTAAAAAATGGTCCACATTAAAAAAAATCTTTTTTTAAAAAAAAGTGCACAAAGGTGAAATTGAAGTCGGGGGGAAAAAGAGAGAATGGAGAAATTAAGTTCTCAAAAATGTTCATTAATCCAAGCTAACTAGGAGATCCAACCAGCCCATCCTAAAGGAGATCAGTCCTGGGTGTTCATTGGAAGGACTGATGTTGAAGCTGAAACTCCAATACTTTGGCCACCTCATGTGAACAGCTAACTCATTTGAAAAGACCCTGCTGCTGGGAAAGTTTGAGGGCAGGAGGAGAAGGGGACGACAGAGGATGAGATGGTTGGATGGCATCATCAACTCGATGGACATGGGTTTGGGTAGACTCCGGGTGTTGGTGATGGACAGGGAGGCCTGTCGTGCTGCAGTTCATGGGGTCACAAAGAGTCGGACACGACAGAGCGACTGAACTGAACTGAACCGCCCCACCCCAAGCAACCCTTAGGGTGCCCCAAACGTGAGCCCACACATTCGGGGAACAATCTGAAACTCAGTATCTCATCTCCTCTTGGTAGGAGACCTCAGGACTTCAGTCGGTATCAGCTGTGCATTCACAGCACTGCCTAGCTCGGCCACAGCAAGGGGGAGAGTGCAGACCAGAAGCCCTCCACTTAATTCTATAAAGCTCCATCTCTGCGCATGGGTCCAGTCCCATCTGCGGTAACTATTATAATTGGCTCAACAACGCCGCTTGGAAGTTCCTATAAGATTTGTTAACAGGGTGAAAGTAGCCCTCACTACTTCCCAGAAGAACAGAATCAGGTACTTATCTCCCCAGCACCAAATAAGAGAAAATGGGAAGCTGCAGCATTAGGTGGGGGGAGCCTTTTACCCAAGAGCAAGACCCAGAGCGGGTATTTTCACAAATAAATTGAATAAAAGTTCTCTAATTGGGATTTAACCTAATGACAGCTGCGCTCCTAAATATTTTCTCGAAGCTTAGAGTCTAATTATTTCTTTTCCACAAAACAAATAGTAGCCATTGTGCCATGAAGCCGTCTTACCGGATAGCTCACTGTACACACTAACGAGGTTTAATGACTGTTTGACGGGACCATAAAAGAAGGCATACGAAAAACAAAACCAAAAAAAAAACCCACCAATGTCTGACACCCATAAGCAAGCTGCTTTTGCCACCTCATAAAGTGAATCTCTAACTAGGTTTCAAGCCTCACTTTTCAGTGGGAAGTGATATTCGCATAAGCTAGAATTGCTCCAGCCAGCAGAAGACACACCAAGAATCCAAGGAACATTCTCCCCATGCTTTGCCAAAGGGACTACATCTCTCTCTGTCTCCTTCCCACTTCTTCGACCTCCATATATTTTACTGAATCCATTAATTCACCAAATAAATTTTAACAGAGTGCCTAAGGAGTACCAGGATTTATTCTAAATGTGCAAAAAGATCTCTGTCCTCAGAGATCTAGACGAGAGAAATGGGTAACAACTAGAAAAGGAAGTACCTTTGCACAGGATGTTAGGGATGTGAGCTGTGGGATACAGTTCCCAAAACACGTCTCCAACTCCCCAGATGGTGACTTACATTCCATCTGGGGCTGTAATGTTTGTCTTCGCCTCCCAGCACCTAATACATGCTTACCATAAAATTTAGTAAGCAATTAAAGTTGTTGACCAATCATTAAGCGTTTTCCAATTCCCTGTCTTAGAAGTAAGAAACCCGTAACTCAGACAACACCTATGCTCCCTAATGTTCACTGCAGCACTGTTCACAGTAGTCAGACACGGAAGCAACCTATCAACAGAGGAACGGATAAAGAATATGTACATACATACAATGGAATATTACTCAGCCATAAAATGGAATGAAATCGGATCATTTGCAGAGACATGGGTGGACCCAGAGTCTGTCATACAGAGTGAAGTAAGTCAGAAAGAGAAAAACAAGTATCGTATATTGACACATATATATAGAATCTAGAAAAATGGTATAGATGAATTTACTTGCAAAGCAAACAAAGAGACACAGATGTAGAGAACAAACTTATGGATACCAAGTGGGGAAGAGGGATGAGGTGAACTGGCAGATTGGGATTGACCTATATACACTACTGACACTATGAATAAAATACGTAACTAGTGAGAACCTACTGCATAGTTCAGACAACTTTGCACAGTGCTCTGTGGTGACCCAAATGGGAAAGAAAACCAAAAAAGAGGGGATATACGTATATGCACAGCTGATTCATTATGCTGTAGAGTAGAAAATAACACAACACTGTAAGGCAATTATACCTCAATAAAAATTATTAAAAAAAAAAAGAAGAATGAGGAAAGTTAGGTCCTGCTCTATATGAACAGAAGAGGAGGAAAAAATCCTGGAAGATCTTGAAAGAGTCCATTTATTTTGAAAACTCATGTATTCCTCTGAACACAGAGAAACAAACAATAGGATATGTTGCCCAAGAGGTTATTCATTTTAAGCCAGAGATTCTCAACCTGGAGGCCCCAGGTTCAAGAATGCATGTGGATCTCCTGAAATTGTTGGCATAGCTGTGAGGAGAGGGGGGAGTTGTGTGTGTTTTTCTGGGCGGGGGAGTGAGAAACAGACCGACAACAAATGTTTTCCGTGTTACAGAAAACAGAACCTGCGGGAGAAATCCAAGGAGAGGAGCAAGGGCAGCAAGAAACAGCCTACAACACGGCCAATCCTCATTTGCATCTGGAGTAAATGTCGCTTCCTTAAACCAGTGGAATAACCGAAGCCTAGGTAAGCTTCAGATTTATGGAACTCCAACAAAGACACAAACTCCATGAGGACCTCTCAGAGCCAGGCTTACCATCATGAGAATAAAATCATTACATAAAAAACTAAGAGGACAGGCGTACCTCACATGGAAATAAGCCCCAAATAGCAATTACCCTAAGCAAAGGAGAAAAAAGGCACTTTTACCTTTTCATGGTTTTCGATTAAAATTTCCACAACGATGTTCTGAAACTTCAAATCCATGAGGGCAGCGACAGTCTCTTCCTGTGGCCTCATGAGAGTTGGTCCAAACACCACTCCTAAATTTGCCACGGTCATGAGGTTCTGCTTGGAGTGATTTGAAACACTAGTAAGATGAAAGGGGGTAAGAAGGTCTCTGGTTAAAAGAAGGGGCAGTGACCATGGGATGTCTGCAACTCTGCCTTTCCCTACATGCAAGAAGCCAGACTCAACTGGCCTCAGTGTCCGCCACTGCGATGGCCACGCCTGGCAAGGCACCACAGGTGGGGACCCTGCCTGCCTTCCCACTTCCTTCCTTTTCTTTGATGCTCTGTTTAACCACAGCACCCTTCTTAACAATTCTATGTCTATGCTAAGCTTGTGTCCCTGAAGGCCTTCATTTACTGTTTGTTCCTTTCTATTAAGAACACCCCTTCTTTCCCCTGGTCATTATACACTCATTTCCAAAGACTCCCAGACCACTTGGCACCTTTGTAAGAAGCATCATCACAAGCACACAGAGCTTGTAGTCTGTTCATTATCTTTTCCCTTTTAGAAAGGTACTTCATGAAAACAGGGACTTTATGTTGTTCAACTATGTGTCCAACTAACACCTCATAAGGCACTCAGAAAATATTGGCAGGCCGCATGAATGAATGGCTCTACAGCAGTAGAACCCCTGGAAGCATACAATATTTTCTCACCTTCAGTTTATTTTGTGTGTGTGTGTGTGAAATACAGGTTATAAAACACAGTGTTTCTCAGCTTCCTCTCACCTTTGAAATTCTACAATTATAGTGACCTAGGAGTCATTTATACATGAAGAAAGAGCTAATTTCCCCACTGAATTATTAGCTTTTGCTTACTTTGTAAAGAGGGAGTGAAAAAAAAATGGAATGGATTGAATGAAATAACTACCTATTACTGGATTAAACAAATTTCAAGGATATATCCATGCAGACTCAGAGTTAGGTAGGTGTGAAAACAAGCTAAATTTGCTAACAGGCTTATAATCACATGGCCAGAATCGGTGCATAGGGAAATGTTTAAGATTCTCTTTTCTTCCTTCTAATCAAACCCTGAGTTGCTGGCAGTCAAGTTAAGCAAATAATTATATGACTTCATGAACGCATCACATTTCATCACTCTTGTCCAAAACACACACAATGAGGCAAGCGTCCAGCCTGCCCTTGCAGGTGTGGTCCCTGGTATTGTGTCCGCAGCCCCAGTTCAAAGCGTTACAGACCCACACCACCACATGGCACCCAGAGCAAGATAAAGCAAGTTAGGAAGAAAAAGAGGCTTACTTAGTTAAGTGTTTCACCAAAATATCCAACATTTCTTTATTTTTTTCTGGCAGTTTGTGTACCAAGAAATGGATGGCATTAACACGAGATTCCGGGCTGCCACTCTCTTTAAAAAAAAAAGAAAACCAGAAAAGTTAGCAGAGAATTCAGAATGAAATATAGGCCTGAAAACAAACAATTGCAACAGCTCATCCATTAAATCTTCAAGCACAGAATTTACACGTATTTTGCCACCATTCAAAGGAAAAGAAAATCCATCTTTCTCCCTATTATGAATCTTCTATGCCTCCCCCATGATGTAATCTCAGTGCAGCGGCAAATAATGCCTTTCCCTCTGCTGGTATTTAAGAACAGAAAGGGACCATGGCTTCTCACTCTGGCATGCTACTCCTCCAGTCTGCTCCTCACTTACCTGTTGACTCTAGTCATGGGTCACCACCTCACAATGGAATGCAAATAAAATCTCACCAAGTGGCTTCTTTCCTTTTATGCATTAAATTTTATCCCCCAAAATGATATGCTGAAATTCTAACTCCCAGTATCACAGAACGCGAATGTTTTTTAAATGTGTCATCTCATTTTCATCAGGTGTGGTAAGACACACAGACATGAAAACTGTCATGAAGCAAGAAGCTGATCCTCACAGATCCTAGAAAAAAGGGGAAATGCAATGCCAGGCAGGGCCACGCGGTAAAGCACCAGGGGCGGTCAGGAGGTGAGGGCAAGATGCTTTACTGTGCTATCTTTCTGAAGGAACAGGCAAGGCAAGGTAAGCAGGCTTAGGACTGGTTGGTGCAAATCTTTCAACAGGCTCAGGGATATAAAGACTGTTCCTGATTATCTGGCACCTGGCCCTGGGGTGATTAAGGCAGGAGAATGTTGGCCTGGAATGTCAGAACCTGAAAGATGGGGTTAGGGAGGGAATGTGGGCTCTGGATTGGTTAGTTCGCACACAGAAAGTGTGCTCAGGTTAAATACCTCTAGGAATTGGGTAGCCCTGGAAAGGACAGTCTCCCCAGGGTCAGTCAGACCCCAGAGGTCAAAACATTGGGATCGCACGCTGTGCCTGACACAGTGCTTATTTAGAACAGGTCACTGAAGATGTCATTAGTTAAGATGAGACAACAGTGGAGAAACATGGTGCTGCCCACCAGGCTCCTCTGTCCGTGGAATTTTCCAGGGAAGAATACTGGAGCACGTTGCCATCTCCTTCTCCAAGGAATCTTCCCAACCCAGGGGTTGAACCCAGGTCTCTTGTGTCTCCTGCACTAGCAGGCAGGTTCTTTACCAGCTGAGCCTCCAGGGAAGCCCCAAATCCAAGATGACTGCTGCCCTTATAAGAAAACAAAGGCCCAAGGGGAAGACGACCACCGTGAAGGCAGACACAGGAGAGACCATCATGTGTCAATGGAGTGATGAAGCTACAAGCCAAGGGTCACCAAGAATTGCCAGGAAACATCAGAAGGTGGAGGAGGCAAGGAAGGACCCTACCCTAGAGTCTTCCAAGAGAGTAGGCCCCACTGTCACCTGGATTTGGGACTTCACCTCTTGAACTGTAACAGAATGAACTTCTCCTGTTTTAAGCCATTCAGTTTGTGGTTCTTTGTCACAGCAGCTTAAGGGAACAAATATAGTCCCTTAATACCTTAGACTTTGGTCTTATCATCCACGGCTCTTATGAACAATGTGCCCAAATTCCTTTTATTGTGTTGATGGGAAATTATGGAACACATCAAAAAAAAAAACAAAAAAAAAACACTTAATATTGAAAATTATGCTTGAGTTTTCAGAGGTGTCAAAGAAGTGGCTAACGAGAATTAGCTGCTCAGGTTACCACATCAGGAAGGAAGGTTGCAAACTGCTGTGGAAGTTCACAGAGAGCTGGCAGGGACGCGCAGGAAGGCTTCACATAAGGGAGAGCATTGAAGCAGGGGCTTGAAAAACAGGAAAGGTTTCAGGGACAGGCGGAACTGGGAGGTGAGGGGTACATTCTGCATTCGGCAAACAGTGTGAGAAAGTACACAGCCTCCTCACAGAGGGCAGCTTCAACTTATAGAAAGGTGGTCAGAACCAAACTTTGGTCTGTAAAGACCAATATTACTCATCCATAAGAACAAAATAATGCCACCTGCAGTGACGCGGATGGACCTAGAGATTGTCACACTGGGTGAAGTCAGACAAACGTCATATTGCTCATATGCGCAATCTTTTTTAAAAGCAGTACAAATGAACTTATTTACAAAACAAAAACTGAATGACAGATTTAGAAAACAAACGTGTAGTCATCAAAGGTAACAGGGAGGGTAAGCTGGAGGCTGGGATTGACATATACACACTATACACAAATCAGTTAACTAGTAAGAACCTACTCTGAAGCACAGGGAACTCGACTTAATACTCTGTAACGGCCTATATGGGTAAGAATCTAATAAAGAGTAAATATATATATACGTGTGTGTGTACGCATGTGTGTAACTGATTCACTTGGCTGTACACATGAAACTAACATCACTGTGAATCGACACTCTAATAAGAACTGTCTTTACTGATGGCTTCTAAATCAGTCACTGAAAGTAAATCAAGAAAGAATGTGAGCAGAGGGGAAGATACACCTGAAATTTTTGGAGGATGAATTTGAATGGGGAAAAGGACAAATTAAGAGGGAAATGCTACGTGGGCAAGAAGTAGTGAGGCAGGAAGGGGCAGGCAGATGGGGAAAGCAGTTGTGTCCAGCTCTTTGTAACCCCATGGACTGTAGCCCGCCAGGCTCCTCTGTCCATGGGATTCTCCAGGCAAGAACACTGGAGTGGGTTGCCATTTCCTTCTCCAGGGGATCTTCCTGACCTAGGGATGGAACCTGGGTCTCCCACATTACAAGCAGAGTCTTTACCATCTGAACCACCAGGGAAATCCGGAAAGGGGTTGAACTACAAATGAGAAAATAGAGCACAGAAGTGCAGTCTGCAGTCAGACAGTAGAATCACTGCTCCCAACTAGCAGCAAAGTGGCCTTAGGCAAGTTGCCTAAGCTCTCTAGGCCTGTTTCCTCACCTTCAAAATGAAGTGAACAGCACTATCTCAGAAGGCCACTCAGATTCAGTAAGGTGACCCAATGTCAAGCGCTGAGCCCCAGTGGCTGGCATGGAGAGGCACTCAAGCTGTTAGCAAACATTACAGATGTCATCTGTGTTACTGTTGTGGTCTGTGTTCCTCTAATGTGAGAGCTATTACACAAGAGGCAGAATTCACAGGATCCAGCCTCAGCTCGGCTGTGGGTCAGAGGAAGAGGCAGAGATGAAGACGTTTCTCGGCTGGGTTATCTGGCAGTAGAGTCAGTTCTACGGACAGACAAGGAACCCAGGAGGGAAAGCACGTTTGAGGAGGAAGACAATGGTGAGTGATGGAGACAGTGACACTCCAGGGCTGGCACTCTAACAGGCATCTGTGAAGGGGAAGATGCTTTAGAGCTGAAGGCTACCCACACTCGACAAAGCGTGTGACCTCCGGCACGTGGCCAGTGTTGCCAACTACTCCAGAGGCCAACCAAGGACATGGTGGGGAAAAGAGCTCCAAAGACGGAGAGGGGAGAGGCCAACAGGGAGCCCAGCAACACACAAGAGGAGGAGGAGACAGAAGACCAGGGAGGTTCAGCGTCATCAGACAGCCAAAGGAGAAGAAACCTGTGAAGACTGGGTAGCTCGGACCATCACACCATCGGGAGTTAAGGAGAGCCTGGGGGATCGAAACACAAAGGAGGAGCCCCAGATATGGCGAAATCTACCTAACGGAAGTAGCAGGTTAAACAGTGAGGCGCTGAAGGGGACAGGGAGGGTGGGGTTCCAACCAGCTCTTCAAAACAGGAGAGGGTTTCCCTGGAGGTCCAGTGGTTAAACTCTGCCTTTCCACTGCAGGGGACACGAGACTGATCCGTGGTCAGAGAAGTGCCATATGCCAAAAGGCTGAGCCAAAAAGGAAGAAAAGGTGGGGACAGGGCGGTGGTGGGAGAAAGGACAGAGACAGGAAAAGAAAGGCAAAGCCGACTAAGAAAGGGGAATTTAGTATGTTTTTTTTTTTAACTTTTTAATAATTGGCATGTAACATTATATTAGTTTCAGGTGTACAACACTGTAATTCAATATCTGGATATACTGCAAAGTGAAAAATGATCACCGTAACAAGTTAACATCTGTCAACACATATAGTTACAAAATTTTTCCTCATGATGAGAACTTCTAAGATCTACTCTTACAACATTCAAACATACAATACAGTGTTGTCACCTATAGCCATCAAGCTATATCCATTACATCCTCATGACTCATTTCATCTTACAGTTTAAAGTCTGTACCTTTTATCCCTCTTCACCCATTTTGCCCACCCCATTGCCTCCCACCTCTGTCAACTACTCATCTGATCTCAGTGTCTGTGAACTTGAAGGTTCTTTGTTTGTTTTTAAGTTCACAAATAAGTGAGATCATGCAGTATTTGTCTTTCTCAGCTTGACTTAGGGAATATGCTTTTTCAAAATAATAGTTTCACCTTCTTATCACTGTAAAAAAAAAAAGTCTGTTCTGCTAAAATTTTAGAAAACAGATAAAGTAAAAATTTAGTTAAAAAAAATCACTAAAAATCAGAAATACATATAGTTAATAAAGAACATGCAATCAGAGTACATAGAACTCCTACAATCAGAAGAGAGACAACCCAAAAGAAAAATGGGAAAGCACAGAGCAAAATATATGAAAGAGGACGGTTAAATGACCCATACATGTATGGAAAAAGCACTGAACCTCATTGGTTATCAGGAAAATAGAAATTAACACCACAATAAAATCTCCTACACACCTATCAGGATGGCTTTAAGTGAATAATAAGCTTTGACAAGGACACGAAGCAAGTGGAACTGTCATGCATGAACTCGGTGGGAATAGTTAAATGGCACAACCAATGTGGAGGACGGTTAGGCAAAACCCACTGATGCTGAACACACGTGTTCCCGATGATCCCAAGACACCCTAGGACCACTCACTAAAGGACACACAGTGTAATGTTCTTGGTGGCAGCACTTTAGGGAATAGTCCAAACTTGAAGCAACTCAAGTATGCCTCAAGACTGGAACAGGTGGATGACGGCACATTCACACAATGGCGCGCTGCACCGCCGTGAGAGGAATGTGCCGACTCCCTCCACAGGAAGACATCTCGTTAGACGAACGTGAGAAAGCCAGACACGTCAGTATATCCTGTGTGATTCCATTCACATACAGGCCAGATGCAGCAACCCTCACCCACGATGTCAGAAGATAGGAGCATGGGGGACGGGGGATAGTAACCGGGGGTGGCTGTTTCACCTCAGTGGTGAAGGCAGAGTCCTAACCACTGAGCAACCAGGCAATTCCTCGATGTTCAGTTTCTTGACCTGAGGGCTATCTCCACTGCACTGAAAATCATTAACTGCACAGTGATTATTTGTGCACATTTCTATTATGTTTCAAAGAAAAGTCCAAGTCACTCATAAAACTTATCTCACCCTAAGATAAAATCATAATTTTTAAAATTCTTTTTCAGATCCTTTTTCATTTTAGGTCATTACAAGATGCTGAATATAGTTCTCTGTGCTATACAGTAGTAGGTCCTTGTTGTTAATCTATTTTATATATGCTGCTGCTAAGTCATTTCAGTCATGTCCGACTCTGTGCGACCCCACAGACGGCAGCCCACCAGGCTCCCCCGTCCCTGGGATTCTCCAGGCAAGAACACTGGAGTGGGTTGCCATTGCCTTCTCCAATGCATGAAAGTGAAAAGTGAAAGTGAAGTCACTCAGTCGTGTCCGATCCGATATAGTAGTGTGTTTATGAGCTTCCCTGGTGGCTTAGTGGTAAAGAATCCTCCTGCCAATGCAGGAGACTCGGGATCTATCCCTCGGGGGGCAATATCCCCTGCAGAAGGAAATGGCAACACACTTCTGTATTTTTGCCTGGAGAATCTCACAGACAGAGGAGCCTGGCAGGCTACAGTCCACGGGGTCACAAAAGAGTCAGACACAACTTACTGACTAAACAATAACAGGAGTGTATATGTTACTCCCACCTTACCCCTTTTCCCCTTGGGTAACCATAAATTTGTTTTCTATGTGTGTGAGTCTGTTTCTATTTTGTAAATAAGTTCATTTGTATCATTTTTTTTAGATTCCACATAGAAGTGATATCATATGGTATTTGTCTTTCTCTGATTTACTTCACTTAGTATGATAATCTCTGGGTTTGTCCATGTTACTACTAATGGCATTATTTCATTCTTTTTATGGCTAATATTCCACTGCGTGTGTGTGTGTGTTTATACACAAATCACATTTTCATCCGTTCATCTCTTGATGAACATTTAGGCTGCTTCCACGTTCTGGCTATAGTAAATAATACTGTATGAACACTGGTGTACATACAGGTTTCTGAGTTAGAGTTTTCAC
Organism: Oryx dammah; assembly: GCF_014754425.2. Lineage (NCBI taxonomy): Eukaryota > Metazoa > Chordata > Mammalia > Artiodactyla > Bovidae > Oryx > Oryx dammah. Next base: position 10,197,751 of record NW_024070196.1, read on the forward strand.
CTTTTCCAGCTACATGCCCAAGAGTGGGATTGCAGGATCACATGTAACAAGTTTTAGATGTTTTTAGGTCCCTCCATACTCTTCTCCACAGTGGCTGTGTTAGTAACTTTTAAATTTAATCCTTTCAGGGTTTTCCTTCTTTTTTTTCAATGAGATATTCAAATATTCTGTTTCATTTAATATATAACAGACATCTCTCAGTCATTAAATGGACTGCACGCCATTAATTTTATGAATATTTAGGTTGCTTCCAATGTTTGTAAAGTTGAGTTTGTTCCACTTGACACTTTCGTTAGTACTGTTTGAGAACTGGAATGAGATTTTACAACACAGGACATGTTGTTGATAAAGCAAAAGGAGGTAAAAAAGGCTAAGAAATGAGAAGGCACATGATAAAGGATAAAGGAGTATTAATCAAATACTATTAAATAATAAAACTCTTAGATACAGACTACATTTGTCATCAAAAGTAAAAGTACAACTCGCTAAAGAGTTAGGTGATAAATTATAATCAAGTTTTTAATCTAGAGTTAAAACCAAGATAACACCTTACTACATCAAAGCTGGAAGGAAATGAAAGCAATAAAAATATAATAGCATTTTTCAATTCACAGCTTTGATTTTACAAATGAAATTAAAGCAGGGACTCTCAAAAACAGTCAAAAATTCCCAGGGAAAGAAAGGAAAATTGCCTGCAATAAGAATTTCATACTTCCAAACACTAAAAATTTTTGAAAACCCTGCACTGAAACTACTTCTAATGCATGTGTGTATCTTGTCAATAATCATCTTCTTCAAAGAAAATCTAATTCTAATATTTTTGATTTATCACTTATTCAGAAATACAAGATAGGAAAACAGTTTTCCTGCCTTTTAAGGACAAGGTTCTTCATTTCTAAAAATACTATAATCAGTTTTAAAAAACAGAATCAAAACCTTCCATGTCCTTTCCTGAGTCCCTCTCCCACCAGCTCACACTCATCTCATTTGAAGTCACACACACACATTTTCTTCCTGAGTTTGATTTTCCTTCTTCCAAAAAGAAGATTTTGTGGATACAAAGTTTTTAAAGTGAAACTACTTTTTCTCCGTTTTGTTCCATTTTTATATTAATGGGCATTTTCATGCGGCTACAACATAATAACAACTTTCAGGTACTCAAAAGGAGTTTTCTAAGATAAATTGTCCTTAGCTGCTTATGCCACGTGCACTTCATTACATTTTAACTAATATAAACTGACACAGAATGCAAGACATAGCTTCTTAAAAAAGCTAAGATACTGAATTCATCATAACACCAAATTCCTGCCATTTGACAAGGACAGGAGTTTACTGTAATAGCAAAAGCATTTTAAATTGTGAAACTACAAATCAGCATCTACAACACCTAATGTCAATCTGCTTACGTTGCTGTGCCAACTAATGGAGACTGGAAAAGATACAAACGTAGCTTACTGGAGCTTATCAAAGATACACAGACAGATAAACTTAACTTCAATATTTAAATGTCATAAGTCAATAATACTGTAATTTTAGGAAACCATTAGCAGTAACCATTCAAGTACTTTCCATGGGACAAAGGGCTTCAATTAACAGACATCAAGGAATCCAGTTCTTCTGGGGGAGGCCCTATCTACCAGATATTGAATACATCAGGCTCAGATAGCTTGATGTCATTAAGCATCCAATTTCTTTAATTTCCAGATTTCTGAGTCCCTCTTCACCAAGACAACATGACTTTGTCTAGTTTCCCCTACAAGAAACAAGGATAGAACAATCTAGCTAGGCAAACACTCGTGCCTTTACTGTGATAGTTTTCATTACAAATGACTAAAGAACTTTGTGATTTATGATTTTGCTTCCCAGGTAACTTGACTACATACCAGGAACAACACATACTGAACTCAAGAGCACGGACTAAAGAAGACAATTTCTGATTTGGGAGACAGGAAGTTTTAGAGTGATGCCATCTTAGGCATCCAGTCTTCAGTTTTCATTCTCAAATTAAGTCTAGCATGAGTACAACCCTGAAGCCTGGGTCCAGTTCTTACTAATATGATCTATCAAAGACTGTGAGCCTGAAAGGCTGAGACACACACTGAGGACTACAACTTTCTCAAAGGAAATACACCCCATGTGCAGCAACAGATCCAGGTAAATGCCTACCAGTCTTCCCCAGCTGGGTAAGCTCCTGATTCCAGCAGGACCAAGCCAACTGTATTTTCGCCTTACAAATTTCTATACTAAAATCCCCTTATATTCTCTCACAAGATGGATGGTATGAAATAGTAAGAAATATACATATATTGGTCTCTGTGCCTGAGACTTCCTGATACTGAGCTCCTAAAACCCTTGTCTTTGGGGGGTGCTCAGAGAGTCTTATGTTCTAATATTTCTAGTTCCTGACAGAATTCCTAGGAGCTCTGCAATTTCCTGAGTGATAAGAACATCTAACACCAAGCTCCCAAGTCCCTCTGAATCTGGGGGTAATCAGAATGCCTTTTGTTTTAATGAGGTGACTTTTGGTGGGCTTCTAGGTGGCGGGTAGTCACCAGAAAGAAGCTTGAATTTTCAGGTCCATCCACCATTTTCTGGAGAGGGCCAAGAAATGGAGTTAATAATCCATCATGCCTACAGGATGAAGACTTCACACAAAGTCCCTCTAGCACAGGGTCTAGAGAGCTTCCAAGTGAATGAACATATCTAAATGCCAGGAGGGTGGCACGTCCCAGCTTCATGGGTCTAACACTCCACTCCTACAGTCAGGAGACATCTGGACTTTGCCCTATGAACCTGACCGTGTACCTGCATCCTTCATCATTTCCTTTATGAAATGCATTGCCATAAGCTGGTAAATAAATGGACACTTGCATTTTCACAAGTTCTATGAACCACTCTAACAAATTCTCATGTCCAGGACGGGGGTTATGAGAAAGTGGACTTCTAGCAGGTCAGTCAAAAGTACCAGGAATAACCTGGGACTTTGGACTGGTATCTTAATGGGAAGGCAGTCGTGTAGGACCAAGTCCTTAACTTGTGGGATCAGAGGTCAACTCCAGGTAGACAGAATCAGAACTGAATCCAGCTGCAGGCCACTCAGCTGGCATCACAGAATTGGTTGGTATGTGGGGAAACCCACACATTTGGTGACCAGAAGTGAAGTATTGTGTGTGTGCAGGAGACACACAGGAGTGATTTTCCTACACAGATGGTTTCTAGCTTCTTTAGCAATTTTAACTTAACTCCATCAGCTGAAATGCTCTTAATTTTACTAAGAAAAAAAAATTTTTTTTAATTTCTTGATGCATTCAACATGGATCAGTAGGTTTTGTTAAGAATGAAGAAGAAAAAAAATTCTTTTCTGTGATGACAACAAAGAGAAAAAATTTCTATTTGTCTTAAATACACCAGAAATGAACTCACAGGTTCTCAACAGACCTCTACAGGAAAGAAACTGACAAGGAAAAAAATGAAGGGAAAGATTTTTCTGGCAGTCCAGTGGTTAGGACTTTGAGCTTCCACAGCAGAGGGTACGGGTTCGATTACTGGTCAGGAACTGAGAGCCCACTGTGTGAGATCCTCACAAAGTCCGGAAGCAAAAAAATAAGGCACTGGTCTAGAAGGTTATGCTACCTTTTGTATTTAAACAATCTCTTCCTTCACAGTGTTAAAGGACAGCCTCAACAACTCTTGAAACTCACCTCCTAGGACTTAGCAACCACTTGTGAGCTCCTACCTCTACATCTGGTAAAAATACATTGATGTTAGAATTTCAAACATACTGGCTTCAGTTACAAGGCGTGATAACGATACTAACTTATGGTAACTGAAACCTTTATTCCATAATCACTTTATCTTTCTCCAATTCTCAAAGGATTTTAGATTAAAACTGGCACTCTTCTGCTTTTTCCAGTCTCGGAGGCAAACAACATGAAACAATTGTCCTCCAACGAGAGTTTAATTTCTCTTTCCCCAGTTTGCCAGAAATGCCACAGGGAAGAATTCAAAACAACTAAGCATTTGCTTGAGTTTTTGCCAAGAAAACTTTCCCCCACTTCCTTGATCATACTGATTCCCTTTTTAAAAAAAGTCCTCTTCCACGTGAAAACAAGTGAATAGAACCATATTTTTGCCTTTTGCAAATGCCTGTTTTATATGCAGAATCTAACTGGGTTGACCCATTACTCCTTTCTGCGACCTCCCAGGAACCTTCATGCTGGCTGGAGCAGGGACCTCACAAGGAGATAACATTTAAAGCAATGTTTGGGCAGCAGTAACATAGGACCCAAAGGGATTGCTCTAAGGTTTTCAACAGATTAAACTATGGAATACATCCAAGGGAAAAAAATAAACGGAAATGAAAATACAATTACAGCTACCATCAGTGCACCTGTGAAAACCAATACTGCAAGTTTTAGCCAACAGAATTGGGGTTTTGAATGTTAAATAAAGATCTCTATAACCTGGCAAGGTACTTAACATATCCCAACCTTGCTTTCCTTAACTATTAAATACCTAACACCAGAATATTTAGGAGGACTATGATGATTAAACACCATGTATCAAATATAAAAACTGAGTGTGTATAACAGAGTATAATTGAGTGTATAATAGAAAGAAAACAAGAAATGAGTTATGACTCACAAAAAAATGCAATCACAAATTAAAATTCTACCAACTATAAGCCTTTTTCATTTAACGTTTTATCACATAGAATTCACTCTCTACCAAATATTGTGTGGGTTTCTGGCATGAGCTCACAATATTCCTTCTGCCTGCAGTTTCCATCTAAATATCTTTCTATGTGAAGTCATTTCCAACCTGCTAATCTCTCCAAATCTGCTAATCTCCCCAACCTTGTGCAAGTTAAATATGTCTGCGTTCCCATCACATTATGCTCATGACATTATTATACATATTATGGTTTAGGGAGAAGTGTGTGAACCCCAATATTTGCTACAGAATCACTCCTGGGGGCAGAAATCCTTTCACAGCTCATTATATTCATTATCTACCAGAGACCAGTGCATGGTAGGCAGTAAATAAACGTCTGTGAATGTATGAATGCATATATTAATTGTTCCTTTTTTCATCTTCTAAAAGATGAAAATGAGGAAAATGTCAAACACCTCCTAAAGTGATTTCCATTTTTAATACAGATTATAACAAAAACAAATCTCTCATTTTAGTGGAAATGAGATTTAGTGGAAATTTAAATGGAAATTAAATTAGGGAGATTTAAATCAAAGTTCAGTTTCCATTTAGTGGAAACTTTAGTGTATACACAGTTAACCACAGAATTCTTTCTATCACCTCGACACAATACTTACTGGCTGGAACAATGAAATCTCCATGTAACTCATAGGTCATCAGCGGCTCTGGAAGACTCCTACATGGAAAAGACAGCTCAGAATTACCAAAGACAAACAGGTCACCTATCTTTGCACTTTTTATAAAAGGATATTCAATGTCATGCATTTCTTTATGTGCAAAACTCTCCAAGAAATACTTTTACATATCAAAAAAGATACATCATTCAAATGGATTCCTTTATTAAGTGTTATCTGCATCAGGCATTATCAAAAGCTTAAGCAGTCACAAATTCCTATCAGATCTAAGCACACAGTATTTCACATTTAATGTAGGAAAGTACCTCTACAAACATCTGATTTCATATATAAAACTTCCTTCCACAGACTAACTTATTTAAAGTCAAACATTTTATCCAACCAAATATAAACATAATATTGACCATCACCCCTAGGGCATTCATTGAAGACGCCACAAAAAATATATGGAGAAGATTAAACAAACTTAAAGATCAAGCCCCCTCCTCTTACATCTCTTATAAAAATATAATACTCAATTTTGATATATACCTATGAAACAATAAAGATATAAAATAAAATTGATGACAACTTTAAAAAATCATTTTAATTTTCTACAAAGCAGATTAAATAAATAGATTTCATACTGTGGTCAACAGAATGTTAGTTCAATCAACATTTATATGTATCTTAAATTTTAAAAGACCAGATCTTCAAACGCTATAAACACTTAAAGAACATTAAGTTGAGTTATCAATCTGCACTCACTTTCTGGAGGGCAATCTGGCAACATAAAAGATAAAAACTTCTTAAAACGTTCAGATCATGAAGCCCAGAAATTCCTCTTCAAATGTTTTTTAAAAAATTAAAGACATATATATATATATTTATATACACAGAAAAAAAATTTAAAACACATTCAAATGACATTCAAAATGCCAGGGATAAAGAAGGTCATTTCACACTAACAAAGAGGTCAATTCATTGTTATGTTAAGGAGACATAACAATCCTAGTTTTTTAAACAATCCTAAATGAGTTTTTAAAATTTATTAATTTATTTATTTTGGCTGTGCCCCCATGACTTGCAGGTTCTTAGTTCCCCGACCAGGGATTGTACCCTCAGTCTCGGCAATGACAGTACAGACTCCTAACTGGACTGCCAGAGAATTTTCAACAATCATAAATGTTAATGGGTCTAATAACAGGATCTCCAAAATCCATGAAGCAAAAACCGATGGAACTACAAGGAGGAAAAAGACAAGTCCACAAGTGTGACCAGAGATTTAAACATCTCTCAGTTTCAGCAACTGATAAAAACAAGTAGACAAAAATAAAATAATAAATAACAAGTAGACAAAATCAATTAGGATACAGATTTGACCAAAGCTACTAACCATAAATGTACCTAATTGATATCAAAGTGAAAGTGAGTCTCTGAGTTGTGTCTGACTCTTTCTGGCCTGAATTCTCCAGGCCAGAAAACTGGAGTGTGTAGCCTTTCCCTTCTCCAGGGGATCTTCCCAACCCAGGGATCAAACCCAGGTCTTCTGCATTGCAGGCAGATTCTTTACCAGCTAAGCTGTAAGGGAAGCCCACTTAACTGGTATGCCTGTCACCTAAATGACACTGTATCCAAAATCAACAGAAAACACATTCTTTCCTGGTGCGTATGGAGGACTCATCATGATAAAGATATCCTGGACCATGAAACAAACCTCAATAAATATAAAGGGTTCAATTTATACAGGGTATTTCTGTTTACAGTTAAAAACTGAATTAGACATCAGTAACAGAGATATCTAGAAAACCTCAAAGAAAGGAAAACTAGGAAGTACTGTGAATTAAAATGAAAATAAGATATATCAGAATTTAAGGGATATTGGTAAAACAGTATTTTGGGGAAATTTTATACCACTAAGTACTTATGTCAGAAAAAAGTCTTAAACTTTCTGCCCTGAACAGCCAAAAAAAAAAAAAAAAACAAAGTAAATTAAACTGAAAATAAGCAGAAAAACAGAAACAAAGATCAGAGCAGAAGTCAATCAAACAGAAAACAAAACACAACAGAGAAAATAAGTGAATACAAAAACCGGTTCTAAATAATCCATAAAGCTGGGTACTCTGCAGCTGCTCACTCGGTCGTGTCTGACTCTGTGACCCCATGGACCACAGCCCACCAGCTCCTCCGTCCATGGGCTTCTCTATGCAAGAATACTGGAGTGGGTTGCCATTTCCTTCTCCAGGGGATCTTCCCCAACCAGGGATCAAACCCACAGTTCTTACACCTCCTGCACTGGCAGACGGGTTCTTTACCACTAGCACCACCTGGGAAGCCTAGCCATAATAATTAGGAAATAAAAGATAGAAAACACAAATTACCAATCACAAATAACAGAGGTGACTGAAGAATCACTGCAGGCTCTAAAAGTATTAGAAAGAAAATAAAATATTATGAAACTATTCATGCCCACAAACTCAACAGTTTCGATGAAATGGACAAATGTCTTAAAAGACATAAACTATCAAAGCTCACTCCATAAGAAGTACTTAATCTGAGAAACAGCTATCCCATGTCTGTTAGAGAAAATAAATTTGTAAACATCCTGCCAATAAGAAAACTCTAGACCCAGATGACTCACTGATAAATTCTACCAAACAATTAAAGAAGAAATACTACCAACTCTATGCAAATCCTTCCAGAAAATATGAGGGAATACTATATTAATACCAAAATTAAAGACAAAAAGACTATAGACTGATATTACTCATGAATGTAGATGCAACTATTCTACATAAAGTGTTAGCAACTGGAATTCAGTAAGATAAATAAAAGGATAATACATCATGACTAAGTTGGGTTTATCACAGAAATTATTGTTTTTTTAGTCGCTAAGTCATGCCCAACTCTTTTGTAACCCCATGGACTGTAGCCCGCCAGATTCCACTGTCCATGGGATTCTCCTGGCAAGAATACTGGAATGGGTTGCTGTTTCCTCCTTCAGGGGATCTTCCCAACCCAGGGACTGAACCCACATTTCCTGCATCGGCAGACAAGATTCTTTACCGCCAAGAAAGCTCATCACAGAAATGTAACTGCCTTAATATTAAAATAAAATTAATGCAACTCACAACCACCACCACCATTCTAGCAAACTAAAGAAGAAAAACTGTAAGATCATCTCAGTGGACAATTTAGAAGAGAAAGGATAGTTTTTTTCCACAAATGGTACTGAAGCAACTGGATATCCACATTCAAAAGTGAACTCTGATCCATACTCTTTATCTTATACAATAACTTAAAATAGATCAAAGACCTACGTGTAAAACTTAAAACTGTAAAACTTCTGGAAGAAAACAAAATCTTTGCGACTTTGCATTAGGCAAAAGTAGAGTCCATAACTACTAATAAATAAATGCAACATCATCAAAATTTTTAAATGCTCTTTAAAGGACACTTTGAAGGGAATAAAAAGACAAGCCACAAAGGTAGGAAGATAACATTTGCAAAGCAGATATCTAAGGATCTGTATGCAAAATAACAAGATTTGGCAAGGATATAAAGGAAATGGAACTCTTGTATATCATAAGTGGGAATATAGAAAAACATAGCCACTCTGGTAAGAAGATTGCTGTTTCCCCAAAAGTTAAATATATACCTATCATAAGACCCAGGCACTATACTCTTAGGATTCATCCAAGAGAAATGAAAGCCTCAGTGCTCAGTTGTGTCTGATTCTTTGTGACCCCATGGACTGTAGCCTGCCAGGCTCCACTGTACCTGGAATTTTCCAGGCAAGAATATTGAACTGAATTGCCATTTCCTTCTCCAGGAGATCTTCCCACCCAGGGATCAAACACCAGTTTCTTGTATCCCCTGCATTGGCAGGAGGATTCTTTACCACTGGCGCCACCTGGGAAGCCTAAGTTCACTCAAAAGATTTATACACAAAGGTGTTTAGTAGCTTTATTTATAACAGCCAAAAGCAACAAATAATGCAAGTATCTATTAACAGGTAAATGGATAAAAGAAGAAATTTGTGGTATATCCACAAAAAGCAACACCAGTTAGCATCAAGAAGGAATGGACAATTGGTGCTTGCCAAAACATAGGTGAATCTTGAATTATACCAAGTGAAAGAACCCAGATTTTTTTTTTTTTTTTGGCCATGCAGCATGTGGGATCCTAGTTCCCCAACCAGGGATGGAACCAGTGCCCCCTGTGTTGGAAGAGCCGAGTCTTACCCTCTGAACCACCAGGGAAGTCCAAGAACCTAGATTTTTAAAAGTACATGCTGTATAATTCCATTTATTTGAAATTACAGGAAATGTCAATTAATGTATAGTGACAGAAAGCAAGCCAAGTGGTTTGCCCAGGGATGAGGGAATGAGAAGAGAAAAGTGAGAGAGAGGGAATTCAAAGGAGCTTGAGGAACCCCTGATGGCATGTTCACCATCCGGACTTTGCTGATAGCTTCGCAGATGTACATGCACATCAAACTTGTCAAAATATATTCTATGAATATATGCAGTTTACTGTACATCAATTACACTTCAATAAAACTGCTTAGCAAAACAGATGCAAAAATATATTTATGGACTATGCTCCCCCTACATTTCATTTTTTACTGAATAAATTTCACTTGGAACATTAGATACGTGGAAGGCATACAGTGTGTTATTTTGATCATTTATATATTGTGATGTGATAACCAATGTAGCAGTATTTATCACATTACCTAATTATCGTCCACTGTTGCTGTCTACAGTCGTTATACTGTGCATTACATCTCTGTGGCCTGTTTACTGCCCATTACAGGTCTGTCCCCTTTAACACCAGTCTCATCCTTCCACCATGCCCTTGCAACCACTATTTTATCTTACATACAATGTACGATCTTGCAGAACACACACACACTCACACACACACTCACACACACACTGACAACTGGAGACAGTGGAACTAAACCTGAAAAGCACTAGTGAAGAAAAGCTGTTCTCTTGCTTCCTCTCATTCCCCTTCATCCCCTATACTCAAAGAAGAAAAACAAAACGAATTACACCAGACTAAATAAAGAAAAAGAAGACACAATCAAAACGCAAAGCTCTGGTTTTGTTTCAAAGCGGGATCAAGCAGGAAGGAGTGATAAAGGAAACTGTTCATCTGTCAGAGAATGAAAGTTAAAGGGTTCCAAAAAGGAAGGGGTGGGGGGGCAATGAGATCGCTTAGAAATCCCACAGAGAGTGTTTCATTTCCAATAAAAATGAATTTGTATCTAAATATCTTCATGCTACTCACATCATTGCTGTATGTCTAGCCAAGCAATGCAGCATAAAAAAAATAAGAATTAAGTATTGGGTTTTTTTAGGTTTTTTGTTTTTTTGTTTTTTTTTTTTTATTTTGGCTGCTCTGGGTCTTCCTTGTGGCTCATGGGCTATTTCCTGTGGCACACGGGCTCAGCAATCACTGTTCATTGGCTTGGTTGCCCTGCAGCATGTGGGATCCTAGTTCCCTGACCAGAGACTGAATCCAAGTCGCCGGCATTGCAAGGTGGATTTTTGACCACTAGACCACCACGGAAATCCCTTAACTATTGTTAACACTGGGGAAGCAGTAATAAAAATGACAAGATTCCCATATACAACGCATTATATTGAGTCACTACATCGGTCAGCTTCTCATCCAAGGTGAGACGTTTTGGACACCTGGGGGCAAGTGAGGCCCTCTCATTGTCCCAGCATTTTGGGAATTACTGGAAATCCCTGGAGGGGGAAATGGCAACCCACTCCAGGATGCTTCCCTGGAGAATCCCACGGACAGAGGAGCCTGGCAAGCTACAGTCCAAGGGACCGCAAAGAGATGGACACCACTGAGCACACACGCATGATACAGTTTGTCTTTTCTATTTGGTCCCTTTTTTAAAGTCCTTATCTTTTCTGAGATACACTCAAATATTTCTGAGTGCAGCAGTATGATGGTTTAGAAAATCTCTAAAGTATAATTGCCAAAACGTGGCAGTAGGGACACTGACGAAACAAGAAGTGTCGAATGTTGAGAACTGAAGAAGCAGGATCCTGGGGCGATGAGAAGTCATCATATTCATCTTCCTGCCTATTTGTTTGAAATTTTTAAAATATAAAATACGTCCTAACAGTTGACTTTTTAATGTGCTTGTTGGAACCCAAATAGCATTTCCCTGAAAAATAATCCTGTGTGTTGGTTAAAAAGAACTCGTGCTGGGGAGGCAGCACCATTTGACTGCCAGACAAAAATCAAAGTCCCCAGCAGACCCACAGCCGAGGAGCCGCAGCTGTGACTATTCCCCATTCCTTTGCTCCGTGTACTTGTCCTTCCTCTAACCTCCAGCTTTCTGATCATTCAGTTCCTTTATTTTTTCAAGAAAGGTGAATGCTCATAGAAATGCTGAACCTTCTTTGAACTCTATGGCAAATATGTGAAACTCAAAGTTCATCTTTAAAAAACACCTCATCAATTAAACTTCTTTTCAAACAGCTTTGTATCTTTGTGTCATTATCATAAGTGTTTAACTTCATAGGGTTTACATTTAAATTAAGGTATCTTCACCTTAGCCTACAACACAAAGAAAAGATTCAATGAATGTAATAAATAGCATTCTTCCTCACTGTTTCAGAGTATTTAATTCCGAAAACTCACATCTGCATTTCAAAACCCAAGTCTCTTCCAGTTCTCTTTAGTTGCAATTGATCTGTCGCTGAGTTCCCTGACTATGGACCACACTTCCTGGAGCACCACATTAGGTACCTCATAGTTTATACTTTCACATAAACTGACTTTTGAGTCGCACATGCAGAGTCAGCATCGGCTGTGTGTTAGACACCCAGTCTGCTCTTCCCCGGCTACCAAGAAAAGCTCACCTCAAATACTGTTTCAGGGCACTTGTTATTGTCTTCACTTCCCAATCTATGGAATTCTCCAGGTCTACCTCGTTGCAGGTCTTCACATCTAGTGAGCAAGCAAGGAAGAAACAAATATTAAAACCTGCCATTCAGAGGCCCTCTTGACTGGCTGACAATGCTTAGATTCTTAAACAGCCAAACCACAAATACTGAATTCTGTGGTTTCCTATAAAAAATATTACATACAATTTCTTATCATATTACAAGCCATGTTCTATTCTCAGACATTTCTAGCACTTCAGAAAATCTGTAGTGGAGATCAAAGTAAAAGGGTAAGGGTTGGGCTAGGAGTATGGAAGATCTTAAAAAAGCATTTCAGTATTCACAACTGCAAAGCATAGATCGTTATTACTACTACTGTTATAAGATACTACGCAGCAGCCATGGCTTATAGCATGTGATACACGAAATGCCTATATATTTGAACTTGCTGTGGGTGGCATCATTGTTATCACACTGTGTTATGACAGGGGAAACAGCACCCTTAATGTTAAAATTACTATGAGAAGATCAACAACTCAGTGGAGAAGAAGGAAGCTAAGTCTGGTCCCACACTTCTAAGGTTTGCACTCATCATACTATCTCTCCAAAGACTCATACGTGATCAACCAAAACAGAAATATGATGACACATAAACAGTCTTTTATGAGTAATCTTTCCTATTAACATTACAATTCATACTCTCATCCAGGAGGTATTTATTAGAAGCCGCTACAAAACATTTCCGACATTCATGCTAAATTGGTATTCTTTGTCCTAAAATTAATTAATAACGTGTTTCTTCCAAATGCCCTTTCAAATACCTAGTAAGCTCTAAAGAAGATGTAAAACATGCACCAAAAAAAAGAACAAGAAGAGCTGAAGGAGAAGGGGCAGGAGAGGGAGGAGGGGATGGAATGTACAGTTGATTTTGAAAAGGAAAAAGTCAGTTCTGAAATTAAAAAAAAAAAAGGATAGTGGGAAAAGCAAGCATTCTGAGTGTGGTGGCATCTCTGAGCCTTGGAAGGCTGTGACCCAGTAGTAGGGAAGAGAGTGCATCAAGGGATCACACACCTAGGCTTACGTCCCGCTGCAAACCTGACCAGCTTCATCACTCCAAGTCAGTTCTAACCTATCTGAACTTCAGCTCTTCCTGTGCACAATGGAGGTGACATAAATGCTCTATTGAGAGCATCAAAGTCAATTAGGGCTGTATACAGACTTCCATGAATCATTAAATGTGCAGGTAATCACCACAGCTGAGTCACCAAAAGTATAAGCATTCTACCCAAAGAGAGAAGCAGTAAATGGGTTATGATGAATGACATCAGTCAATCAACAGAAACTGCTTTGAGTTTCTACACTCTGACCATGCAAAGGACAAAATAAGAGATTTGTGAAAGAGACTTATTTCTTCCTCATTCCAGAATGTTTCAACTAAGACTCCCCAAAAAACTAGTCATCTCAGGGTTTTTTCCTTTCCTTCATTGTACTATATTTGTCTAAATATGCCACTTTGTTGGCATACCCTTTTCAAATTAAAGCTCAAAAAAGAAAATCCTGTTCAAACGGAACAGTGCATTAAGTCACGCACACCCCTTAAAAGAGAAAGGATGCGTGACAACACAATGCTATCCTCAAATTTTTCGAAGTAAAACAGGAAGTGATGGTTATTTCACAGCCTTAACATCAGTTATATGAAGTCAATTACTCAAAAGTCTAGAGACTTTTTAAAGCACTTCAACAGCTCTTGATTACAGCAACTGACAGCAAGATGCAATAAACTGCAACAATGGCAATTGACACTGATTACATTTTGATCGGTTCCTACAATTCAGAACTCATTTGTTACTGCGCTTGTCAGACAAGCCACAGATACATTCAAGAAATCAAATTAAGCACCCTGATTAAAGGTGCAATCCTTTATAACGAGGACTAAATAATTCTGCTCTAAAGGCTTTGCCAACCAATTACTGCAGTAACTGAATATTCTCTCTCTCATTAAATCAATTATTTAAATCTCATACAAGTCAGATAACATTTTCAATCAACTTGCTACCAGCAAATCACCATTTTAAAATCCAGGAGGCTTCTAAAGGAAATCTTTCACTTTCAGCTTTTGACGATTATTCTATATTTTGAGAATCATAGTCTTTCTATGGGAAAAAAGCCACCTTTTGCATTTATGGAATAAAAAGGAGCTGTCACAATAGAAACCAATGACTACATGGTGTCCATGGTATTACTCCTCCATTAAATTTTCACTGTTTTCAAATAACTCAATCATCCATCCCTAGCAGCTCTTGACAATCTGTGGATGCACTGGGACTAGATAAATTTGTTAGTGACTTATTTGGGATTCAAACTTAAAAATGCATTTAGAGGGTTCAATTAGAATATATGCTCTACTATAAATAAGGTAGAAATTCTGTTTCTTCTCTGGCCAAGGAATATTATACTACAGGGATTAGTTTAAAACCTACACTAGTGAGCAGAGACACAAAGAGTTGACTTTTTATTTGGATAGATGTTTCCTAATTACATAACCAGTGGTCATTTTTCTTTTTGAAACTGGAAACTTTCAGCCCAGCCTGAAGTGCTGACATCTTACTGGATACTGACTTGGGTCCTAAAGTACTTGAAGATGCACAGTGACTGAATGAATTTTGAGAATATTCTTCATAATCCAAAACCAGAATCTTTTTCAGCTCCATTAGTTTGCTTTTCCCCTCAATCTATGTGAAAAGTTGTCCTACAAACAAAGTAAACAGCATAATAGGTTTATGGTAAAAACAACTCTAAATCCGTTTGATTCCTGGCTTTCTGTGGTTCTGTGTCTTAAATAAATAAAATCATCCAGCTGTTTCTGCAAATTAACTTTAGAAACAGACAGAAGATTCACCAGCACACACAAGCTACCACTGAATTTTCCCAGCACTACTCTGATACTCTCCCTCCACAGTGGAGAAGGAAGCACACAAGACAGCTGTAACTCAGCTCAGTTCCAACCTCCCAATAGCGACTGCAACTCCTCTGTTACACTCTCACCCCACTTACTAAAACACCATGACTCACCCAAAGACACCTCATCTGCTGTTTCTCCTTGCCCTTCCCAACTGCCTCAAGTTTCTCATAGAAACAAACAAACACACCAAAACAACTTCTAACTATGTGTGCCCTCTATTAGAGAAAAAAGAGGAGGAAGAAGAAGGAAAAGAAAAACACATGTAAGGGGAGGCAGGCACTGAAGCATGTGTTTGTGGAAGCTTAGGAAGCAGGGTCCGAGGGAACGCTGGGAGGCTGCTGCAGAACTCCACAGCCCGCGGCCTTCTGCCCCAGGACGGAGAATGACCAACACAAACAACTCTCCTCACCAGGGGGGGAGGCAGCTTCCCCCCGACAGCTCACCTGGAGAAGTAAACCAATGTGTCTGTTGAGAGGGCCTTCTATGGTCAACTACCATGAGAATTTCATGGGTGGTGGAGAGAGGACAAGGAAGGGGCGGGGCAGACAGGAATGGGGAGAGGAGGATGCAGAGGAAAAGGAGGAGGGGAAGGAAGAGGAGGAGGAAGAGAGAAATATTTCCCTCTGTTGCAATCTTAAATGTGATGCGTGCAAACATACCCAAGAGAGACAAGCAGAGAAATACATGCAAGATATTAAGCATGCACCCTCCTCTTAGAAATCATCACAAACGTTTAACACAGGAATATTTAAAAAGTGCAGAAAATACACACAAAAATATTTTATGTAAAAATGGCAATAACAGACAAATAATAGCAAAGTATATGACTGGTTCTTAAGAGCGACAAAGAGCCAGGCCAAAGGAAAAAAAAAACTACAGAAATTCCTGTCAGAAAATATAAAACAACTTAGAAGTTTTTCTCAGATTCTTAATTAGTTATATTATTCTTCATTTCTGCAAAGAAAAAAATGCATTGTGAACAAAAACACTTTGAAAACAATCAAATTTGAAATAAACATTATCTAGAAGAACAGAAATTTTAAAAAATAACTGCCTAAAAATGTTAAAACAGTAAATCTGAGGAAGGGTTATCATGGGACTCCATTGTACAATAGTTGCAATTTTTATGTAGGCTTGAGATTATTTCAAAGTTTAAAAAAAAATGTTTTTTTAAAAATAAATGGATACATATTTTTAAAAAATACCTAATATCACAAACAGGCAAAATTAACATAATTAATAAGTTATAGGAGGGAAAAACAGATTGGTACAATAGAGCAAAGTTAAAAATCTGGCAGACTCAACCAATTTTTTCTCTTTAACACATATAACTTTGAAACAGTGTAGAGAGGTTGGGAAAAGTTGGAAAGAAAAAAACATCTATGGGATAGAATGTACACAACTATTCAGAAATTCTAAAATTCTTTTTCTGAACAAGTATAAATGAGTTCAATTTGTACACTTGCGGAATCAGGAAGAAAGGAAAGAAACAACTTAAGGCCATCTTGAAATTCATTTGAAAACAGTGAATGAATCTAAGAACTAAAGTTTGAGTTGGTAACATAAAGTAACAAAAAATGATGTTAATGCTAATAAAAATCCAAAGTTTGTGACTGACCAACTTAAAATTCACACTAGGAATTATTTAGAGATGACGTAAAATAAATTTATCCAGTACTGTTCCCTTAAATGCATTACTTAATAAGAAAAATAACAAGTCAGTATCTTTCTCTTGTGTTAATTTTCTGATTTCCTCTGATGGCAGAATAATATTACTGAAAACACAGCATTTCTTTTGCCAGCAACTTAAATGTGGTGGTGTCACGCTTATGTCCTGGCCTTCTCTATCCTGAGTCTCATGGAAAGTGAAAACAGTTTTCCAGGTCATGAATTTTTAAGGGTTTAGATATTTTAAACACCTTGCAAGTTAAGGACTGTCTTGGGACATTTCCCACAAGCACAGCAAAGCACCACCCGGGTCTAGGGATGCTGATGATCATGTGGGCTTTTATGAGATTAAGAACAAATTTGGAGGCAGCTTAACACCTCAGGGTAACCACAGGGACACCCACTTGTTCGAACTGCCCTTGAACATGAACGAGAAGATAATAATAACCCTAGGATCCTTATGACCCATTCACTGCCAAGTGGGCCTTTCAGCCAAATCTCCCTTTCTGATACCAACAAAGTCTTCCAGTTCTAATCACTATAACACCATCTTGGAAATGAGAGAAGTGTTTCTAATTTTAAAATTAACTAAAAGCAGATGCTGTTGTCCCATTAAACTCTGCCAGCTGCTACTGAACCACTGGCAACCTGAGTCTATTTAATTTGGAGCCCACTAATGGTAAAAAGGAAAATCTGACTGCCAAAACTGCACACCCAAGTTAAACCAGAGAGGCAGAAAATGAAAACAGCTCATGAAAAGCGAATGTATTCTATCTAATAAGACTCTTCCAAGTGATGACGAGCCATTTTTCCTGCGGTTAATATCTAAAAAAAGGGTGTTGCTTATTAAATCCTGGATTCAAACACAGCCAAACAAGCAATGCTGTCTGAACACCCCAGTTGATTTTATGCAGCTCGGTTCATGCTTCCTCAAAGTGAGCCTTTGCAACAACACTTTAAGAGGCAGACAGGTTTAAATGCATTGATAGAACACCTGAGGGTATTGTTAATATTGATTAAAGTGAGACAGCAAATTAATATTTAGCAAGGTCACAATGACAGGTTGGTTTGACACATGGGCCCTCAAGCCTGATGAGTTCCCGTCACCCCCCAGGAGGTAGCCTGCTTAGGGCCGGGGTGCAGGAAGTAGTGAGGCCTTTTACAGGTGGCACCGAGCTAACAGCAGAGTGTAATGTAAAAGCACTTTGTCATTCGCATAATGTCTGGGGTAACGAAATGAATTCACTTTCTGGCTTCCTCTTGTCTGCGATGCCAAAGAACACTGTGTTATCAGCACAGATGGAGAAGGCATGGTTCTGGAGAAGAGCCTGATACAAACAAGCCAGTGTGAATACCAATGAATCCCTGAGAATCAGACCCTCGCTGCCGAGTGACAGCTGGGGGGCTCCAGAAGAACGAACGAGCCCCAGCGGTCTTGTCCAACCAAATGTACTGTCAAGACTGCACAGGCAATTTGGAAGCCAGGAGAATGAGAAGCCTGGCTTTTCCTTCCCTGGGAGAAGCAAGCAGAAGACATTCACCCGTGAGCTGTCTTCTTTTCTTCCTCCCTTTCTTAGTAAGAGAGGCCTGAGCAAACACTAATCGACTTATCTGAGCCAAGTCTCTGCTCAGGAGAAAACTCCTGGAGGCAGCAGAACAGAATGGATTTCTGAGTTATGTTACTATGAAACATGAAGTTGTAAAGTCAACGAACATCAACAAATAACACATGGAAAATGATTAGAAAAGAGGCATACCCATCAACATACTCAGAAGTCTCTGGACCTTTGAACTCACCCCCACAACTCTATACAATCCTTGGTCATTTATACCTATTGGAAGAGAAAAAAATGTAAGCAAAATACACACATTCAACTCTGAAAAGCTGTCGACACACAGTTGCACACAGAATTCTTGCTAGCTCACATTAATAGCATTCCTGTTGCCTATAAAAATAATGTTTGATAAGAGTGTTTACCAACTTGTCTTAGCAGCCTGGTATTCCAGAGGTACAGCTGGAAAAAAATAAAACAAAGTTCCATGTGGACAAAACCTAAGGAGTAAGCAGTAATGAAAAAACACTGGTTAAGCAGTCATCACATAGGCCAATGCAATTTGTAAAGATGTATCTTTCACGCTTCTTATGTTTAGGTATTCTTGAGATTGTTCTTGACAAGTTTTAGCCTTTTAAAAATAATATGGTGCTGACTGGTACATAGAAAGAAACTGTTTGGATGATTCTTGAAGACCAAGGAAATCACTTAATCAAAAGTAAGGCAAAATTTGTTTTCTTTTGTGTTTCCTTAAGGGCAGTACATGCATTGTCCAGAGAAACACTAAAACTCCAAGCGAGGATCACATCAAAATTATACATCAAAATGAAATCACTGCATTCTCTCTCTGTGTGGAGACCTGGAAACAAAGTACCTCAAAGTACAACAGACAAGAAAGAAAGGCAAGAAAATGTATCAGCAAATGTAACTTAGTATGTTGGACACATGATTGTTTGAATTCTGATGTGAACAAGCTAACTGAAAAAGGACATTTTTTTAAGCAATCAGGAAACTTGGAGTGGCATTAGGGTTATGTAAGAAAATGTCTTTATTGTTTACGTTGCATACTGAAAGGAGTAAGAGCAATCTATCTTAGATTTGCTTGAAGGAGGAGGAAGGGAGAGATGAGGAGACTAGCAAAATCTTGAAAATGTTTGAGTCTGCAAAGAATGCATGAGTTCACTGTACCCCCTACCTTTTCTGTGCTTGAAATTTCCATGATAAAACCACGACTTCCAAAAAATGTGACTTAATATCTTTATTTCTTAAAAGAGGTGAAACTGTGTTTGTTTTCTGCACCACAAATGGTAAAACTAACAAGAACCGGCCTGGCTGGCCAGGAGATCATGACTCTAATCCGCAGTTTCCAAAACAAAACACCACACCAAAAAGGCCAAGGGACCCAAGGGAACTTCCTTTTTTTTTTTTTTTCACCTCCCTGTATGGAGTGGTGACAAGTGTACCAGCCAGAGTCTAAAGAACTGGATTCAAGTCACAGCCCAGTCATTCCTGAGTTCTGAGACCCAGGGCAGGCCAGGAACCTTCTCTGAGTCTCGACGCTGCCTCTGAGGTCAGGACAGTATCTCTGCCCATGTACTAACTAGCATGGTGTTACAGGCCAGGTCTCTTGGCCTTCCTTAATTAAAAGAAATTGACTAAGGCCAGAAAAGAAATCCGGGCAAGGCTTTCCTGGGGCCCCTCCTATAGTTTGGGGGAGCAAGAACAAATAACAGGTTCCCCAGCTCACTGCCCGAGGTGGGGGGAGGCTGGCTCCCTACACAGGGTGAGGGTAGGGGTGGACCCAGAGGTTGGGTTGGAGGGTGGCTTAGGTGGTCTGCCCACCCTTTTGGTGCCATGTGTGCAGAGGGGTTAGTGCTTTTGCTTCCTGGCTCTTCAGAAGTGGCAGTTGGATTTTTTTGCTCTTTCTGTATCTTGTTGCCATGATTTGCACCAACTGAGCACGCATGCAGTATTTTTAGTCCCTTACAGTTTCTTTGAGCTGAAGCTCCAATACTTTGGCCACCTAATACAGAGCTGACTCATTGCAAAAGACCCTGAAGATTGAAGGCAGGAGGAGAAGGGGACAACAGAGGATGACATGGTTGGACAGCATCACCCGGCTTGATGGACATGAGTTTGAGCAAGCTCCTGCAGACGGTGAAGGACTGGGAAGCCTGGTGTGCTGCAGTCCAGGGGGTCACAAAGAGTTGGACACGACCGAGTGACTGAACAACAGTTTCCTTGTATTTGACAAAGACAAATACAATGTTTCTTTGTCTCAAGGAGACATTTGTCCAGGTACAAGCATTGCAGCAAAGGGTCCCAGGTCCCAGTCTGTCTCATTGGGAGAACACAAATGATATCTACATGTGCCCTGCTTATTTTAACACACCACATACACTACGCTTCATCACTCCTTACAAAAATGAGGATTTCTGTTCCTTCTGTTTCACTTCTTGGCCTTTATTTCTCCTTGTGTGCATGCTCAGTTGATCAGTCATATCCAGCTCGTTGTAACCCTAAGAACTGTAGCCCACCGGGCTCCTCTGTCCTTGAGATTCTCCAGGCAAGAATACTGGAGTGGGTTGCCATTTCCTCCTCCAGGATATCTTCCCGACCCAGGGATCGAACCCGAGTCTCCTGCATCTCCTACATTAGCAGGTGGATTCTTTTACCACTCAGCCACCTTACGTCTCCTCACTCAGCTTCAAACTTCTGAATGTCCTGTTTTTCTGTTATGTGTCCCCCAAAATTCATGTGTTGAAGTCCTAAACCCCAGTATCCCAGAATGTGACACTTTTGGTAACTAAAGTCTTTAAAAGAGGTGGTTAAGTTAAAACAAGGTCACGAGGGCGGGTCCTAATACAGTAAGACTGGTATCCTTATAAGCAGAGGTCAAGCCACAGACGCACAGAAGGAAGACAACGTGAAAACGGAGGGAGAAGACAGCCGTCTGCAAGCCCAGAGGAGGGGCTCTCAGGAGAAACCAGCAAGCCAACATGCTGTCCTGGACTCCCAGCCCCAAGAACTATGAGAAAAGAAATTCCTGTTGCTTAGACCCCCAGTCTGTGGTCCTTGAGTATGGCAGCCCCAGCAAACAGACACACCTTCTTTCTGGATTTTCTCTAGAGCTCAAAAAACCAGGGCAGCCAAGGCCGGCCCTTCAGTCTATACATGGCTGTTCAGAAGGCTCAAGAATCAGAGTAGCCGAGAGGCACCATTGTGATGGGAAATGCTGAGAGAGGAGAAAAATGCAGGTCAGCCCTGCCAAGAGTTAGAAACACTGTCCAAAAACACAAAAGTCAGAGCTTGAGCCTGCTAGAGGAAAAAAGACCAGGCCTCACTCCTTCCTTCTCCTAGAGGCTAGAAGGCTATGTCCAGAGAGTTTGAAATACCAGAGCATTTTTTTTCAACACTCCTCTATTTAAGAAACTTAAAATAGTTTGGCCTCAAAGCCAGAAGCCAAAACAGCAAGTCATATTCTGCAGACTAACATGCCCCTCTGAGAAGCGCCTGACAAACGTAGAGAAATGAAGTAAGAATGTTACTTCAGCAATAGTCATCACTCTGTGCTGCTAATTACGATCAGATAATTGATCAAGTTCACATTCATCAACCCAAGAGAAGGAGAGTTAATTGCTAATGCATAATGAAAGGTGCATGGGGGAATTAATGCTACTCAACATTTTTTTACTTTTTTTAAAATAAATTTAAATAAACCTTGTACAAAAGCAACTTGGAAACAGCACATGGACCACGTATACTCCAGTCATGCAGAATTTTCTGTTTCTTGTCACATTGTCCTTAAAAGCTCTGGACTAAATAATCAGAAAAACTACACCTATGAGCACACGCATGACATACAACACACATCATATAAATAAATTTAAAGACTATCAGTTCAGTCGCTCAGTCGTGTCCAGCTCTTTGCGACCCCATGAATTGCAGCACGGCAGCCCTCCCTATCCATCACCAACTCCCAGAGTTCACACAAACTCATGGGCATCGAGTCAGTGATGCCATCCAGCTATCTCATCCTCTGTCATCCCCTTCTCCTCCTGCCCCCAATCCCTCCCAGCAGCAGGGTCTTTTCCAATGAGTCAACTCTTCGCATGAGGCGGCCAAAGTACTGGAGTTTCAGCTTTAACATCATTCCTTCCAAAGAAATCCCAGGACTGATCTCCTTTAGAATGGACTGGTTGGATCTCCTTGCAGTCCAAGGGACTCTCAAGAGTCTTCTCCAACACCACAGTTCAACAGCATCAATTCTCTGGCGCTCAGCCTTCTTCACAGTCCAACTCTCACATCCATACATGACCACAGGAAAAACCATAGCCTTGACTAGACGGACCTTTGTTGGCAAAGTAATGTCTCTGCTTTTCAATATGCTATCTAGGTTGGTCATAAATTTCCTTCCAAGGAGTAAGCGTCTTTTAATTTCATGACTGCAATCACCATCTGCAGTGATTCTGGAGCCCCAAAATAAAGTCTGACACTGTTTCCACTGTTTCCCCATCTATTTCCGATGTGATGGGACCGGATGCCATGATCTTAGTTTTCTGAGTGTTGAGCTTTAAGCCAACTTTTTCACTCTCCTCTTTCACTGTCATTAAGAGGCTCTTTACCGATCCAAATGTCAAGTCATAGGATTTTTACAACCTCTGCAACTTCTTTCCAAATTTCCCTCTTCCAGCCAAAGGGATCACTATTTCTCATCACCAGGTATTAGAATTTTGAAAATTTTCCTTAACTTCTTCCCTGTCACTTTCCAAATCCAACAGACCAATGTCTGCATTTTCTTCACACTTCAGACTAATCTCTGCTTCTTCAACAGGGCCTTGAATTTGATGACTGTATATTGATTGAGCACCCCTAATAGGGACACACACATATAATCCATTCTGAACACCATCATTTTTTTCTACTTTTTATCTTTCAAGTGACTTTGATTATCTTAGGTCTTTCCCATCCACACTTAAGAGTAAGTCATCAAATCAAGTCCAAATTCCTCAGCTGAACAAGCATGGAAAGCATAGACACATAACTCTTCATAACAAGCCTCACCTCACCAACCCATAATTTACTGGAGTATTCATCTAAATCAGAATAGATCCCTGACTATCACCCACAAAAACCAAATTCATCCCCTCCTCAGGCCCAAGTCCCCTCTGAGGGAGAAGTTCTTCCCTTTCTCTTCATTAATGACTCATCTGCCAAATATTTATTCATCAAATACACGGCAGGTGAAATTCTAGCTGCCCAACAGTCAACAGTGAGCAAGATAAAGTCCCATCCAGAACTTCAAACTAGAAAAAAAATATCCCATAGTGATACTTCCTTTAATTAAAAATGTCTCAGTGTTTTGAACTTATGTATTCTTTTCCCATCATTTTTTTTCTATTGTATTATAGTTCACTTGTCCCGTTGTGTTTGTTTCAACCATACAGCAAATCCACTCAGTTATGTGTATGTATGTATGTGTGTGTATATACATTCTTTTTCAGATTATTTTCCATTATAGGTTATTACCAGATATTGACTATAGTTCCCTGTTCTATATGGTAGGTCCTTGTTGCTTATCTAATTAATATACAGCAACGTGTATCTGATAACCCCAAACTCCAAATTTATCTCCCCCATCACCACTATCTCCTTTGATAACTATAAAGTTTGTTTCTATGTCTATGAATTTTTTTCTGTTTTGTAAATAAGTTCATTTGCATATTTTGGACTCCATATATAAGTGGTATTAGATGATAGTGGTCTTTCTCCAACTGACTTGCTTCACTTAGTATGATAATCTCTGGGTCTAGCCACGGTGCTGCAGATGGCATCATACAGCATCATATTTTATGGCTGAGTGATATCCCACTCTATATATGAACCATGTCTTCTTTATCCATTCACCTGTCAACGGGCATTAGCGTTGCTTCCGTGTGTCAGCCATTATAAACTGTGTTGCTATGAACACTGGGGTCCAGGCGTCTTTCCTGAATTAGTTTCATCTTTCCTAGACATATGCCCAGGAGTGAGACTGATGGGTCATACGGCAGCTCTAATTTTAGTCACAGTTTTTTTTAAGGACCCTCCATACTGTTCTCCATAGTGGGTGCACCAATTTAGATTCCTAACAACAGTGTACGAGGGTTCCTTTATCTCCATATCCTCTGATAGTCCCTTTTTCTGAATCTGACTCATAATTAATTCCTTTAAACATCTGACTACATTTAAAACAAGCCCAAATGCTCCCATTCACAATTCCAAAAATCAAACATCTGAATGCCTGCCCTGACATCAGGTTATTTCAGTCTGCTTTTTCCCTGGTCAGTATGAATATTCATACATCACTATGTTAAAAGTAGTTTCTACACCAAACCTGGCTAAAGATGTTATATGCTCGACAATGCATGTCCCATACCACCTTTTCTCAAACACATCCACCTCAGAATCCTCAGATTAAGAACTGTGGACCTGTGTTCCTCCATCCCTCCCCAAATATGTAGACATATTATCTGGAAAAATAGTAGGTTGGCTTTGGTTTGGGGTTTTTTGGTGTGTTTCTTTCCAATAGCTTTCACAGTGCCTTGCATAGACTAGTTGAGGATAGAATAGTATACCTAGGTTGATTTGACTTGAAATTAATTTAGAATTACAGATATAGATTGGACTTGGCCTAAAACAGACATTACACTTAGGAACTAAAAACTCAAATATCCAAGGTATTAATAAACAACAACTCTCAGAATGGAAGTAAATATTTGCAAATGAAGTGACTGAAAAGGGATTAATCTCCAAAACATATAAACAGCTCATGAAGCTTAATATCAAAAAAGCATCAAAAAATGGATGGAATATCTAAATAGACACTTCTCCAAAGAAGACATAGAGACTGCTAAAAAGCACGTGCAAAGACGCCCACCTTCACTAATATTAGAGAAGAGCAAATCAAAACTACAATGAGTATCACCTCACACTGTCAGAATGGCCATCTTCAAAAGAAAATCTACAAACAATAACTGACGGAGAAGGTATAGAGAAAAGTGAACCCTCCCACACTGTTGGCGGGACGTAAACTGTTACAGCAGCTATGGAAAACGGTATGGAGGTTCCTTCAAAAACAAAACTTAGAGCTACCATATGATCCAGCAATCCCACTTCCAGGCATATATCCCGAGAAAATCATAATTCAAAAAGATACATGTACCCTGATGCTCACTGAAGCACTGTTTACAACAGTCAAACATGGAAGCAACCTAAATGTCCATCAACAGAGGAACAGATATAGATGTGGTACCCAATGGAACATTACTCAGCCACAAAAAAGGACAAAATAATGCCGTCTGCAGCCAACAGGGATGGACCCAGAGATGGTCATACTGAGCCAAGTGAGACGGAAGACGACAAATTCCATTACACTACTCCTTACATGCGGGATCTTTAAAAAGGGCACAACTGAATTTACAGAACAGATCTGTAAGTGTAGAAAACGAATTAATGGTTACCAGGGGTGAGTGAGAGGAGGGATAAATGGAAAGATTGGGACCGACATATACATAGTACTATATATAAATCAATGTCAGCCACAGTGGCACCCCACTCCAGCACTCTTGCCTGGAAAATCCATGGACGGAGGAGCCTGGTGGGCTGCAGTCCATGGGGTCTCAAAGAGTCGGACATGACTGAGCGACTTCACTTTCACTTTTCAGTTTCATGCATTGGAGAAGGAAATGGCAACCCCACTCCAGTGTTCTTGCCTGGAGAATCCCAGGGACGGGGAGCCTGGTGGGCTGCTGTCCATGGGGTCACACAGAGTAGGACACGACTGAAATGACTTAGCAGCAGCAGCAGTAGCAGCAGCAGTACGCCACAGAGAACTCTACTCAATACTCTGTAATGACCTATAAGGGAAAAGAATCTTACAAAGTGTGACTATACATATATACATAACTGATTCACTTTGCTATACACCCAAATTGAACACAACATTGTAAATCAACTATACTCCAGTAAAAAAATCTTAAGAAAAACCCAAGGTATTACAACTTTTCCAGCATATCAAAGCTCCCTGACAGCTGTCATCACCACAATCCTTTCTAACTTTTAACAAAAACCTATAATCTCATCAAAGTATTTACAGGCCAATGGCTTTTTTTTTTTTTAATAAATCAGATTGGTTCTGACCAGTAGTAAAGACAAGGAGAGTGCTCTCCAGTTCACTGATGAGCAGCTGATGACAGCTGTACCCGGGCACAGTGGCAGCGGTGAAATCAAACTCGTCTTCCTTCCCCCAGCTGCCTCCTCCAATCTCACACAGTGCTGCCACTGAGCACTGCCCACATCTTCCTGAAGGAGAGGGGCAAGCAGCAGGCATGAGCCAGGCTTCATCATCCTCTCTGTCTCACTGCTTCCCTCTCCAAACGGGCAGCTCCAGCAAACACTCACATGGAACTCAGGAACCCCAGAGGGCTACCCAGCGGCCCTGGAGGTGGGCTGGAGAATCAAATGAGAAAAGAAGATGCTTCACTTGACAACTAAAAGAAAATTACATGCAAAAGGGGAAAAAGGAAACTTTCAAGGCTTGGTAAATTCCATTAAAAAACAGAGGTTAGCAGTTAAGGCTGGAAGGGGTGACCTGACAAGTCAACGTGGTAAGAATAAAACACAGTGGTGTCTGGAGTCATGGAAGCAGAAGAGAGAAGACAGGTAATCAAAGCATGCACACAGGAAAGGCAAACAGGGAGAAGACGACTATGAAATGAATGGAAGGAGAAGGTGGGAAGAAATGAGAGGATCATGGGCTAGAAATTATATCGCATTTAGTTTCCTGTTAATTTCATGACCACTGTTGAGGACTTTCTATACTTTAGGCACTGAGGCAGAATACAGTGAAGACACAGGGTAAAATTTAAAAAAGCATTCAAATTAAAAGAGAGAGTAACTTGGGATCCACACAGTCATAAATTCTTTTCTTTTGAAAAGAACTTCTTTGGCTTCAGCAGCAGATGCTGGGCCTGAGAGCACATGGCGTACCTTTAACAAAGAAACAGAATCAACTAATACACTGAACCAGTGATTGATAATTTGATGACTGGCTAGTAAAAAGACATGGAGAGAAGGAGACGAAAAAGATTATAATGAGAAAAAAATAACAACACTGTAAATCACCTACACTCCAATGTAAAACAGACAAAAAAAATTTAAAGAAAAGAAAAAACAGATGTAACCGTACAAAGAAGTAAGGCTCAAACTGCAACACCAACACTTTTGATGGTTAACAGGCAAAAAAGTATTGAAAAGACCTTTCCAGGTATATGATTCTAAGATCAGGTTCCATGGGTCTACAAAGTAACATTCACTCAGTTCTCACCTATTCAGAGTAACAAGCAGAGTGCCTGGTGTGCACTGAGATATTTGATCAATATTTACAAAGGAAGTGAAACAGTTATTTGCATTTGTGCATGCTGACAACAAGGGTGAAAGGTCATTAATGTTCATGTTCACATTCACATCAGAAGCCTAAACTGTGCCATTATTAACAAGGCTCAGGTGCATATACAGGTATGGACATGCATAAATACAAATATACATTTACATATCCCACCAGCACTGCAACGACAAGTTTCCCTGTGGGCTATGTAATGAATAAGGATAAATATTCATGCATATGTTTTATATCTTATATATCTTCATGATTCTTGAAAATAAAAGGGAAGGAGTACCACAGGTGAAATGGTTAGGAAAAATGTGTGAGGAAATACCTAGCAACAAAGCTTAAGAATGATAGCTGCATCACAAATTATTAGAGAAATGCAAGTCAAAACTACAGTGAGGCATCACCTCACACCAATCAAAATGGCCATCATCAAAGCATCTGCAAATAATAAATACTGAAGAGGGTGTAGAGAACAGGGAACCCTCCTACACTGCTGGTACAATGTAAATTTATGCAGCCACTATGGAGAACAGTATGGAAATTTCTCAAAAACTTAAAAATAGAGTTGCCATATGATCTAGCAGTGCCACTCCCGGACATATATCAGAGGAAAACTCTAATTCAAAAAGATACATGCACTCCAGTGTTCACAGCAACAATATTTACAACAGCCAAGATGTGAAGGCAACCTAAGTATCCATCAACAGGTGAATGGATAAAGAAGATGTGATACACACACTCACAGTGGAATATTATTTAGCCATAAAATGAATGAAATAATATTTGCAGCAACAAGGATGGACCGAGAGATTCATGTACTAAGTGAAGTAAGTCAAAGACAAATATCATATGATAGCGCTTATATGTGGAATCTAAAAAAGTGGTACAAATGAATTTATTTACAAAACATAAATAGACTCACAGACACAGAAAACAAATTTATGGTTACCAAAGGGTAAAGGAAGGGAAGGGACAATTTAGGAGTATAGGATTAATAAAATAAACAGCAAGAATCTACTGTGTAGCACAGGGAACTATATTCAATATCTTTTAATAATCTATAGTGAAAAAGAATCTGGAAAAGTATATATATACACATAACATGTGTATCTGTGTATATATATAAGTATACAGTATATATATATACACACACACAACTGTGTGTGTGTGTGTGTGTGTGTGTGTGTGTGTGCATTCAGCTGTGTCTGACTCTTTGCGACCCGAATGAACTGTAGCCCACCAAGCTCCTCTGTCCACGGGATTTTCAGGCAAGAATACTGGAATGGGTTGCCATTTCCTCCTCAAGGGTATCTTCCCAACCCAGGGATCAAACCTATGTCTCCTGCATCGGCAGGCAGACTCTTTACCACTCACTCACCTGGGAAGCCCTATATACTATATATATATATGATCAAATCACTTTGCTGTACACCTAAAATAATACAACACCGTAAATTAACTATACTTCAATTCTAAAACTAAATAAATAAATAAGATGTTATTAAAGTCATTCAAAGAAAAGCAATGAAAAGGCTCATGAATGTTGTTTTGGGTCACAGGTGAATGACAAAAATTTGGCCATGTGTTTCTTATATACATTTACAATTAAGTCCCAGTAAACACTATGTTTAAATGTCTGTGTAAGTATAGTAAATGCTTTTCAAGCCATCCACTACACTGAGTTACATAAGTTCATACACAGATACCCTTCCAAGATACAGTGTCATTCATAATACTTTAAGGTTCTGTCAAAAACACATGTCTAAATGAAATTAGTTTTAAATATAAACATATAAAACCAAGAATGCTTCACTCTTCCACCAAAAGAACATACGTATTCAACATCATAAATTTAAGACGGTCTATGTATAAAATTGAAGAATTCTAAAACTTTAGGAGACGAATCCATTATTTTAACACTAGGTAGCAAATACTGCAAAAAAGTAGGGTAGGAGACTATTCCTAAGCACTGGGACAGAGGATTAACTACAGCTTTACAAAGATGAGAAGCTCAAAATGATACCGAGTAACATATTCATTCTGGATCTTAGTTCCCTCATTTAAAAAAAAAAAAAAAAAAAACACAACCATCTGGGAAACAAACTTGTTAGGGTTACAGATACAAATTATTACCAATTAATGTTATAGAGATTCTGAAAGCTTCCAGCTCTCCCCTCTCCCAGCTGTATAACCTGGCAAGTTACTCAATCTCTGTCTCAAATTCTTTATCTGAAAATGAGGTTAATGATGGGATGGAGTTGCTTCGAAAATAAAAGAGATGATGTTTATAAAGCATTTGCATAAGCCTTATATAACAGTCATGAAAATCTCTTACTGTAACATAAAATTCAAGATTAATATCAAAAGAGTTTGGCACAATGCATATAAATAGTCACCCTAACGAGGCTTACAGTCAGCAACCCACTGTCATAAAGTAAAGCATATGCTGGGAAGAGAGTCAAAGTTTATTTAATATGAATGACTCATGGAAAATATAAAATTCCTGTTCACCAATAACATTTGGAATTTCTCCCTTGGATGATAATTATTTGGGCGGCAGATAGAGAAGTATTACAGACAGCTACTACCTGCCAGGAGCTGATCTGCATTTTCCTTTCCTGTGAAGTCTTGCTTTCGCTTTTATGTCGCCTTTCCCACACTCTTTCCATATAAATCCACTTCTAGGCTGGGATCAAGGTGCCTCCCTATCCGCAGGCACCTGGAGGAGAGGTCTCAGGATTTTACTCACATGTTCTTTTCACACCCAGACCAACCCAAGGCTGAGCTCAGAACCCTGCCAGCCTGGCACTCCTGAGGCCAGCCATCACATGCACACCCATTCCAGCAGGAGTGGGGGACATGTTCAAAAAAAAAACTACAAGGCAAATATCCTATTCCAGGTCCAAGCCAACTTCTTCGGAAGTGCTGATAATTTCTAGACTCTGCAGCACATTGAGGTCTGACCATGAGTCTCATCCTCTCAAATCCAAGTCTCGAATATAAAGAGTGTTTGGTTTATCAAGGCCTAACTTTGTATTAGGGCCCAAATGGACTACAGAATATTCCCAATACTCCAAGTAGCTGGCCTCAGCTCGAGTTTGTAATAAGAACAAGAGAAAGAATTTTTGTTTCAGACAAGAAAACCCCTAGACTTGTTGCATTCCTTGTACAACCACCCAAACCAGCAGGCAGAATGTCTGGAGGGAGCAGGAGAAAGCTGCAAAGTAACAGGATGTTTCTTATTTCATTAGAAAGGCTCAGGGGGACAGTGTGTCCCAGGTGGTTAAGACTCTAACAGGTAGTGTCAGTGGTAAAGAATCCACCTACCAATACAGGAGACCTAAGAAGTGCAGGTTCAATTCCTGGGTTGGGAAGTTCCCCTAGAAGAGGGCATGGCAACCCACTCCAGTATTCTTGCCTGGAGAATCCCATGGACAGAGAAGCCTGGTGGGCTACAGTCTATGGAGTTGCACAGAGCGGGCTGAAGCAACTTAGCACACAGCACCTGCTTCTACTGCAGGGGGCACAGGCTTGATCCCTCATCAGGGAATAAAGAGAACACAAGCCACAAGGTGTGGCCAGGAAAACTGCTCAGGGTCACACACACTCCCCAGAGGTCAGACGTCCAGCTGTCCCAGATCTAAGAGATCTAGCTTCAACTCATTCAAGGCACCCTTCCGTCTTTCCTCACAGTGTGAACCCTGGGAAAAGAAGCATCGCACAGTCTCTGGACCTTGTGGCAGAATTCAGCATCCCTACCACCACTAAGATGTTCCGTCACCCAACTCTTGTCTCACTTTACTGTACACCACACAGCATTTCTAAGAATCCCAGAGCAGGATCAGATCAGAGACCAAGATCTGAATTCCAGCTCTGCTACTTTCAACTTGTCTCCTGACCTATGCACCTGAGCCTAAGAAAGAAGATATATCTGGTCAACTACCTACTGAGTTCTATAGGGACTGGGTGAAGTAGTGTAGTAGCATATTTGAAATACCTAGAAAATGTAAATTGCTGTTTATTAGGATTTAAAACGTTGTCAGATGCAGCTTCTACACTGACACGATGTCTGCCATCTGCCACTAAGAGACTTTCTGAGGCCCTGCAGAGAGTCTCAGCAAAGGGGACATATCTTTCTTGGGCTGACGATGTACCTCAGGGGTCCATGATGGAGCTGATCTTGAAAGAGGGCAGGTGTAACTTCAGAGTATTACTCAGCTGTTAAAAAGAATACATTTGAATCAGTTCCGATGAGATGGATGAAACTGGAGCCAATTATACAGAGTGAAGTAAGTCAGAAAGAAAAACACAAATACAGTATACTAACACATATATATGGAATTTAGAAAGATGGCAATGATGACCCTGTATGCAGGACAGCAAAAAAGACACAGATGTGTATAGCGGACTTTTGGACTCAGTGGGAGAGGGAGAGGGTGAGATGATTTGGGAGAATGGCGTTGAAACATGTCTAATATCATGTAAGAATCGAATTGCCAGTCTATGTCCGATGCAGGATATGGCACGCTTGGGGCTGGTACGCGGGGATGACCCAGAGAGATGTTGTGGGGAGGGGGGTGGGAGGGGGGTTCATGTTTGGGAACGCATGTACACCCGTGGTGGATTCATGTAAAAAAAAAAAAAAAGAATAATTTATTAAATCAAATTTTTAAGTGAAAAAAAAAAAAAAGAAACCCCAAACCTACCAAAAAAAAAAAAAAAGAATGCCTTGTCCCAAATCGAGATGAGCACTTCATAGAGAGATACTCAAATCTTCTCTCCCCACTTCCCTTTCCTACTGTCTAGTTTCAAACTCCCTCTGTTCCTTAAAAATTTGTCTTATGAAAAGACACTCAACATCACTAGCTGTTTTTGTTTACTCACTAAGTCATGTCCAACTCTTTTGCAACCCCTTGGACTGTATCCCACCAGGCTCCTCTGTCCACAGGACTCTCCAGGCAAGGATACCAGAGTGAGTTGCCATACCCTTCTCCAAGGAATCTTCCCAACTCAGGGATCAAACCCAGGTCTCCTGTGTCTCCTGCACTGCTGGTGGATTCTTTACCACTGAGTCACCAGGGAGAAAAGCAAATCAAAAGTATGATGAGATGTTATCTCATACCAGTCAGAATAGCCATCATCAAAAAGTCTACAAACAATAAATGCTGGAGAAGGTGTGGAGAAAAGGAAACCCTTGTACACTGTGAGTGGGAATGTAAATTGGTGCATCCACAATGGAGGTTTCTTAAAAAACTGAAACTAGAACTACCATACGATCCAGCAATCTCACTCCTGAGCATATATCTAGAGAACCATAATCTGAAAGGATACATACACCCCAACGCTCACTGCAGCACTGATTGCAATAGCCAAGATACAGAAGCAACCTAAAAGTCCATCAACTTTTATGGACTCCAGGGGAATGGATAAAGAAAATACTGTGCATATATACAATGGAATATTACTCAGCCATACAAAGGATGAAAATGCCATCTGCAGCAAAATGTATGGACCTAGAGTTTATCATACTAAGTGAATCACACAAAAACAAATATCATGATATCACTCATAGATGATATCTAATTTTTTTAAAAAGATTCAAATGAACATATTTACAAAAGAGAAACAAACTGACAGATATCAAACACAAACTTACGGTTACCAAAGGCAGAGGGATAAATCAGGAGGTTGGAATGAACACACACACACTACTATATGTAAGATAGATAATCAATAAGGACCTACTGCATTAGCTTCCCTAGTGGAGAAGGCAATGGCACCCCACTCCAGTACTCTTGCCTGGAAAATCCCATGGACAGAGGAGCCTGGTGGGCTCCAGTCCATGGGGGCGCTAAGAGTCGGGCATGACTGAGCGACTTCACTTTCACTTTTCACTTTCATGCATTGGAGAAGGAAATGGCAACCCACTCCAGTGTTCTTGCCTGGAGAATCCCAGGGGTGGGGGAGCCTGGCGGGCTGCCATCTGTGGAGACGCACAGAGTCGGACACAACTGAAGCGTCTCAGCAGCAGCAGCAGCAGCAGCAGCAGTGCCTCAGTGGTAACAAATCCACCTGTCAATGCAGGGGATAGGGGTCCGATCCTTGGGTCAGATAGATCCTCTGGAGAAGGAAAAGGCAACCCACTCCAGTATTCTGGCCTGGAAAATTCTATGGACAGAGGAGCCTGGTGGGCTACAGTCCAAGGGGTCACAAAGAGTTGGACACAACTTAGCAACTAAAGAACAACAGCAACCTCCTGTACAGCATAAGAACTCTACTCAATATTCTGTGATCACCTATATGAGAAAAAAAAAATCTAAAAAAGAATGGATACATGTAGATGTACAACTGAATCACTCTGCTGTACACACAGAGCTAACGTAGCATTATAAATCAACTATAAGCCAATAAAATAAAATATTTAAAAAATCTGTCTTCTACTTTTTTCATTCATCAACAACTTCGGAACATCAGCCTAGGGAATCCCCATCTCCTCATGTTCACTGTGGTTAACAGCAGCAGCTCTTAAACAAAAAGTTGGTCTTGGATTTGAGTTGTAGTTTCCTAGCTCTGAGGATTATACAAGTCAAATGATGGCTCTGCACTTCAGCTGATCATGTAAAATGGAGAAATACCACTGTCTTATGGGGGATTTGTGAGAACGACACATAAGGAGTACAACCTCATTCTTCTCTGGTTTTGTAACTTCCTGACTTCCATGGGTTGTTTCTTGGTCCTTCTTGCACCTGAGCTATCTAGAACCCCTGACATTGTTGACTTCCTCCTCTTTCAAACATCCCCTTGTGACAAAAACAAATACTGTACATTAACACATATACATGGAATCTGGAAAAAAAAAATAGTATAGATGACCTTATTTCCAAAGCAGAAATAGATACAGACATAGAGAACAAACGTATGGATGCCAAGGGGGAAGAGGGGATGGGATGAATTGGGAGACTGGGAAAGATACACACACACTACTGATTCTATCTATAAAACAGAAAACTGATGAGAACCTGCTGTATACCACAGGGACCTCTACTCAGTGCTCTGTGATGACCTAACTGGGAAGGAAATTTTAAAAAGAGGGGATTATATGTATACTGTAGAGCTGATTCCCTTTCCTGTACAGCAGAAACTAGCCAATATTATAAAGCAACTATGCTCCAATAAAAAATAAAATAACTCCCCTTGTGGCTTACTTCACATCTCACTCTCTTGACTCTCTTCCTACCCCTTTGTTGAATGTCTCCTTCATCCTTCTGCTGCTTCTCATCCTCTAAATACAAAGATCCCCAAAGAGCCTGCCCTTTGCCCCATTTTCTTCTTACCTCATCAACTACCTGAATGACTTTCTGGCTCTCCAAGTTTTGCCTCGCTGAAAATGGATGCCCAGCAGCTGTCTGGATGCCTTCAACTCATTTCTAATGGAAACGTCACAGGTACCTTGAATTTGGGATGCCCCAAACCAATTCATATTCCCTCAAAAGTTACTGCTTCTCTTGCATTCTCTGTCTTAGCTAAAGACATCTTCATCTACCAGAGTGGAAAACTTAAGAGTCAAGTTTTTGTTCTTCTGTTTTACTTTCACTTTTGTTTACCTCCCAGTCCTGAATATTCATTGGAAGGACTGATGCTGAAGTTGAAGCTAATACTTTGGCCACCTGATGCGAAGAACTGACTCACTGGAATAGACCTTGATGCTGGGAAAGATTGAAGGCAGGAGGAGAAGGGGACGACAGAGGATGGGATGGTTGGATGCATTACCAACTTGATGAACATGAGTTTGAGCTAGCTCCAGGAGTTGGGGATGGACCTGGAAGCCTGGCATGCTGCAGTCCATGGGGTCGCAGAGTCAGACATGACTGAGTGACTGAACTGAACACATCCAAAAGGTCACCAGATCCTACTTTTCTCTTGAGTCTCTCTTCCAATCCACTGTCTCTTTCCCTTTGCCAATGGAAAGTTTAAACCTCCATCACCTCTTACCTGGATTATTTCTAAAATCCAACCAGCCATCTTTGCTTCTGTGCCGCTCCCCATATCAACTCTCAGTTCAGTTCAGTCACTCAGTCGTGCTAGACTCTTTGCGACCCCATGGACTGCAGCACGCCAGGCCTCCCTGTCCATCACCAACTCCTGGAGCTTACTCAAACTCAATCCAGTCGGTCATGCCATCCAGCCATCTCATCCTCTGTCGTCCCCTTCTGCTCCAATCTGTCACTGTGTCACCAGTGTTTGCACAACTGAGGCAAATACGCAGCCCAACGCCCAGGATCTGCCACACGCTGGCCTCCTCTGCTTACAGAGCATCTTCTCAAGCCATCCCCACCCACTCACCTCCGCCAGCACCCCAGAGTGCATGAACACCAACTGTGCCAGCACCTTCCTCTGACACAAAGAACAGGTTTGCTTGCAACCTTGGAAAAGAAGAGCTCGTGTCCATCTAGAGCAAACAGCAGGCACACATGCCAGTCATTTCCAAACAGCCGCGTTTCCCAAGTTCAGAGTGAGTCTCCTACAACACAACGCACGAGGTACCGTGTGCAGGTCTGTCGCACCCTCTTTGCCATGCCCTTTGCAACTGGGGCTCGGGACGCCAACACAAAATGTAGAATGCTGCCTACTGAGAGTAATGACCTGTCCCTGATCCCTGATCCAGGAGTCTTGAGTTTTCTACCGGCATCCATGAAACTCTACAGGGGAACCTGTTCACATGAAAGTTAGATAAAATCTCAAAGCCTTCACTGCCTTAAACTAAAGGCGATAATTAAGAACAGGAAACATCTCTCTATCATCTAACTACCCCCCCTCCCCGATATATTCCTTTTAAGAAATAGCCAAAAAGTGCTGAGTAAAGTCCATCTAACTCGTGCACACTCAGGAGTGGGTAAGTACTACAGCAAGCCAGAATGGATGGGCTGCTAAGTAAGAGTCATTTTCTTTTCAAACCCAGCACTCATGTAGCTCAAGTTTAAGTAGATACAAATTTTTACTTACATAAATTAAAAAAGAGACTCAGATTTAAAGCAAAAGTTGGCAGTTGCTATTTTCAAGACACTTGTTTTTTTTTTTAGGCTGTGCCATGCAGCATGCAGGATCTTAGTTCCCCGACTAGGGACTGAACCTGCGCCCCCTGCATGTGAGCTCAGAGTCTTAACCACTGGGCCACTGGGCAAGTTCCAGGAAGGCTCTTTTTTTTTTTATTGGTCCTCTACAGAGATCAGAATATTATTGGAAAAGGTCTAGTGGTGTCTCTCTGCTGCCACCTGCCTCACCACCTCAGAGCAGCTGTGGCATCAGGGACAAGTCAAAAACCATCACAATTTTATATCCATATTTCTGTGGGTTTATTCTCACGTATGGGCTTCCCTGGTGTCTCAGGGATTAAAAAAAAAAAAAAAAAAATCCGCCAATGCAGGAGACGTAGGTTCGATTCCTGGGTCAGGAAGGTCCCTAGAGAAGGAAATGGCGATCCACTCCAGTATTCTTGCCTGGAGAGTATCATGGACAGAGGAGCCTGGTGGGCTACCGTCCATGGCATTGCAAACAAGTAGGACATGACTTAGCAACTGAATAACAATGTTAGGCTACCCTGAACAGTCTCTCTTGTCTTTCTTTTTTGGAAAGCTGAGATAATCTAAAGCCATCGTCTTCTTTTTCCATATGCAAGGTCTCTTTCTTGCATTCGAGCCATTTAACTGTTCAAGTGTCCACTACAAGGCACTGAGAGACAGAGGTTGAAAGTGAAGCCAGTTAATTTTGCTGCTCGTTACAAAAGTCACACAGCATTACATGACAAGCTGAACTCAGGTGATTTCTTTCCCTATATAAATTACCATAAAAAAAAAAAAAAAAACAAAGTTCCTTAGTGTGCCCAGAGCCTTGCATCAATGACTGGACCACTTAATGATGACTGGCTCAATTAACAGATTTATTTCTAAGCAGCTCACATTTACTAAGCACTCATTGTATGCAAATATCCCAACAATCCCCATTGCTAATTTTCACAACCACACTACGAGGGAGTTGCTCCTGTTAGCCTGTCATACTCATGATAAAAATTGAGACAGGTTAACAAGCTCACTTACAGGGCTGCAGAGCTAAAGATAAAAGC
This sequence comes from Oryx dammah, assembly GCF_014754425.2. Classification (NCBI taxonomy): domain Eukaryota; kingdom Metazoa; phylum Chordata; class Mammalia; order Artiodactyla; family Bovidae; genus Oryx; species Oryx dammah. The sequence continues at coordinate 10,235,734 of NW_024070196.1, forward strand.
AGAGAAAGAGATTCTAATCAGGGTTGACTTCTGAGCCCCTGGTCTCCAGCGTGATGCTCCAAGTGCCAAAACAGGCTCACAAGAAAATGCCCACGGACCTCATCCAACCGTGAGCCAAACACACAAAACCTCGCGTGCCGACTCAGGAGCAAGATGGTTTAACCATTTGTCCCTATTAATTTTACAGAACCACTCATTTGGAAGCTAATAGCTTTGGAAGCGTACTTGTTCTTAAAACAATTCAGATTACTAATTGAGAAAATGAAAAGTCAGTCCTGACTCGCCTGGAGTTAGTATTTCAGCTCTGTATTTGCATTATGCAGACACCACAAGACTCCAGCTCCCTCCCACAGAAAACTGTCCTCTCTCTCCACCCACACGCATCTCACACCCATTCTGATTAAAAAAGAGACAGTGAGCGAGAAAGTCTAGTTGACTTGCTGTAAATTTTCCAGGGACAGCTGTTCTTTATTTCTTCATTTTGCACGTAAATGGCCCTTGGCAATTTAAGATTAATATCAACCCTGGTAAAATATGTTGCAAGTTCACTTCGGGCATCTTCCCTCCCACAAAGATTAATACTGAAATTGTACATCATCATCTTCTACCAGATCCATCCTAAGGCTCCATCCAGCTCTAGAAGTGCTCTGGAAGCAGAAAAGTCCTCAAGCCAACTTCAGGATATTTTTCCAAAGACCTAAAACTTTGCTTTTGAAAGGTAGAGAAATTCACTTTTACGTGAGACAATTCAAAGACTGTCGTATCTTAGATGTGGCTTCCTACTTCTATCCCATGAATTCACAGCTTGTTACAAAGCTGAATTTGATAACTGACAGCTTGCCTAGACTGACGTCTTAATGCCATGCTCTAGAAATTAAAGTGAATATTCAAATTATCCACATATGGAAGAATTTTTTAAGAGAAACTTCATAAACCAAAGTGGCATACGAATTTAGTTTTAAATTATGACTATTTAAAAAACAGCAACTTAAAGAAGTTTTTCAGCAAGCGTTATACTTTGTTTTTGCATATTTTATAGTGCATGCACCTGAAAAATGTGGTATCATCCAATTCCAAAAAAAAAAAAACAGGTACTGGGCATGGGGGGCAGTTTCTTAAGTTATTTACAAAAGAAAACTATTTATTCTCCATGTTCTGAAACAAAATAAGTATGTAATTAACAATACCAGGCAACAGAAGTGCCAAAGGAAGGAACATGGACATCTCAGGATTAAAACAATCCAAAGGTTGAATGGGAAGGGAGTTTGGGGGAGAATGGATATACATGCATATGTATGGCTGAGTCCCTTTGCTGTCCACCTGGAAACTATCACAACACTGTTAACTGGCTATACTCCAGTGCAAACTAAAAAGTTTAAAAAAGAAATAAAACAACCCAGGGGAAGGATAGAAAGAGGAAACAGATCCACTTAATGAGCAGTAAAATCTACTGCATAGAAAAATTAGCTCTCTGACCTTCACAGGCGGGGCGGGAGTAGACAGGACGAGTGGACTTCCTAGTGAGTCTTTTAGAAACTAAGAGCCCAAAAGGGTAAAAAAAAGTTGTACCCACCTGTAACCTTCTGAAAGGCCTCTCTTTATTGCACCACTTTGGAACCTATCTCATCACTCACAGAAAGCAACTCTTTCCCAGAGTAACCTGAGCTCACCCCTCCCTCCCACATGCCTCTTCAGCCCCTCTATCCCACATGTGGTCACTAATACTAGCTTTTATATTTGCCTCTCTAAGCCTGCTATTCTGCTATCCACCACCCTCTAGTGCTTATTCAGGTTCTTCTCAATAAAATGCAAACACCTGAGTATTTCTTTTATTCTACTTCTTCATCCTTCCTTCCCAATTGGCTATTTTCTGTCTCCACATCTTTGGTGAGGTCTCTCTAAACGCTAAAACATACTTTTCTACTCCTTTAAATCCAAAACACAGACTTCATTTAAGATGAAAACTCAGCAATCAAAAAATTAAGATCATGACATCTGGTCCCATCACTTCATGGTAAACAGAAGGAAAATAAAGCAGGAGCAGTGACAGATTTTACATTCCTGGGCTCCAAAATCATTGTGGACAGTGCCTGCAGCCATGAAACTGAAAGATGCTTGCTCCTTGGAAGGAAGACTGTGACAAACCTTGACAGCATATTAAAAAGCAGAGACATCACTTGGCCAACAAAGGTCCATACAGCCAAAGCTACGGCTTTTCCAATAGTCATGTAGGGATGTGAGAGTTGGACTATTAAGAAAGCTGAGCACCAAAGAACTGATGCTTTTAAATTGTGATGCTGGAAATAGCTCTTGAGGGTCCCTTGGACTGCAAGGCGATCAAACCAGTCAATCCTAAAGGAACTCAATCCTGAATATTCATTGGAAGGACTGATGCTAAAGTTCCAATACTTTGGCCACTTGATGCAAAGAGCTGAATCACTGGAAAAGACCCTGATGTTGGGAAAAACTGAAGGCAAAAGAGGGAGGCAGAGGATGAGATGGTTTATAGCATCAAAACTGGTTGGACATCAATTTGAGCAAACTCCAGGAGATCAATGAAGGACAGGAAAGCCTGGTGTGCTGCAGTCCATGGGATCGTAAGAGTCGAAGAACATGACTTAGTAACTGAACATACACACAGAGACACACACTCAGCAATCTATCTGTATATTCAAATTCTCTTCATCCACACAATCTTGTAACAGTTTTATTTTCCTGAAATACTTAAATTACTTACAAAAATCTATGTTTTGTCTACCATTCATGGATTGAGCATTACATGTAACCAACCCTTAATATGAATCCCAAAAGCCTAGAACAAGGCTACAGTCACCCCATGAATGCTCCATAAATACTGGCTTCACATGAGAACCACAGTTTAACTACGACAAAATCACTTGTTACTGAGGGAAGGAAACAAACATGGAGCTATTTTCTTTGAAAGTTTTCCGTTGTTTTTCTGGGTTTAGGTTGGGTTATTTTAAAAAAGAAGCTGAAAGTCCCCCATGTAGCAGGATACTATAAAGATAACAACTGTGTATCCCGTTGCTCCAGTACATAAGAAACTCTTCCATTAAGACTCCTACATTTTACTACATATTAGCATCACCTGGGAAACACTGAAAACGCCAGCTTCCTAGTTCACACCCAACAGCAATGAAATCAGATTGACTGGGGGTGAGAGCTAGGCAGCAGCATTATTTAAAGATCTCAGGTGATCTCAGGCACAGCAGTATTTGAGAACAGATGCTTCAGGAAGTCCTTCAACTTGGAAAACATGAGCAATATGCTCCCAGCGGTGGTCAGATGATCTGGATCCATTAAGAGCTGGCACAAGATCATTAACAAATACTCAGTAAATGGATGGAAGATCCGTTGATCTGACTCTCTCGTGTGCCTTAGCTTCATGAACAACTCTACAGAAGCGAAGAGTAGGGTCTGTTAACTGATGCTGATATTACAGTGAGATGGGGTTTGTTAGATGCCAAAAGGACAGTGAATGCTAAATGCTAACAGTCCCATTGTCCTAGATATATAGATATGTAGTATATATATATATACTACATATGCGTCACATAGTACATATGTTATCTACATCACTAACTGTTGAAGATACATCAGTAAAAATGTTACCTTTTCTCAGGGGGCTGAGGACTACAGTAAGTTTTAGGCAAGGCATCTGTCTGATGCTTTGTACATATTTAAATCAACACAAAGTTGATGCCACTTCCCTGTGGCTCAGATGGTAAAGAATCTTTCAGTAACACAGTAGACCTGAGTTCAATACTTGGGTCAGGAGGATCCCAGGAGAAGGGAATGGCTAACCGTTCCTGTATTCTTGCCTGGAGAATCCCATGGACAGAGGAGCCTGGAGGGCCACAGTCCATGGGATCGCAAAGAATCAGACACAACCGAGTGACTTTCAAAAGTTGATAAAAACGCCAGGTGTCATTTTTAAAAGACATGTTAGGTAAAAGGTACACTAACTGCTTTAACCAAAACATATGAAACAGTTTTCAGAGAAAATGAGAGTCTTTGTTTAAAATGCTGAAAAATGTGGACAGAAATAATTCTTCATACAGATCTCATTAAATGCCTCTGGACCGTAGGCATGTAGATCCACAAAGTTCGCACAGCGGTCATTAATGCCACCACCAGATACTCCTGGCTCTCTGCCTGCTTTCCAGGCTCCTGGTAGGGGTGTGCTATGTAGACTCTTTGGGGTTGAGTGAGGCCATGTGGTCATTTCTGACCAATCAGCTGTGAGCAAATGAAACTCACGTCAAAGCCACAGTATTCACTTGATAGCCCAAAGTCCTCCAGGCAAGGCAACCAGGAACCTGGAAGCCAGGTAGCAGTGATGGGCAAAGCCCTCCTACCAACTGTCTGAGTGAGAAATAAGTCTTGTTGTCTTAACCCACAGAGAATTTCCAGCTTCCTGTTATAGGAACATAAAACTAGCTTTATCCTGACTGATGAAGAAAAGTGATGTAACAACATTGGTAGCAAAAAAAAAAAAACAATCAATAGCCGTGATAGCTGATTTAGGGGAAATCATTCAGAGCAATATTCCCTGAGGGAACTTCCAAATTTAGGATAAAAACCTCAGAGATTCCACAAGGTTCCTCATCACACTGAGTAACATGATTTGACAGTTGATCCTTTTAACTCTATTTTTAGCCTATTAGTCTATTAAAAACAAAAGGCTTTAGTAATGAAAGACCTTGAGGGACAAAAGATTTGAAAAGAATATTATATGCATTTTTGTTTTTCATCGTAAATGGGAAAAAAATCTAACTTAAAAGATACAGACTCATTCTTTTATAAAAATGTACATTCAATACATGCAGATTCGATTATACATATTCCATTCAATGAACATGCACACGTGTGCAAAGTCGCTTCAGTGGTATCTAACTCTGTGAGACCCTATGGACCGTAGCCCGCCAGGCTCTTCTGTCCATGGGATTCTGCAGGCGAGAATACTGGAGTGGGCTGACACGCCTTCCTCCAGGGGACCTCCCCCACCCAGGGATCAATCCCGTGACTCTTAGATCTCCTGCAGTGCCAGTCACTTTCTTTACCACTAGCACCACCTGGGAAGCCAATGAGCATAACACTCCAAAAAACTACAAATTAATCGGAAAGCATTCTAGACAGATTTTTATCTGCCCAGGCAGAGACAAGTAGATATAAATTATATCTTTTGTGGAAAGAATTGTATTTACTAAAAAAAAAAAAAAAATAACCATGCAAGTGATACCATAAAGGCTCTTAAGAAGCTCAGGAAAAAGAGAAACATGAATGATGAAGTGAGAGATATGAAAAATCACAGTATCCCCGTTTTGGAAATTTTTGAAGCATTAGGAAAAAGAAGAAATTTGTCAGCTCAACCTCAGTGCAGGTTGAAATGAATGAAAATGTGTCACCGCTTGAATTGCCACTATAAGGGAAAATGGAAGAAAAGCTTTCTGTGGCTTAGGTTTTTATTATCAATGGGCAAATCCCCAAATCATAAAACAGCTCGTATTCATCTGTTAGCCAACACTCTCATTTCACAGGTGGCAGTCCTGGCTTTATAACAAAGACCTTGTTTTGACAGAAAACGTGAGTGCAATGCTTCATTCCACTAAGTCATTCAGTGTAGGACTGGGATAAACAATATATGAGAGGGAATTAAATATTCAATTTATCCATACTTCACTAGACTCTAAACAAAGAGAAATCCAGCCCCCAGAAACAGCCTGTTTTGCAAATTTATTGTATTTAGTTTCTCCAAAGTCTGCCACAATGGCTACAAAGCACCAAGGCCCTGTTTTTCCTTAAGGACTAGAAAGAAAAGACCCTTGACTTTTTAAATCAGGGAACCAAAATGGGGAGGGATTATCTTTCCTGAAGTTTAAAGTGGAAACAATTCAAAAATTACCAACAGGTGGATGAATAAGCAAAATGCAGCATATCCATAAAATGAAATACTGCCTAGCAATAAAACAAAAGCACTAAGCGTATACCTAGGTGCTGCTGGTGGTGAAGAACCCGCTGGTAAATGCAAGAGATGCGAGAGGTGCGGGTTTAACTCCTGGGTCGGGAAGATCCCCTGGAGGAGGAAATGGCAACCCACCCCGTTATTCTTGCCTGGAGAATCCCATGGACAGAGGAGCCTGGCTGGTCACAGTCCATAGGGTCGCAAAGAGTTGGACACGACTGAAGCAACTTAGAGCACACAAGAGTACACCCAAAAAGATGAATCTTGAAAGCATTATGCTAAACAAAAGAGGCCAGACTCAAAAGAGTATATACTGCATAATTCCATTCATATAAAAAGCTTTTTAAAAAAATGAAAAGAACGAAAGTGATAAAAAGCAGTTCAGTAGTTGCCAAGGGCCAAGGATGGTGTGCAGGCTGAGAAGGGGCACAAAGGAATTTGGGGGGGAGATATAAATCTTCTATGTCAGTGGTGGTAGCTACGCAACTATAACACAATCATCAAAAGTTATCAATTTACAGCTAAAATCAGTGAATTTTACCATACATAAAAGATACCTCAATGATGCTGATTTTTAAACTGGAAGCTAACAAGACAAGTGAAGATGGAAATACCTTACTAGCTTGTAAACAAGAAGGGATTAAGACTGATTGTCCAAGTCTAGCACTGCTGATTCTTCTACTGACCAGGTTTCGACACAAGGAAGAAACGTGTAAATAAAAAGGAACCCCCGCCACCCTCCTCCCCTACCCCACTCAGAGTAAATGAACAACTGAATCTCTGATGCCTAGAAGGTGCGTTTTGCATTAAAATATTTCATTCTACTTAACCAAGCAAAAAGCATTTAAAACGACCCTAAGATTTTACATACCTATAGCCTCTCATGAATAAAATGATTCAATCACATTACCTCGTGTTTCAACTGCATGGATGCATTTTCTAAGAATTGTGAATCCCATCTTATCCAACTGTGCACCTAAAAGAAATACAGTTGTAAAATAGTAAACGTGCAAATACTCACATTTTTCTTGCTGACAAAAATAAGACAAAATTATTTAGGTCCAATATACTTTTTATTTTCCTCTTCAAAAAAAGAAAACTAAAGGTCATGCACTCCCTGGTTAAGTAACGTAAATCAGAACTTCATAGACAAGGAGCATTTGTAGTACCAGGACCTTCATTAACAACAGATGCTTCTTTGGTGGCTCAGACGGTCAAGAATACGCCTACAGAAAGGAGACCTGGGTTCGATCCCTGGGTTGGGAAGATGTCCTAGAGAAGGGCATGGAGAATACCCACTCTAGTATTCTTGCCTGGAGAATCCCCATGGACAGTGAAGCCTGGCAAGCTACAGTCCATGGGGTCGCAAAGAGTTGGACACGACTAACATTACCAATATATGACTAACATTACCAATATATATAAATTAATTTATAATTTAAACTAGCCGTTAACAAAAATAATATTTTAAATAGTGAAAAAGAAAGTGATTAATCTTTAGAGGAAGCTATCTAGAAATAGTTAATGTTTTGCCCAAATTCCAACAACTCGGGTTTGTTTTTTAATTATGGACATGAGTCAAAGTTCTTAAATTATTTGACAAGCTGGGGAAATAACACAAAACTTTTCTTTTTTAACCTAGGAGGAAAAAATTCTTAGACACTCTTAAAATAGTATTTGAATGATGAGCTAGAAACTTTTTTCACATTTTATACCATGCTCTAAATGTTTAATATTTTATTATTTTCATAATGAATTTAAAAGATGATTCAAGTAGCAAAAAAAGATTATTTTGAAAATACAATTGTATATTTTTCCTAATATGAATACTTTGTCATTGATTAGGCTGATGTATTTGAGGACCCTAATAAAAGACAATTCTTGTTTCAAAAATGCACTCAGGGAAAGTGAATGCTTTATTCTATATTTAGAACTCAGAAGCAGGAATATTAACCCTTGGTTCTCAGAAGGTATAGCATGGAATAATTTATGAACAAAAACTTTGCAGGTTTAAAGCTAAGCTTAGAGAGCATTTTAATGAGGAAAAGTGGGCAGTGGTGTACTTTTTTACGGATCTACTATTCACAACATTTATATAAAATGTGTTTCTTTCTGCTTAGCAAAACTACTTTTCCAAAATGTTGTTTTCATTTCTCAAGTAAAAACAAGAAAAGAAAGGAAGAGAGGAGAGAAAGAGGGGATAAGGGAATGGAGGAGGAGAAAGGACAATAGAAGAGAAGGACAAGAGGAAGGGAAGTCAAGCAGGGGCCTCCGTGGCTGACAACCTTGCAAGGCACCTGGTGAATTTCCAGAGCCAGGTTAAGTGTTACACACACCATAATCACTGTGAAATCGTGGCTCATTTAACAATGTCTCCAAACTGTGGACATCTGACAAATGTGGCTTCATTCTTCCCAAGATGTGAAAAGTAGATTTGTAAAGAATCCAGCAAATTTCATCACATCTTCATCTTATCTCAGGTAAAATCAAGAGTACAAGAGCCAGAGATTATTTCCTTTTCCTCTAGTACATACAAGGCAAGGGAAGATCATTGTCCTAGAATATCTGAACGCATTTGGTTGCTGTTTATTTTCTAAGGTGTAATGCTGAACTATTTGTACAGCCCATGCCTGAGGGACTGGAAGGATAAAGGATACCACATGTGGAGGTGAGAGGGGCTGGGAGTCAAGGAACTGGTGTTTATAAGCCACTGGAGTTTATAACTTAGGAAGCTTACAGATGCATGCCTGAAACTCTTGAGTATTTGTTTATGGCTATAAAAACAAATACCAAAGTCACTGATAGAGTATTTTGGTAGAGGAAGATGAGAAAGAAAAAGGCTCAGAGATGGGAAAGATCAAGGAGAGTTTCAGCAGTGAAGAAAAGTCTGAAGAGGTCCTCAGTGGATAAGACACCTACCACTTAGCAGACTAACACAGACAGAGTACAGAGAGCAAGCACTCAGCAACAGTTTGACATCAGTAATAAAAACAGAGTAACTCATGAGAAAGGGAGACAACAGTCATTTTTATACATTAGCACTTACTTCCTTCTGGTCTTGGGATGATGGCTCTATTAAAACTAGGGAACAGCTAGTAAAAGAGAAAAAGGGGAAACAGTATTTTCAGCAAATCCATAAAAATGATTCTATTGTAGAAGGCACACCTAGGGACTGTCGAAAAAATACACTGACATTGGTTAATCACTCTCGTGGGCTCAAAGGCAAAGACAGGTAACAAAAAGGAGAGCTCTGAGTCTCCTTGGCCTCTCACCAAAGCATTGCCAAAGTAGCAAAAATAATACAAAGGGCCAGGACTGAAAGTTCACGTAAATTTGTAATGCTCAAACAAATTGCTGCATTCTAATTAGGAAGATGAAGCTCATTTATTCACTATTGCTAAAATCTGCTGTTTACTTAAAGACATGACTCCTGCCATAATCTCAATAACCACATCTGAAATATCAAGGTGATGATCCCAGGCTGCCTCTGAGAATTCTAATGCTGCCCCATTATCTTCAAGGCACATACATCACCTGGAGAAAATGATGAAATGCCTTCAGTGCCCTTACCTAAATACATAGCTGAATATTTATTTTCTTATGCAGGCTTGCCTTTATCTGTTTATCTCAAATTAATCACCTGGCTTTTTTACTCTAAAGGAGAGGATGTGTGTGTCAAGGTTACACTGCCTTTGGCAACAGACTTAGTTCCTCATGACTTAGCCATCTGACCATTTTGCTATGCAAATAGGCAAACTCACTTTCCAAAGCATTTCTTGAATCTCTGGGGGGGACAAGTCTAGGTCAGTGCCTTTACTAGAGAGGATTAGGACAAACTGTTTTGGATCTCAGGGGCTACCAAGGTTGAAAGTACTCTTGACTCCTAGCTAAAAATTTCAAGGACAAATTAAGAATAAACAGAACTAAAATCACGGAAGCTAAATATAGATCAAGTATAAAAAAATGATACACAAATCTGATCACTGCTTTTTTCCTCCAAGGATGATACATTTTCTTATACGGGATCTATTTTTAAAGTATGTAATTTGGGCTTCCATGTTTCAAACACCATGTCAAGACTGCTTCATGTGTTCCTGCCCATCCTCTTCGCCCTATTTCTTACATTCTCAGGGACTGCCCACTGCCGTCAGATAACGTTATCTTCTGCCCATCTCACAAGCTCTATTTTGACACCTCTTTTTACTGCATATGACCCCTCTTCTACTGGGCTCTATCTTTTTAAATCCTGCTGAAACGCCAAATGCTTGCCAGATCAGCCCACCTGGTACCTGCATTGGCAGCTGGTTATGAGTCATAATACTTTAAGTAGAGTTGATTTAAACCAGTCCTATGGTGTTTTCTATAATTATCCTTGCTAAGTCCCCCATTCAATATATGACCTCCCCAGTTCTCAACTCCCAGACGCCACCAGTCCTCTGAGAGGAGGTGGTGGTTGAGTAAAATGGCAAACAGACTGAAGTCCCATGCCTCTGGATTGCTATCACTGCCTTTAACTTATTCCTCAAACCAATCTGAACACAGAGGCCCATTCGCTAAGGCTACCTAACACTGCACACTATGGCTCGTTAGGCTAACCCAGAAATTGTTAAATCAAGCAAATAAGTACAGCAGTCACTTGTAATATTGCCTGCACAGCCTCATATTTATTGTTTCATCTCCACTGGGATCAAAATGAATTGCAAGCATTTATTGTATTCATCACCCAAAGTACTTTCACAGGTAGGGAAGAAGAAATTGAGAATTTAGATGACTTCCTCAAGCAAAGCAAACCTGAGCGACAAAGAAAAATAAAAATAACGATATGCCAGTCTCAAGTGTGCCACTACTATCTCAAACCAACTTTCTAGACTACCAAATGCTTCCAAGAGGAATTCAGACACCAGCTTCAGCAGGGAACATTTTTTTCATATACTATAAAGCAAAAATAACATGAAAATGAACAGAAGTCAACTCTAAAGGATTTGAAACAAAACTCAACCACTGGTTATATCTTACAGCTTCTTTTCCACCCAGAACTTCCAACCACTGCTTCCTCTCTTCTTCCGAAAACGCCTGCATGGTCAAGGAAACACCAGGCCTGCAAGACACCAGGAACAGATCAGGTTATTCCTTGACTTTTAAAAAAAACAAACCTCCTTTTCCACTTTCTAATGTTTCATTATGGTCACTGTTTCCTTTAAATTTTCAATTGAGATAAAATACACAGAACATAAAATTTACATCTACACTATTTTTAACGACATGGTTCAGCAGTATTGAGTCCAGACTCCAGAACTCTTCATCTTGCAAAACTAAAATTCTGTACCCATTAAACAACAAGTCTGCACTCCCCTTCCTCCCAGCTCCTGACAACCACCCTTCTACCTGTTGTCTCAAGGAACCTGATTACTCTAAGCGCCTCTTACAAGCGGACTCATACAGAATTTGTCTTTTTGTGACTTGCTTGGTAAAGTATCCTCCATTTTCATCCATGCTGTAGCGTGCGTCAGAATTTCCTCTCCTTTTAAGGCTGCGTATTACTCCACTGTATGAATATACCACATTTTTCTATCCATGCACCCATCAATGCATGGCTTGTTTCCACCTGGTTACAGTAAACAATGCTGCCACTAGATGCTGCTTTCAATTACTTGGGGTATATACTCAGAAGTAGAGTTGTAGGATGTGATATAATAAATATATGTTTAATTTCTGACCCCATTTTCCAGCACACAGCTGCAAAAACCCTTAGAGGGACTACCCTGAAGTTCTGAAGCCAGGGGCACTGGTTCGATCCCAGGTTGGGGAACTAAGATCCCACACGACACATGGTGCAGAAGGAAGGGAAGAATAGAGAAAGGGAGGTAAGCAGGAAGGACAAACTTGGAAACTTTGAAATGATGTGTCATTTTGTATACTAATGAGCTGAGGCTCCTGGAAAGCCTCAGGATGTGGGCTGGTTGCCTGGGGAACCAACCATGTGATTAGAGGATTCGAATTTTCAGCTCCATCTCATCCATGCTCCTCCCAAGAGTGGGGAGGGACTGGGGGCTGACTTCACACATCAACAGCCAGTGATTCTCAATTGTTCCTGCATAATGAAGCCTGCGTAAGAATCTCTGGGTTTCAAGAGACTTTGCAGGGCGGTGAGCCCATGGAGATACTGAAGGGAGAGTACCCCAACAGCAGAAACGGAAGCTCCAACTCCCTTCCTCCATACTTTGCCCTGTATTACCTCTTTATGGGTTTTTCATCTATTCTCATTAAAATATCCTTTATTGTAAACTGGGAAGATCCCCTGGAGGAGGAAATAGCAATCCACTCCAGTATTCTTGCCTGGGAAATCCCACAGACAGAGGATCTTGGTGGGCGACAGTCTGAGGGGTCACAGACAGATAGACATGACTGAACACACACACACAGATAAATCAACAACAGTCAGTAAACTATTTTCCTGAGTTCTGTGAGCCATTCTAACAAATTCTCAAACTCAAGGACAGGGTCATGGGAACATCTGATTTATAGCCGAAAGCACAGATGGCAATCTGGACTGGTGATTGTCATCTGAAGTGGCAGGGGGCAGCCTTGAGGCCTTGATCCATGGGGTCTTCCTGAACTCCACCTAGTGCCAAAGCTGAGTTTAATCTTAGGACACTTGCTCTCCATAGAGAATTAGAGAATTGCTTAGAGACACACATTTGGAGTACAGGTGTGTTCTGTAATTAGGGAGAAAACTTTTTGTATCACAAGGGGGGTCAAATGGTAATTTTTATTCTTTTTAATATTGTGCACTCCTACTAACACTGCACAGGGTTCCAATTTCTCCATATCTTCACCAACACTTAATTTTCTTCCTCTCTCCTTCTCTTTGAAAGTAGCCATCCAGTGGATGTGGGAGGGTACTGAGGATTTTTATTTATAAAGATACACATGTCGCTTGGCTGCCCCGGTGGTTCTCGTGGTGAAGAATCCGTCTGCCGATGCAGGACTCATACGCAGGTCCAACCCTTGGGTGGGGAAGACCCCCTGGAGGAGGAAATGGCAACCCACTCCAGTATTCTTGCCTGGGAAATCCCACAGACAGAAAATCCTGGTGGGCTATAGCCCACCAGGGGTCACAGAGTTGGACACGACTGAAGTGACTTGGCACACGTTTACTGTTACCCAGGCATGGGCCGAATGAAACCAGAAAGTCATTTTTCATCCCGTGCCAGCATTGTCAACCATTTGGGGGGGGGGGCGGTTTCCTCGGTGTTTTCTTAGAGCCTTGAGTTGGTCCTCAGAGCCAAAGGCTGATCTTTCTTAGTTCAGATTATTTGGATATTTAGACAATCTGCCTGAAAACTCTTCATGCTGGGAAGGAGTGCTAGGTAGAAAAGCTATTAATAATTCCTCTTAAACTTTGGTGGTTTCTCCAATGAAACAGATTTTGTATGTTTGATAAAAAGTATTAAAAATAAACTTTTGGGAAAGGGATGAAAAGGTAGAATACTCCAAACCACAGACAACTGGAAATGAAAATAGATGGTTGAAATGGAAAGTAAATATCCATTCCCATTTAATACTGAATATACAATATTTTTTTAAAGTTATCACTCCTGGAACAGTATTTCACCTCATTTTCAAGTGTTGGGTAATCTTTTACAAGTAAAGCAAGTGGCAAGAATCAAATGTAACTCAATAACCACTACAATTTTTATAAAGTACTTAAAGCATGCAATACTCCAAAAGCACCATACCACCCAGGGCAAATACACTGTGTTCCCAAAATTCACACCCACAGGTGTTAGGCTTTCTCCCCACAGGATGGCTACAAAGCCTGAGCAGGTATCTGCTTCAACTTCACTACCAAGTCTCTACAGTTGATGGGTCTGCCTCCTCAACCACTTTCTCCAGGCTATGAGTTTTGTGGAAAAAAGTAACTTGTAGATGTCTCTAGTTAAGACAGAGGTTAAGACTTCACCTTCCAATACAAAAGGTGGGGGTTCAATCTCTGGTCAGGAAACTAAGATCCCAGATGCCACACGGCCCCCCAGATATATATACACACACATATATGTAACAAATTTAAAGGACTTTAAATATGGTCCACACCAAAAAAAAATCCTAAAAATTAAAAATCAATTCTCAACCCCCAAGTGCACTCCTGAACAGCAACATGACTCTTGTCTACCCTAAACATTTCAGCAATGGCCCAGGGTTGCCATCACCCTGGCGCTATGGAGCTCACAACCAAGATCCCACCTCCTCTTGCTCTGCTATGCACAGCATCCTTCTGCAGCAAGAATCGAGGCAAGATGCCCAGAAAACCAGGCTGTTTTAAGAAGTGCCTCGACTGGGACGTGGGGATTCTGGCCCTTATTCTTAGTAACCCACACTGGGCTCAGGGGAGTTAATTAAAATTGTGAGGGAAAACTTCAGATGGCAGGCGTGTTTTTCTTTACATCGGTTAAGTGATAAAACAATATTTACACACGGGGGGTCTCAGGTCTACATGAATGCTCCTTTCTTGCAAAGCAGAAAAAATATCTAAAGACCTCTCCCAAAAGTATATGGATTCAAACACTTAATATATCATTAAAAGAAATAAATATAAAATGGACAGGGAGGAGCTACATCAAATACATAAAAGAAAGCTAACAGATTTTCTAATCCAGGAATGACAAAACCAGCAGAGAAAATTAGACTCCAGGCCAAAAACGGCAAAGTCTGTCATGGGATACAAAGACAGGGTTCACAACCACTCAGTTCTTCCAACAACCACCACATGATGAGCTATTATGCTTTGTCTTGTCCCAGGAGGTCAGGAATTATTAAATATCTTACCACGTGCTAGGTTCTGGGCTGAGCACACTGTCTAGCAGAGAAAGCAGAAGATAAATCATAAATAATCAATTAACTGCAAGTACACAGAATGCTGGGCTTCCCAGGGGGCGCTAGTGGTAAAGAACTTGTCTGCCAATGCTAGAGATGTAAGAGATGAGGGTTCCATCCCTGGGTCAGAGAGATCCCATGGAGGAGGGCACGGCAACCCACTCCAGAATTCTTGCCCGGAGAATCCCATGGGCAAAGGAGCCTGGCAAGCTACAGTCCACAGGGTTGCAAAGAGTCGGACACAACTGAAGCGACTTAGCACACAAAAAGAATGTTGCAAGGGAGTCAGGTGAGTGTAAATGAGTAAAGCCAGCTCCCTAGGAGGAAAAGAGGAAGTAAGGACATCAGGAGATATGTGCCCAAACAGAAAACCTTTCGATTTCAATTATGCTAAATCATTGTGGTCTAGGAGACTTATCGGTGAACCTGCCAATCTCTTTGGGCAACTTCAGGATTTTTAGGGTGATCTGGGAGTAAGAAAGGAAGTGAAGAAAGTCAAAGTGTTAGTTGCTCAGTTGTGTCCAACTCTTTGCAACACCATGGACTACAGTCCACCAGGCTCCTCTGTCCATTGGGATTCTCAGGCAAGAATACTGGGAGTGGGTTGGCATTTCCTTCTCCAGAAGATCTTCCTGACCCAGGGATCGAATCCAGGTCTCCTGCATTTCAGGCAAATTCTTTACCATCTGAGCCACCAGGGAAGCCCCATAAGAAAGGAAAGCCTGTCCTAACCCTGGAAGTTAGGCTTCCCTGGGGAAGAGACATTTAATCTGAAACTTTAAGGATAAATGAGCCATGTACAAATAGAAGCAAGAGGGCCATGGCGTTCCCTAGGCTGAGAAGGCACACAGCACGGACACAGCACTCTCTGGAGGAGCTGGGAGCAGTCTCGTCACAGGTCCCACAAACCAGCTGCAGAGCAACTCCATGGAAAGATGGGGTCCCACCACACAGGGCCTCCTGGGTCATGCTGAGGGTTTATGCACCCAAAATCACTGCGGATGGTGACTGTAGCCATGAAATTAGAAGACGCTTGTGTCTTGGAAGGAAAGCTGTGACAAACCTAGACGAGAGTACTAAAAAGCAAAGACATCACTTTGCTGACAAAGGTCCATATAGGGAAAGCTATGGTCTTTCCAGTAGTCATAGATGGATGTGAGAGTCAGACCATAAAGAAGGCTGAGCACCTAAGAACTGACGCTTTGGAACTGTGGTGCTAGAGAAGACTCTTGAGAGTCCCTTGGACTGCAAGGAGATCAAACCAGTCAATCCTAAAGGAAATCAACCCTGAATATTCATTGGAAGGACTGATGCTGAAGCTGAAGCTCCAATACTTTGGCCACCTGGTATGAAGAGCTGACTCACTGGAAAAAGATTCTGATGCTGAGAAAGACTGAAAGCAAAAGAAGAAGAGGGCAGCAGAGGAAAAGATGGTTGGATAGCATCAGCGATTCAACGAACATTAATTTGGGCAAACTCCGGGAGACAGTGAGGGATGAGGAGGCCTGGCATGCTGCAGTCCAAAGGGTCCCAAAGAGTCAGACAGAACTAAAAGTGACTTAACAACATAAACAAATCCTACATGTCACTGAAGGTTTTCAGTAGGGGGTAAACATGATCAGA
This sequence comes from Oryx dammah, assembly GCF_014754425.2. Classification (NCBI taxonomy): domain Eukaryota; kingdom Metazoa; phylum Chordata; class Mammalia; order Artiodactyla; family Bovidae; genus Oryx; species Oryx dammah. Next base: position 10,252,217 of record NW_024070196.1, read on the forward strand.
TTAAACATGTACATGTCTCTGCAAATGGCACCGTTCCATTCCCTCGCACGGCTGAGTAATATTCCACTGCACGTATGTACCACATCTTCTGGTGACGGACATTCAGGTTGCTTCCATGTGCTACAGACTGACATACAGAGTGAAGTAAGTCAGAAAGAGAAAAGCAAATATTATCTATGAACACACATATGTGGGATCTAGAAAAATGGTACATACGAATTTATTTATTTGCAAAGCACAAATAGAGCAGAGAAGTAGAGAACAAACGTACGGAAGGTTGGGATTGGTATATACACACTTTATCATCTAAGCCATCAGGGAAACCCCATATACACCTTACTATATATGAAATAGATAACTAATGAGAACCTATTTATAGCACAAGGAACTCTACTCAGGGCTCTGTGGTGATGTAAATGAGAAGGAAATTCAAGGAAAAGAAGATATATGTATACCTGTGGCTGGTTCACCTTGTTCTAAAGCAAAAAGTAACAACATTGTAAAGCAACTATATTCCAATTTAAAAACTTACGGTAAAGTTAAAAAAAAAAAAAAAACCTGTACATGAACAATGGCTGCTCAGTGACAAATGGACGGAAGCTGAGCAGGGGTGGTTAAAAAGATGTATTAGACAATTCAGAGGGTAAGACAGGAATGACCAAAACAAAGAGAAATAAATGAATGGATCTGAGAAATACTCAAGAGAGACTTCAATATGCTATGGGCAACGAAATAATGAGTAAGAAAGCTATCACTCCAAGAATAAAGAATGAAAGACAGATCATTTACAATATACCATTAATAACTAGTTAAGGGGTTCAGTGAAAGCAAAAACAGCCCTAGCAAATAAAGACATTCTATACTTAGCAAAGAGCTGGACACGACTGAGCGACTGAACTGAACTGATACTTAGAATACTTGAAGCACAAGCTGGAATCAAGATTGCCAACCTCAGACATGCAGATGACACCACCCTTATGGCAGAAAGTGAAGAAGGACTAAAGAGCCTCTTGATGAAAGTGAAAGAGGAGAGTGAAAAAGTTGGCTGAAAGCTCAACATTCAGAAAACTAAGAACATGGCATCTGGTCCCATCACTTCATGGCAAATAGATGAGGAAACAGTGGAAACAGTGGCTGAGTTTATTTTTGCAGGCTCCAAAATCATTGCAGATGGTGACTACAGCCATGAAATTAAAAGATGCTTGCTCCTCAGAAGAAAAGCTATGACCAACCTAGACAGCCTGTTAAAAAGCAGAGACATTACTTTGCCAACAAAGGTCCGTCTAGTCAAAACTATGGTTTTTCCAGCAGTCATGTATGGATGTGAGAGTTGGACTGTAAAGAAAGCTGAGTGCCAAAGAATTGATGCTTTTGAACTGTGGTGATGGAGAAGACACTTGAGAATCCCTTGGACTGAAAGAAATCCAAGCAGTCCATCCTAAAGGAAACCAGTCCTGAATATTCATTGGAAGGACTGATGCTAAAGCTGAAACTCCAATACTCTGGCCATCTGATGCGAAGAACTGACTCATTTGACAAGACCCTGATGCTGGGAAAGATTGGAGGCAGGAGGAGAAGGGGACACCAGAAGATGAGATGGTTGGACGGCATCACTAACTCGATGGACATGAGTGTGAGCAAGCTCCAGGAGTTGGTGATGGGCAGGGAAAAGTCGGACATGAGTCAACTGAACCAATACTTAGAATGGGCTTTCTAGGTGGCGCAATGATAAAGAATCTGCCTGCCAATGCAAGAGACACAGGAGACACGGGTTCAATCTCTGGGTCAGGAAGATCTCCTGAAGGAGGAAATGGCAACCCACTCAGTATTTCTGCCTGGAAAACTCCACAGACAGAGGAGCCTGGAGGGCTAACGTCCTTAGGGTCTCAGAGAGTCAAACACGACTGAGAGACGGAGCATGCACGCATAGCACGCACTCATACTTCAAACACTCAAAATCAGACTTGAATCGTGATGAAATTTCCTGTACTTACTAGTTTCTTTTTGCTCTCTCCTAAGGTTCTCCATTCGGACATGAGGGGAGATAACATTTACTACCAGTAGACTGTTGAATATTCTTAACCAACTGTACAAGAGCAACAGAAAAGAGAGACAATGACTGGTTCTGATCACTTGGAGTGATGACAAGAGTGTTGAATGATGAAGAGTTATGAAACTAGAATTACAGATAGTAAAGTAAATAAAAAAGCAATTGTCAGGCTTCAGATCAAACAGCCACATTATGTCTGGATAGAAATCCAATGTGGCATAAAAATTAAAATACTATTCTACTCCTTGTCTCCAAGGCATGATGATCCAGACTTGAGCCCCGTGGCTCGTTGAAGAATACAGAGAAGAAGGAACCAACCTACCTGCTGAAAGACGAGAGATTAAGTAGAGATCTATTACCTACAAGGACAGAATTCTATTTTTGTTTCCATTTGACAAATAATAACACAGTAACTCACAACAACTCCACTTCAGAGAATTAATCCATCACACTGCAGTGATTCCCAAGAACACTTCACACTCGTCACATGCTTCTTAAAAGGAACAGTCACCAGATTTATAGAAAGCAGCCCCATCCTACCACACAAGCTGCCCAAAGCCATCCACTACAGCTCTACCTCCAAATAAAACGTCAGGCACTAAAATACATTTCAACCATTTAAAATTTCTCAAGTTTCTTCCTTTTATTTGTAATAATCCATTGCTATGAAATCATTAAGCAAAACTGAGACTTAAGGACACATTTCAAACTACAGTATTAACAGGATCTCATCATTGGAACAAAATATAAAAATTCTCCAGTTTTCAAAAGAAAGACACGTTTTATTGATAGAACATAATTTTTTAACAAAATTTAGTGGACACATAGAACAACTTGGTGACCATGAGGCTAGTGAAGAACAGAAAATTTTACAACAAAGTGCTGGATTGCTCACATTTACATAGAGAAACAATGAATTCTCCAGGCAAGAATACCAGAGTGGGTGGCCATTCCTGTCTCCAGGGGATCTTCCCTACCCAGGGATCGAACCCAGGTCTCTTGCATTGCAGGCAGCTTCTACATCATCTGAGCCACCAGGGATGCCCACACAAAGACAGAAATAGCAATTATCTCTTCATTTCGTGGACAGGCTAAGGGAAGAACGTTAGTGACTACTTGGAGCCAGAAACCAGGACTGAGAATGTTCTAACTTGGTTTTCTAGAACAGATGTTGCTGCAGTGATTTCAAGGGAGGACATAGCCTCCTCCTCTTCCTTCATCAAATAATCAATTCAACCAAATTAACATTTGGTATGTACTGTGTGCCAGTGTGCTAAGGTCTGCAGATTACTCCATGCCCAGCAAGGCAAAGCGGATTCCAGGTGAACACAAAGGCAACTGGATAAACTTCATGAAGGAAAACTGAACCAGACCAAAGAGAGCCCTTGGCTGGGATAGTCTGTCTTTACTTAAAACCAAAATTGTTATACAGTGAAGGTTGAGAACTGAAACTTGAAGAAAGAAACACTCAGGTTAAACAGGTTCTTATTCTTAAATTACCATCTCAATCTCTTCTCAGTCATTCATTCAAAAAAAAAATATGGACTATCAGGTACCAGACGCAACCCAATACTGATGCATGAGACACAGCCTTACAAAGCTAGTATCTATATTCTCCATTTGACCTTCTATCTATCAATCCTCTTTCAACTGCATTTTTATTGTTCTGTCAAAGCATGTGGAAGACATGGGTTTTTCTTAGATTCTACAAGACAGATCAATGAGCCTGTAAATTAAGAAAATATAAAACAACATAAGCACGGAGAGAAACATTCACATTTATAAGATGTCAATTAATGAGATATTATTGTAAACAGAGAAGTTAAGAGGAAAAGAAACTAAGCAGCAGCTACTAAAATTTATGATGGAAATAAATCAGGAATATTCTAATGCTTTTGTAAGAGGAATGTTGAAAAGGAAGAGAGGGGGAAAAAATCCCAGCATATTACAAGTCCTGCACTAAATTTTACTCTAAGAGGAAAGTGCCAAAGCCAAGTAAAACATTTTTAAAAGTTTTAGAAATGTAGCAGTCATAATCAGCTTCTCACAAGAGATGCTGGGGGAAAAAATTTAAATATAAATATATGAATTTTTCCAGAGACAATTAAAGCACGTAACCTGAGTTTACTAAGGGAAAAGACTTAATGACAACTTTCCTTGGTCCACCACAAAGGTGTTTCAAACAGAGCAATTAAGCAGGGATATAGTCACAAGTAGGATTATTTTCTCCAGTAAAAGTGAATTCAACCCATTCTCACTGGAGAACGGCTGCTTCTGCTCCGACTGCAGAAGTTATAGGAAACATCATTTTTACCTTAACGACTTGAACAAGATGGAGAACCTATAAAATCCCTACCAAATCACAGTAGTTTGGTTTTTTTAAATAAACATCTGAGAACTGAAGATGCCAAAAAAAAAGAACCGCACTAAAACACAGGAAGTAATGCGTCCTTTCCTAGAGAGAACGCACACGCACACACATACAGCTGTCTCATCCTCCGGGACGAGCAGGACAAAGAGGAAGCTGTAAGAGAGGAGGAAAACTGGATTTTAACAGTTTTAAAGGTAGAGTATGAGCTGGTGGGGGGCTTCCCAGATGGCTCAGTGGGTAAGGAACCTGCCGCAATGCAGGAGACATGGGTTCAATTCCTGGGTCGGGAAGATCCCCTAGAGAAGGGCATGGCAACCCACCCCAGGGTTCTTGCCTAGAGAATCCCATGGACAGAGGAGCCTGCCGGGCTACGGTCCAAGGGTAGCACAGTCAGACATGACTGAAGAGGCTGAGCGCACAAGCTGATGTGATGGTTTAAACCTCCAGAACAGTGGGCCCCGACTCTTTTGGCACCAGGGACCGGTTTCATGGAAGACAACTTTTCCATGGATGGGGGCAAACAACAGCTTCAGGATGATTCAAGTGCATTCTGTTTATTGACATTTACTGTGCACTTTATTTCTATTATTATTACATCAGCTCCACTTCAGATCATTAGACATTAGAACCCAGAGGTTAAAGACCCCATCCCTGGAAGACAAGGACAAGGGAAGAATGTGGGTCCAACTTCTCCCTCCTACCCACAGGGTGTCCCCAGATGCTCAGGAGCAGTTGGAGAGCAGAGCTAAAAGAGCTATGTGCCATAAGAATATGGAACAGGGCGGGCGAGCTTCCAGACAGGCTTCTGACAGCATCCTCAAATCGCAGGAAGCCTGTGACTAACAACAACTATGCCCAATCTTAGCTCAACTGCCAGCCATCCTGACAGTCCTACATACTTGTAGCTTGACGGATGGGTGTGCCCTTCACCAGGTATGGGTAGTACTTCCTTTAGTCTCTACTGCTCTCTTACACACACTCTCTGGTATTCCACCAAAAAATTACAAGGCATGCAAAGAAGCAAAGAAAAGTAACTCAAAATCATGAAGAAAGAAACCCAGAAATAGCCCAGGTATTCAGGTGGTGGGGGCTGGGGGAGACTGTCAAACTGAAACCTAAAAACCACTCTGAATATGTTCAAGGATCCAGTGTCAAAGGTAGCCAAGGGACTGCCCTGGCAGTTTAGTGGCCAAGACTCTGCATTCCCAATGCAGGGGACCCGAGTTCAATCCCTGGTCAGGGAACATAAGATCCCACATGCCTCAACTAAAGACCCTGATGCCACAATGAAGCTAAATAAATAAACAAATGAAACTTTTTTTAAAAAGCTGGCCAACATGCATAAATTGATAGGAATTTTATCAAAGGGATAGAAACTATTAAAAAGAGACAAGTGGATATGCAAGAAAACAGAAAATAAAACCACAGTAGTTTCATGCATTGGAGAAGGAAATGGCAACCCACTCCAGTGTTCTTGCCTGGAGGATCCCAGGGATGGGGGAGCCTGGTGGGCTACCATCTCTGGGGTCACACAGAGTCGGACACGACTGAAGCGACTTAGTAGCAGCAGCAGCAGCAGCAGTGAAGAGTTCACTTCCAAAGACAAAGCAACAAGTTCAAGTCTATATCCCTAATTCTCACACACCCAGCCAGAATTTCTCTTGCCCTAAGTCACCCCAGGCCAGACAATCAAAAATCACCCCTACAGCCTAGAGCCCATCAACATAATTCAAAGCAGCCACCCCTATGCTTTTCCCTTTTCTGCCTTACCCTTCCCTTAGAAACCCCAGTAAAGAGGGTCTAGGATTTTCCCTTGCTCCTTCCAGACTCCTGACCAAACCCTGGTGTTTCCCCATGTGCTCCTACACAGCATGTTTGCTCTCTGCCCTTGGAAACTGTAAGGATAAAATTCTCTTCAGTGGCATTAGCCTCTCCATGTCAGCCCTCGGCCACCTTTGTAAATTAAAATCCTGCAGGTACAATTGAAATCAGTCTCAAATGGTCTAACATAATGCAATCAGAATCCCATAAAGTGAAGGAAGAGAAAGGGGGGCAGAAGAAGTCTTTGAGGAGCTAATGGGTAAGGTTTCCTAAAACAGAAAATTATCAACTCCCATATCCAATAACTTCAAAGAACACCAAGCAGGATAAAACAAAGAAAAACACATCTAGGCATGTCATAAAAAGAAAATCTTGAAAGCAGCAAGAGGAAAAAACAACATACAAGATAACAGTACAAAAGATGACTTGCCATGAGGAAAAAAAAATGGAAGCTAAAGAAAATAAAATGACTTCTTAGAAGTGCTGGGGGTAAAACATGATGAATCCAGAATTCTACATTCATCAAAAAATGAAGGCAAAATAAAGATACTTTCAGATAAACAAAACATTAAAGAAGTCTCCAGCACATCTGCACTGTAAGTAATGTTCAAATTAAATTACCCTAAGGGACTTGAAGGAAATAGCACAAGATAGAAACTCAGTTCTGCAGAAACGAACGAAGAAAATCAGAATGGATAAATACACTGATACTAAAAGACAAAAACACACACACACACACCCTTATATATGTAAATAAAACATTAAAGTTTTTTCAAAAGATTACTGATCATTGATTTCATAAAGTGAAAGCAGTAACATACAACTAGGCTCAGAGTACATGCAGAATTAAAATATATAAAACAAGGGTACAGAGGGCAAAAGGGTGGTCATTAGAAGTCTACTGTTGCAAGGTTCTTATACTGCTTATGAAAAGGTAAAAAATAGGTTAACTTGAAAATTCACCTGATACTCAAATAAAGGTACAAAGAGGTATAACTAAAAATCATATAATAGAGGAGATAAAATGGAATACTAAAAATGACTCAGTTCCACAAAAGAAGGCAGCAAAGGAGGAACAGAAAAACAAAGAGCAAAAAGGACAAATAGAAAACAAAACCAAGATGGTGGGCTTAAACCTATGCACATCCATAACTACACTGTATACACATTAGCTAAAACTCTGGTTAAAAAGCAAAGGCTAATACACTGGACTTTTTTAAGAGCAGGACTCAATTATATGTTGCTTACAAAAAAAAAATTAAACATAAAGACACAAATGGATAACAGAAAAAGGATGAAAAAAATACGCCAAGTAACACTAAGAAAGTTAGTGCAGCTATAATTAACATCAAACAAGGTAGATTCCACAACAAAGATTATCCCAGAATAGACATTTCATAATGATAAAACGGTCACTTGAAGAAGACAATCATAAATGTGCATACACAAAGAAAAAGATCACGAATATTCAGTATAGGAAACAAAAATTACAAAATCAAAGGAAAACAAGCAAGTCCTCATAGTAGTTAGAAGTTTTAATATCGCTAGTTTAGTCATTGATAGAACATTATCAAAAATTAAGACAGTACCAAAGATTTGAGCAACAGTAACAAACAACTTGATCTAACTGACATTTACAGGACATTATACCCAGCAACAGCAAAAAAATCATTGTTCTCACGTGCACATGAATCATTTACTAATAGGCCACACTTAAGACAATGAAACTAGTAAACTTCAACTCGTTAATAGAGTACAGACTATGTTATCAGACCAAAAGAGAAGTAGAAAAAAAAAAATAACATGTACACAGAAATTCCCCATCCATTGGGAATTTCTAAAACACCATTCTAAATATCATCTGAGTTAAAACTCAATGCCTATATTCTGATCACATAAAAACTTTGAATTCTTTGGAACTGGATTACAATTAAAACACTATACATCGAAGTTCATGGGATGAAAGCTAAAGTAGTTTTAGAAGGAAATTTAGATTTAAATGTCTGTATTCAAAATAAAACAGTAAAGTCATGCTTCCATCTTAAATGTTTAAAAGAAGAAGAAAACCCAAAGGAAATAAAAATAGAAGTAAAAACCAATGACATATTGACAATATGGATCATCTGAAAAAAGTAACAAATTAATAAATTTCTAGGCAAGACTTATTGAGAAAAAAATAAGTCTTCAGTACCAAGCATTAAAAAAAGTTAACATTATAGATCCTCTTTGAAAATAGTGGATATTATGAAGGTCATGCCAATAAAGTCAACAGCTTAGAGGAAATTAACAAATTCCTTGAAGAACAAATTATCAAAGATGACACACAAAAATAGGATATCAGAGTCTGGGGAGTTGGGGGGCCCGGCACGCTACAGTCCATAGGGTTGCAAAGAGTCAGACATGACTGAGCAACTAACACTTTTATTTTCCTTATCAACCAAATATTAGCATAAAAATTATTAGCAATTTCCAAAGAAGTTAATACATCACTACCAAATAGAGTTGATCTCAGAAATGCAAAGTTAGTTTAACTTAGCAAATTCAATGCAATTCACCTACTAACAGATTAGAGAAAAATATTTCATGATCATTTCAACAGATACCAACACTTTTTTCAAGTCAACATCTATTTATGATTAAAACTAGCAACAGACCAAAAAAAATCTCCCCAATATAAAAGGCATCTACAGCCTTAAACTAAATATCATCCTTTACAGTGAATAATGAATGCTTTTTCCCTTAAGATGAGAACAGGGCAAGATGCCCAATTATCACGACTTCTATTCAACATATTGTTGGAGGTCTTGGCAGTGCAAAGAGACAAGTAAAAGACATAAAAGACATTCAGATTGGAAAGAAAAAAAGCAAGCTCTCTTTTTCAGACATGATACCACTGTATACAAAAGAAAAATCCTTAAAGAAACTATAGGAAGCAATAAATCAACTCAGCAATATTATAGGGCACGAAAACCAACTGCATTTTTATATACTTATAGTATATTGGGGAAATAAAATGAAAAATAAAACACATTTAAGACTAGCACCCAGAAGCATAAAATACTTAGGGAAATTTAACAAATGATACCCATGACCTGATATTAAAAACTACAAAACACTGCTGAAATTTAAGACTAAATAAATAGAAAGTCAGACTTGTGAATTATTATGGTTCCATATTGATAATATTGGCCTGTAGGTTTTTGGATGAAGGATTCTGATGAAGGCTTAGTATCCAGAATACTTAAAATAATTCCTACAAATATATACTGATTGCAACATTTATATGAAAGGATCTGGAATGGCAAAAAACAAATTTGAAAAGACCAGCGGAATCATACCACTTGGCTTCAAGACTTACTCTAAAGCTACAGTAATAATAGTCCTACAGAACCAGCAAAAAGAACAGACAAACCAAAGGATGAGACCAAGCGAGAAACTGATAAATTGAACCTCATCAAAATAAGAATGTTTTTCTCATCAAAGTTTTTCTCTCATTAAAATGAAGAGGCAAACCATAGAGCCCAGAAAATATTCACATTAATATATTCACAATATGGTTGATTAGTATCCAGAAAACTTAAAATCCTACAATTCAATAGCACGACGACCAACAACACATTTTACATGAACAAAAAAAAGATTTTAATAGGCACTTCACAATGTTAGAAATATAAATGGCCAGAAAGCATATGGAACAGCATTCAATCAACATCACTAGTCATGACCAGCTTAAAGGAAAAACACGAACATAATCAAAGGTTAGTAAGAGGATAGAGAAACTGGAATTTTCATAAATGGCTGGTAGGAAGAAACTCTCAGTTTTCTTAAGTCAGACACACACACACAGCCCAAAGAGCCAGCAATCCCACTCAGAAATATCTATCCAAGAGAAATGAAAACATGTGTCTACAAAAACCCTTGTATACAACTGTTCTTTACAACTTTATTTACAAACCTAAAAAACTTTTCAACGATCCACATTCCAGTGTCCTTCAGCATGCATTTCCATGAATAAATTCAGATGACTGTCAATTCAGATTTCCATTTAAATATTGGAACCAGTACAAAAAGTGGCTTTCAGCATGCCACTATTAACAGTACCATCCTTAGGGTAAAAAAAAAAAAAATCTTACATTCTATGAAAATCACTGAAGCTTATATACAAGAAATGCTGCTTATAATTCTGCCCACTCCATTTTCTACCAGTTCTACCAAAATTCTTTAAAAGTTTCTTCCGTTCCTCTTCTCTCTACCCTGGTATCCGAGCAGAATTACTAAATGATGCACAGTGCCTGAAACGCACACTGTCTTTATTCATCCCCTGCACTATAGCCAATTATGCTGCTGTTACACTTTTTAATTGAAATGTACCTCATAAATACATTCCTGTAAACATGTAATGGAAAACAGTACAACTCCATTCAATTCCACCAACTCTTGGCGTTGTCTTTTCAAATGCTTTAAAACAGGGCTTCTCAACAGTTACCATACTGACAGGCTAGATCAGACGGTGCTTTCTTGGTGAGGGCTGCCCTGCGCTGGACATTTAGCATCACTACTGGCCTCCACTCACCAAACAGTAGAAGCAACAGCCTGTACCCCTGCTGCCTTCCTCATTCCATCTGCAACAATCAAAATATCCCCAGATATAAAGTCACTCACTGTTGAGAACCTCAGACTCCAAGGATTATCGTAACATGTTCTCCCAAGATTTCTTTTCCTCCGAGTTTCCAAACTGACCAAATCTTTAACAATCAATTTTTCTAGTACATACTTTCACAGACAGCCCTATTCCCTGCTGCTTCTCAGCTCCCTAAGCACCTTGGACAGAGCTCTAAACTGCTTTTTGTTTGCAAACACTCCCAGGCTGCAAGTTCCCTAAAGGTTATGTCTTTAAGTCTCTGGTTGTCCCTCCCATCCTCAGCATCAAACACAGTCAAAGTCTGTTTAGTTGCCTGAGGGACACGCACTAGAAAAATAGTTGCAAATATTATGCCAACTGATGTGCTACAGAAACATCTCTGTTATTATTCAGTCCAACGACATGGGCTTCTTAACTCCCTCATTTGAAGTGATAAAGAATACATTACCATGCACACAGATGCTAAATAAAGTCTCTGGTATAAATGCATACTGCTTCAGATACAGGGGTGATTTCATCTTATCATCATCATGAAAATATAAGTGGGTGAATTATAAAAACAAGAAGTATCTTGCCTGCATCCTCTCAGGTGCAATACACTAGGAATGAGGCAACATCAAACCAAATATATATACACATATATCTGAAATGTTAGATTCATGAAAGCAAAACAGCAAGTGCTTTCTTTAAGTGGTGCCTGAATGCGACGTGGGGGAGAATGGCACGGAATGGTAATTATTTACCAAGCAAGGGTATGGGGTCACAGCACAATGAAGCATATGGCAAGCATGCCAGTGAAAATGAAAAGCACGTTATATAACAAAATTGTGTGTGGGCGGGAGGTGATATTTCACCCTCCAGGAAGGAAAGCCATCTCTCCTGATAGGCTAGAGCTTGCCATGGGGGAGGTAACTACACAAAGTGCTCTTCTCCAACCTAAAATCAGTTGACGTGACCATTTCACAGCCCATGATACTTGATGTGTGGCTGGGTGTGAAGTAGAGAATGTTTATAGCCATTTAAAAGCCTGATTTTAGTTACAGTATTTATTTTCAGCATTGTTCCTTTTTAAGCTTTACTGAGATATAATTCACGCCATAAGATTTACCTAGAGCATACAGTTTAACAGCTTTTAATACAGTCACAGAGGTGGACGACAATAACGAAAATCAATTTTAGAATATTTCATCACCACCTAAAAAAAAAAAAAAACCCCACACCCATTATCCATTCATCTTTATTTCCCTCCAAATACTCAGCCCTGGACAATAACTGCTCTACTTTCCACCTACACAGATTTCGCTGTTCCAGATGTGTCCTATAAATGGAACCATCCGGTATGCAGTCTTCCATGACTGGCTGGTCTCACTCAGCAGACTGCTTTCAAGGTTCATCCACATGGTAGTAGTTCGATATAATTTCAAATCTTGTTGTTCATGACAAAAATAAAGTTTTTAAGAGTGAAGCTGGGAGATATACTGCTCTGGGAAAGACCCCTGGTGTAGAGCTGATTCACTTTGTTCAACAGCAGAAGCCAACACAACATTGTAAAGCAATTATCCTCCAATTAAAAATTAAAATAGATAACTAAGAAGAACCAATTGTACAGCACAGGGAGCACTCACTACTCAATACTCTGTAATGACCTATATGGGAAAAGAATCTTTTAAAAAGTGGATATATATAATACATGTATAATAGATTCATTTTGCTCTACAGCAGAAACTAACAAGAGTGCAAATCAATTACACTCCAATAAAAAAAATTTTAATTAAAAAAAAAAAGTGAAATTGTGAATCTGGAGGGCATCAACCAACCACATCTGTAGATACCAAAAGCACTCAGTAGTTCAAGTAGTGAAGGGCACTGCTGGGGGGTTTTCAGTAAGAACACATGAAGAAGGAACCGTGGGATGGTGGGGCTTCGAACTCAACAGGCAGTTTGTGAGGTCTGGGCAAGGCTACCCTCCACTGATCTAAGTAGCTTTCTGAAGACCTTGGGGCATTAACGCCAGCAGTGGTGAAGGAGACTCTTACCAGCAGAGGCAAAAACCTAACAGCAGCCCCACAAAGAAGATCTTGTCCATCCACACCACCACCTTCGTTCCCCAGGAACCACGCACTTTCCACATTTGCTCTCAATGGGTCAAGCCCATTCCAAGAGCCGACCTGTAAAAAGTACCCCTCAACTACACGTATTCCCTTCATCTTCCCTTGCCTGGAATGATAGTTTAGTTACTCTGTCACTGGTTTGGATTATGTTATTTCTGTATTAACCTGATAAGAGACAACATGTACACTATTAGAGACGGTATGTGTAAAGAGACATTATGCATCCCACATGCTACTGCCTTGTGAAATTATTCCCACAATGAACCTGCGTTAAATAAAATATAAGCAAAGACAGTCTCAGGTTCTAAATTAAATTTGCCTAAAAACAAAACATAGCATGCATTAGCTCTTCATTTCTGTTTACTGTCAAACCGTATTTTATCATAGGGCTATACCACCTTTATCTATCAATCAGTTGATGGATATTTCATCATTTCTACTTTTTGGCTATTATGAATAATGTTTCCATGAATATTCATGTGCAAGTTTTTGGTTAGACATTAGGTTTTCATTTCTCTTTTTTATATTGCTAGGAAAAGAAGTTTCCAGGTCATGTAACTTTAATTTTTGAAAGAACTGAAAAGTTTCAAAACAGCTATTTGTTGTTGTTCTACAGTTCACTCAGTCATGCCCGATTCTTGGTGACCCCATGGACTGCAGCACACCAGGCTTCACTGTCCTTCAGCAACTCCCAGACACTGCCCAAACTCATATCCATTGAGTCAGTGATGCCACCTAACCATCTCATCCTCTGTCGCCCCCTTTTCCTCCTGTCTTCAATCATTCCTAGCATCAGGGTCTTTTCCAGTCAGTAGGGATGGAGGAGCCTAGTAGGCTGCAGTCCATGGGGTGAGTCGGACACAACTAAGTGACTTCACTTTCACTTTTCACTTTCATGCCTTGGAGAAGGAAATGGCAACCCACTCCGGTATTCTTGCCTGGAGAATCCCAGGGACAGGGGAGCCTGGTGGGCTGCCGTCTATGGAGTCGCACAGAGTCAGACACAACTGACGCAACTTAGCAGCAGCAGCATCAGGTGGCCAAAGTTTTAGATCTTCAGCTTCACCATCTATCCTTCCAAAGAATATTCAGGACTGATTTCCTTTACAATTGACTGGTTTGATCTCCTTGCAGTCCAAAGGACTCTCAAGAGTCTTCTCCAGCACCACAGTTTGAAGGCCTCAGTTTTTCCAGGCTTAGCCTTTTCTATTGTCCAGCTCTCACATCCATACATGACAACTGGAAAAACCATAGCTTTGACTACACAGACCTTTGGAGGCAAAGTATTGTCTCTGCTTTTTAACAGGCTGTCTAGGTTGGTCATAGCTTTTCTTCCAAGGAGCAAGCGTCTTTTAATTTCATGGCTGCAGTCACCATCTGCAGTGATTTTGGAGCCCAAGAAAAGAAAGTCTGTCACTTTTTCCACTGCTTCCCCATCTATTTGCCACAAAGTGATGGGACCAAATGCCATGATCTTCATTATTTGAGTGTTGAGTTTTAAGCCAGCTTTTCCCTCTCCTCTTTCACCTCAACAAGAGGCTCTTCAGTTCCTCTTCTTTTTCTCCCAGAAGAGTGGAATCATCTGCATACATAAGGTTATTGATATTTCTCCTGGCAATCTTGATTCCGGCTTGTGCTTCATCCAGTCCAGCATTTCTCATTATGTACTCTGCATATAAGATAAATAAGCAGGGTGACACTATACAGCCTTGACGTATTCCTTTATTCATTCTGAATCAGCCCATCATTCCACATCCGATTCTAACTGTTGCTTCTTGACCTGCATACAGGTTCTCAGGAGGCAGTTAAGGTGGTCTGGTATTCCTATCTCTTTAAGAATTTTCCAGTTTCTTGTGATCACGCAGTCAAAGGCTTTAGCACAGTCAATGAAGCAGATGTTTTTCTGGAATTCCCTAGCCTTTTTTATGATCCAATAGATGTTGGCAATACAATCTCTGATTCCTCTGACTTTTCTAAATCTAGCCTGTACATCGGGAAGTTCTCAGTTCACACACTGTTGAACCCTAGCCTGAAGGATTTTGAGCATTAGTTTGCTAGCACACGAAATGAGTGCAGTTGTGCGATAGTTTGAACATTCTTTGACATTGCCTTTCTTTGGGACTGGAATGAAAACTGACCTTCTCCAGACCTGTGGCCACTGCTAAGTCTTCCAAATTTGCTGGCATATTCAGAGCAGCACACTAACAGTATCATCTTTTAGGATTTTAAATAGTTCAGTTGGAATTCCATCACCTCCACTAGCTTTGTTCACAATGATGCTTCCTAAGGCCCACCTGACTTCGCATTCCAGGATGTCTGGCTCTAGGTGAGTGATCACACCATTTTGGTTATCCGAGTCATTAAGATGTTTCTGTATAGTTCTGTGTATTCTTGCCACCTCTTCTAGTACTTCTGTTTCTGTTAGGTCCATATCACTTCTGCCCTTCATTGTGCCTGCACTGAAAGATGAACTTCCCAGGTCGGCAGGTGTCCAATATGCTCCTGGAGAAGAGCATAGAAATGGCTCCAGAAGAAAGGAAGAGGCTGAGCCAAAGTGGAAACACCACCCAGTTGTGAATGTAACTGGTGGTGAAAGTAAAATATGATGCTGTAAAGAACAGTATTGCGTAGAAATCTGGAATGGTAGGTCCATGAATCAAGGTAAATTGGAAGTGGTCAAACAGGAGATGGCAAAAGTGAACGTGGACATTTTAGGAATCAATGAACTAAAATGGACAGGAAAGCATGAATTTAATTGATGACCATTGTATCTACTATTGTGGGCAAGAACCCCTTAGAAGAAATGGAGTAGCCCTCATAGTCAACAAAAGAGTCCAAAATGCAGTACTTGGTTTCAATCTCAAAAATGACAGGATGATCTTTGTTCATTTCCAAGGCAAATCATTCAATATCACAGTAATCCAAGTCTATGCCCCAAATACTAATGCCAAAGAAGCTGAAATTGAATGGTTCTATGAAGACATACAAGACCTTCTAGCAGTAACACACACAAAAAGCATGTCTTTTTCATCACAGGGGACTGGAATGCAAAAGTAGGAAGTCAAGAGATATCTGGAGTAACAGGCAAGCTTGGCCTTGGTGTACAAAATGAAGCAGGACAAAGGCTAACAGAGTTTTGCCAAAAGAATGCACTGGTCATAGCAAACACTCTCTTGCAACAACACAAAGAGACACTCTACACAAGGACATCACCAGATAGTCAATATCAAAATCAGATTGATTATATTTTTCGCAGCCAAAGATGGAGAAGCTCTATACCATCAGCAAAAAAAAAAAAGACCAGGAGTTGACTGTGGCTCAGATTATGAATTCCTTATTACAAAATTCAGACTTAAATTGAAGAAAGTAGGGAAAACCACTAGGCCATTCAGGTATAACCTAAATCAAATCCCTTATGATTATACAGTGGAAGTGACAAAACAGCTATACCATTTCAAATTTCCACCATCAGTATGTAAGAGTTCCTATTTCTCCACAACCTCACCAATACTTGTTATTATTTGACTTTTCAATTATAGTTGGGAGAAGGCAATGGTAACCCACTCTACTACTCTTGTCTGGAAAATCCCATGGACAGAGGAGCCTGGTAGGCTGCAGTCCATGGAGTGGCTAAGAGTCGGACATGACTGAGCAACTTCACTTTCACTTTCCACTTTCATGCATTGCAGAAGGAAATGGCAACCCAGTCCAGTGTTCTTGCCTGGAGAATCCCAGGGACGGGGGAGCCTGGTGGGCTGCCGTCTATGGGGCCACACAGAGTTGGACACGACTGAAGCGACTTAGCAGCAGCAGCAGTTATAGTTACCCTAGTGGGTGATACTGTACTGTGGGTTAGGTTTGCAGTTCCCTACTAGCTAATGATGTTAAGCATCTTTTGATGTGCTTATTAATGAAAGTCGCTCGGCCATGTCCAATTGTGACCCCGTGGACTATACAGTCCATGGAATTCTCCAGGTGAGAATACTAGAGTGGGTAGCCTTTCCCTTCTCCAGGGGATCTTCCCCACCCAGAGATCGAACCCAGGTCTCCCACAATGCAGGTGAATTCTTTACCAGCTGAGCCACAAGGGAAGCCCAACGATACTGGAGTAGGTAGCCTATCCCTTCTCCAGCAGATCTTCCCAACCCAGGAATTGAACTGGGTCTCCTGCATTGCAGGTGGATTCTTTACCAGCTGAGCTACCAGGGAAGCCCATGCTTATCAACCACCTGTATATTTTCTTTGACGAAATGTCTCATTTAGAACTTTTACCCATTTTAATTGGGTTATTTGTTTTTTATTATTGAGTTAGGAGTTCTTTATATATTCTGGATACAAGTCTCTTATCGCAGGAGATTCCAGCTTCTGGGCTGTGGACCCGTACTCTTGCCAGATCAGCAGCAGCATTAGATTAGAAATAAAGTGCACAATAAATGCAATGTATATGAATCATCCTGAAACCATCCCCACAATCCCCAGCTCACAGAAAAATTGTCCTCCACAAAACCCGTCCCCAGTGGGGACCACTCCCTTTACAGATACGTCATTTGCAAGAATTTTCTCCCATTCTGTGGGTTGTCTTTTCACTTTGCTAATGTTGTTCTTAACATGTGTTCTTAACTACCTCTTATCTAAAGTAGTTAAAGTAAGCTTTCAGTGAAACAGAGGAAAAGAAAATGAACCACACACCTTCCTAACCACTGATATAGCAATAACAGCAAGTTGGAAACCAACCCACCAACTGTTCTCCCCTTCATTCTTAGCAAGACATTTCCCAAGTATTAATATTAGAACAACACATGGATTGCTCTTTTCTTTTTAAATAATTATTTTTCTTATTTTCAGCAAATGCAGTGTTGATCTTTTCTTTTTCTTTGCCACACCACACAGCATGTGGGATCTTAGCTCTCTGACCAGTGATCGAACTCACTCCCTTCACTGCAAGGCAGATTCTTGACCACGGAACCACCACGGAAGTCCAGGATTGCTCTCTTTTGCTTCCAGACATTTCCTTGTCTCAGTACTTCTCAGCTCCCCTTGCAGCTAGATATAACCACACAACTCCATCAAGGCCAATGGTATATGAGCAAAACCAGCCTGTGCTTCCTCTGGAAAGCGTTTCTACTACAAGAGACGAGGCTACATAGTACCTGTGAGTCAGCACCTTTGCCCTCAGGTGACTAGCAAGGTAAATGTACAAGAGGGGGCATGTCTGACACCAAGAAGTGTATCAACTCTGTCCTGGTCACCTGCAGGCTTACTAACAAAGAGAAGAAACTCATCTTCTACACTGTTTAATGGATGTGATTATATTTCGAGTTTTTCTGTTGCATGCAATCAAATCTGATCTGAACTCAGGTGACAGTGCAGTGCATGCTCTTGATTTATGTGTACACAGGTCAAACGCAAGGCCAGCCTCCATTCTGCAGTTTATGAAGTATTTCCTATTGTCACAGTGTTAACCTGACTGTTTTTCCAACATAAAGAATAAAAAATTAGCAAAGACTGAAACCAGGAAAGACAAGATAACTTCACATGAAACATGCACTCAGTGGTGAAATGCTGTATATGAAGGTCCACCATAGGTGCACACCCCATTAGAAACCTATCTGTAATACCCACACACTCCAAAACAGGTTAAGTGTATTTTCTTTGAGCAGAATGCAAACATGGGCACTCACAATGAGGCAGCGTGAACAGAAGAAAAGGACGGTTCACTCACTGTTGCCTGACCGAATCTAATCCCGGTCCTGTCACTGCTAAGCAACAATTCAATTTCATTTAATCCACCACAAATTTGGTGAATGCCCACCACATATAAAACACTGCATTGGGTACTGCAGTTCATGACATGAGACTCTTATCCTCAAGGAATTCCTAATCTAATAGACAAGGAACAAATTACTTCTAATTCCCAATAGTCTGCTTGGCCACGAATCGGGGAAAGAGACAAAATAAGAGCCAGTTCCAACTTTTTGCTAAATTATGCCTTAAAAATCCCCAGAATTAGGGTAGTGACTCTCTCTCCCTCCTTCCTGATTTTGTTCTAGAAGTAGAAGACCAACAGCCACACACTAGTAGTGGGTAAAAGGAAAGTGAGGGCCCCACAAAGACACTACCCACTGGTAATATCCAAGCTGAACAGACTGCGGCTCGGGAATGAGGAAACAAACCAAAGGCAACAGAACTCTATATACAATGGAAGAGGCACGTGACCCCAGAGACTCAAGGAGATACAGACGAGAAAGTCTTCTGAGTTAAATTAAAAGCTTTAGAGAAAAAGGCTACAATGAGAATACACTACTTTTTAAAAAAATTATGTATTATTAGTATTTATATGATAAGGTTGAATTATCATACCTATATAAAATGCTGGGCCCATAAAGAGTATGTACCTTGTCTCCCCCATGAATTCTTGGACCAGTCAATCACTCCCACTCTGGCACTGTTTGAAATGCCTAGCACACACCCCAGAAGCAACTATAAAAATGGCTATAAAAACCTGGAGTTCACAAAGGAGATCCAGGTATAGACAATAAATTGGGAAGTTTTTACAGACATATAGATAGCATGTAAAGTCCTGAGGCTGGACAAGATGGTTAGAGACAGGAGATCTAAAGATTGAGCTCCATGGAATCTAAAATATGACACAAGTGAACATATTCATACAGAAATAGACTTGCTGAAATAGAGAACAAACCTGTGGCTGCCAAAGTGGATGGAAGGATGGGGAGCTTGGGATTAGCAGATGTAAACTAGTATTGATATATATATATAGGATAGACAAAACAACAAAGTACTACTATATAGAACAGGGAATTATATTCAATATCCTGTGATAACCCAGAAGAGGATATAAAAAAGAATATATACAGATATGTGTATATGGGGCTTATATAAATATATACGCTGCTGTTCAGTCGCTCAGTTGCGTCCGAATCTTTGGAACCCCACGGACTGCAGCATGCCAGGCTTCCCTGTCCTTCACCACCTCCTGGAGCTTACTCAAGCTCATGTCCATCCAGTCAGTGATGCCATCCAACCATCTCATCCTCTGTCGTCCCCTTTTCCTGCCCCCAATCCCTCCCAGCATCAGGGTCTTTTCCAATGAGTCAGCTCTTTGCATCAGGTGGCCAAAGTATCGGAACTTCAGCATCAGTCCTTCCAATGAATATTCAGGATTGATTTCCTTTAGGATGGACTGGTTTGATCTCCTTGCAGTCAAGGGACTCTCGAGAGTCTTCACCAGCACCACAATTCAAAAGCATCAATTCTTCAGTGCTCAGCCTTCTTTATAGTCCAAATATGATATACACACATGACTAGTGGAGAAATCATAGCTTCAACTATATGGACTTTGTTGGTAAAGTAATGTCTCTGCTTTTTAATGCACTATCTAGGTTTGCCATAGCTCTTCTCCCAAGGAGCAAGCATCTTTTAATTTCATGGCTGTAGTCTCTGTCCACAGTGATTTTGGTTTCCACTGTTTCCCCACCTATTTACCATGAAGTGATGGGACCAGATGCCATGACATTCCTTTTCTGAATGTTGAGTTTTAAGCCAGCTTTTTCACTCTCCTCTTTTACCCCATCAAGAGCCTCTTTTAATTCCACTTCTCTTTATGCCATAAGGGTGATGTCATCTGTATATATGAGATTACTGATATTTCTCCCCACGATCTTGATTCCAGCTTGTGCTTCCTCCAGCCCAGCGTTTCTCATGATGTACTCTGCATTTAAGTTAAATAAACAGGGTGACAAAACACAGCCTTGACATACTCCTTTTCCACAGACGTACTCAGAATTTTCCACAGTTTCTTGTGATCCACACAGTCAAAGGCTTTAGCATAGTCACGAAGCAGAAGCAGATGTTTTTCTGGAACTCTCTTGCTTTTTCTATGACACAATGGATGAAGGAAATTTAATCTCCGGTTCCTCTGCCTTTTCTAAATCCAGCTTGAACATCTGAAGTTCTTGGTTCACATACTACTGAAGGCAGGCTTAAAGGATTGGAGTATTTTGAACAATACTTTGTTAGCAGGTGAAATGAGTGCAATTGTGTGGTAGTTTGAGCATTCTTTAGCATTGCTCTTTGGGACTGGAATGAAAGCTGAC
Source organism: Oryx dammah (assembly GCF_014754425.2). NCBI lineage: Eukaryota > Metazoa > Chordata > Mammalia > Artiodactyla > Bovidae > Oryx > Oryx dammah. Next base: position 10,273,326 of record NW_024070196.1, read on the forward strand.
CTTTTACAGTCCTGTGGGCACTGATGAATTTTCCAAATTTGCTGGTATATTGAGTGCAGCACTTTAACAGCATCACCTTTTAGGATTTGAAATAGCTCAACTGGAATTCTATCACCTCCACTAGCTTTGTTCATACTGATGCTTCCTAAGGCCCACTTGACTTTGCACTCCAGAACGTCTGACTCTAAGTGAGTGATCACACAGTTGTGGTTATCTGGGTCATGAAGATCTTTATAGATAGATAGATAGATAGATAGAGATACATACATACATATATATGGGGCTTCCCTAGTGGCTCAGATAGCAAAGAATTTGCCTACAATGCGGGAGGATCTGGGTTGGACCCCTAGGTTGGGAAAATCCCCTGGAGAAGGAAATGATAACCCTCCCCAGTATTCTTGCCTGGAGAATTCCATGGACAGAGGAACTATATACATATACACACACATGTATAGCTGAGTCACTTTGTTGTACAGCAGAAAGTAACACAACACTGTAAATCAAATTAAATAATAATTATAAATTTATGCTTCAATAAAAAAGAAAATTTTAAAGGGAAAAAAAAAAGTACTGAGCTCCAGACAACTCTAACAACAAGAAGTCCAGGAAATGCAGAAATCTGGCAAAGGAAGCTAAAAATGGAAAAGCCAGTGGGGTGGGAGAAAAAGCAAGCAGGTGTGGGGCTATTGAGCCAAGTAGAGCAAGGGTATCACAGAGGGGAAGGTGAACAGCCACATCAGACGCTGCCTCCAGGAAAGAACAGGAAGACTGAGAACTGACGCTGGAGGCGGCGCTCCGAGACCACGGTGACCTTCACAGAAAAACGCAGCGGAGGGTGGAGGGGAAGGCCTGACGGGAGAGGGCCCCACGAGGACAGGAGGAAGGGGACAGGGGCCCTGAATATACGGTGGAGGCGGCGCTCCAAGACCATGACGACCTTCACAGAACACGCGGGGGAGGATGGAGGAGAGGGTCCGACGGGAGAGGGCACCGAGAGCAGGAGGAAGGAGACGGGGGCCCTGGACCCCGACGAGGACAGGAGGAAGGGGACAGGGGCCCTGGATATTCGGGAGGCCTGAATAGAGGAGCTTCTTACAGAATTTCTGCTGCATATGAGAAATGAAACATGGGCAGCAGACTAAAGGGAAGACAGGGTTCTTTCACTGGTGATGGTGGTGGTATTTTTTTTTTTAAGATGGATGAAACTAAGAGTGTTCCGTCCAGTAGAAAGGGAAAAACAGGTGTCAATGAGAAAGCAAAAGAAGAACTACTTGTGCGACATCCTGGAGAAGCAAGGAGGGAAGGCAAAGAGGGGATGGAAACAGCTGGACAGAGGCTGGCCAATGCGGTCGGCAGAGCAGTGGAAGGCGGGCACTGGCGCTGATGAAGGGCCAGGCATCCATTTCAGTGGAAGAGCTCTTCAAATGAGTTCTAAGTTCACAGAGTTCACAGCAAAACAGGACACAAAATCATCAGGAAAGGGAGGCAGTCCCAGAAGCTTAGAGAGAGGGGAAAACATAAAATATTCATCAACCAGGAGAATGAAGGAACTAAGAAATGGAAGATGCTTTGTGGTCAGGATTAACTGAGGCCAGTGGTCATGACTGAATACACCTTTCCAGGAAGAGAGAAGGCAGAGGTGAAGCCTCCTTAATTTGGAGCTGCGCAAACAAGTCTCATCAAGGCAGAGAAGGGCAATGGAGTTGAGTGTACTGAAAAGAGTGACTTTAACAAATGACAAATTCACACACTGAAATTCCATTCACACATGGAAAGAAGTGAGGGTGTGAGGGGCTGAGAAAAGTAGGATCAGTTGATTGTAAGCGAGCTACTTACTAGGGAAGGGTAAGCAGAGAAGAACAGAAGGCGGTGTTGGAAGGAGGAAGCCTCACAATCGAGATGGTGGACGGGGTACCCATCCTGGTGATAAGATCTAAGGAGTGAGCATAACAGGAAACGACTGAGGGAGGGAGGAACAGAGGACTGAAGGAGAGGAGTCCAAGGAGAAAGCAAGCGGAGTCCTACGAATTACCTGAGGTGACACTGAAATTACCAAGGAAAGTGTAAAAGGAAGGCACACCGACATAAGGAACTTAAGGAGTCTGCATGTGGTTCCAAACACGGGAAAAAGAAGAAAACAGACCGCAGAGAGAGATACTTTGAGGGTGAAACCACGTGAGTGGATGGAGAAACAAACGCCACAGTGAGAAATGGCACGGTAAGGAGCACCAGCTGAAAACGGACAGGCTGCCCAAACTGGGGGAGGACCAGCCTGGTTCCCTGCGGTGACAGTCACAGGATGGAGAGTTGCAGGAGGTCCAAGGTCAGCTCAAGCCCAGTGCTGCTGAAGCTGCCAAGGGCTACACCCAATTAATTGCCTGCTACGTGCACCACTGAACAGCCCACCGCAAGCTAACCCCACAGGCCCACAACTGAAGGCACCATCTTCCTCCATCCTTGTGCCTTCTGCTTCTCCCATCGTAGTAAACGGCACCACCTAGTTGCTCAAGCCAGAAACCTCCCCCTCCTTCACCCTGGAATCTAACATTCAATGTTTCTGTAAATTTCTCTCTAAAAGTCTTCCTCAGACACTCTGGCCTCTATTTCTGCCACCACCACACCAATCCATAACCCTTCCAACCATTCTTGCCATTTCTAAACTTTCTCTACTCTGCCACAGTGGGTTTTGAAAAATATGAACCTATCACTCAATGCCCTGCTTAAAACCATTTAATACATTAAGCTCAAAGCCTCAAGGTCAGGCCCTGACCCCCACTGTCCAGCCTTATCTCCATCCTCCCTGGCTCTCTGCTCCAGCGATGCTGGGTGTCCATCCCCAGGGGACCTCACATGGACCATGCTCTCTCTTGTCCCCAGGAATTTACACATGTTAATCACTCCGCCTGGAATGTGTCTCAATCAATCCCAGCTGACTCCAAATACACCTTCAGTTATCATTATAGACGTTAGATCCTCTATGCCTTTCTTGAATCACATAAACTAGATTACTGGTCCGCCTCCACCCAGTTCCCAGAAAGCAGCTCTGGGCATCAGTGGAAGTAAATCAGTGATTTCTTCAAGAAGGCAGCTGAGAGGGTAAGGATCCAGGTTCCCAGCATGTGTGCATGCTAAGTCACTTCAGTCATGTCCAACTCTCTGTGATCCCATGGACTGCAGACTGCCAGGCTTCTCTCTGTCCATGGGATTCTCCAGGCAAGAATACTGGCATGAGTTGCCATGCCCTCCTCCAGGGGACCTCCCCACTCCAGGGACTGAACCCACATCTCTTATGTCTCCTGCACTGGCAGGTGGATTCTTTCCCACTAATGCCACCTAGGAAGCCCTCCAGGCCCCCTCCTCACTTTAATAAGGGAACTCTCTTTTTTTCTGACTTATATATGCCTAAGTGTAAAGTTTTTATATGAAAAGAAGACATCCCTACAGAGCAGTTTGAAAACCACTAAAATCAGTTCAGTCGCTCAGTCGTGTCCGACTCTTTGTGACCCCATGAACCACAGCACGCCAGGCCTCCCTGTCCATCACCAACTCCCGGAGTTTACCCAAACTCATGTCCATTGAGTCGGTGATGCCATCTAACCATCTCATCCTCTGTCTTCCTCTTCTCCTCCTGCCTTCAATCTTTCCCAACATCAGGGTCTTTTCAAATGAGGCAGCTCTTCGCATCAGGTGGCCAAAGGATTGGAGTTTCAGCTTCAATATCAGTCCTTCCAATGAACACCCAGGACTGATCTCCTTTAGGATGGACTAGTTGGATCTCCTCACAGTCCAAGGGACTCTCAAGAGTCTTCTCCAACACCACAGTTCAAAAGCATCAATTCTTCAGTGCTCAGCTTTCTTTATAATCCAACTCTCACATCCATACATGACTACTGGAAAAACCATAGCCTTGACTAGACAGACCTTTGTTGACAAAGTAATGTCTCTGCTTTAAAATAGATCACCTCTAACATCTTCCCCAGTTCTGAGGGTCTCCATACAAAATACCATCATTATGAAAGTAACTCCATAGTAACCACTTGTCAACCTTTGTGAGGGGTGGAAAGCACTGGGTTGGTCAAAAAGTTTGTTTGGGTTTTTCCAAACTTTTTGGTCAATTCAATGGTTATTGTAATAAGGATCTCAATGAAGAAGATCATTTGGCATGATCAAGGTCTTAGAGAAAACACAGGACTGGGAAAAATTAATACAAAATTAAAATAATACAAAATGAAACCAGTACATGGAAGTACTAGAATTACCCTTTCAAAGAAATGCAGATTAACCTCATTTGACAGATTTTCTGATAAGACATCACTGCTGACTCACCTCTGTCAACTATTTCAGAGGCAACACACTTACACAGTTATACTCTGATGCCTGCAGCAGAGCAGTTAAGAGCCTGGGCTCCAGGGTCAAATGCAACAGTTCAAATCTCAGCTCTTCCACTTACTAGCTACATGACCTTAGGAGAATCACATAAGGCTCCGTTTTTCATCATAAAATGAGAAGCATAATGTCTACCTGACAGAGCTGGGCTGAGGATAAAATGAGGTAAAGAGAAGAATTTAGAACACTGTCTGGTACTTACAGAAAACTCAGTCAATGCTTACAATGGGTGAATGCATACATATTTACACTCAAGTTGTATTATACAGCCCGAATTGCTTCTTAAAATTTTTTAACTTATCCTTACTGGCTTGAAATTTAACCTCTTTTACAATGACATTCTCTTTTTTACAATCTTGGCAAAAGGCTTATTAAACCATTTGTTCTTTTCATCGTATTACCATATTATGATGGTACATAAACACACATTTTTATGTACCTGGTCTTCAATGCATTTATTGAATAAACCCCATAGACTCAGTTATATCATCTGACGGAAGAGGAAATATCAATTATTTTTGTATTCTTGGGTCCTGATCTGAAATGAACTTGTGTTTAAAAAATCTCATATTGTAAACTTTTATTATACAAATATGAAACATCATTATCTAGAGACCATTGCTGCCCATAACTAGGGCTGGCAAGAAACCTTCACACCATCAGTCATCAAAAAAGAATATTCTATGAGCACCATGATTTTCCTTAGTACTACGGAAGGACACAGAAATAAATGCCAGGCAGGTAGTAATATTGACAAACGAGCTTTGTTTTTCTTTTTTCACTTCTTTCCCTCCAGCAAAGATTCTTTTCTAACTAAATAACTGAAAGTCATATCACAAGAAAAAAAATGATAACTAGTCTTTGAATAAACAGAGTTTGCCTGTGACCTTCTATTACCTTTCCATATATATATATATACGGAAAATTCCCACACAGAAAAATGAATACTACTGTGTGTGAACAGCCACAACCACCTCTTTCCAGCTCTATCGCCTACTTCCTCATCTTCACACCTCACACTTTTAGTGCCAGAAAAGCAGGCTTGGATCAACAATGAAACGCCCCAAGGTCACCATTTAAGCGACAACACTAGTTAAAGTGACTGCAAACTTTGGCCAAGACTAACCTCTCATTCCACAGCCAAACCCAGTGACCAACACAGAACAGCCCACAGTGAATACACAGCTTGGAAAAATGGAAAGATAACAGCCTCCCAGGCCACAGAGATCCAAGCTTCAATTAACTATTTTTTAAAAACATTTTCTTAAATGACTCCTTCCATGAAGTCCAGTAATTCCAATAACTTACCGGTCAGCAGCTTCCACGTCAAAGCAAAACCTTCTGTCGATAGAGTCAGTATGTCTCCTGATACATTCTTTCAAAAAGAAGACCTCTCCATCCCCCTGCAAAGAATCGTTTTAAGCATTTTCAAACACTACAGTATAAACATACACAGTGAATCACCCTGAATTTACCTTTACTGAGTGTTCAGTTAAAGATGGTACCATTTTATCTCAGTTAACCACACTCTCCAAGAGCTTTAGAAAGCAGCAGAAAACAGGAGACAGAAGCAATGCAAAAACAGGTTCTCAGTAAGAAAGTGTAAAGAGTCTGAGAAACACTTCTGGAATATTTTAGTATTTTCTGGAATGTGAAGATCTCTAATATTACACCAGCATTCAGATGTAAAAACATTTGAAATATCATAGTCATCATATTTTTAATGTATTTATTATTTGGGGCTAAAACAGAAAGACACCACTAAGCAGATGTGTCTTGGGTCTTGAGTCGGCTCTGATAGGAAACTCGCGCTCCAACCCCATGCTCGGTTTGTCATTCAAGAGTATGGGGGGTGGGCGGTGTTCAAGAGGGAGGGTTCGTATGTATACCTATGGCTGACTCATGTTGATGTATGGCAGAAACCAACACCACACTGTAAAGCAATTATCCTCCCATTAAATATAAAATTTTTAGAACCTGGAAGAAGTGTACAGAGATACATAAGTTAATCCATATTTATCCTCTCACTACAACTTCTGATCATATAGTGGTCCTCAGAGGTATAAAGTAATCACGAGCATTTGGTTAATGAGTTGCACACAGTTGCTGATCATTCCTGGAGTTTACTCTTTTATTAGATTTGATGCTTCCCTTAACAACAAATTTTGCCTTCTCTGTGTCTGATATGTTCTTAACAAATTATTCCTGATTGTATCCATTAAACTTTAGTTACATTTGACAAAAATAAATGATTGTGATCTTTGGGAAAAAAAGCACACAAAAACAACAAAACCCATCCCCCTCCAGGGGTGACATCCTGGCTTCCTCTTCTTCACCAGGGCCACAATCTTCCATGTGTATTTTGATATCACAAAAATGTGCTTCTATTATAAGCAGCTTTAAATAGTTTTCAGGAAGATGCAAAGTATGTGTAAACAGAAGTGAACTTGGGTTAATTCTGTATTCACAGAAGCAAAATTATGCCCATCCACCCAGCAAGCAATGAATTAACCTTAAAATGTGTCACCAGTTACACTCAGTGTTAGTGAGAGGAGCTCTGTGTTGACTATTATTGTCGCTAAGAGCTACAGCTTCTGCTTTAAAACAAAGATCACCTTTGCTACCCAGACAGCTCCTGCAGGCTTCTCACATACATTTCTTGTATCATGAGTTGCTGTGGTGTTTATTTCTACAGGAGGTGTAAACTAATGGTGAGTGTCTAAGTGAGAAGGTTCAAGTCTGAATGGAAAGCAGCAACTTCACTACAGATCACCTACTCTGTAATCTTTTCATTTATGTGAATATATGTGTGCACGTGGCTCAGTCAGTAAAGAATCTGAGAGAGACGTAGGTTCAGTCTCTGGGTTGGGAAGATTCCCCTGAAGGAGGAAAATGACAACTCACTCCAGCCTTCTTGCCTGGGAAATCCCATGGACAGAGGAGCCTGGAGGGCCTGTGGCAGGGACAGCAAGAGTTGGACACGACCTAGCAACTAAACCACCATCACCATGTACAACGTCAGGCCTCCCCTGTAAATCCTGAGCAGTCAGCCCCCTGAGTCAGGAAAGCATGACTGAAGGTATGAACTGTATCTTCCAGTAACAGGGACATCAAATAATCCTTTCTTTAAAAAAAAAACCTAACCATAAAAATCCATGCCAACAGGACATCCTTGGTGGTCCAGTAGCTAAGACTCCACATTTCCAAGGCAGGGGGCCTGGGTTCAATCCCTGGTCGGGGAACTAGAGTCCACATCTCGCGCATAAGAGATCTGCATGCCAGGACTAAGACCTGGGGCATGCAAATAAACATTTTTTTAATATTTTCTTAAAACCACATGCCAGCAATACAGAAAATACAGGAATTATTTTCTGGCCAATTTTATTTAGAAAAAAAAAACCAATCTTTTCATTCTAAAAACAAAACGGAAGGTATTTATCATTAGTGAATGGAAACAACATTAAAATGATTCCCTCAAAGACCACCTCACAGACAGTACAAAGCATGAAAAGGAAACACTTACAAGTTTCCCCCCGGATCTGTGCTCAAACGGGATCATAGTGAACTTCTTGGCTGCCTTTCGATACATGCAGTAGTGTTTGACCCAGCTGGAACCGAATGGAGGAGGCCCTGCAACAAGAAACAGAACTTTACATGTTTCCTTATAAACAAACAGATATGCAGAACTCTATATTGCTAAAGAGAAAAAACCCCAAGAAATGGCAACTAATACAGCTCAAGGAAACAAATCAGCAACACAGCTCATCTAAGACAAAGGAAAAGCTAGGGGAAATAAGAGGGCTCATAGAGACAGTTTGAGAAAACGTCCTAACAGTTCTCAGCAACAAATATATAATTTAAAGACATTTTTCACATGATCTGCTAGACTGCTATCTCATACATGAAAATGTCCTAATTGTAAACTATACTTTTTGTTTTTGTCTCTGTATGAATAGCTCATGAGAATTCCAAGAATGCCACCAGATATATGCGATGGTTTGGGATTCAATTCTGGCCTCTCAAAATAACAGAACTGTAGGATCACAGTGCAGAAAAGTATGTAGACTATAAATCTATCTAGTGCTTCAAGCCCACTAAAGCACCTTGTAAGCAGCTATCCTTACTAACGATGTCAAAGTTAAACTTTTAAATGAAGTATGAGACCTCCCTGATGGTCCATCGGTTAAGAATCTGCCCACTAATGCAGGGAACAAGAGCGTGATCCCTGGTCTGGGAACGAAGATCCCACATGCCTCAGGGCAACTAAGTCCATGTGCTGTGACAGAAGCCTGTGCGCCACAGCTAAAGAGCAGCCCCCGCTCATCATCATTAGAGAAAGCCCGCTCGCAGCAACAAAGACCCAAAAGTAAAACTAAATTTAAACAACGTGTGAAGAACAGGAGAGTGAGTCGTCTGCATGTGCACCAGAACATTTTTGGAACCACTGTTTACCTCTTGCTTAGTCAGTATTACAACCATCAGAGCTCTTAAAAGAAAATGGTCCCAAGTCAGGAGACCTAGAACGGTTCCATCACAGGAAAGGAAAAGCGAGGTCCCATTCAGTTCAATAATTTTTTCTTTTATCAAGAAAGGACATTAAAATTTTTAAAAAGTCAATACCTATTATCAACATCATCCCAGCTGAAAATATAAATAAAGCCTAAAAATATAGAGTTTTATACCTAAAAATTAAAAAGAACAAACTTAGGAAGGGGGGAAAGGACTCATTTAAAAGAAATGCATTTAGCTTTTGGAAAAATGAATTACATCACCTTGGGTGGAGGGGAGATGAGAAAGGGGTTACTAGACCACAATAAATCTCACCTCAAAACATCCTCAGTGCTGGGCCAGAGTTTGGGAACCCCTGGGGGGGGGAGGAGGGGTGGCGCGCGCGTGCGTGCGTGTGTGTGTGTGTGTGTGTGTGTGTGTGTGTGTGATCAACAGCAAGCATGTGCACTCTGTTCTATGGTTCATAAAAATACTGCTTGGGTATTTCATTCAACACCAAGAAAAATACCTCAAGAGATGATAAGTATATTACTGTCTTTTTAATCTAAAAAATCTTAGGCTTAGACCAAATGGCAAAGCCAAACCTCAGAATCTCTTGCCCAGATATCAAGGTGCTTTACTAATTAAGCTGCCATCCCCTCCTGACTCCACCGGACCCCACTCAACCAGCCCTAAGCACAGAGATTAGTGACAACTTTTCACACCGTCTAAGTTTCAGGCAATATGAGACACAGACTCGTGTGTGTGTGTGTGTGTGTCTGTGTCTGTGTGTGTGTCTGTGTCTGTGTGTCCATGTGTGTCTGTGTCTGTGT